>NC_059231.1:34718053-35367633 GCF_020615455.1 Coregonus clupeaformis
AGTCTGTCCCGGAAACTCACAGCCCCCGCCCCCATCACACACACACAAACGTGCACACACAAACACACATACACACACATGCCTAGGCTCAGTCTGTCCCTAAATCTCTCATCATGATGGTGATTTGTGACAGGAATGTGTTTACAGTGCAGTACAGCCTGGTCTGGTTAGCAGAACAGTGCTATCCTCCTGTGACTGTCCCCTGGGCCTCAGGTATTCAGCCACACACCACAGGGACCACCGTGTCCTGCCCTACATGTACACACACAAGCACACAAGCACACACATACACACACACACACACACAGTAACACATACAGAAACACACACAGAAACACAAATACACCACACTGTTAACGCTAAGCCACTGAGTGTAACACACTGATGTCAGTCATACCCTGACTGGCTGGCTGGCTGCTCAGTTCAACAACATACTGTACTGTACTCAACAGTCTAGACACACCCACCCACTCTGTTTATGTCTCTCACACAGTACAGTACACCACTGACACACACATGGGCATGAACACACACACACATACCAACACAGGGGGATGCACATGAACACAAACACACTCAGACACACATAACCACCATTTATTATCATGCACCTTTGATAAACATTACATTGTTTTGGATCAAATAGAGCAAATGTACCAATGTTATTGATTCGTGTGATTAATAATGTGAAGCGCTTGAGCTGTAATGGCGCTGACCTTTATGTCTGTTTCCTTACAGCATGTCCTGGAGAGGTTGTAGAGGGAACCATGGCTCCAGTCGGAAGATGTTTAAAAGATGCAGTTCTCCCTCCCTCTATAAAATCTGAAAACAAGACTGGTTCTGGCAGGGTATTAATTTAGTTACATCATCCTGTGTTAGAGAAATAAAGTGCCATTACTTTTCACACTCTTTTTTCATTTCATTACTTTCAGACTGCCTTTTTCCTTTAAAAGAGCAGCTTTTTGGACACAGCGAGACGTGAAAACCACCACACTGGAGCCTGGATGTCTAGCTATAGCAGAACAAGGAACAAGCAGTGATTCTGTCTCACACTGCAAATTGGCCAGTGTTACCTAGTGTTTATTTTTCAGTGTAACAATTCTAGTGTTGATTCAGGTGTTACATTAACTCTCTAAGTGTGAAATTAACACTCATTGGTGTAAAATAACCCTAGTGTTGGTGTTAATAACCAGTGTTAAACCAAAACCACCACCATCATTATCATATTTCCCAGCATGCTCTATTGAAGGTTGATATTTTCTCAAATAAAGAACATAAATAGCATGCATTTTTCTAAACTAATCCAATCTGTTACTTGGATGTATTGCACCCGTACTAAAATGGTTGTTCCAGTTTAGATGCTTTAGATCATGTTTCAAACTGATTCCATGGAGGGCCGAGTGTCTACGGGTTTTTGCTCCTCCCTTGTACTTGTTTGATGAATAAAGGCAGGGTTTCCCGCTCTCTGTCCTCGGGACCCCAAGGGGTGCACTTTTTTTTTCTTCCCTAGCACTACACAGCTGATTCAAATAATCAACTAATCATCAAGCTTTGATCATTTATATCAGCTGTGTAGTGTAAGGGCGAAAACCAAAACGTCCTCCCCTTGGGGTCCCGAGGACCGAGTTTGGGAAATGCTGAATTAAGGTCACTGAGTAGTAAGGAACTCCCCTCACCTGGTTGTCTAGGTCTTAATTGAAAGGAAAAACCAAAAACCAGCAGACACTAGGCCCTCCATGGAATGAGTTTGACACCCCTGCTTTAGATAGTCTCATATCTTAGTCTTCCCAACCCAGCAGTCTTTCTGAATGGAGGTTTTGGGTGAATAAAAATTCAAAATGTTAGATATCCCCGCTCTGGTTGGAATCCAATAGAAATTACACATCACTTTTACAAGCCAGCATTATGTGACTTGCAGGCCTGATGTTGCCTATAAACCATGCGTTTCAAATCAAATCAAATCAAATCAAATTTTGTTGGCCACATGCGCCGAATACAACAGGTGCAGACATTACAGTGAAATGCTTACTTACAGCCCTTAACCAACAGTGCATTTATTTTTAATAAAAAAGTAAAATAAAACAACAACAAAAAAGTGTTGAGAAATAAAAGAGCAGAAGTAAAATAAAAGAACAGTAGGGAGGCTATATATACAGGGGGGTACCGGTGCAGAGTCAGTGTGCGGGGGCACTGGCTAGTTGAGGTAGTTGAAGTAATATGTACATGTGGGTGGAGTTAAAGTGACTATGCATAAATATTTAACAGAGTAGCAGCAGCGTAAAAAGATGGGGTGGGGGGCAGTGCAAATAGTCCAGGTAGCCATGATTAGCTGTTCAGGAGTCTTATGGCTTGGGGGTAGAAGCTGTTGAGAAGTCTTTTGGAACTAGACTTGGCACTCCGGTACCGCTTGCCGTGCGGTAGCAGAGAGAACAGTCTATGACTAGGGTGGCTGGAGTCTTTAACAATTTTGAGGGCCTTCCTCTGACACCGCCTGGTATAGAGGTCCTGGATGGCAGGAAGCTTGGCCCCAGTGATGTACTGGGCCATACGCACTACCCTCTGTAGTGCCTTGCGGTCGAAGGCCAAGCAGTTGCCATACCAGGCGGTGATGCAACCAGTCAGGATGCTCTCGATGGTGGAGCTGTAGAATTTTTTGAGGATCTGAGCACCCATGCCGAATCTTTTCAGTCTCCTGAGGGGGAATAGGCTTTGTCGTACCCTCTTCACGACTGTCTTGGTGTGTTTGGACCATGATAGTTCGTTGGTGATGTGGACACCAAGGAACTTGAAGCTCTCAACCTGTTCCACTACAGCCCCGTCGATGAGAATTCAGGCCACTGTATTAGGGTACAACTATATCCTCAAAAAAGGCCTTATGAAATGTGTTGTATTGTGTTAAATAATTTAATTCTAATGATAACATATTAACTTAGGATCTCATTTGATGAATGCCACAGGATAGAAAATGGATGAATGAAACAACCATGTCTCTGTCACTAACAAATACAGTCATGGGTAGTAGCTCTACAATTCACTGGAAAGGCAAAGCACTCTGGGAAATGTGCAAATAAGGCTTTACATTAAGCCATGTGTTAATTTAATACTGAAAAGTGTGGACCCATATAGAGAGAGTATTAAATTTAAGACTCTCAGTGTTGATTTAACACTGGAGTATTTGCTGAGCACCCAAACATGTCTTGTCTGCTTGAGAAATAAGACTTGCCATCCATTACACACAGACACAGACAGACACAGGCACAGAAAGACATTGACAGACACAGACGTGTGCGTGCACACATACACACACTCCTGTCTATAGGGCCAAGAGTGTCTTTCCCTGCATGTCTATTTACAGTCCCAATCTGAGGTCATAGAAAATATGAGGTGCAAACTAAACACTGTATCATTACACTAAGCTCCTGCTTGACGGCATTTTGTTGTGATGCGTAACAGAAGCATGGCCCATGACTTGTCAACCCACTACAGTACAGCCAGTGTTCAACTTTCAACCAATTGCTGTACCATTACTGCATGCAAGCCACTGCATTTGTTTATGATGCTTAACAGAAGTCTAGACGAGGTTAAGCCACTACAGTAAATCTTAAACTTTCCACCAATTTCTGGACCCTCAGCTTTGAGCTCTTGAAAAGAGCTACAGTGTATATAAATCCAATCGATTGTTTACTATTATAAGGCTGTACTTTTAGGACACGGTGAAACAAAAAGTTGAACTTGTCAACCAATACAGCACAGTAAATGTTAAACTTTCAACCCATGACTTGACCCTCAACTTCAGAACACAAGTACAACAAAGTGTTGAACATTCAACTGATCGCTTTAATCTGACCCATTTACATTTTAGTCATTTAGCTGACGCTCTTATCCAGAGCGACTTACATGAGCAATTAGGGTTAAGTGCCTTACTCAAGGGCACATCAACAGATTTTTCACCTAGTCGGCTCGGGGATTAGAACCAGCGACCTTTCGGTTACTGGCACAACGCTCTTAACCACTAAGCTACCTGCCGCCCCCCACCCTGAGGACAACCGCTTTGTGCCCATTGACGTCTTGTCTTTATTCCTTCTTTCTCTCAGTTCTCTTTCTCTCCTTCCTTTCGTCCACACCTTAGGAACCCCTGATGCTGTGTTGACTATATACAGTATGACCTTTGACCTAAAGGAGCCTGTAGTCCAGCACATTGTGGCCTGAGCCTCCGCAGCTGACCCTACACTCTGATTGGTTACGTAAAGAAAGCGTAGAGAGAGCATGAACTCTGACACACAGAGCTGGGCATCATGGCAGAGCAGCTGTAATACACACACGCACACGCACACACGCACACACACACACACACACGCACACAAAGACACACACACACGCACACCTATATATTCTACATTAAATACAGTATTAGGCTTATATTAGGCTTATATTAGGCTTATATTAACTCATGGATTAAGTTTTCCATGAGTTAGAGATGAATTAATGAATATTGCCTCTGGGTAATCAATACAGTAATAGTTGATTTGCTCTTCACTCATCTTTGCATGACTTGCACAAGCATTGCAATACTTACTATTTTGAGTCAATTACAGCAATGAAGTCTTTATGACTTGCTCATATTGCATGACTTGCACAAGCATTGTAAAGAAAGCTGTAAAGGCTTCTTACCAGTAATTGATTTACAGTGGTGAGTAAGCTAAATATTTCCTTACAAAAGGGTGTTGGCTCGTGCTCGTGTCGGCTTGCCTTTTGAAAGATCTTGAGATATCAGCTGTCACACACACTTGATTTTTTTCTCTCTCTTGAGTCCCAGACTCCCTGCATATTTCAGATGAACCCTCTCTCTCTCTCTCTCTCTCTCTCTCTCTCTCTCTCTCTCTCTCTCTCTCTCTCTCTCTCACACACACACTCTCTCTCTCTCACTCGCTCTCTCTCTCTCTCTCTCTCACACACTCTCTCTCTCACACACACTCTCTCTCTCACACACACTCTCTCTCTCACACACACTCTCTCTCTCACACACACTCTCTCTCTCCCACACACTCTCTCTCACACACTCTCTCTCTCTCACACACTCTCTCTCTCTCACACTCACACACACACACACAAACACACACACTCTCTCAGTGGCATCTTAGCTGGTTCCCCAGGATGTGACTGTCAGTCCACCAGTACAGTAATGGCGGCTTATCCTTGCTGTGTGTGACGTGTGGCAGAGGAACAAACGTTTGCCACTCTTTACAGGGAGGAACCACAATCTGGAAGCCATTTTCCCTGATGGACCAGACCAGCTGGGCCCAGTCTTTCATGTCCTGGTGGCCAGGGGAGGAATGCTGAGGTCTGGGTATGGCATGGACCATGAGTTGGGTAATTACAGAGTAGTGGGGGAGAGACTGTAACTCAGGAGAGAGGAGGAGAGGAGAGAGGGAGGAGAGAAGGAAGGCGGCGGCTTTGAGTTGGGGTTAGAGGAGATCATCTTTATTACACAGAAGGTGGGTAGTAGAGGAGTACACACATTAACTGTACACATGTTCACACACACACACACACACACACACACACACACACACACACACACACACACACACACACACACACACACACACACACACACACACACCCAGGAGACTCACATACACACCGACAGCAGGAGACACACACTGGAGATTCTCATGCTCACATGCACAAAGCTTCACACCATACACATTCACACACACACACACATCTGGGAACGATACAAACCTGTTACTAAGACATCAACAAGGCCAGCACAATTGTGCAAGAGAATGGAAGAGAGGAGGAGAAGAGGAGGAGTGTAGCTCTCAGCCAAACGGGCAACAATAAAAGTCCCATGTTGAAACCGACAAGCTTTAAATCACCACACAGCAAATTCTTCAGTGTTAAATCAACACTGACAGTGTTATATTTAACACAGGTCCAGTGTCTATATGGGTCCACACTTTTCAGTGTTAAATTAACACACTGCTTAGTGTAAAAGCCTTATTTGCATATTTCCTAGAGTGCCTTTCGAGTGGATTGTAGAGTTAACACCCATGACTGTATTTGTTAGTGACAGAAACATGGTTGTTGCATTCATCCATTTTCAAACCTGTGGCCTTCACCAAATGTGATCCTAAGTGAATATGTTATCATTCAAATAAAGTTCTTAAACACAATAAAATCAAATATTTTGATGTCCTCGTTTTACCCAAATGTAGTGACATGAAACATTATGGCTTGCAAAGTGATGTGTTACTTCTATTGTAATCCAGCTGGAGTGGGGTTATCCAACAGTTGGAACGCTTATTCACCCGCAACATGCATTCAGAATGACTGCTGGGTTAGGAAGTTTAAGACTACACATTTTGAGACTTGTAGGTACAGCACAGGGCTTCGTGCACAGTTTCCAATTTGAGCTTTGGCAAGGGGCAAGGGACAAGGGGGCATTGTAGTTCACAGTTTCTTGTCATCCTCAACTTGACTTTAATTAAAACAAACTTTATTTGGTTTAAAATATGTAGACTAAGATATGCGACTACCTAAAGCATCTAAACTGGAACAACCATTTCAGTAACGGGTGCAATGGATTAGTTTAGAAAAATGTGTTATTTATATTTGAGTAACATAAGATTAAGTAATCCATCAATGTACATGCAAAATCATAGATAAGGAAGCAAACTATTCAAAAAGTCAAGCTGCAACAGAGCATTCTGGGAAATATGATATGAATAGGCGTGGTTTTGGTTTAACACTGGTTATTAACACCAACATTGGGGTTCTTTTACACCAATTACTGTTAATTTAACAATTACAGATTTAATTTAGCAACTGAATCAACACTAGAAATGTTACACTCCAAAATCAACACTAGGTAACACTGGCCAATTTGCTGTGCACCATCTCCAGTTAGATTCCATTCATAAAGTATTTAACATTATGATCAAAGAGAGGCTGATGGGACTTCTATGCCACAAGAACAAAACTGTTACGCAAAAGATTGATTTGTGGCCTCTGAGTTCTAGTGGGCAGGTTTAGATGATTCATCACAAGCATCTGATTACATTTAATATCACAAACACGGAGTCATACAACAAAGAAAGATAGAGATCTGTGGCCATTTAGAAACCTGATTTATTGTGGCAAATTTTGATGATTCATACAAATGTCTGATTGCGTATAATTTCACAAACATAGCGTAACATGAGTATGCTATTCTTAACAATGCACTTCATTGTTGTCTTTCTGCTGAAAGGGAGGTGTAATCCATACATTTTACATTTACGTCATTTAGCAGACGCTCTTATCCAGAGCAACTTACAGTTAGTGAGTGCATACATTCTTTTTCATACTGGCCCCCCATGGGAATCAAACCCACAATCCTGGCGTTGCAAATGCCATGCTCTACCAACTGAGCTACATCCCCGCCAGCCATACCCTCCCCTACCCTGGACAACGCTGGGCCAATTGTGCGCCGCTACGACAGAGCCTGGATTCAAACCAGGATCTCTAGTGGCACAGCTAGCACTGCGATGCAGTGATCCTAGAGATCCTGGATAAGAGCGTCTGCTAAATGACGTAAATGTAAAATGTATGCATGCGTTCATATGTGTGTGCATTTACTGTACTTGTGTGTGTGTGTGTGTCAGCATTTGTGCACGTCCATTGGCATGCCCATGTGCATCTGTATTTGTGCACATTATCTATGTGTAAGTCATCCATCACCATGTGTACAGTATAAAATGTACTCAGTGCGTAATATAGCCTAGTGTCCTATCGTGAGCTGCCTCAGCCAGTCTGTACTACAGTACAGAGCTGCTGCTACACTGAGCCTCACAGAGTAGAGCAGAGCGGTAGCATTAGCTAGCATAGTGTAGCAGAGTGTTGACTCTAGGCCAGCACGACCCGTTTTACCCGGCTCCATTCTGCAGCCGCAGCACAGCAGCCAGAGCAGAGCAGCAGAGAGCAGCGCTTTATTCATGTAACCCAATCCTGTTGGCGTGGCTGAGGGGTGGCAGCGCCCCCCATCAAATGCCCTCACCCCACACAGACTCACACAGGCATGGAGGCGCACACACATGCAAGCATGCACACATACGCACCGGCATGCACACACACGCACACACACACACAGACATGCACACATACAGAGACATGCAAGCACGCACAGGCAGAGACACACACAGGCATGTGCACACACACTCACATACACACTTAGAATCTGTGCCTGAGGGAGGCTGTAGGGGGGCAAGGGGGCGCAGACAGAGCCACAGACATATCTGGCCTCCTCGACACTTTTTAATCAAACATACGGAGGCAAGGGTGAGGGAGGGCGAGCCCCTTTCACTCCCCCTAACTGTAGCGAATCAGGGGGGCTGGGGACCTTGCAACCCCACTCTGCTACACTGAGCCACCATCAATCACGTGGAGGATGTGCAGTTTTTCCAATGCAGCATTCCTTGTTCTCTTCAAATCACTGCAAGTGTATGTATGTGTGTGTGTGTGTGTGTGTGTGTGTGTGTGTGTGTGTGTGTGTGTGTGTGTGTGTGTGTGTGTGTCTTTGCTTGTGTGTGTCTTTGCTTGTGTGCCGTCTGTGCGTGCCGCATGCGTGTGCAATGTGTGTGTGTCTGCATTAAAACACACAGTGGGCTTTGAGATTACTTGGCTGTGTCAGTAAAATAAAGCCCTAATGGTAGCATGATTATCCTATCCCCCTCTGGCTACACACTCATTCAGAACCGTGTTGATTCTATCAGGAACTGTGCGTGGTCTGCTCTGTAAATGCAGTGGATGTTAATAATGAGATAATTGTGTGTGTGAGTGTGTGTGTGTGTGTGTGTGTGTGTGTGTGTGTGTGTGTGTGTGAGAGTGTGTGTGTGTGTGTGTGTGTGTGTGTGTGTGTGTGTGTGTGTGTGTGTGTGTGTGTGTGTGTGTGTGTGTGTGTGTGTGTGTGTGTGTGTGTGTGTGTGCACGGGTGTGCAGGCGTGCATGCATTTGTGTGCGTGCGTGTGCACATGTGTTGCATCAGACCGTGTGTGCCTGCATCTGTGCGTGTGCATTCATGCATATGCATGTGTTTCTCTCTGCATCCCTGTGTCTGTGTGCCGGGCCCATGTCTCTGTGTGTGTCCCTTTGCCTCTGGAAGAGCTGCTCTGTTCATCATGACAAGGAACTCATTGACCTGAATCAGTAAGGAGCCACTCCCCTCCTGAATGCTGCTCGAGAAGGGTGTTACTGCAGACCACAGTTAGGGGCGTTTTCTGATATCTACTGTACGTTTATTGATGTCAAGTTACACCCATTGATGCTTGCCATTGGTCCGTGGTCGTTTCTTTCGCGTTGGGGACAACAGTTGTTGGCAACCAACTGTAGCATTACAGCTAAGCCTAACCCTAACCCTTTTTCTAACCTTAACCACATTCTCCTAACCTGCCACGTTAATTATCCTAACCTGAAACGTTAATTATCCTAACCTGAAACGTTAGTTATCCTAACCTGCTAGGCAAACATATCTTCTGTGTTGAGAAACCATCAGTCTCATAACACCGGAACTGACCAATGGCAGGCATCAATGGGCGTTTCCTGATATAAAGGAACACCCACATCAAGAAATGCCCTGAATTACGGTCTGCAATCACACCATTATGCTCAGCTCAGCGGACTGGAGAGGCCCCCTGCTGGTGGAAGGGGGAATAGCAGCCTCTCCAACTCAGCCCCACCCCACCACTGGAGTATCTAGCTACAGCAGACAGCAAGCTAGGTCGGTCATGTATCAAACACACAGAGGTCAAAAGGCATTGTTATGTCCTGTGGGTGTTAGGGTTTAGACAATGGGTAGGGGTTAAGGTTAAGATGGGGGTTGGGGTTGGAGTTAGAGTTGTAGGACTAGGGTAGGGGAATAGGCGACAGGGTAAGGACTAGGATGGAGGTTGGGGTGTGGTAGGGGTAGATGTTGCAGTTGGAACTAAGGACTGTAGAAAACATGACATCTAGACCTCACTGTCTGCACCATCCTGCCTCTCTCCTCCCCTCTCCTGCAATAGCTCCAGATGAACAAATGTCAAAATCCACCCAGACAGACATAAACATTTATTCTAGTGTAAGTCTGGTAAGAATGATTCAGATCTGTGATGTCTGGAATCTAAAACCAACCTAATAATGTATCTTAATGTGAAGATAGATGTATTGGTGACCAACAAACTAACAATGTCTACATTATTGTGACTGGGATTGAGGGCGGGGAACTGTGAGTGACCGCGGACACACTCCCAGTGATTCACGCTCTTATTCACTGACACACGCTGAGACACACACACACACACACCCTATCCCAGTGATACTGGTTGGTAATCGGTCGACCCTGGTTTAAACCCTCAGTATTACAGGATTAGTTAGTGACACACACTGGGTCAGCCACGCTTCTTTACTTTTACTTACAATATGGACTGCATTATTCTCAGAGAGAGAGAGAAAAGCCTGCACGCATGGCATGTGTGCGTGTGTGTGTTATCTATTCGTGCTTTGGTGATTTCTAGTGATCTAGAAGAGGATTCTTTGAGAGGATTATAAACATTGAATCTATATAGGGAAAATGTAGTCAAATTAAAAGGGATTGTTTTGCAAAGCATTGGCAGAGCAGTTTAGTTGTGGTCCACATCCTCTGCTTTCCCCCCACCATTTTCCGTCATGCAAAGTCTCCACCCCAAATGGCACATGATTCCCTATTTAGTGCACTACATTTGAACAAGGCCCATAGGGCTCTGGTCAAAAGTAGTGCACTATATAGGGAATAGGGTGGCATTTGGGGTGGAGACTTTGCCAAGCGTAGTATCCTTGCCTAGCGTACACAAAAAAATACTTGGTTAAAAACAACCCAATTTGGGTACATATTGGACAGAACACTTAGTTGGGTTGTTGGATTAATCAGCCTCTGCCGAGTCCCCATCATCCATGATGGGTTCTGACTTCTAAACTTGACATACGAAATATCCTTATTCATTTTACTGAGGGAGAGAAGGGAATGCAGAAAGTTTACATTCTGTCAGAACATATTAGGTATCCTATGGAGAGAAGGGCCACAGTCTGGTTTCAGTTGTTGGGTTGTAATTTGAAATACTTGCTACACCAGAAGTTAATGGTTATATGTAGGAGGAATGTATATGGTGGGGTCACTGATAAGGGTGGATAGCTGTGGATTAGTGAGGAATGGGGGCCGAGGTCAGGTCAGGTCACATGAAGGAAGAAGGAACAGTTTATTACCCACATCACTTAACTTCCTGCCTAGCAACAAAGATGTAATGTTTAGAGAAAAGGAGGAGACTCCGCCTAAAGTGGGGTATAAATACTTGTGCTGGTGGGAACATGTCTTTGTCATATGCAGCTGTGTGACCCAGTGGGTGAATAAACTTGGTTTGAGCTTTACTAGTCGTCCGTGAATTTTACTCTGTGTATTAACCCATGGGGCGGCGCACAATTGGCCCAGCGTCGTCCAGGGTAGGGGAGGGAATGGCCGGCAGGGATGTAGCTCAGTTGGTAGAGCATGGCGTTTGCAACGCCAGGGTTGTGGGTTCGTTTCCCACGGGGGGCCAGTATGAAAAATAAAATAAATAAATCATGTATGCACTCACTAACTGTAAGTCGCTCTGGATAAGAGCGTCTGCTAAAATGACTTAAATGTAAATGTAAAAATTAAGAATCTAACATCCGGATGTTCCAGTTCTCAGGGGAAATGGAAAGAGAGCCTGTGACGCTACTTCCGCTTTTGGACGGTAACAAGGCGACACTCCATCTTAACTCCTCCTCCACATTTACTGGATTGGTTGAACAGTGCAGAAGAGAACCTCCCCTAATTTCTTCTCATCAAGACCAGTATGCAGGGGATCTAGTTTTAGGCGTTTATTTTACACCTGCTACTTTAGGTTATTGGGTTATTGATGCTGGGTTATTGAGCCATGACCCACCAGGTCAGATCAGAAGACTGTAGGTGTGGCTTAGTAGGTACGTGGCTGTCAAATAGTTATTTTTGGCCACCCGTGAGAGTAAATTACATTCCAGTTCATGTTCTGTTGTATTGTTATCACGTTTCAAAGCGATCAGATAGGGTTAAAGTAGTGGAATAAGGTGGTGGGTTTTAATGAGTTGGTAGGGTAATTTGAAATATATTTTTATTTTATTTGTCCCATTTTGTATCACAAAGTGTAACGGATTTATTCTATAGTTCAGTTTGGGAGGTAATGCAACATGTTGGACTCCACAGAAGAAGAAGACGTTAAAGTTGAGCAATAACACTTTCGTAGCTTTTATGAGGTTTACACAAGAGTATCAGTCCCTCAACTGCCTACGCATCTCCCAATGTTGGTATGGTTACCACATTGTTAAAATATTTAAATAATAACATTAATACATTTCTGATTAAATTAAGTAATATGCAAAAAATATTGAATGAAAATTGAAACATACAAACTTAACATGATGAACAGGAATGACATTTACTCTAACGGGTGGCCAAAAATAAGTAGCTGAAAGTCACGCCCCCACCTGGCCACGCCTCCTGAAAATAACCCTATTACACAAATATGGGTTAACCTTTTCACACACGTGTTCCAAATATCTCGAATGGTCCCCCCATCATGAGTTTTTTTATGCACTCGATGTCATAATGCATTCACTGTTCCAAAATGTGATTGTTACGCAACAGGAAAGTCAACCCGCGCTGCCCTCAAATCAAGGCACGCTGCCTGCTAATTATTGATAGGCCATGTTTCAACTTGTCAATTTAAAATTATTTTCAAACAATATTTATTTAACAACCGTTTGAATTGAGGTGTGTTCTGCCTCCTCAATAATTCACATAGAAGTAGTCCATTTCATTGTGGCGGACAATTTACATTTGAGTCATTAAGATGAGCTGGACAAACTTCTCTCTTCGATGAAATAACGCATTCAAAACAACTGGAAACTTGGAACTCGGAAATCTTCGACTTCAGAGAGTTCAAGACAACTGAACTCGGAAAAAAACTAGGTCTGACTGGGAAAAATCGTTTTTAACGGTCATCCAACTCAGAAACACAGGCCTCTTTCTAGAACTCCCACTTTCCGACCTAAATATCACTGACATCATGATTGGACTTCTTATTTTTCGAAGTTCCATGTTGTCTTGAAAGCACCAAGAGCCAAAGCACTTCTCCAGGTCAAGTATGTAGACATTTGCGCATCTCCAGTCAGAACAGAACCTGCTTAAACTTTTTCCCCCGGTTGGCACCAAATCGCCTTCATTGTTGTTTCCTTACTAATAATTTTACAGTTTAGTCATTTAGCAGATACTCTTATCCAGAGCAATTAGGATTAAGTGCCTTGCTCAAGGGCACATCAGCAGATTGTTTTACCTAGTTCACTCGGGGATTCAAACCAGCAATCTTTTGGTTATTGACCCAACACTCTTAACCACTAAGCTACCTAACTTTGGACATGTGTGTGTTCCTATATGTATATTGTGTTTTGTCGTTTCTACTCTACCACACCGTATGTATGTATGTATGTATGTATGTATGTATGTATGTATGTATGTATGTATGTATGTATGGAGCATAATGTATTCTGTGTGTATTCCTTTATAACCGCAGAAACGCAAGGAACTAATTTCATTTTATCCTTTTTGGTGTTATACTCAATTGTGCTTATGTAGCTAGCTATATTCTTATGTAGCTAGCTACAATGCTAATGAAGTATTAGAATTATTAGCTTGTGTTGTATCCTTTGAAGCTGCCCTGGCCTTATCATGACCATGGCCTGTGTTTTCATTTGGCCTGATTAGCATAGCTCTGCCCTGCCCTTCTGGAGCTCTTCAGTTATTGTTTCTTACTGTTATATAATTTATAATTGTGATTTTGTCAATGCAACTTATTATTTTTATAGCAGTGTAATTATGTTACTTCATTGTAATATTGTTTTATTGCTATATATATATATATATATATATATATATATATATATATATATATATATATATATATATATATATATATATATATATATATATATATATATTGTCATGAACCCTGCATCCTGAGTCGGTTCCTGCCTGTGTTGCCATTTTTCTGCTCGGAATCTCCAGTTTCCTGAGGGTTCGTGAACGCTCCCGGCCTGGTTGCCGGGCGACGTTGCTAGGCAGGAGATCTCCCGATTAACCGCACCTGCATCTCATCAGAGGTCTGCACACCTGGTCCTGATCATCACCCTTCTTAAGCCCTGACCTGACATCCATTCTCTGCCGGATCGTTAGCCCTGAACAGTATGTTTGTCAGTGTATCAGCCTTGGAGTTTCTAGTGTTAGTTTTGTTGTTTTGCAGTCAATCTCCCGGAACCTTCACCCAACCCCTGCCTGGTTGTCGGCGGCTGCCGAGCCATTCTTGGATCTGCCACTGCACCTCCACCAACTCATCTCCGCCGCCCGCTCTGTCCCCTGGATTATTCTACATCGTTTGTTGAATCTGTTAAATAAATACTCACCTTCGTTTCAACTTACCTTGTCCTGGTCTGCTTCTGGGTTCTGGCTTAGTAAACCGTGATATATATATATATATATATATATATATATATATATATATATATATATATATATATATATATATATATATATATACTAATAATTCCTCTTTATTCTGTACTTTCAGAAACTACAAAAACACAATATTGAACATAACTTGCCAACATCATAACTAGAACTGGACATTTTTCTTGCCAAAGATTGAGGACAGCTTTTGTATGCTAGCAACATACTATTTGGAGAGTTAGTAGGGAGGATGAGGGAGTGGAAATGATTATGAGGGAGTGGGGAGGTGGGTGAGATATTGTCAATATAATTGCATAATGGAATTGTATTTGATTTGTATGTGAACTGTATGTCCAATTACAAAAAACCTTGTTTAGTAATCATCTCACTTGTTAGCTGGCGGTGAACTATGTGGCCATTAAGGACAGCAGCGTTGATTAAATGGAAAAATATATTATTTTCAGGGGTGCATGCAACTAAGCTGTTTATCATGTCCGCCTTATCCACTGCCCCCATTTTGCGATTATAGTCAAGCACACAGTGTGGTTTGATCTTTCTCTCTCTCGTCAGGTGGCCCACCTTCGCTGTGGCTATCTCTTCCCCTGTAGCTTCAAGGCATAGTGATTGGTCTCTTCCACTATGTCTCTGTCAGAAACAGCTTGAAGTGCTCTACCTCAGAGGGAGATGGCAAGGGGTTTTGCACTCCAGACTGGGACTCATCAAAGCCCAAAGCAGGGCCAGGAGGGGTGAAATTGCTGGCGGCCTTCCATCAACCGCAGACATCTTGTACTTCACCCACTGTTGGCATGCCTCCATCACCACCAGCATCTTCAAAGGGACCTGGGACTTTGTCAGTGGACAAGGGGTCCCCAGATTCAAGGTTGGGGGGCAGCTCCTCACTGTCACTAGGCAGGTTTCCATTGACTCAGGTTTATTCGACAAAAGCAATGTTGCAAAAAAATTATGGAATGGAAATGGCAGATGTAGGATACATTTTCTAAAGATCTACAATATTTGTATCCGTTTGACAGGGGTGGATTTTTATTTTGTCAAACTTTCTTAATTGCGACAATGATGATGGAAATTGTGTTTTTCGAATAAATGATGATTGCCAAATACTTTTGAAGGTATGCTTGGCATGTGATGTCATCACGTAACTATAAGCTTTTTTAAATTGTGTGACGTCATTACATCCAGCTGTTTTTATCGACACAAGATAGTTCAATGGAAACGCACCCTGGTAGGCAATTTTTGCATCAATTTTCTAAGCAAACTTTCTAAATGTCATCAAAATCTGCTAAATGGCATATTATTATTATATTATAAAAAATCACTGGGAAAGTTCATGGAAACATAGCTACTGTCAAAATCTGATTCCTCACTGTCATACACAGAATCAATGCTACAGCTTAGCCCACTAGCTACATACGTAAACAACAACACTGAATGGCTCCAAGTGAGTGTCTGGGGTGACGTGATTGGCTGCCGGTGTGGTGATACTGATGATTTTTGTCCACAGATGGTTTGTTTACATAGCAGGTTAGGATAATTTATGTGGCAGGTTAGGAGAACTAATGCAGCAGGTTAAGTTAATTAACGTAGGAGGTTAAGATAATGGGGTTAAGGTTAGGAAAAGGGTTAGGCTTAGCTACAATGCTACAGTTGTCGACAACTGTTTCCCCCGATGAGACCACTAGATAGAACCGTTGTAGGCCTAGCTACTCCATCTAGCCACAACGGTAGAAACGTAAACAAACCATTTGTGGCGACAAATCATCAGTATCATAACACCAGCATGGGCTTCTTATATCACTATCAGAAAATGGTTTGTGTGGTAATCATTTATTTATGTACTGTTTTATTCACGTTTCAAGTACTGGTGAAAAATCATGGATTCCGACTCTTGAATAGATTATAATAGACACATGATGTGTGTAAAATACTTTTTTGAAGGTTGTACTGATTATGATGAGCTACTTCTAAGCTATTTGCCGGATATGTATGGAGCCATGTTTGTTGACATCATTCAATGTATTCTGGGTGTCACGTAAACGTCTGCCAGGCCAAATATGTTATAGCAAAATGAGGTGAAGAGATGGTTCAGTCGTCTTTCAAGTAAACTTCCGGAAGTGAATGATGGGAAGTGAATGATGGGAGACGATACACACCCTTCGCCTTCAACATGCATACTGCAAACCCAACTCATCTTGTAACATCTTATCTTTGGTTGATGCAGATAAACAAACATAGCGGCCTGCACAAACTACCCACCGACGGATTACTTTAGACTTTTAGAAAGTGTTTTACTCAATAATTTTGATCACTGGTGAGCTCACCCATGTTAGGATGAATTTGTTAAAAAAAATATTGCAGTTAGCTAATTCATATTCAAATCAAATTGTCTTTGTCACAATTTTCTTAAACAACAGGAGTAGACTAACAGTGAAATGCTTACTTACGGGCCCTTCCCAACAATGCAGAGAGAAGAAAAAATAGAAATAATCAAAAAATAATAACAGGGATAAATACACAATGAGTAATGATAACTTGGCTATATACACGGGGTACCAGTACAGAGTCAATGTGCAGGGATACGAGGTAATTGAGGTAGATATGTACATATAGGTAGGGATAAAGTGACTAGGCAACAGGATAGATAATAAACAGTAACAGCAGCATATGTGATACGAGTCAAAATAATGAATGCAAAAAGGGTCAACGCAGATGCAGATAGTCCGGGTAGCTATTGGTTAACTATATAACTAACTATTTAGCAGTCTTATGGCTTTTTGTAGTAGCTGTTCAGGGTCCTGTAGTTCCAGACTTGGTGCATCGGTACCGCTTGACGTTCGGTAGCGGAGAGAACAGTCTTTGACTTCGGTGACTGGAGTCTGGTATAGAGGTCCTGGATGTCAGGGAGCTCGGCCCTAGTGATGTACTGGGCCATACGCACTACCCTCTGTAGCGCCTTGCGGTCGGATGCCAAGCAGTTGCCATACCAAGTGGTGATGCAGCCAGTCAAGATGCTCTCAGTGGTGTAGCTGTAGAATTTTCAGAGGATCTGAGGGCCCATGACAAAAATTTCAGCCTCCTGAGGGGGAAGAGGTGCTGTCGTGCCCTCTTCAAGACTGTGTTGGTGTGTGTGGACCATGATAATTCCTTAGTGATGTGGACACCAAGGAACTTGAAGCTCTCGACATGCTCCACTACAGACTCGTCGATGTGGGCGTGCTCAGCCCTCCATTTCCTGTAGTCCACGATCAGCTCCTTTTTCTTGCTGATGTTGAGGGAGAGGTGGTTGTCCTGTCACCACACAGCCAGGTATCTGACCTCCTCCCTGTAGGCTGTCTCATCGTCGTTGGTGATCAGGCCTGTCACCATCGTGTCGTCAGCAAACTTAATGATGGTGTTGGAGTCGTGCGCGGCCACACAATCGTGGGTGAACAGGGAGGGGACTAAGCACACACCCCTGAGGTGCCCCCGTGTTGAGGGTCAGCGTGGTAGATGTGTTGTTGCCAACCTTCACCACCTGGGGGCAGCCCGCCAGGAAGTCCAGGATCCAGTTGTAGAGTTTCTATGAGAGTTGGCTAAATATAACCACTTGTATTAGCTCACTCTTTACTCAATCAGAGCTAGGACTAATGTAGCCTACATTTTCTGATTTGGATGAAAGATGGTGTTATGCTGTTGCTACTTCTGTGAATGTCTGAACATTGCATCCAAAAATAAACTGCTCACATGGAGGACATAACGTTGTAAAGACTGTGTTTGTGCAAAATGTTTCTATAAAAAAAACAGTGGCTAGCTCAAATGCTGACTGTTGCGTCAATCGTAACTAGACGTTCTAATGAAGTGTTCTAATCACACCGGTTTGAGCAAACGCTGCAAACACATCAAAGGGTTAATTTAACCATCCATTGGGTTTGTATTCACTTCCATGCTGGGTTGACCCAGCAGCTGGGTCTTTTAAATGTAATTCATAGGTTATTTTCAGGACGTGTGGCCTATTGGGGGTGTGGCTTTCAGTAAATTTGTACACTGCAAATGTTAATTTTCTTTCAATATTTTTGCACATTACATATTTTGTATATATATTTAATAAAAATTATATCAAAGTGGTAGCTATCCCAACATTGAGGACTTGAGGACCTCATACTCTTGTGTAAGCCTCAAAAAAGCTACAAAAGTGTCAATGTTCAACATACAGATTACAATACAACAGAACAGATTAACCGGAATGACATCTGTCCAATATTTACCCAAATTGGGTTGTTTTTAACACAGCATTGTTTTAGTGTAGGCCCTTGACTCCTTGGTCGGCCAGCCCAAGCGCATTGTTGTTATTCAGTTTGCAGTGACGAAAATAAATATATACAAAAAGGAAACTACAAAAAAGACATGCCCAAAACTATAGTCTCCTGGCCCTTGCCACCCCTCTCTCACTGATTTCCGATCCATCTGGTGCCGGTTGTTGCTGCCACCTAGGGATGAGGTGTGGAAGGGGTAGTGTGCTGTATATCTATGTGGTAACAGTAAAGGACCCCCTGTATCATAAAAATTTAACTTAAAAAAAAATGCAAAGATATCTCATGAACTAAGTTAGATAAACTGTATCTATCTTTAATGCTATGTGCTGCAATTCTATGAATTGTACTCAGTTCCAATCACTTACATTTACATTTTAGTCATTTAGCAGACGCTCTTATCCAGAGCGACTTACAGTTAGTGCATACATTATTTTTATTTTCATACCGGCCCACCGTGGGAATCGAACCCACAGTTTTGGTGGCTCTACCAACTGAGCTACATCCCTGCCGGCCATTCCCTCCCCTACCCTGGACGACACTGTGCCAATTGTGCGCCGCCCCATGGGTCTCCTGGTCGCGGCCGGCTACGACAGAGCCTGGATTCGAACCAGGATCTCTAGTGGCACAGCTAGCACTGCAATGCAGTGCCTTAGACCACTGCGCCACTCGGGAGGGCCACTTGCGCCACTTCTTCCCACTTACGCTATACGAGGATATGCCTATGTCCCAAACGGCACCCCATTCCCTATATAGTGCACTACTTTAGAATAGAGCCCTATGGTCCCTGGTGGAAAGCAGTGCACTATGTAGGGAATAGGGTGCCATTTGGTACGCAGTCTTTGCCTAGCTCTGTAGCCTTGCCTAACCTACCTGTAGTGGTGAGCTGGAATTTTACTTTCAGGGACCTATACGCTGAGTAGTTTTAAAACCATTTTTATTTTTCAATTTTTGTACCTTTTTTGTGAAGGTATTGGATTTGAAATTTGATTTCAGGTGAGCATGTGATTCAGCAGGTGAGCATGTGTGTTCAAAGGATTTGAATGTTAGCCCGGGAAGGACGCAGCAGGTGTGTGTGTGTGTGTGTTGAAAGTATTCACACCCCTTTTTCCAAATTTTACAGCCTGAATATAAAATTGATTAAAATGAGATATCTTTGTCATTGGCCTACACTGGTCTACACACGTTCAATAAGTATTCAACCCCTATGTTATTGCAAACCTAAATAAGTACAGGAATAAAAATGTGCTTAACAAGTCTCATAATAAATTGCATGGACTCACTTTGTGTGCAATAATAGTGTTTAACATGATTTTTGTAATCACTACCTCATCTCTGTACCCCACACATACAATTATCTGTAAGGTCCCTCAGTCGAGCAGTGAATTTCAAGCACAGATTCAACCACCAGGGAGGTTTTCCAATGCCTCGCAAAGAAGGGCACCTATTGGTAACGGATGCAAGCAGTAGAATCAGATTTTAAAAAACAGATAGAAATACACATTATGGAACAGCGGGGAATGTGAAGAGATACACACAGGAACAGACACACGCATAGGCACACACGCTACCACGAGCACTCTACACACACGTACACTACCGTTCAAAAGTTTGGGGTTTGGCTTGCTGTCTGGTTTCACAGTCAGTTTAACTGTTATGTCCTTCATAATGCAAAGTTCTCCATTGAACACATCCGCGTGTTTCCTCAATATCCCTTGTAGATTTGTGTCCTCTTTTGCAACCATGTGAATTTCCTGCCAGTTTTGTTTGATCTTTTCCAGCCATGTGCGGACGCTGTGAATTTGGGCAATCACTGAGTGACACTGTACATGATAGGTTAGTGTGTGGCATGCGCAACGAGGCAATTCAGAAACGCCTTTTGACTGAGAGTAAGTTAACATTGCAGAGAGCAATAGAAGTGAGTATGTCAAAGGAAATGGCAAATAAAGACACACAGCAGCTAAGTGCATCGACCCAAGTGTATAAGATGTCCCATGTAGCTCAGTTGGTAAAGCATGGCGTTTGCAGTTTCGACCACCAGGACTAGCGACTAGGACTAGCAGCGCTGGATGGTTGCCTTTCACGACGTAGAGAGGTAGCTTTACTTTCTGTTTGTTGAGCTCCGCTGTAACAATCACGCATCCTCTCACTGGAACAGTCAATCAGTGTATGTTTTCAGCGTCATCTTCTGAAATGGACAAAACTTCAGACAGGGTATCACTTTGTTCATCCTGTGTGTGCTCCATTTTATGCACTTTCTTTTTGTACTTCCTGAAGTAACTTTTCCTTTGTTCAGTAATTTTGTTTGAATGTGTCTTTTTGTTTTTACATTCATGTTCGATGTGACCCTTTTTTCCACAACTTCTGCAGTCTAAGTCTTTGCACCAACACTCCTCTGCTTGGTGACCTGGTTTCCCACAGTGATAGCATGGCTTGCCACCTACTGCCTTGTTTTTTAAACCCATAGACATTACATTTTAGTCATTTAGCAGACGCTCTTATCCAGAGCGACTTACAGTTAGTGCAAACAGTCTTTTTTTCATACTGGCCCCCCGTGGGAATCGAAACTGCAAACGCCAATCTTTACCAACTGAGCTACATGGGACATCTTATACACTTGGGTCGATGCACTTAGCTGCTGTGTGTCTTTATTTGCCATTTCCATTGACATACTCACTTCTATTGCTCTCTGCAATGTTAACTTACTCTCAGTCAAAAGGCGTTTCTGAATTGCCTCGTTGCGCATGCCACACACTAACCTATCATGTACAGTGTCACTCAGTGATTGCCCAAATTCACAGTGTTCAGATAAGTGTTTCAATACAGCCACAAACTGTGAGATTGACTCCCCCTTCTCTTGGTTTCTCTTATGAAACCTGAATCTCTGCGATGATCAGTGGTTTGGGAGAATAATGTCCTTTTATGGTAGCCACAATTTCATCATATGATTTATCACCAGGTTTTTCAGGCGTTACTAGGCTGCGCAGTGGATTTAATGTTTTTCCTCCCATAACAGTAAAATATGTTGGCAAAACTACTTCAGCTTTAATTCCATTTGCTAACATAAAGTACTCAAAACGTTCTGTGTAAGAACTCCATTGATCAACAGATTCATCAAATGTTCCTATATTTCCAACCAGTGCAGAAAATTTCAGTTTATTATTTTCCATTCTCACATTTTTTAGACAGTCCCTACCTCCCAGCACTTTTTTTTTACTCACAGTGATTCCACTTTCTCCCGCAACGAAACTCTTCACTCGATGCTCTCGTTGTTGTGACATCGGAAGCTAGCTATTGTCACTCTTGACTGGCTAGCTCAACGTTTTCTTTGCGTCTTTCTACAGCGATTAAAAAATAAATTAACTCAGTCCTATACAACAAAACTGTTGAGGAGGAAGAAACGTTCCCACGTTTGTGTTCATTATTTTTGGTAGATATGACACTGTATTACTTATACAACTAGCTAATATAAGGACAGGACATAAGACGGGAGTATAAACTAACGTGGGCATTGTTTTATGCATTTCACAGAACAAAACATTCCAATGTACGTAAGCAGGGACAAACTAGAATATCAATACACATCAACCATTATGCTCGAGTTTTATTCAATTGGATTTGCCCCAAATATAATACTTTGTATTCATGACAAAAAGTGAATCGCTTTGCCAATTTTTTTTGCAGTATTACGTTAGTGCCTTGTTGCAAACAAGATGCATGTTTTGGAATATTTTTATTCTGTACAGGCTTCCTTCTTTTCACTCTGTCAATTAGGTTAGTAATGTTTAGTAACTACAATGTTGTTGATCCATCCTACATTTTCTCCTATCACTGCCATTAAACTCTGTAACTGTTTTAAAGTCACCATTGGACTCATGGTGAAATCTCTGAGCGGTTTCCTTCCTCTCCGACAATTGAATTAGGAAGGACGCCTGTATCTTTGTATTGACTGGGTGTATTGATACACCATCCAAAGTGTAATTTCAAAGTTAGCTTTTTTTTTTTTACCATCTACCAATAGGTACTGTATTTGTATTCATTAGGGATCCCCATTAGCTGCTGCCAAGGCAGCAGCTACTCTTTCTGGGGTCCAAACACATTAAGGCACTTACATCACACATAAAACAAAAGATAAAACAGTACAAACTGGAGCCGTGACCTGCCGACTGGTCAGCTCAAGCCGACCGCCGGAGCTGTGCATGTGGATGAGATGCGCGATCTACGCATGCGCATTTGTTGATTGTTTGCTGTAAGCAAATATATACTGTAAATAGTGAAGGTGAATGTAGCATATTCATTAGATACAGGTATTTGTGTTTATTTGTATGTTTTGGATGAATTTGTTTATTGCAACAACAAAAAATGTATTTGACTGCAGTAAATTAGATTGTATTTTAGTGCTCTGTTGAGCCATGGAAGACTCTCAAGTCCATAAGATGAGTTATGCTGGGGATTTGTAAGTCGCTCTGGATAAGAGCGTCTGCTAAATGACGTAAATGTAAATGTAAATGTAAATGATTTTAGTGTGGGTAGAGGGAGGGGTGTCCTTCCATTTACACCAATTGTACAGTCAGCTCCTGGGAGTAGAGTGTTTGCTAGTCCTGAGTTTGCAAGCACTGGGAGGGGTAGGCTGTTTGTTCCACCTGACCAGGGTATCCCACCTCTGTCTTTTGATGTACCACCATCCACAGTCCTCAGTAATAATGGGACGCCTCCGAGTCAGCTTAGTGACCTTATTAAGCAGATTGGTTCAGAGATAGGAGAATCTATCAGAGCGAGTTTTTCTCCTGCCCATCCCCCTCACCAACCCCATCAGTTTCCCCTGCCTGAGCAGTGTGGGTCAACCTTTATTGATGCGTCCAAGCTGAATCTGGTTGTGAAGTCAGATGTTAGTGCTCCACCTTTCTGGAGTGGGAGGAGTTAATGGGAGTCTACCTAGAGAAGAGGGGTTAAACTGGGTCTGAGGATGTTGGGTAGGTGATGTTTAGGCTCATGGGGAGGGCACGGGATGTGACCAAAGTCTGGATGCGTAACAACCCTGTTGTCACAGATGTTAAGGCGGTGTTCAGTGTTCTCAAGCAACACTTTGGGGATACTGTCTGCTCAGGTATGCCATTAGCTGATTTCTATTCAATCAAACCATATGCTAATGAGGGTCCACTAGATTTCTGGATTAGGCTTAACAAAGCTGCAGAGGCAGCTGAACAGTACCTTGTAAGTGAGGGCAGGACCTTACCCAATCAGTGCTCAGAGTTGGCAGTCATGTTTGTCTGCAACTGTCCTGATAAAGAGTTGGCCCAAGTGTTCAAGAGCAAACCCCTTCGAGACTGGACAGCCAGTGAGGTACAGGATCGGTTGGTTGAACTGTTAAGGGAACGTAAAGCATGTAGAACACAACTTTCACAGCAGGTGGCTGCCGTCTTTGACTCCCCCCAGGAGGGAGTGGGTACTGTGAACAGACCTAATGTGTCATCTTTTTCTCAATGTGGCCGTGAACCAGACCAGGCACCATCTGTATCTGAGGGTGAGACATTAGAGAAAGTTTTGACTTTGTTAGAGAAGGCTCTGGTAAGCAATACAGAGGGCCCCGTAAACAGTTCCACAAACGTCAGCGTGAGTGCGCTGTCTGTGGAAGCACTAATCACTGGACCAAAGCTCACTGTCAGATGCACCAGCTGTGCTTCAAGTGCTTCTCTCCGGGCCACATGAGCTTTGACTGTAGTGAGACTGGGCAGCGACAGAGCCCTGGATGTGGACAGACTGGCAGGTCTCAGGAAGACTAGAAAGCCTCCATTCTGAGGAGGGCAATGTGGGGCAGTCTTATTTTTCCTCCACTAATGATGATATCCAATCTGTTTATTCTTATTTTTGTGAGTCAGTACCAAAGAACAACACAGTAATTTTTCAGAACACAATGAGAATTACTCAGAATGACAGTTTGTTTTACACCACCGTGCTAGTACAGGATAAAGTTGAGCTGAAGGGGATGTTAGATAGTGGGTCCATGGCTACTACTCTGCGCGCAGATATTGTACCTCGGTTGAGGGAGGCAGGAGTGGTAGAGGGGAACTTTCTAGCTCCTTCAGACATCATCCTGGTGGGTTGTGGTGGGACGCAAACTAGCCCAGTGGGCATGTGTGACTTAAAAATGCAGCTTTATGGCTTCAGTTATGTAGTCCCAGTGCTTATTGTAGATGGGCAGGTTGATGAACTCATCGTGGGCACTAATGTGTTGAAGTCTCTGATTAGACAGTTCAAATCAAATGACAGCTACTGGCGGGTGGTGGGTACACCAGATTCCTCTAGCCAGTGTGATGACAGCCACGTCCTTCATCTCCTGTCAAATCTGGAGAGATGGAGAGGAGACTCCATCCCAGATAAAGTGGGCACCATTAAGTTGAAGAGAGCAGTAACGCTCCAACCCATGAGTGTGGGGCCGCCTACCCCCAAAGACAAAACTCTCTGTGGGCAGTACTGTTGTTGTCGAGCCCAGCACGTCTCGTTGTGTGAATTGACACATATTAGTGGGGAGAGTAGTTACGCCTCTGTGGGGGGATGGATGGCTCCCTGTGAAGATTGTGAATCCAACAATATCGCTAGTTACCCTGAGATGAAATGCTAAAGTGGCGGATGTGTAACCTTGCATTGCATTGGAGGATTTTGATGATGTCAAGCAGCAAGCAGCTTACCAGAACGTGTCAAAAGTTCAATGTGACAGCTCACATGGCAGTCTGACAGCTAAGAGTTCAGTTGGTGGCAGTGTAGTTAATGGCAACAGTACACTGAGCAATATTGGACGTCAAGGCCTGTCTGTTGAGGAGTGTCCAGTTTCACAGTTCTGGAAAGATAAACTTGTCAATTTAATTGGGAAGTATGACACAGTGTTCTCTAGACATAGCCTAGATTGTGGTGAGGCAAAGGAGTTCTGCCATCGCATACAGCTGACTGATGACCGCCCATTTCGATTACCTTATCGTAGGCTTTCTCCAGCTCATCACCAAAAACTCAGGGAAACACTGGATGATATGGAGGAAAAGGAAATCATCAGAAAATCCAGCAGCGAGTATGCCTCACCATTGGTGCTGGTATGGAAAAAGAATGGGGACTTGCGCCTATGTACTGACTTTAGGTGGTTAACTGCCCGCACAGTAAAGGATGCTCATCCCATGCATCATCAGGCTGATGTACTGGCCGCGCTGGGAGGTAATGCCTTCTTCAGCACAATGGACTTGACTTCAGGGTATTATAACGTGCCACTGCATGAAGAGGATAAGAAATACACTGCCTTTTCCTCCCCTTTAGGTCTGCACGAGTACAATCAGTTTCCTCAGGGCCTCTGCAACAGCCCGGCTACTTTTATGAGAATGATGCTGACCATCTTTGGTGACCAAAACTTTCTAAGTCTCCTTTGTTATTTGGATGATCTGATGGTTTTTGCTAAGACGGAGGGAGAGAGTCTGCAGAGACTTGAGATGGTTTTTCAGTGGTTGCAGGAGAACAATCTTAAACTGTCTCCGTCTAAGTGCAAGTTTTTGAAGAGGTCTGTGAATTTTTGTGCCACATCATTTCTCAGGAGGGTGTAGTCACTGACCCTGCTAAAGTTCAAACTATTTTGAATGTGACTGAGAGTGAGATGATGGAAGCTGATGGTGTCACTCCGTCTCCTAGCAAAATCCGTTCTTTCCTTGGTATGGTAGTATACTATCAGCACTACATTGAGAATTGTTCCTTGGTTGCTAGGCCATTGTTTCAGCTAACTACAGGTCAGAAGAAGCCTAGGAGAGGCAAGGGTAGGAAGAGGCCTGGTCCCCCTCGCAGGCTCACTGCTGCAGACTGGACTGCTGAATGTCAACTCGCTTTTGAAAATTTTAAATCAGCACTAGTTGACCAGGCACTGCTGGCTCATCCAGATTTTTCTCAGCCATTTTTACTTTCTGTGGATGCATCTACTAGTGGTTTGTGAGCTGCACTATCCCAATTGCAAGATGGGACGGCCATAGCCAGGCCAATAGCTTTTGTTAGTAAATCTCTTAATCATGCACAATCCAAGTATCCTGCTCACCGGCTGGAATTTGTAGCCATGAAATGGGCCATTCATGATAAATTCAGCCATTGGCTGCGAGGGCATTAGTTTACTGTGTGGACCGACAACAATCCACTCAAATATATTCTTACAAAGCCGAGACTTGATGCATGCGAGCAGAGATGGGTTGCAAAGCTGGCACCTTTTGATTTTGATATCCAGTACATACCAGGTCCCAAGAATGTCGTTGCTGATGCTTTGAGCAGAGAGCCATTTGTCCGCTCCACAGTTCTGCACCGAATGACAAGAATTCCATATGATGTCCTGCTGGAGGAAGCCAGAGGTCTTCGAGTGGATGATGTTCAAGACATGTTCCGCCTCTCCTGTGAGCAGCCAGAGGCTGGCTGTGGAACGTCTATGGCTCCTGGGAGTGAGTTGAGTAGAGCTGGAGACGATGTCACTGGGTTGGTTTCCTGTGAAGAGGTGTCTGCTGTCCTCCATGCTCACCGCCGATGGGATGATGGTGCCACAGTGAGGGCCGTTTCACATGTGCAGCACCTTGAGAAGTTGATGTCCATGGGTCAGAGCCCTTTACCTGTCTTTGCACACAAGGAGCTGTATGATAACCAGTCACTGGATCCTGTCATCAGCAGAGTCATGTTCTTTGTAGATAGAGACCGGCGCCCATCTAGGAGAAACCAAGTCTTTGAAGCTAAGGAAACGGTTTATACTCTAAGACAGTGGGGAAAACTCACCACATGGTTAGAGATTCTGTATCGTGTCTCAAAACACCCAGTGAGTAAGAAGAAAATATTCCAGTATGTCCTACCTGTGTCTTTGAGAGGCCTTGTGTTGAAGGGAGTTCATGATGATGCTGGTCATCAGGGTCAGCAGCGCACATTGTGGCTTACGAGACAGTGGTTTTACTGGGACTCTATGGAAAAGGATGTCAAGGAATACGTGGCCCACTGTAAGAGATGCGTGTTGAGTGAAGCACCTGAGCCTGAAGCAGGAGCTCCACTTGTCTCCATTGTGACAATGGCACCTTTGAAACTTGTGTGTATTGATTTCTGGACTTCAGAAGATTCAAACAACAAGTCTATTGATGTGTTAGTAGTGACTGATCACTTTACTAAGCTGGCCTGTGCATATCCATGTCCAAACCAGTCTGCTAAGACTGTTGCTCGTGTTCTCTGGAATCATTTATTCTGCATTTATGGGTTCGCTGATTGTATCCATTCTGACAGGGGTGCTAACTTTGAGAGTTCACTTATTGCAGAATTACTTCAGTTATCTGGTGTTGGTAAGTCCCACACCACACCTTATCATCCCATGGGTAATGGTCAAGCAGAACGTCTGAATCGCACACTGGGTGGGATGATTAGAGCTCTGCCAGCTAGGTCCAAGGCTAAATGGCCTCAGATGTTGAACACATTGACATTCTCCTATAACTGCACTGTTCACGAGACTACTGGGTTTCCGCCCTTCTTCTTGATGTTTGGACGCACCCCTAGGTTGCCGGTAGATTTTATGTTTGAAAGTGTGCTGTTGGATGGGGACACGGTAGATGTGGATAAGTATGTCCAGTCTCTGGGTGAGGATCTGAGAGAGGCCATGACATTGGCCCAGCAGCATGCCAGTAAGCAACAAAAGAGACAAGCCGAGGTCTACAACAGACAGTCGAAGGGTCATTCAGTAGAGAAGGGAGACAGAGTTCTACTTGCTAACAAGGGAGAGAGGGGCAAGAAGAAACTGGCTGATCGCTGGGATAGTGCGGTGTACATAGTTGTTGCGAAGAACAGCTCACTGAACACATATCGTATACAACACCCTACCACTGGACGCATAAAAACTGTGCATAGGAACCTGATTATGCCAGTCCACTTTCTGCCTTTGCCTTCTTGGGAGGAACCTGAGGGTCACGGATCTCTATTGAGTGGTGACGTGATCTCTAAGATGTCTGCAGCGTCCAGCAAAATGGATGGGAGTGATGCAAGGACTGTCCAATCGGTAGCAAGCCTTCCTGAGTCTTCTGGGAGGATACTCCAAGAGGATGGTGAAGTCCCAGCTGAGAGAAGTGAAGTGGAACAACAGTATGAAGTCCCCTTCAGTGAGGTATGCTCAGCAGAAGTGGACCAGAGAGAGATCCCCAAGGCCTACAAGAGTTCTGATAGCAAAACTCCATTCAGTGGGGATGGTGCTGTGGCAGATGTTGTTAACTTGGTTAAAGATGCTTCGTCAGTGTGGTCTGTGACAATCTACCAGGATTCTGATCAGTTGTCTGACACTACTAGTGTTGAGTCTGTAACTGAAAGTGTGCTGGCTCCGGATATGCCGATCTGTAGTACTCCCCAACCTGAGGGTAGACCTCTGAGCACGGTTAGGGCTGTCCGTGACATTCCTGATTTGTGGGTTTGTCTAATAATTTTGACAATTCATGTAACTTTGTGTGTAGTTCATCAGCATAAAATGTATTTGGCATTTTTTGTATACGGTTGAATAAGGGATTAGCTACCTCTTATTTTTCCTAATCCTTCATGGGATAGCTTTCCAGCTGATCGACTATTTGTGGGTCTGGAATTAAGGGACTACACTGGGTTACTCTGTCGCCCTGTGGGTGTGAAATTTTTTTTCTTTCTTTTTTTGCTTTGTTACCTTTGAGGTAATGTGTTTTGTTTTGTCCTCATAATCTAGTGTAAAACAGTGGGGGTGAATGTAGTAGTGTGATGTTGTTCCCCTAGATTATGCACCAAGTTGCACACAAGGACCAGTTCAAGTAGGCCAGGTCAAGAGGGGATGTTAATAATAATAATAATTCAATGTGTTTTCTTTATTTAATTACAGCTGCATAGCTAATGTTATTTTTTGGTGTACAATTTTTTTTAAATATCTATATTGTAAATACACCTGATTGTAAAAGTTGTGTATATTTTGGTTTGGTCCATCGCGGGTTATCTGTACTTACGTACCCTCTTATTGTTCTCTTTTGCCTGACCTTCAACTAGCAAGGTATGTTGTCCTTGGCTCCGTAATTTGTCAATATAAAACTGTTGTAATGTTAAACAAAGTGCTGTTACGCAACTATAGGTTTTGTTACAATGTGGACAATATAAAGATTTATGTTAACAAGTTTCACCGAGCTCGCTAATTAGAGTACCTATTGTAACTTGTGAGTACTTGGGACAGTGTTTGAGTGAGTTTCCATGTGCTCACGCAGGTGCCCGAGAGCCGTGACTGCACCAAGGGCTAACATATTGTGTGTTGTCTCTTTGTGTGCAGGTATGTCTTTTATTTTGTCAGAATTATGTTGTATATCATTTTACTTGTATTGTATAGTGTGCTGTTGGGCACTGAATGTGTGCATGCAGCACCTTGGCTCTCTTTTGCCTGACCTTCAACTAGCAAGGTGCCCGAGAGCCGTGACTGCACCAAGGGCTAACATATTGTGTGTTGTCTCTTCGTGTGCAGGGCAAATAAAAATAATCCAACCAGCAGACCTCCAGTTGTGGCAGTGTCCGAATTAAAAGTACACAACGCAGAACGAACCACGCTACAAATACAAAGTATTATGTTTGGGGCAAATCCAATGGAACACAATATTAAGTAAAACTCGAGCATAATGGTTGTTGTGTATTGATATTCTAGTTTGTCCCTGCTTACGTACATTGGAATGTTTTGTTCTGTGAAATGCATAAAACAATGCCCACTGTCAAGGGGTGCTGAAGGTGGGTGTGGTGCATGAATCAAGCGCAGGACGCAGAAGCTCAGTCCAAAAGACTTTAGTGCAATATTCACGTAGAAAATAAGCACAATAAGCCCGAAGGCGAAATAACGGCGCACACAGGCGTCAAACAAACGGCGCACTAACATGTGCGAAAAACCTCTCCAAAACACTGGAGGGAAGTACGTAGCTCCAACACGAAACAGAAGAGCAATCACACACAAAGACAAACACACACAACGAGAACTAAATAGGACACTAACGAGGACTAACGAGACACAGGTGTACAACATCAAGACAAAACCAAACGAACATGAAACATAGATCGGTGGCAGCTAGTACTCCGGGGACGACGACCGCCGAAGCCTGCCCGAACCAGGAGGAGGAGCAGCCTCGGCCGAAACCGTGACACCCACGTTAGTTTATACTCCCGTCTTATATCCTGTCCTTATATTAGCTAGTTGTATAAGTAATACAGTGTCCTATCTACCAAAAATAATGAACACAAACGTGGGAACGTTTCTTCCTCCTCACCAGTTTTGTTGTATAGGACTGAGTTAATTTTAAAAAATCGGTGTAGAAAGACGCAAAGAAAACGTTGAGCTAGCCAGTCAAGAGTGATGATAGCTAGCTTCCGATGTCACAACAACGAGAGCATCGAGTGAAGAGTTTCGTTGCGGGAGAAAGTGGAATCACTGTGAGTAAAAAGAAAAGGGCTGGGAGTGAGGGACTGTCTAAAAAGTGTGAGAATGGAAAATAATAAACTGAAATTTTCTGCACTGGTTGGAAATATAGGAACATTTGATGAATCTGTTGATCAATGGAGTTCTTACACAGAATGTTTTGAGTACTTTGTGTTGGCAAATGGTATTAAAGCAGAAGTAGTTGTGCCAACATTGTTGACTGTTACGGGAGGAAAAACATTAAATCTACTGCGCAGCCTAGTAACGCCTGAAAAACCTGGTGATAAATCGTATGATGAAATTGTGGCTACCATAAAAGGACATTATTCTCCCAAACCACTGATCATCGCAGAGAGATTCAGGTTTCATAAGAGAAACCAAGAGAAGGGGGAGTCAATCTCACAGTTTGTGGCTGTATTGAAACACTTATCTGAACACTGTGAATTTGGGCAATCACTGAGTGACACTGTACATGATAGGTTAGTGTGTGGCATGCGCAACGAGGCAATTCAGAAACGCCTTTTGACTGAGAGTAAGTTAACATTGCAGAGAGCAATAGAAGTGAGTATGTCAATGGAAATGGCAAATAAAGACACACAGCAGCTAAGTGCCTCGACCCAAGTGTATAAGATGTCCCGTGTAGCTCTTTTGGTAAAGCATGGCGTTTGCACCACCAGGGTTGTGGGTTTGATTCCCACGGGGGGCCAGTATGAAAAAAAGAATGTATGCACTCACTAACTGTAAGTTGCTCTGGATAAGAGCGTCTGCTAAATGACTAAAATGTAATGTCTATGGGTTTAAGAAACAAGGCAGTAGGTGGCAAGCCATGCTATCACTGTGGGAAACCAGGTCACCAAGCAGAGGAGTGTTGGTGCAAAGACTTAGACTGCAGAAGTTGTGGAAAAAAGGGTCACATCGAACATGCATGTAAAAAAGACACATTCAAAAAAATATATTGAACAAAGGAAAAGCGACTTCAGGAAGTACAAAAATAAAGTGCATAAAATGGAGCACACACAGGATGAATAAAGTGAAGGGGAATAATCTTTGCATGTTTTGTCCATTTCAGACAATGGACACAGACACTGGGTGACACCGCTACTGGATGGAAAAGCAGTACGGATGCAAGTGGATACTGGAGCAGCCGTATATTTGCTGTCTGAGGCTGTATACAAGGAGAAACTACATCACCTCACACCACAGCACACGAAGATGACGCTGAAAACATATACTGGTGAGACTGTTCCAGTGAGAGGAAGCGTGATTGTTACAGTGGAGCTCAACAAACAGAAGGTAAAGCTACCACTCTACGTCGTGAAAGGCAACCATCCAGCTTTGCTAGGACGCACATGGCTGGAAAAGTTCAAACAAAACTGGCAGGAAATTCACATGGTTGCAAAGGAGGACACAAACCTACAAGGGATATTGAGGAAACACGTGGATGTGTTCAATGGAGAACTTGGCATTATGAAGGACATAACAGTTAAACTGACTGTGAAACCAGACAGCAAGCCAAAATGCTTCAAAGCTAGACCTGTCCCATATGCCATAAAACCAAAAGTTGAAACAAATTTAAACTCATTAGTCAAGAGTGGAGTATTGGATCCAGTGAATGTTAGTAAATGGGATACACCCGTCGTTCCAGACATAAAAAAGATGGCTCACTCAGACTCTGAGGCGATTTCAAAGTCACCGTTAACCCCGTCTTGACTGCTGAAAAATATCCACTACCCCTCATTGACGACCTCTTTTCTGGTTTAGCTGGAGGACAGAAATTCAGGAAGATAGACTTATATCAGGCCTATCTACAGATGCATGTGGACCAAGAGTCACAAGAACTGTTGACCATGTACAGGTACGGGAGGCTTTCTTTTGGAATCACCTCAGCTCCGGCCTTGTTTCAGAGAGCTGTGGACCAGATACTGAGCGGGCTCACCATGGTCCAATGTTACCTCGATGATCTACTCATCACCGGCAAAGACAAGCAGGAGCACCTGAGAAACCTGGACGCTACACTACAGAGACTGAAGGAGTACGGTCTGAGGGTCCGGAAGGACAAATGCAAGTTTTTCCGGCCTTCTGTTGAGTACCTGGGCCACGACATCAACAGTTTGGGGCTCCACAAGGCGCCATCAAAGATGAAGGTCATCGCGGAAGCTCCATCCCCACAGAACGTGAGTCATCTGAGATCATTCTTAGGACTACTGACGTACTACGCAAAGTGTGTGTCGAACCTAGCTAACATGTTAAAGACACTGCATGAACATTTTAACAAACCCAAACAGTGGAAGTTGACAGACAGATGTGAGGAGGCTTTCAAGAAAGTGAAAACAGCCTTAGCTCAGTCAGAGGCCCTCACCCACTTCAACCCCAACTTGCCATTACAGTTGGCATGTGACGCAGCGCCTTATGGCGTTGGTGCTGTTGTCTCACACATCATGCCATCAGGTGAAGAAAGGCCAATTGCTTTCACATCACATACCTTAAGTAAAGCCGAGAGCAACTATGGAGCCCATTAATAGATAGAGCGTGAAGCACTCAACATCGTGTTCGGAGTTAAGAAATTTAATCAGTTTCTGTTTGGCCGATGATTCACACTGCTGACAGACCATAGACCCCTCACCTCCATCTTTGGTCCACACACCGGCATTCCGTCACTCACAGCCAGCCGCATGCAGCAATGGGCATTACTGTTATCTGCTCACAAGTACAACATCAAGTACAGAAGGTCTGATCAGCACTGCAATGCAGACAATCTCTCAAGGCTTCCCTTACCTGTCGCACACACTGAGCACTCCCAGGCTGAAATCTTCTACTTCAAGTAAGTGACGAACGCCCCAGTTACGTCTGTCCAAGTGAAAATTTTCACCCACAATGATCCAGTGATGTGTGAGGTTGTGGATATTGTCACTCGTGGGAAAGGAGGAGAGCTGTCGGACAGCCTAAAGCCTTACCTGGTGAGGAGAAACAATCTGGATGCTTGCTATGGGACTTTCAAGTCATCATACCGCCACCACTGAGAATGCAGGTGCTTGAAGAACTCCATTCAGGGCACTGTGGAATGGTGCGAATTAAGGAGATTGCAAGCAGCTACTGTTGGTGGCCAGGTTTGGACGCAGCTATCGAAGACAAGGCAAAGTCACATTCTGCATGTCAAAAGATGAGGAACATGCCTCAGCTAGCGCCACTACACCCATGGGACTTCCCAGAGGAGCCTTGGCAGCGAGTCCACATAGACTATGCAGGCCCACTGGAGGATAGTATGTTCTTAGTCGTAATACACGCACACAGCAAATGGCCTGAGGTCGCAGTGATGAAGAGCACCTCGGAGGAGAGAACCATTGAAGGGCTACGGTCAATCTTCAGTTGCTTCGGATTGCCAACGCAACTCGTTAGCGATAATGGCCCCTCAACTGGTGTCTGAAGAGTTCTGGTCATTCATGGAAGCAAATGGAATTAGCACATCAAGTCAGCTCCGTATCACCCTGCAACGAACGGCCTCGCTGAAAGATTTGTCCAGACGATGAAGCAAGCTTTAAAATCATTACAAGGGAACGGGTCCCTCAATAGGCGCCTAAACACCTTCCTGTTGACCTACAGAAATCCCCCCCCATGCTACAACCAACGTGGCACCTGCGTCAGCCATGATGAAAAGACAGCTTCGCACGACCTCCTGAGACCTTCAAAGACTAAACAGGTTGTACAAACACAACAGAGAGCACAGGTGGAGAGATGGAGCAAAGCAAAATACAGAAGCTTCAGAGCTGGAGAGAGAATTCTTGCTCAGAACTACTGCAAAGGTCCAAAGTGAATACCAGCAACAGTGGTCGCACAAACAGGCCCTGTGTCCTACACAGTTCATACACCAAGGAACATCATCTGGAGGAGACACGTGGATCAACTGTTGCCAGGAACCAACCTCAAAGATGACTAATGTCAAAGGACAAACCAAGATCAGCTACTGGAGACCTACCATGACTATGAGCCATCATCTGAACATCCACTGCAGCAACCTACAAATTTGGAAAGTGCTCCAGACTCACCTGCTTGAACCAGCCAAAGTGCCTACTCAGGTTACTGTTGCATCCCAGTCTGTGCATACACCATCACCACTCACACTCAAAGACACTGCGACTGTAGACTCACTTGTACGTCATCATTACCCTGCAAGAGAAAGATGACCCCCTGAAAGGTTGAACATTTAGTTCAGACTAACCTCCAACATTGTGGCTTAATACACCCCAGGGTTAAGTCTGGGAACTGAGGCAGTCTACCCTCTGTCCTTAGTTCAGAAAAGGTTATTCTGAAAAGTTCCTTTATTTACATTAAGAAACTCTTATTTACTTTTTCCTTATGAGGCATCAAAAGTAAAGGGGGAGGAATTTGGTGTGTATTGATATTCTAGTTTGTCCCTTTGCGTACATTGTAATGTTTTGTTCTGTGAAACGCATTAAACAATGCCCACCTCATGTCCTCTCCTTATATTAGCTAGTTGTATAAGTAATACAATGTGCTATACAACAGTGGTGGCTGCATCATGTTAGGGGTATGCTTGTAATCGTTAAGGACTGGGGAGTTTTTCAGAAAAAGAAAAAAAAACTGAATGGAGCTAAGCACAGGCAAAATCATAGAGGAAAACCTGGTTTAGTCTGCTTTCCACCAGACACTAGGAGATGAATTCTCCTTTCAGCAGGACAATAACCTAAAACACAGGACCAAATCTACACTGGAGTTGCCTACCAAGAAGACAGTGAATGTTCCTGGCCGAGTTACAGTTTTGACTTAAATCTACTTCAAAATCTATGGCAAGACCTGAAAATGGTTTATCAACAACCAATTTAACAGAGCTTGAAGAATTTTTTAAATAACAAATGTTGCACAATCCAGGTGTGGAAAGGTCTTACAGACTTACCCAAAAAGACTGGGACTCAGTGGTGTGAATACTTAAGTAAATTAGATATTTCTGTATTTCATTTTCAATACATTTGCAAACATTTCTAAAAACATGCTTTCTGAAAACTAGCTGTTATTGGCAGAGAGGTTTGGAACTCTCTTTCTTATTGGTCTATTAACTAATTTCCCAGGCAGGCCAAAACTCCATCCCACCAAAACAGGTTGAAATTTTATGCGGTCTTTTCAAAAGCTCTTACACTAAAAGGGCATTATCATCATATCATCATACCGTTCAAAAGTTGGGGTCACTTAGAAATGTCCTTGTTTTCCATGAAAACATACATGAAAGGAGGTTGAATAGGAAATATAGCAAAATGAATAAGAAATGTAGTCATTGACAAGGTTAGAAATAATGATTTTTAATTGAAATAATAATTGTGTCCTTCAAACTTTGCTTTCTTCAAAGAATCCTCAATTTGCAGTAATTACAGCCTTGCAGACCTTTGGCATTCTAGTTGTCAATTTATTGAGGTAATCTGAAAGATTTCACCCCATGCTTCCTGAAGCACCTCCCACTAGTTGGACTGGCTTGATGGGCACTTCTTACGTACCATACGGTCAAGCTGCTCCCACAACAGCTCAATAGGGTTGAGATCCAGTGACTGTGCTGGCCACTCCATTATAGACAGAATACCAGCAGACTGCTTCTTCTCTAAATAGTTATTGCATAGTTTGGAGCTGTGCTTTGTGTCATTGTGCTGTTGTAGGAGGAAATTGGCTCCAATCAAGTGCCGTCCAAAGGGTATGGCATGGCGTTGCAAAATGGAGTGTTAGCCTTCCTTCTTCAAGATCCCTTTTACCCTGTACAAATATCCCACTTTACCACCACCAAAGCACACCCAGACCATCACATTGCCTCCACCATGCTTGACAGATGGCATCAAGCACTCCTCCAGCATCTTTTAATTTGGTCTGCATCTCACAAATGTTTTTATTTGTGATCCGAACACCTCAAACTTCGATTTGTCTGTCCATAACACTTTTTTCCAATCTTCCTCTGTCCAGTGTCTGTGTTCTTTTGCCCATCTTAATCTTTTATTTTTATTGGCCAGTCTGAGATATGACTTTTTCTTTGCAACTCTGCCTAGAAGGTCAGCATCCCGGAGTCGCCTCTTCACGGTTGACGTTGAGACTGGTGTTTTGCGGGTAATATTTAATGAAGCTGCCATTTGAGGACCTGTGAGGCGTCTGTTTCTCACACTAAACACTCTAATGTATTTGACTTCTTGCTCAGTTGTGCACTGGGGCCTCCCACTCCTCTTTCTATTCTAGCCAGTTTGCGCTGTTCTGTGAAGGGAGTAGTACACAGCGTTGTATGAGATCTTCAGTTTCTTGGCAATTTCTCGCATGGAACAGCCTTCATTTCTCAAAACAAGAATAGACTGAAGAGTTTCAGAAGAAGGTTATTTGTTTCTGGCCATTTTGAGCCTGTAATCGAACCCACAATTGCTGATGCTCCAGATACTCAACTAGTCTCAAGAAGGCCAGTTTTATTGCTTCTTTAATCAGCACAACCGTTTTCAGCTGTGCTAACATAATTGCAAAAGGGTTTTCTAATGATCAATTAGCCTTTTAAAATGATAAACTTGGATTAGCAAACACAACGTGCCATTGGAACACAAGACTGATGGTTGCTAATAATGGGCCTCTGTACGCCTATGTAGATATTCCATTAAAATCAGCAATTTCCAGCTACAATAGCCATTTACAACATTAACAATGTCTACACTGTATTTCTGATCAATTTTATGTTATTTTAATGGACAAAAAATTTGCTTTTCTTTCAAAAACAAGGAAATGTGAGTGACCTCAAACGTTTGAACGGTAGTGTATACAGTTGAATTCGGAAGTTTACATACACATAGGTTGGAGTCATTAAAACTTGTCTTTCAACCATTCCACAAATGTCATGTTAACAAACTATAGTTTTGGCAAGTCGATTAGGACATCTACTTTGTGCATGACACAAGTAATTTTTCCAACAATTGTTTACAGACATTATTTCACTTATAATTCACTGTATCACAATTCCAGTGGGTCAGAAGTTTACATACACTAAGTTGACTGTGCCTTTAAACACCTTGGGAAATTCCAGAAAATGATGTAATGGGTTTAGAAGCTTCTGATAGGCTAATTGACATCATTTGAGTCAATTGGAGGTGAACCTGTGGATGTATTTCAAGGCTTGCCTTCAAAATCAGTGCCTCTTTGCTTGAAATCAAGTCTGGTTCATCCTTGGGAGCAATTTCCAAACGCCTGAAGGTACCGCGTTCATCTGTACAAACAATAGTACGCAAGTATAAACACCATGGGACCACGCAGCCGTCATACCGCTCAGGAAGGAGATGTGTTCTGTCTCCTAGAGATTAATGTACTCTGGTGCGAAAAGAGCAAATCAATCCCAGAACAACAGCAAAGGACCTTGTGAAGATGCTGGAGGAAACAGGTACAAAAGTATCTATATCCACTGTAAAATTAGTCCTATATCGACATAACCTGAATAGCCGCTCAGCAAGGAAGAAGCCACTGCTCCAAAACCGCCATAAAAAAGCCAGACTAAGGTTTGCAACTGCACATAGGGACAAAGATCATACTTTTTGGAGAAATGTCCTCTGGTCTGATGAAACAAAAATATAACTATTTGGCCATAATGACCATCGTTATGTTTGGAGGAAAAAAGGGGTACTTGCAAGTCAAAGAACACCATCCCAATCGTGAAGCACGGGGGTGGCAGCATCATGCTGTGGGGGTGCTTTCCTGCAGGAGGGACTGGTGCACTTCACAAAATAGATGGCATCATGAGGAAGGAAAATTATGTGGATATATTGAAGCAGCATCTCAAGACATCAGTCAGGAAGTTGTGGGTCTTCCAAATGGACAATGACCACAAGCAATACTTCCAAAGTTGTGGCAAAATGGCTTAAGGACAACAAAGTCAAGGTATTGGAGTGGCCATCAAAAAGCCCTGACCTCAATCCTATAGAACATTTGTGGGCAGAACTGAAAAGGCGTGTGCGTGCAAGGAGGCCTACAAACCTGACTCAGTTACATCAGCTCTGTCAGGAGGAATGGGCCAAAATTCACCCAACTTATTGTGGGAAGCTTGTGGAAGGCTACCCAAAACGTTTGACCCAAGTTAAACAATTTAAAGGCAATGCTACCAAATACTAATTGAGTGTATGCAAACTTCTGACCCACTGTGAATGTGATGAAAGAAATAAAAGCTGAAATAAATAATTCTCTCTATTATTATTCTGACATTTCACATTCTTAAAATAAAGTAGTGATCCTAACTGACCTAAGACAGGGAAGTTTTACTAGGATTAAATGTCAGGAATTGTGATAAACTGAGTTTAAATGTATTCTGACTTCAACTGTACATAAAACACAGGGAAATCATTTGTATAACCCCACTACCCTACAGACATAATGAACTATATATTGCCCTACAGACATACATAACTGTACATTAGCCTGGTTGAGATATCAACTGGATTTAGGTCAATGTACATTTAAACCTCCTAGAGTCGATTGACGCACCAATGCAAGAATCTAAGTAACATCCCCATAGAAATCTGTCAATTTAAACTAGAGATTATTTTTTTGTTGCATTCCACCTATGTCTCACTTCCGCATCTGCAGAGAAAGGTGGCAGAGCTAGAGCGGTGTTTGTCAGACCATGACACATCTCGAAAATCGGTCTTCTTACGAAAACGTCTGTAGCGTAACGGTTTGACCTACAGTAGACTCTCACAAACACGATGGTGGTCTCTGTTTTGCTCTATGACCCCCACAAGTGTCAGGGGACTCGTCTGAAGTCGGTACCATCGATGTGACAACTTCTGTTTGTAGCGTCCGAACCGTTTGGGCTACAAACGTCTGAAGGTAACCGGTACCGTTTAAAAAAATATAATGGAGGTATGAAGGTCGTTTTGTGACTACCCAAAAAAGGGGTTAAATATGTGTAAAATATATATCTACTGGTACTGAATATATATATATATATATACAGTACCAGTCAAAAGTTTGGACACACCTACATATTCAAGGTTTTTCTTTATTTGTACTATTTTTTACAATAGTGAAGACATCAAAACTATGAAATAACACATAATTCATGTAGTAACCAAAAAAGTGTTCAACAAATCAAAATATATTTTATATTTGAGATTCTTCAAAGTAGCCACCCTTTGCCTTGATGACAGCTTTGCACACTCTTGGCATGCTCTCAACCAGCTTCACCTGGAATGCTTTTCCAACAGTCTTGAAGGAGTTCCCACATATGCTGAGCACTTGTTGTCTGCTTTTCCTTCACTCTGCCATCCAACTCATCCCAAACCATCTCAACTGGGTTGAGGTCGGGGGATTCTGGAGGCCAGGTCATCTGATGCAGCACTCCATCACTCTCCTTCTTGGTAAGAAAGCCATTACACAGCCTGGAGGTGTGTTGGGTAATTGTCCTGATGAAAACAAATGATAGTCCCACTAAGCCCAAACCAGATGGGATGGTGTGTTGCTGCAGAATGCTGTGTTAGCCATGCTGGTTAAGTGTGCCTTGAATTCTAAATAAATCACAAACAGTGTCACCAGCAAAGCACCCCCACACCATAACACCATAACAGTTTTGATGTCTTCTCTATTATGCTACAATGTAAAATTGTTTATAAATAAAGAAAAACTGTTGAATGAGTAGGTGTGTCCAAACTTTTGACTGGTAGTGTGTATATTTCCTGAGCTTTCTTATGTCTCCTAGATGAAGGATGCACACTTCAAAACCTTGTTTCTTATGATAATTTTTTTTGCTTTTTTTGCCATTTATGAATGTGTTATTCAGTGGGTTTCTCTGGGCTATAGAAGTAAAGGCCACATTCAATATTTAATCAAATACTTTTTTTATATATCGTTTTTATATCCAACGGGGTCCTAAAATTCCAAATCAAATAGCTAAATTATCCCTAGTATGATCATCTTAATACAAAACACCTTAAGGACCCCCCCCCCAAGTTAGCTAAAACTGTATCTATCTTGTATGTAATGTATGTAATCTCTGCCCACTGTATGAACCTAGTGTCCTACAGACATACTGCACTGTGCATTGGCCTGATTGGCATATCGACTGGATTCATTCCACTTTTAAAGAATACAAAGATATCTCAGGATCTAAGTTAGATAAAATTGTATCAATCTTTAATGCCATGTGCTGCAATTCTACGAACACACTCTCGAGGAAAGCACTTCAGTTCCTATCACATGAGGATATGTCTGTGTCCCAAACGGCACCATATTCCCTATATAATGCACTACTTTTGTCAAAGTACTGCACTTAATACATATTAGGGTGTTATTTGGGAAGGAGGCTATGTGTTTTAAGACCAGTGTGATAATGGTGCAGTGACCGTGAGGGAACATTCCGGTACTCTGTGTACCCAACATCAAGAGATGCCTCTCTACTCTGCACTCAGCCACTGACATTATGTAATGTGTGAAGTAAGGGTTGTTCTTGTCTCAAGCCCTGTTAAAGGGCAAGTGTGTGTGTGTGTGTGTTTGTGTGTGTGTTTGTGTGTGTGTGTGTGTGTGTGTGTGTGTGTGTGTGTGTGTGTGTGTGTGTGTGTGTGTGTGTGTGTGTGCGTGTGTGTGTGTGTCGGGTATTTGAGATGTGTGTGTTGTGCTTCCTGCTTTGGAAAGTTTTTTAGGAACATGTTGTGTAACCTCGTTAATGCCAGAGTTTTGGCGCTGCTTGTGTGAGCTAAAAACCAAGCATTCTGATTGGCTCTCATGGAGCACTCCCCCTTCGGAACCCCCTCTCCTCCCTAACCACGGATACTCAGATGCTTTGGCGGGATCACCATGGAAACTGCTGCTCGCTCCATCTCTGTCCCCACCACAGTGTTCCGCTTCTGGAACACTCCAGCAAGAGCTCCGCTCTCCTTCCCTCCTCCTCCTCCTGCTCCTCCTCCTCTCCTCTACTCTCTTCCCACACTCTACACTGGGAACTACCTGTCTGGTCTAGAGGATACCTCCCTCTAGTCTATAGACTAGACCTGTCTAACAGAATAGCTATTCTACAATATTTCATTCTCAATATAGCTGTTTATACGCACTTATATTTGTCTGTTTCCTATATGCTCTGCTGTATGCATTTATAGTTTTATAGCTGTTTTATTGTTCTCCTTTGAAAAATAGGTATTTTAACCTCAATTGGACTTCTTGGTTGAAATAAAGGTTTTAAAAATATCTTAAGCTACTGTAGGGAGGGCTGTCTCGGTATCAGATCTCAAGGTCTTCTCTTCTTTAATATTGAATCCTTTAAGATGTCTATGCCAGTAAGTCATCTATAATACTGTATGATTCATTATGGGAAGTATAGTCAAAACTAGGGCTGTTACAGTGACCGTATTACCGTGCCCCCCCCCCCGTGGGAATCAAACCCACAACCCTGGCGTTGCAAGCGCCATGCTCTACCAACTGAGCTACACGGAACTATGTGTTATCAGTTGTGAATGATGCCCAGCTTGTGTGCATTAAGGCAAGAAACAGTGCATACCTTTTTTTTTGCGACTTAGTCGCACACCTCCTAATAATAATATGGCATTTAGCAGACGCTTTTATCCAAAGCGACTTACAGTCATGTGCGCATTCATATTTACCTATGGGTGGTCCCGGGGATCAAACCCACTACCCTGGCGTTACAAGCGCCGTGCTCTACCAATTGAGCTACAGAGGCCTGTAGCCTAGGCGATAGGCCTATATGTTTTGATAAGGTTTGTATCACAACTAAAGTGGCCAAATAACTTCTTAAAATTAAGCACATTCATCCACTTTACAAGGGGTGCAAAGCCTAACTGGCATACATACAGTAGGCTATAAGCGCGAATGCACAAATACATGCCCGTCTGAAGTTTGCCAATGAACATCTGAATGATTCAGAGGAGAACTGGGTGAAAGTGTTGTGGTCAGATGAGACCAAAATGGAGCTCTTTGGCATCAACTCAACTCGCCGTGTTTGGAGGAGGAGGAATGCTACCTATAACCCCATGAACACCATCCCCACCGTCAAACATGGAGGTGGAAACATTATGCTTTGGGGGTGTTTTTCTGCTAAGGGGACAGGACAACTTCACCCCATCAAAGGGACGATGGACGGGGGCCATGTACCGTCAAATATTGGGTGACAACCTCCTTCCCTCAGCCAGGGCATTGAAAATGGGTTGTGGATGGGTATTCCAGCATGACAATAACCCAGAATACACAAGGCCAAGGCAACAAAGGAGTGGCTCAAGAAGAAGCACATTAAGGTCCTGGAGTGGCCTAGCCAGTCTCCAGACCTTGATCCCATAGAAAATCTGTGGAGGGAGCTGAAGGTTCGAGTTGCCAAACGTCAGCCTCGAAACCTTAATGACTTGGAGAAGACCTGCAAAGAGGAATGGGACAAAATCCCTCCTGAGATGTGTGCAAACCTGGTGGCCAACTACAAGAAACGTCTGACCTCTGTGATTGCCAACAAGGGTTTTGCCACCAAGTACTAAATCATGTTTTGCAGAGGGGTCAAATACATATTTCCCTCATTAAAATGCAAATCAATTTATAACATTTTTGACATGCGTTTTTCTGGATTTTTTTGTTGTTATTCTGTCTCTCACTGTTCAAATAAACCTATCATTAAAATTATAGACTGATCAATGATTTGTCAGTGGGCAAACGTACAAAATCAGCAGGGGATCAATTACTTTTTCCCTCACTGTACGCAGCGCGTGAGTTTCACGTTTGGGGAAGATAATTTTCACCATAAGAATGCACCTTCATAATAAAAGCATTACATGCATAATCGCATTTGTGGTCACTTTTGAGAATGTTATTTTCCCGCTAATTGATTGCATTTTTGGAACATTCGCGCCTATAGCCTACTGCCGTGTGCGCATTGCTGCGCTTATAATGTGAAGAAATAGCCTAATAGTTTATCAACATTTTAAGCTAAATGTTCTGATCTGTTGCGTCAGCCTCATTGCTTTAAAAAGTTTTTTTGATGCAAGTGATTGTATTCATTTGGGATCTATCGCATCCCACAACTGTCCCAGACTCTTTGGAATATTTATTTCTCACACAGAATAGAATAGGTCAACTTTTGAACTATGTCAATCTACCATCCCCCATAGTACCAAAGTCGATAGGCTAGTGCTTTTGCGGTTCGTTAGGCCTACTCATCTTGATTGCTAACGAAAAGTAAATGTGGACAGTTCTTCCAGTATCTTCAATATGTGCCTTGTAGCCTGTGAGAAAGTAGCCATCACGTGACGGGCATTGGCTAATAACAATTGAGCTATCTGAGAGAGCCATGTGAGTGAGAGTTGCTCCGGAGCACACAGCTGGGAGAAGGGAATTATGATTATTCTATTCAGCCAAATTGGATAAAGGCCACTGGCCGCAAAAGGCATGGATTTTTTTAGGGGGCATTAGGTGGATGCTGCCGGGAAATTCGAGGCATTATCATGTGCTTGTCAAATTGTGAATGAGAGACTGATGAAATGTGTACAGCCTGCGCAAATATGAAAGCAGAGCTCATGCCTTTCATGCGATTTTTTTCAAATCATCATTAGAGTCTCATCATGCAGCCTTAGAATGTATTAAAAATATAAACATATAGCCCAAAGTTTGTATGACAATTAAAGTTAAATAAATAACTCTAAATTAAGCATACAGGAGGACCTGTTTCTTTGTTAACCGCCTAACACAGAATAGCCGCATGTGCGCACTCTCTCAAATCATTTGGAGAAAATATCCTTTCTATTTTATTCAGCTATGTTCAATTGTATTCTTCATACTATAAAATAATGTCAAATAATGCCACGGAATTCTAAGCAAATCTTGTCTGCTAAATGAACTAGTGTAGCCCACAGCCATATTGCATAGCCAGATCAAGGCCTAACACAAGGACAACTCAGATTACACTATTCTGTTCTTCTGAAATAGACTACATTTTCTTCATATCATGTTTCTTTAGACCTGTCTAATATAAATAATGGATTAAATTGTGATGGTGTAGGCTATATTACATGGATTTATTAGATGTACCAAAGGTCTGTATCAGTGGCTTGTAGGCTATGGGTGGAAGCCAGGAGATGCTAAATGTGTTTATGTTAATTAACAGTAAATTACCGTGAGACTGGCAGTTATTTGCTTGACAATCACCGGCTGACAAAATGTCATGACCAGCACAGCTTTAGTCACAACAAGGATGGTCAGAAACGATAAAAATCAGCTCAAACCTGATCGAACAACCACGGTGACATTGGTTGATAGCTTCCCACACGCTGTCTCAATCCTATGCTCTTTCCTCTTCCAGGAAAAGCAAAAGGATGGATACATAATCTGTGGAATGCCACTATCATATTCTTAGAAACGTTGTGATGATGAAGATGATGTTGCCGTTTACCAGATACATGTGGAAATGGCGATGCTTGGCTGACCCTGAACTATATGTGACTCACTCCTTCTACCGGTTTCCACTGCTTTCTTTCCACCACCACGCCTTTGCCGGTATTACATTTTAGTAGACGCTCTTATCCAGAGCGACTTACAGTTAGTGAGTGCATACATTTTTATTTATTTTTTTATACTGGCCCCCCGTGGGAATCGAACCCACAACCCTGGCGTTGCAAGCACCATGCTCTACCAACTGAGCTACACGGGACTGTATCCCAGTGCGTACGGGGAAATGTGACACAACAGTTATCATGGTACTGCCCCCTCCCATCCCTCCTCTACTATAGTATCACCTCCCCTGCCTGCGTGCCTGCCTGCCTGTGTGCGTGCGTGCGTGCCTGCGTCATTACTCTGTCTGGCTCTGATGCCGCACAGCGAATAGCTGCTTAGGATTGTGGTTGCATCAGGGTTGGAAAAGGATGGATTCCAGGACTTGTAGAAGGAAAGAGAGAGCAGGAGAGAAGAGGCAAAGGAGCCGTGGAAAGGAGGTGCGGGGGTGGGGCGGACGTGATGATTATGATGGGGGTGTGTGTGTAGGTGGGGCTGGAAGGAGAGCGGGAAAGCCCTGCTGCTGACATGCGTGCCGTGCGTGTGTGGGTGTATGTGAGGAGACACCACACCCCCAGAAGCGCCCTCTAGAAACACCAGTGAATACTAAGCAGGAGGGGACTCTAGGCCACTCCAGGCTAGGCCACTCCAGGACCTTGAAATGCTTCTTACGAAGCCACTCCTTCGTTGCCCGGGCGGTGTGTTTGGGATCATTGTCATGCTGAAAGACCCAGCCACGTTTCATCTTCAATGCCCTTGCTGATGGAAGGAGGTTTTCACTCAAAATCTCACGATACATGGCCCCATTCATTCTTTCCTTTACACGGATCAGTCGTCCTGGTCCCTTTGCAGAAAAACAGCCCCAAAGCATGATGTTTCCACCCCCATGCTTCACAGTAGGTATGGTGTTCTTTGGATGCAACTAAGCATTCTTTGTCCTCCAAACACGACGAGTTGAGTTTTTACCAAAAAGTTATATTTTGGTTTCATCTGACCATATGACAAGAGGGGGGGAGGAGGGGTCCCCTCCTGCTTAGTATTCACTGGTGTATTCACTGGTGTTTCTAGAGGGCGCTTCTGGGGGTTTGGTGTCTCCTCACATACACCCACACATGCACGGCACGCATGTCACTCTAGCAAACTTCAGACGGGCCTGGACATGTACTGGCTTAAGCAGGGGGACACGTCTGCACTGCAGGATTTGAGTCCCTGGCGGCGTAGTGTGTTACTGATGGTAGGCTTTGTTACTTTGGTCCCAGCTCTCTGCAGGTCATTCACTAGGTCCCCCCGTGTGGTTCTGGGATTTTTCCTCACCGTTCTTGTGATCATTTTGACCCCACGGGGTGAGATCTTGCGTGGAGCCCCAGATCGAGGGAGATTATCAGTGGTCTTGTATGTCTTCCATTTCCTAATAATTGCTCCCACAGTTGATTTCTTCAAACCAAGCTGCTTACCTATTGCAGATTCAGTCTTCCCAGCCTGGTGCAGGTCTACAATTTTGTTTCTGGTGTCCTTTGACAGCTCTTTGTTCTTGGCCATAGTGGAGTTTGGAGTGTGACTGTTTGAGGTTGTGGACAGGTGTCTTTTATACTGATAACAAGTTCAAACAGGTGCCATTAATACAGGTAACGAGTGGAGGACAGAGGAGCCTCTTAAAGAAGAAGTTACAGGTCTGTGAGAGCCAGAAATCTTTCTTGTTTGTAGGTGACCAAATACTTATTTTCTACCATAATTTGCAAATAAATTCATTAAAAATCCTACAATGTGATTTTCTGCATATTTTTTTCTCAATTTGTCTGTCATAGTTGATGTGTACCTATGATGAAAATTACAGGCCTCTCTCATCTTTTTAAGTGGGAGAACTTGCACAATTGGTGGCTGACTAAATACTTTTTCCCCCCACTGTATATCACCACAGGCTAAATCCATGGCTTGCAGCAGATTTACTCTGGTGTAGGGTTGTCTATCATACATGTTCCATCTCCAAGAGGAGAAAAACTCCTCAATCGGATTCAGGAAAGGCGAGCATGGAGGGAGGTACAAGTTCATAAACTGCCCTTTGATGTTAAACCATTCCCTTACCTGAGCAGCTCGGTGGAAACTGACATTGTCCCACACTATCACATACTGTAGGTAGGAATGGGATTCTCATTTAGCTCTTGGCCCTGCTGCTCTTGAACCTGCTGCTCAAATAAAATATATCTTAGATGGGGGGTGGGGGAAGAAGGATTACTTTATACTATTCCAGGTATTCCTTAAAGAGGTAAGGTTTCAAGTGTCTCCGGAAGGTGGTCAGTGACTCCGCTGTCCTGGCATTGTGGGGGAGCTTGTTCCACCATTGGGGTGCCAGAGCAGCGAATAGCTTTGACTGGGCTGAGCGGGAACTGTGCTTCCATAGAGCTAGCAGGCCAGAGGTGGATGAACGTAGTGCCCTCGTTTGGGTGTAGGGTCTGATCAGAGCCTGAAGGTAAGGAGGTGCCGTTCCCCTCACAGCTCCATAGGCAAGCACCATGGTCTTGTAGTAGATGCGAGCCTCAACTGGAAGCCAGTGGAGTGTGCGGAGGAGCGGGGTGACATGAGAGAACTTGGGAAGGTTGAACACCAGACGGGCTGCAGCGTTCTGGATGAGTTGTAGGGGTTTAATGGCACAGGCAGGGAGCCCAGCCAACAGCGAGTTGCAGTAATCCAGACGGGAGATGACAAGGGACTGGATTAGGACCTGTGCCGCTTTCTGTGTAAGGTAAGGTAGTACGCTGCGAATGTTGTAGAGCATGAACCTGCAGGATCGGGTCACCGCTTTGATGTTAGCGGAGAACGACAGGGTGTTGTCCAGGGTCACGCCAAGGTTCTTTGCACTCTGGGAGGAGGACATAATGGAGTTGTCAACCGTGATAGCGAGATCATGGAGCGGGCAGTTCTTCCCCGGGAGGAAGAGCAGCTCCGTCCTGCCGAGGTTCAGCTTGAGGTGGTGATCCGACATCCACACTGATATGTCTGCCAGACATGCAGAGATGCGATTCGCCACCTGGTTATCAGAAGGGGGAAAGGAGAAAATTAATTGTGTGTCGTCTAGCAATGATAGGAGAGACCATGTGAGGATATGACAGAGCCAAGTGACTTGGTGTATAGAGAGAATAGGAGAGGGCCTAGAAATGAGCCCTAGGGGACACCAGTGGTGAGAGCACATGGTGCGGAGACAGATTCTCACCACGCCACCTGGTAGGAGCGACCTGTCAGGTAGGACGCAATCCAAGAGTGAGCAGCGCCGAAGATGCCCAACTCAGAGAGGGTGGAGAGGAGGATCTGATGGTTCACAGTATCAAAGGCAGCGGATAGGTCTAGAAGGATAAGAGCAGAGGAGAGAGAGTTAGCTTTAGCAGTGCGGAGAGCCTCCGTGACACAGAGAAGAGGTTGATTGACCAGTCTTGAAACCTGACTGGTTTGGATCAAGAAGGTCATTCTGAGAGAGATAGCAGGAGAGTTGGCTAGAGACGGCACGCTCAAGAGTTTTGGAGAGAAAAGAAAGAAGGGATACTGGTCTGTAGTTGTTGACATCGGAGGGATCGAGTGTAGGTTTTTTGAGGAGGGGTGCAACTCTCGCTCTCTTGAAGACGGAAGGGACATGGCCAGCGGTCAAGGATGAGTTGATGAGCGAGGTGAGGTAAGGGAGAAGGTCTCCGGAAATGGTCTGGAGAAGAGAGGAGAGGATAGGGTCAAGCGGGCAGGTTGTTGGGCGGCCGGCCGTCACAAGTCGCAAGATTTCATCTGGAGAGAGAGGGGAGAAAGAAGTCAAAGCATAGGGTAGGGCAATGTGAGCAGGACCAGCGGTGTCATTTGACTTAAGAAATTAGGATCGGATGTCGTCAATCTTCTTTTCAAAATGGTTGACGAAGTCATCCACAGAGAGGGAGGAGAGAGGGGGAGGAGGAGGAGGATTCAGCAGGGAGGAGAAGGTGGCAAAGAGCTTCCTATGGTTAGAGGCAGAGGCTTGAAATTTAGGGTGGTAGAAAGTGACCTTAGAAAGTGGCTTTAGCAGCGGAAACAGAGGAAGAGAATGTAGAGAGGAGGGAGTGAAAAGATGACAGGTCCGCAGGGAGTCTAGTTTTCCTCCATTTCCGCTCGGCTGCCCGGAGCCCCCTTCTGTGAGCTCGCAATGAGTCGTCAAGCCACGGAGCAGGAGGGGAGGACCGAGCCGGCCGGGAGGATAGGGGACATAGAGAGTCAAAAGATGCAGAAAGGGAGGAGAGGAGGGTTGAGGAGGCAGAATCAGGAGATCGGAGGGAGAAGGATTTAGCAGAGGGAAGAGATGATAGGATGGAAGAGGAGAGAGTAGCGGGAGAGAGAGAGCGAAGGTTGCGACGGCACATTACCATCTGAGTAGGGGCAGAGTGAGTAGTGTCTATTGAAACAGCTGCATATAATGTAGTACAGTAACTTTGCAATTACAAAAATACAGTAGTATACTGTGCCTGTTCTCTTCTCTGAATGTCCTTACTATGGTGGACACAGAAAATCGGCTCAAATTGGGTTGCACTCTGTCCTGCTTCCCTCATTGTCAGTCCATGGACAAGAACATGGTCTATGACTGTTGCTAAAATTTCATCAGATATTTCCACTCTTTGTCTTCCTCTTCCTCTTTGTCCTCCTCTTCCTCCTCGTCGCCCACCTCGCATACGCACTCGTCCTCGTCCTCTCACATTGTTTCTTCTATCCATTCTCAGACTTTCTCCTTCCCACCTTCAACAACCTGTTTGCTCTCTGAACTGGCTTATATTGGTTGTGTCGCATCATTTGAAACAGGTTAAATCAATTTTGAGTGGTTGTGTTCAATCAATGACATGTGTTCTCTATTTGTATTTGATTGTTGCCACTTGTGTTTACCAGTATGGATGACATTAGAGTGCAGAATGTGTTTTGAGAATGAGAATGTGTTTTGAGTTTTGCTGAAAAGTCTAAGTGAGATCTGCAAATTGTGTTTTACCATGTGAAATGGTTTAAGTTATTGACAACAGACTGCATAATTAGCTAAATGAGTCCAGGCAACTGAGAACTTTGTTCAGCCAATGGGTTTTAGTGCTTTAGCAATTGAGAAAAACTGTAATGAGTGTCTGAGTATGGAGCCAGAGAGAGAGAGAGAGAGAGAGAGAGAGAGAGAGAGAGAGAGAGCAGCAGCAGTCAGACAGAAAGAGAGAGAGAGAGAGAGCGCGAGAGAGAGAGAGAGAGGGAGAGCTAGAGGGAGAGCTAGAGAGTGAGACAGTACTAGTCTGCAGCAGTCTGAACTCTCTGTCCCCGACTCTCATCACGTTCACAGCGTCTCCTTTCCTCTATCGTCTCCCCCCAGAGCACGGCGGGAGACTCACACCTACACATGGACATAGACACATACGCATGACGACACATAGACACATACGCACGACGAGACACACATACGCACACACACACATACATACACCAAGAGAGAGTCACGCCACACTCACACAATTTCCCTTCACTGGAACTAAGGAGCCCGAACCATGAAAAACAGCCCCAGACTATTATTCCTGATTGGTCCATCGGACTGCCAGATGGTGAAGCGTTTCCACTGCTCCAGAGTCCAATGGCCGCGAGCTTTACACCACTCCAGCCGACACTTGGCATTGCGCATGGTGATCTTAGGCTTGTGTGCAGCTGCTAGGCCATGGAAACCCATTTCTTGAAGCTCCCGCCGAACAGTTATTGTGCTGACGTTGCTTCCAGAGGCTGTTTGTAACTCGCTAGTGAGTGTTGCAACCGAGGACAGACAATTTTTACGCGCTACGCACTTCAGCACTCAGCGGTCCCATACTGTGAGCTTGTGTGGCCTACCACTTCGCGGCTGAGCCGTTGTTACTCTTAGACGTTTCCACTTCACAATAACTGCACTTACAGTTGACTGGGGCAGCTCTAGCAGGGCAGAAATTTGACGAACTGACTTGTTGGAAATGTGGCATCCACGTTGAAAGTCTCTGAGCTCTTCAGTAAGGCCATTCTACTGCCAATGTTTGTCTATGGAGATTGCATGGCAGTGTGCCTTTATTTTATACACCTGTCAGCAACGGGACTGGCTGAAATAGCCGAATCCACTAATTTGAAGGGGTGTCCACATACTTTTGAATATATAGTATATACAAGAAAGAGGGAGAAAAGTGCCATTATCCAGGCCAGGAACCTTCCTCTGCTCTCCTCTATGCTCTGTGACATTGTATCCAGTATGTCTCACGAGCCTGGACGTTGTCCTGCTCCATCCCCATTCGGCCTGGCGGTCTCATGTACATGCACACGCACGCACACGCACACATACACACTGCCTGGTGGTGACAGCTTGGCTCTGGTGACATTTTGCTGGTGTACAGGTCACGTTTCCATCCCTCATGGCCTAGAATGGACATGTTCCTTTTCCTCTCCTCTCCTCTCCTCTCCTCTCCTCTGCTCTCCCCCTCATCTTGGAATGGGAACGGGAACTGACTGAAGTGCCTCAGCTGTGGATGACCAAAGATGGCGCTGCCCACATGAAAAAATACTATAGTATACTATGGTATAAATAATATAGTATTCACTGTAGTGTTTTGTTAACTTTACAGTGGTATTCACTATAGTGAATACTCTAGTATTAACTCTAGTATACTGTAGTATTTACAGTTGACTATAGTATACATACTGTAGTAAAATAAATCTGTAGTATATGCTATAGTAATTAATGTGTTTTTGCGGATTGTAGTATACTGTAGTATTTACTGTAGTCTTTTTGAGGACTGTAGTATACTGCATTATTTACTGTAGTTTTTTTGCAGACTGTAGTATACTGTAGTATTTACTGTGGTGTTTTTGCGGACATTACTGCAGTATTTACTATAATGTTTTATTATTGTTGACATAGAAGTAGAGATTTTCTCCTTGATGAAACCTACTGGAGAAATACTAAAAGAGCACATTTTCCAATACCTGTAGGTAGGAAGGACTGGGGTCTATAACCTGTAGTGCGACGATGAACTTTGGGACTGGTAGGGACATCTCAGGGCTTCATGTCCTCTTTTATCCCTCTACTCCATGTATCTGTCAGGTGAAGGTCAGGTTTGGCAAGTACAAGGGGGAGGGGGTGGTGGAGTTCTCCTTTTTTCTTTCTCAGCTTGATTTGATTAAAACAAACTTGAATGGATTTGAAATGTAAAGAACCAAAGTAAAAAATAATAAAATAGTGGAGGAGGAGGGGTTGGGGTTGGGTAGAGGATACGAACCTGGTTTAGGGTGTAGGTTTAAGGGGAAGGACTGGGAATAAGATACAAACCCGGTTTAGGGTAAAGGGACTTGAGGAAGGGGTAAATAACTTTATTAAAAATAGAAAGTAGGGATGGAAACTTGTTCTTCAGGATACTGGAAGGGGAGTGGTGGTTTGTGAATTTTGAGTGGTGGATGAATGGTTGTGGTTATTGTTGATGCTGTTTGTGTTTCCATTGTTCAACAGGAGCAGCAGAGAGGATTACGCATACCGTCTACACATCGGTCTGGATCTCAGGTAAGTAAGTAATACATGCTAAAAGGCCACTCCGGGTAAGTATGCGTGTAATAAAAGGCCACTCCAGGTAAGTATATATATTTTAAAAGGAGGATTATGTGATATATATTAATTTTTTTACATTCCCAAAAGCTGTTCTTAAAAGCTGGCAGCCTCTGTGCTTCTCCATAGGTGGTTTGAAATGAGTTTGTATAGTAAAATTATATATCATGTCAGCCTCCAGCGTTATTTAGAGTTCTGTGAAAAAAATGAAATCAACTTACAGTGCAGTAAAACTGGCGTTTAGGTTCTTAAAATGTCTATTGCAGTGTCCCACCATCTTGGACATTTGAATTTAAAAGGGTATAATGGTTTAAATAGGTCCAGGGTGTCACACCCAGATCTTTTTCACCTGTCTCCACCCCCCACCAGGTGTCTCCCATTTGTCCCCATCATCTCCTGTGTATTTATACCAGTGTTTTCTGTTTGTCTGTTGCCAGTTCGTCTTATCTCGGCAAGCCTAACAGCGGTCTTGCTGTGCTCCTGTTTTTACAGTCCCTGTTTTCTAGTCCTCCCGGTTCCGATAATTTCTGCCTGCCCTGACCCTGAGCTCACCTGCGATACCATTCTGCCTGCCCTGACCTCGAGCCTGCCTGCAGTCCTGTACCTATCTGACTCTGACCTGGTTTACGAACTTCTGCCTGTCCTCGACCTACCCCTTGTCTATTAATAAATATCAAAGACTAATCATCTGCCTCCTGGGTCTCATCTTATGTCATTATACAGGGGTTAAAAGCCAGGCCTTAAAATTACAATACAATGCATCAGATATCCACTAAAGTGGTTTAGAAGTGATAGAAATGCTCAATATTTAAGAAGCACAGAATGCGGGGTGCTGGTTAAAAATCTGGGCGGGTCAGCTTGTTCCTCCCGAATCATGGGCTTCAGAGATGGATTGTCCACCGACCTCAGGGTAGACCTGCGCCCCAGAACAGCCATCCTCTCCTCTAATGTTCTCAGTCCTGAAATTTAATGTATGTAGTGTATGGCAAGGTTTGGAATGGTCTGAAGTTTTCTGACATGAGACCTTCCCACGTTACACCAGGCTGGTGTAGCATACTCAAACAGCGGCCGGATGTAGCTCTGGTACACTCTGATGGCTGTTCCGGGCGTGGCTCCTCCTTTTATTCTGCAGAGTACCCTCAGGTGGTTCAGGTACTTCCTTCCCTCCTTCTCCAGGCACTCTATGTGGGCACTCCAGGACATGTTTTTTTGGAATGTGACCCCAAGGAACTTGGCCGTTGGGGTCATCTGGAGTGCCTGTCCATACAGTTTAAGGTACACTTGCTTGGTTCTTTTGGGATGCCTGGAGAAGAGAACGAACTGGGTCTTCAGGGGATTGAGCTTGACCCGCCACAGACTGGCCCATTTCGCAGTCTCTGTTATGCTCCTCTGTAGCTTTTTTCCAGCATGGGCAAAGTTTTTGGAGGAGGCCCAATAACAGAGATATTCTGCAAACTTGACCACTTGTCCCTCTCTTGGGTGGGAGTAATAAATATCACATACGTACATTTAAAACAATAAAAGACTGAGGGAACCTGTAAGTAGTAGGGAACACAATATATGGTCTACTCCAAGCATGTGCTGACCAACTGACAAGTGTCTTCACTGACATTTTCAACATGTCCCTGACTGAGTCTGTAATACCAACATGTTTCAAGCAGACCACCATAGTCCCTGTGCCCAAGGACACTAAGATAACCTGCCTAAATGACTACCGACCCGTAGCACTGACGTCTGTAGCCATGAAGTGCTTTGAAAGGCTGGTCATGGCTCACATCAACACCATTATCCCAGAAACCCTAGACCCACTCCAATTTGCATACCACCCCAACAGATCCACAGATGATGCAATCTCTATTGCACTCCACACTGTCCTTTCCCACCTGGACAAGAGGAACACCTACGTGAGAATGCTATTCATTGACTACAGCTCAGCATTCAACACCATAGTGCCCTCAAAGCTCATCACTAAGCTAAGGATCCTGGGACTAAACACCTCCCTCTGCAACTGGATCCTGGACTTCCTGACGGGTCGCCCCCAGGTGGTAAGGGTAGGTAACAACACATCTGCCACACTGATCCTCAACACGGGGGCCCCTCAGGGGTGCGTGCTCAGTCCCCTCCTGTACTCCCTGTTCACCCACGACTGCATGGCCAGGCACGACTCCAACACCATCATTAAGTTTGCCGACGACACAACAGTGGTAGGCCTGATAACCGACGATGAGACAGCCTACAGGGAGGAGGTCAGAGACCTGGCCGTGTGGTGCCAGGATAACAACCTCTCCCTCAACGTGACCAAGACAAAGGAGATGATTGTGGACTACAGGAAAAAAAAGAGGACTGAGCACGCCCCCATTCTCATCGACGGGGCTGTAGTGGAACAGGTTGAGTGTCCACATCACCAACGAACTATCATGGTCCAAACACACCTATTCCCCCTCAGGAGACTGAAAAGATTTGGCTTGGGTCCTCAGATCCTCAAAGAATTCTACAGCTGCACCATCGAGAGCATCCTGACTGGTTGCAACACCACCTGGTATGGCAACTGCTCAGCCTCCGACCGCAAGTCACTACAGAGGGTAGTGCGTACGGCCCAGTACACCACTGGGGCCAAGCTTCCTGCCATCCAGGACCTCTATACCAGGCGGTGTCAGAGGAAGGCCCTCAAAATTGTCAAAGACTCCAGCCACCCTAGTCATAGACTGTTCTCTCTGCTACCGCACGGCAAGCGGTACCGGAGTGCTAAGTCTAGGTCCAAGAGACTTCTCAACAGCTTCTACCCCCAAGCCATAAGACTCCTGAACAGCTAATCATGGCTACCCTGACTATTTGCACTGCCCCCCCCACCCCCACCCCCAACCCCAACCCCAACCCCAACCCCAACCCCATCTTTTTACGCTGCTGCTACTCTGTTAATTATTTATGCATAGTCACTTTAACTCCACCCACATGTACATATTACTTCAACTACCTCAACTGGCCGGTACCCCCTGTATATATAGCCTCCCTACTGTTATTTTATTTTACTTCTGCTCTTTTTTTCCTCAACGCTTTTTTGTTGTTTTATTTAACTTTTTATAAAAAAATAAATGCACTGTGAAGGGCTGTAAGTAAGCATTTCACTGTAATGTCTGCACCTGTTGTATTCGGCGCATGTGGCCAATACATTTTGATTTGATTTGATATGATTTTGATACTTGCATGTAGGTTTCTCACTTATGGGTGGCACAAATTGGGATATGGGGGAGTGGAATGGGCAAGTTCTAAGCAAATTAAATGCTGTAGTATTTACTATAGTTAAAAAAGTGCAGTGTTTTTGCGGACTGTAGTGTTTTTGCTGACATGTTTTTTTTTTAGATAGTACTATAGTATTTACTATAGTATTCTACAACATTCTATAGTAAGTACTACACATGTTCGAGGGATTCTACCGTGTGTAGCATAGTATTCTACAGTATACTACAGTTTACTACAGAATTATATAGTAAACTGTAGTATTTTTTCACATGGATCCCTAACTCCCTTGCCCTCGCTCTCCATCCACCCCCTCTCTCCCCTTCACCCTCATCTTCTCCACCCCTCTTTCCCCCCTTCCATTACAATAATAACAGATGGGACAAATCTCACCATTTTAGATGAGACCCAAATTACTCTTCAAATGCACACTTGTAGGTGGGGAGGGAAGATGTGTTTCTTTGTCCACAGAGCTCTTCATAATGGCCAAACTCCCTGTAAGGGTTTAAACAAACGACCTAAGAGAGAAGAAATGGTTCCATTGAGTCTTATACCCCTTACATACCAATACGTTTTGTACCTTTGATTTTGTCACATGCGCTGGGGTTCACAGAGTTAATGAAATGGCACGGAAAATTTGGGGCGGCCTCGCTATAAAAGTTTTGAAGTGCCTGTCCTATGTCTAGTTTTTTTTTTTTTATCACAAACCTACCCCCACACAGTGCCTTGCAAAAGTATTCATCCCCCTTGGCGTTTTTATTATTTTGTTGCATTACAACCTGTAATTTAAATTGATTTTTATTTGGATTTCATATAATGGACATACACAAAATAGTCCAAATTGGTGAAGTGAAATGATAAAAATAACTTGTTTCAGAAAATTCTAAAAAATAAATAACGGAAACGTGCTGCTATGAAGCCCCTAAAATAAGATCTGGTGCAACCAATTACCGTCAGAAGTCACATAATTAGTTATATAAAGTCCACCTGTGTGCAATCTAAGTGTCACATGATCTCTCACATGATCTCGGTATATATACACCTGTTCTGAAAGGTCCCAGAGTTTGCAACACAACTAAGCAAGGGGAACCACCAAGCAAGTGGCACCATGAAGACCAAGGAGCTCTCCAAACAGGTCAGGGACAAAGTTGTGGAGAAGTACAGATCAGGGTTGGGTTATAAAAAAATATCAGAAACGTTTAACATCCCAGAGAGCACCATTAAATCCATTATAAAAAAATTGAAAGAATTTGGCACCACAACAAACCTGCCAATTGAGGGCCGTCCACCAAAACTCACAGATCAGGCAAGGAGGGCATTAATCAGAGAGGCAACAAAGAGACCAAAGGTAACGCTGAAGGAGCTGCAAAGCTCCACAGCAGAGATTGGAGTATCTGTCCATAGGACCACTTTAAACCGTACACTCCACAGAGCTAGGCTTTACAGAAGAGTGGCCAGAAAAAAGCCATTGCTTTAAGAAAATAATAAGCAAACACGTTTGGTGGTCGCCAGAAGGCATGTGGGAGACTCCCCAAACATATGGAAGAAGGTACTCTGGTCAGATGAGACTAAAATTGAGCTTTATGGCCATCAAGGAAAACGCTATGTCTAGCGCAAACCCAACACCTCTCATCACCCCGAGAACACCATCCCCACCGTGAAGCATGGTGGTGGCAGCATCATGCGGTGGCGATGTTTTTCATTGGCAGGGACTGGGAAACTGGTCAGAATTGAAGGAATGATGGATGGTGCTAAATACAGGGAAATTCTTGAGGGAAACCTGTTTCAGTCTTCCAGAGATTTGAGACTGGGTCGGAGGTTCACCTTCCAGCAGGATAATGACCCTAAGCATACTGCTAAAGCAACACTTGAGTGGTTTAAGGGGAAACATTTAAATGTCTTGGAATGGTCTAGTCAAAGCCCAGACCTCAATCCAATTGAGAATCTGTGGTATGACTTAAAGATTGCTGTACACCAGCGGAACCCATCCAACTTGAAGGAGCTGGAGCAGTTTTGCCTTGAAGAATGGGCAAGAATCCCAGTGGCTAGATGTGCCGAGCTTATAGAGACATACCCCAAGAGACTTGCAGCTGTAATTGTTGCAAAAGGTGGCTTTACAAAGTATTGACTTTGGGGGGGGGGGTGAATAGCTATGCACGCTCAAGTTTTCTGTTTTGTTGTCTTATTTGTTGTTTGTTTCACAAGAAAAAATATTGTTGTGTAAATCAAATGATACAAACCCCCAAAAAATCCATTTTAATTCCGGGTTGTAAGGCAACAAAATAGGAAAAATGCCAAGGGGGGTGAATACCTTCGCAAGCAACTGTACTTCCAATCATTTGTGTGGGTTACTTTCAGATGAGTCCCGTGACAATTGTGGAGGTCGTAGAGCAAAACGGAGAACACTGGTGGATTGAGACGCAGCAAAAAAAAACAGATATCTCTAGTTTAAACTGATGGATTTTGATGGGGATTTTTTTATTATGTTGCTTAGATTGATGCACGGGTGCGTCAATATACTCTTAATTAACTAACAGAAAAGGTGGCTTGTTCCCTAGTCCGTGATGGCAGACTCCCAAAATCAACTTCCGACATTCCAAAATATAGATATACGCCTTCTAAAAGTTTTCATCTAACCAACCATATATAGGTTATTCCAAGTTTCTGTGTGGCCTTTGAATAGTGTTAGTTTAAACAGCGCTACACCCCAAATGTTTGCCCCCTGTTCTATTGATTTAAGTGTGATATGTAATTAACAAAAAAAGTGTTCCGTTACACTTATCGTGTTGGCGAACCACTTGAATCCAAATGCAACATTTCAACATGTAGCTAGCTGTCTCCTACAAATTGTCCTCTAACCAGTGATTTACACATTATTCCCAGATCACGTTTGGTTTTTGAGCTGTGTTAGTTTTAACAGGATGTGCAATCTCATCTCCCACCTCTCAAGCAATTGATTTCAACATGATATTGATATGAGTGATTGACAAAAGTGTTGTGTTTCACTTTTTGTTTTTGCGACCCTCAAATCAAAATGCATCACTCCAAAATGTACCTGACTGTTTTCTGCAGGTTGTCCTCTAACCAGTGATGTAAAAAAATATCTCCAGTTTCCATGTGTTTTTTTAGTTGTGTTAGTTTCAAAAGCGCGTACAACCTGATTTCCCCCTAATCGTATTTAGTGATTTATTGCCACTTGTCAAAACAACAGGGTTTTTTGGTGTGTGTGCAGTTTTTAAGCTGCTTGTTTAAAAAAATACAAGTAATATGATTACTATTGTTGCACCTGTATGTGTAGATAGCACATTTTATGTTTAGGTTTACAATATATCACAAACTGTTTCTGCATATCAGTTATTGATTTGGACACATTAAAACTGTGTTTTGACATTGGGCTATTTATCAAAATGTCTTGTCAACAGGAAGCAGCGACAGCATCATTTTCAACTTAATTTTTTGAAATATAAATTGAACTTTCAACATTAATGTACAATGGTATTGTACTTAATCGGGTAAAAACTGCTGAATGAGTCCAAAAACGTGCTGCGATTGATTTATTTTGATTATATACCAGAAATCACCAAAACGGGTTTGCCCTGCCTACTATGTGTCTTCACTGACTCTTCAGTGCTCAGCTCCACATTAGCTAGCTCAGTTAGTTTAGTCTTGACTGCAGTTTGTCATTATTAGACAAACATTTGAAGGTGAGGATGTGATCATGATTTTGTGATATGGCATAGCTTTTTGTGGTATAGCTAGAATCTGCTACTGGCATTTGAGCTAGTCAGCTAGCTATATTTTAGGTGGCGGCTGACATAGCTAGCTAACTGAATAGATTATTATAATATAGCTAGATTTTTGCTGTTGTTATCTGATTTGAGACTTAATCATAACAGCCTGATTAAGTCATGTATTGTTGTTTGATGAATAAAGGACTGTGGTAGGCAAATAGCTGTAAACATACAGTGCCGTGAAAAAGTATTTGCCCAGTTTCTAATTTTCTCTACCTTTGCATATTTTTATATACTGAATGTTATCAGATCTTCAACCAAAACCTAATATTAGATAATGGGAACCTGAGTGAACAAATAACACAACAATTACCTACTTACTTCATTTATTTCATAAACAAAGTTATGCAACAGCCAAAGCCCCTGTGTGAATAAGCAATTGCCCCCTTACAATAAGGAATTGCCCCCTTACAGAATAACAACAAAAAAATCCAGAAAAATGCATGTCAAAAACGTTATAAATTGATTTGCATTTTAATGAGGGAAATAAGTATTTGACCCCTCTGCAAAACATGACTTAGTACTTGGTGGCAAAACCCTTGTTGGCAATCACAGAGGTCAGACATTTCTTGTAGTTGGCCACCAGGTTTGCACACATCTCAGGAGGGATTTTGTCCCACTCCTCTTTGCAGATCTTCTCCAAGTCATTAAGGTTTCGAGGCTGACGTTTGGCAACTCGAACCTTCAGCTCCCTCCACAGATGTTCTATGGGATCAAGGTCTGGAGACTGGCAAGGCCACTCCAGGATCTTAATGTGCCTCTTCTTGAGCCACTCCTTTGTTGCCTTGGCCGTGTGTTTTGGGTCATTGTCATGCTGGAATACCCATCCACGACCCATTTTCAATGCCCTGGCTGAGGGAAGGAGGTTCTCACCCAAGATTTGACGGTACATGGCCCCGTCCATCGTCCCTTTGATGCGGTGAAGTTGTCCTGTCCCTTTAGCAGAAAAACACCCCCAAAGCATAATGTTTCCACCTCCATGTTTGATGGTGGGGATGGTGTTCTTGGGGTCATAGGCAGCATTCCTCCTCCTCCAAACACAGCGAGTTGAGTTGATGGCAAAGAGCTCGATTTTGGTCTCATCTGACCACAACACTTTCACCCAGTTCTCGTCTGAATCATTCAGATGTTCATTGGCAAACTTCAGACGGCCCTGTATATGTGCTTTCTTGAGCAGGGGGACCTTGCAGGCGCTGCAGGATTTCAGTCCTTCATGGCATTGTGTGTTACCAATTGTTTTCTTGGTGACTATGGTCCCAGCTGCCTTGATATCATTGACAAGATCCTCCCGTGTAGTTCTGGGCTGATTCCTCACCGTTCTCATGATCATTGCAACTCCACGAGGTGAGATCTTGCATGGAGCCCCAGGCCGAGGGAGATTGACAGTTATTTTGTGTTTCTTCCATTTGCGAATAATCGCACCAACTGTTGTCACCTTCTCACCAAGCTGCTTGGCGATGGTCTTGTAGCCCATTCCAGCCTTGTGTAGGTCTACAATCTTGTCCCTGACATCCTTGGAGAGCTCTTTGGTCTTGGCCATGGTGGAGAGTTTGGAATCTGATTGATTGATTGCTTATGTGGACAGGTGTTTTTTATACAGGTAACAAGCTGAGATTAGGAGCACTCCCTTTAAGAGTGTGTTCCTAATCTCAGCTCGTTACCTGTATGAAAGACACCTGGGAGCCAGAAATCTTTCTGATTGAGAGGGGGTCAAATACTTATTTCCCTCATTAAAATGCAAATCAATTTATAAAAATTTTGACATGCGTTTTTCTGGATTTTTTTGTTGTTATTCTGTCTCTCACTGTTCAAATAAACCTACCATTAAAATTATAGACAGATAATTTCTTGTCAGTGGGCAAACGTACAAAATCAGCAGGGGATCAAATACTTTTTTCCCTCACTGTATGTTAGTAATGTCAGTGGTGATTGTTGTGCTCACTTTCTTCCTGCGTCAACCTGTCTGTTCATATCTGCCCCCAATCCCTGCCATCATGCCTGCTCTGCTAGAGCCCAAAATGGTCCAATGCCATAGCACGCACCCTGCACAAGCACATCATAAGAGAGCAAGACAGTAAGAGACAAGGTAAGAATGAACCCTCTCTACCCAATGACACTGGGAGAAGTGCAAACTCAAACAAAGTTACAGGTAACACGCTGATACCAACTCCTGTTCTGTAACCTTCTCACCCAACCTTGTGTCACAGAGGAAGAATAAGTGATGATGGAGCAGAAGGAGGTGGAGAAAATGAAGAGGAAGAAAGAGGTGGAGGAGAAGAGAATGTCTTTAGATGAGACAAAAGACCAGGTAAGTTCTTGAGATCTTTACATTGCCCAGTGCCTCTCTCTGTTCTTCTTACTCAACTCCTCTCTCTTGCTTTGTACCTCTATTTCTCCTTTAGATCATGAAGATGGAGGAGAAGCTACATGGGCTACAAGAGGAGAAACATCAACTCTTCCTCCAGTTGAAAGTGCTCCATAAGGAGGAGGAGAAGAGACAGAGGAAAGAACAGAGGTAATATATTTACCTGCTCCTGAATTTACTCGCTGGAGGTCTTTAAAATGTCACTTATCACTAGCCTGGTGGTCCCAGATCTGTATGTGCTGTCTTGTCAACATCTATGGTTGTTGTTGACAGTGCATACAGACAGCACATACAGGACCAATATTCCAAGAATGGCTTCAGAAAATACATTCTGTGACCCAGGAAACAAAACTGCAAAGTTTTGTGAATATGAACACTGTGTGGTTCAAAACGTTTAAAAGTTGCACATTCATTAAATATTATAAATCAAAGCAACGTATGTACCAGACCGGAGGAATCCCAAAATAATATGACATACGAAGCTGTTGAAAGGTGCTAAATATATTTTTCTCAGATGCCAGAACAGCGCTTTATGTGGCTGTTGGGACTTTGAATATTTTCAGAGCTGTGTTAGCTAGCAAATGTTGTGCTGTCTTTAGTTTGGCTAGCAGGCAAAAGCAATGATGGCCATTGTAGGCTAAATACAGCTGCCAAATCATCTTATATTAACTGAGAAAACCACTGTATATGGTTAAAACATATTTCCTCATTTCGGGGTTCATCTAGATCAGTGAAGGACCGGTAACATGCATGTGTTGCTGGAGCTTATGCAAGGACCAACACCGAATGCACAACTAGTTCTGTGTTCTGTGCGCCAGTGCACAACAAAAGTAACCAAGGTGAAACATAGCAATGTCGGAACATTGCTAGGGAAATTACCCAAGATGCGGTAAGAGTTTGAGGCAAAAAATCATAACTTTTACTAAAAATAACAAATTAACATTAGTTTTGAAGCACACAGTGCTGAATACTGCAACATTGTCTATACACCCCATGGCAAAATGTGTAGAATTGCACGGAATTAACTCTGAAACATATTTTTTTTATCCGGCTGTCACAAAAATGTTTTTCTCGCATTGTGGGCAACTGCAGCCCTCATGATGAGTTCAGATTTTTTGTGGCCCCCACCCTCATCAAAGATGCTCATCCCTGATCTACTTTATCTATTCCTCAGCAACCTACTAATGTTGATATGTTGTGCACCTGGTCTTTGATATGAAATTCAAACGTATTTACTGATAGATTTAGCATTAACATTGTGACTTCTGACTGGTAGTGTGTGACTACAGACATGATCTTACTTTCTTTCCCCATTTTTTCATGTTATTTATTTATTATTATTATTATTATTATTATTATTATTATTATTATTATTATTATTATTATTGCCAATGTATGCAGCAGGCACTTGTACCTGTTGATTATAATAAGGACTTCAGTGGCTTGAGGACTGACGATTGGGGACCCAATATGACCTAGATTTTATAACATGTTCTATACTTAATTTAGGGCTGGGCTGAATGTAATTTCATAATAATATATTATATGCAATTTAGCAGACGCCTTTATCCAAAGCAACTTACAGTGCAGTGAATGTGTCTGAAAATGTGTCTTGTATGTCGTTTGACAGGGCATCACTACCAGGGGCTCCGAGCACGGGCAGTATGCAGCCAGCCAGGCAGCCCATGGCCCCTACGGCCAGCTCACCAAGGCACAGCACGCCTCTCCCTTCGCCCCCAGCCAGCCAGTCTCTGTCAGCTACACCAGCAGCTCGCAGCTCAGAGGTAACCGGTTTGGATTTTGAATGTAAACGTTATTTCAGAGATGTGCTGTCTATGTGAGATTTAAAGCATATAATGTCTGGTAGCCTGGTCCCAGATCTGTTGTCTTGCCAACTCCTATGGTCATTGCCATGCCAAACATGTTTTACAATGATCAAAGGAGTTGTAAAGACAGCACAAACAGATCTGGGAATAGGCTATGTATCTGTTGCTATTTTGTTTCTCAAGGTGACTGTGTTGAGGTCATTATAAGAATGAGAAGCATAGTGTGAATGCTGTCTGTGTGTGTGCTTCATTCATAAATCCCTCGTTTTGTCTCCTCCTCTGTGTCTAGGTGCCTCAACGTTCCAGGCCATGCAGTATCTGCCTCACCAGCAGCAGGGCTACACTGCCACTTGACCTCTCAGCCAGGTACCTTACACTTGTGTGTCTGTGTCTACTAATGTCTATAATGTAGGCCTTACAGTTGTGATTGTGGCATATTACGTATAAGAAGGTTTATGCGTAATGGTGCTGGGATGACTTGGTGTACTGACTGTACTACTCACTTACTATTCTCTAGCTCTCCCAGGAAGACAGGGACAGAGAGAGGGACAGGGACAGAGAGCGGGACAGGGACTCAGGAGGGCGGTATGGTGCTGGTGCAGCAGCAGTCGGAGGTGGAGCAGCAGCCACAACTGGGACAGCAGCGACAGGGAGAGAGACAGAGACAGCAACTGCTCCAACCTGGGCCTACTGATCCAAGGACCAGACAGGGGGCACACACACACCCCAACAAAGGACAGAGTCAGGTAAGAACACCTCACCCTGTTCATGGAAATATTGTAGGGATCTGATTGTTCTGAAACATTGGTGTATTGTTAGCAGGGATTGTGCATTGATGCAAATGTGTGTGAAAATCATGAATTCTCTCCTCTTTCCTTCCTGCAGTCATCCCTTCATTCCTCTGGGGAAGACATTGACATCTCAGACGAGGAACACACCATTACAGCATTGACCACCCACCACGCCTCCTCCCCCTCTTCATCCCAGGCCCCTTCAGACATTCACTCACACATAATTATAACACATACAGTATCAAGGCTTCATAAGACTTCCTGGCAGAGCACCTGACCCGGTTGCTGCTGCCCCTGGGGATGGAGTCATTTAGCAAATGCTCTTATCCACAGCGATTTACAGTTAGTGCATTCATCTTAAGATAGCTAGGTGGGACAACCACATATCTCAGTCATATAAAAAAAAAATCCTCAATAAAGTAGCTATCAGCGAAGTAAGTGCTAGTGTAGTGGGTTAGGGTTAGGGTTAGGGTTAGGGTTAGGGGGGGGGACAAGTGCGAGTGTTAGTTAATGAAAGGCAATCTTTTTTTTCTAGAGAGGCCTACTTTGAGTACATAGCGTTGGTGTGTGACGGAGAGTATCATAGAATAGCAATTTATAGTGGTAGATTTAGGTTGTTGTGTTAGCCTATGTGGGTCTATGTGTGTGTTTCCATCTTGAGGGGCCTGCTGTGGACACTGTGTTATGTGTGTGATGATGGATGGAAATATGGAATAGCAATGTACACATTAGTGTTCATTTTAGGCTGCTGTGTTAATATTTGCCTGCTGTATACGGACCTCTTTGTGTATATTTCTTCCAGGACATAAAGATCTGAGACACTCTGAGGGCAGCAGTCCCCTAACATGTTGTTGTTCCATATAACTGCATTAGGCTGATAAAGATGATGGTAACATGGTGTGACATCTCCATAGCCAACCCCTGATCATCACAAGTTAGCCCATATCACATACTGTACATACTGTACACACACACACATACACACACGCACGCACTGCACACACACACACACTTGAACAAACAAACTGGATTGGACACAGTCACTCTCTCACACATCTCCATTCCCTCATCATACCTTCTTTCCAGAATTAATTGTGAAAAATGATTGTGTTTTACCATATTTGCCATTACAGTTTATATTGACCTAACTAAATGGCTGTAGTCTATATGAAACCCCAATATGGTCTCTCTCCACCCAGATCTGATATTGTTGTTGGAGCCGGTTATTTTGGGTCAATCTTCTGTGAGACTAAAGCCCAAGTAAACCCTTTCTTCTCCTTCCTCTCCCATCAGAACCCATTACCTTAATTAAACCTATCAAGACCATGAATGTCAGCCTTCATTTTCATTTACATCTTATGGTCCTGTGTGGCTCAGTTGGTAGAGCATGGCGCTTGTAATGCCAGGGTTGTTCGTTTGATTCCCACAGGGGACCAGTACAAAAAAATTACTCACTACTGTAAATTGCTTTGGATAAAAGCATCTGCTAAATTACTTAAATGTATTTGTGGTAGTTAGGTTCCCTAAGGTGACAGTGTGTGAGCTTGCTAACAAGGTTTGATTGATATCCATGACACCACCTGTTGAACGTAAACATCTCTTCAAAACATCCATCCGTCATTCATGTGACTGTATCACTGTCTTTTTATTTGTGTATGTATCAATCTCCTCTGCTAACCAACCACCCATCTGTCTAGACATATACATCTCTATAGGCTTGTTTTTACATCTGGACCTTACTCAAACCTTTGGGAAGGTCCGAGCCTCCAACGTAAGATAAAACCTAAGCTACAGAGAGGTGGTGGGAGGGAGGGAGAGAGAAAGATAAAGAAAAATACTTAACCTTCTTACACAAACTTGCTGCATTATTTGCTTCCATCCCACTCAGCTTTCTTTATGCTTTGTCGCCTGAGCTAACATCAGGCACCTCATACTGTAAACACGCACAAACGCACGCAAACACACAGACACACATCCCCCCCAACACACTCACCAGCCCCTCTCAATGTTATTCTCTGCTAAGATGTGAAAATGTGTTCCACTCCTGGCTGCATCACGTGAGAGAACTAGTACGCTGGCTCCTGTAACTACTACTCTGGTAAATACACTACATGACCAAAGGTATGTGGACACCTGCTCGTCGAACATCTCACTTCATGGAAGATGGCTGCTCATTGTTACTCAGGGAGGTTTAGTGAATGCATTGCACTGTGTTTCCAGCTACGTCTGCTAGTTCAATTAATAGTTTTAAGATGTGTATAGGCCAGTGTGCATGTGTGTGTCAATGGTCTTGCACTGGGTAATGAATGCGTGAATGTGTTAGATAGGATTTAGGTACAAATGTATTTCCACGTGTTTGTGATGGATGTACAGTGAGTGGTTAGTTTTGTATGAAATTATTATTTTTGATACCAAATGAAAAAAGGAAAATACAAAAGAGATATTTTGAGAAGATGTTCAATAAATTCTGAGCGAAGCTGTCCACGAACCAAACACCATATTTCCAGTCTCATAATTTCTCCTGTTTTACAGGATACTATTATCTGTTGACGTGGTCCAAGCCAGGACCTGTTACACTGCTTCCAGAGGCAGTTTGGAACTCAGTAGTGAGTGTTGCAACCGAGGACAGACCATTTTTACACACTTCAGCGGTCCCATTCTGTGAGCTTGTGTGGCCTACCACTTCGCGGCTGAGCCGTTGTTGCTCTTAGACGTTTCCACTTCACAATAACAGCACTTACAGTTGACCAGGGCAGCAGGGCAGAAATTTTACAAACTGACTTTTTGGAAAGGTGGCATCCTATGAAAGTGCCACGTCGAAAGTCTCTGAGCAGTAAGGCTAATGTTTGTCTATGGAGATTGCATTACATTTTAAATTTTAGTCATTTAGCAGACGCTCTTATCCAGAGCGACTTACAGTTAGTGAGTGCATACATTTTCATACTGGACCCCCGTGGGAAACGAACCCACAACCCTGGCGTTGCAAGCGCCATGCTCTACCAACTGAGCTACAGGGGACTGTGTGTTTGATTTTATACACCTGTCAGCAACGGGTGTGGCTGAAATTGCCGAATCTATTAATTTGAAGGGGTGTCCACATACTTTTGTATATATAGTGTATGAGTTCGTCCCAAATGGCACCCTATTACCTACATAGTGCACTGCTTTTGACTATATGGGCCCGGGTCAAAAGTAGTGCACTATATAGTGAGTAGGTTGCCATTTAAGACACAGATACTACTCTGGTAAATATTCTCTAGAGGGAAACCAGATCATTATAGTAATAGCAGGCCAGGCCACCATCAGTCATCAGCCAAGGGATTTGTTATTAATTCAGTTGTTATTATGTTCTCCACTTCTCCCATTTCCCCCCATTCTTAGGAACAGCTCAGCTAAGCGAATAAGGAGGGCAGCGTGTGACTATATACACACACACACACACACACACACACAATAAGATTTCATGGAAACACTGGACACATGAAGAGCCATGTGACAGGAGGTTTGGAGAATCATAACAATAACAATAACAATACACATCTCCTGATGACAGCGCAGCAGGCTTTCTGCAGGGTTTACTCTAGGTATTCAGTTTAACAACCTCCTTTTACCCCCTCTCCATCCCCCATACTTCCATCCTCCACCTTCTCGATCCCTCCACCATCCAACCCTCTTCACCCTCCCCTCTACCCATCCACTCCTCCTCTTTTCCATCCCCCATTCCTCCTCCCCTCCATCCCCCCACCCTTCCTCCACACCCACTCCCTCAGCCCCCACACCATAACACGTGTAAGGGTTTATCAAAATGGTTTTGAAACTTCAAAATAGCTGCTCTAGCAGAACAATGTGAAGAAAGAATTACGTCTGGTATTAGGATTATAGGATGCCGTCTGAACGGCAGAGCAATCTTGTATGACACACACACACTCACGCACACAAACACATACACACACATACACAAAGTTGGAGGGTTGGAGAGGCTTAGCTCCCAGCTAAGACAAAGGCTACAGATGGCTCCTTTTGCCTTTGTTGGGGTTTGAGTTGAAGAGCTGAAGTGCACGAGCATACACACCCTAACCCCACAAAAATAAATTCACCCTCCTACAAAACACTCACACACACACACACACATGCACACACACATTCCAACCCTGTCAAAATCCCCCATCACACACCAAATCATGCCCATCCCCTCCCCCCTTTACCTCACTTCACCCCATACTACATCAGTGGTTCTCAAAGTGGGGGTCGCGGCCCCAGTTTTGGGGGTGTTGCGAGTGTGAAACTGAAAGGTAAAAATACATGTTTTTGATACATATTTTAATAGGCTACAAAATTATTGTCTCAAACACAGTTGGCGTCTTGATTGTTGACCAATGACTACACGCTGACCAATTTAACACATCCGTGTGTCTAGTTAGGGATGACACGTTGTGTTACTTTTAACACAATCACTGTGTTGGCACAACATGATTTGTATAAATGTTTCAACACATTTTGTGTCAATTCCTGCAATGAATGTGTTAAAAGCTGAAAACCATACTGCACACCCTAGATGTGTTAGATTATTGACCAATCACATTGTGGATCCGAAGACCCCCTATGCCGCGGCCCCACACCCTGGCCCTCACACTCTGACAAATGAAGTGACAACTGACATCCTGGAGTGAGCCTCAGCCAGCCAGCAGGAAGAACACGAAACAAGGTACATTTACTCTTAATCTGAATGAGGTGACCATTTGAGGCTAATGCAGAGCCGACAAGGCAACATTTTAGCCTTGATTTATAAAAATATCAGTCTGTTTTTACATGCACATTGATTGACTGATTAATCTTATGCTACACAAAGATAAATAACATACATTTATCTAAACTAATCCAATCAGTTTTTTGCACCTGTTACTGAAATGGTTGTTCCTGTTTAAATGGCTTAGGTAGTCTCCTCACAACCCTGGCAGTCATTCTGAATGCCGGTTGTCGGTTAATAAAATATAACACTGGCTGGATTCCAATAGGAATTACACTTCACTTTGCAAGCCAGCCTAATGTGACTTGCAGGTAGGGTTGTGAAATTCTGTTAACTTTTCCAAATTTTCCATGATTTCCAGAAATCCCTGTTGGAAACTTCATGGAAATGGTAGGGAATAAGCAGGAAATCTGGAATCCTTCAACCAGGATCTCTGGGAATTTTGGGAAAGTTGCTGGAAATATGCAACCCTACTTGCAGGCCTGATGTGTCCCGTAAACCAGGGGTTCTCAAACTTTTTCACTCAGGCCAGCATTGGGGAACACCCTGGGAAATTATATTGGAGGCGTGGCTTAGTAGGGGGGCATGGTTTGCAGTTGAAAAAGTTTGGCATGGGCCCTCAAAACCTCAAAAAGTTATACAGCTATACCATTAAGAGCATCTTGACTGGCTGCATCACTGCTTGGTATGGCAATAGCACCGCCCTCGATCACATGGCGCTACAGAGGGTGGTGCGTACAGCCCAGTACATCACTAGGGCCGAGTTCCCTGCCATCCAGGACCTCTATATCAGGCAGTGTGAAAGGAAAGGCCGGAAAATCGTTAGACTCCAACCACCCAAGCCATAGACTGTTCTCTCTGCTTCGCATAGCAAGCAATACCAATGCATCAAGTCTGACACCAACAGGCTCCTGAACAGCTTCTATGCCATAAGACTATTAAATAGCTAATTAAATAGCTAACAAAATGGCTACACAGACTATCTGAGTTGACCTTTGTATTTTATTCTTATTCTATGCACACTCACACACTGTGCAGACTAATACTCCAACACACATTCACTCACATAGAATCACCATATACGCTGCTGCTACTTTATCATATATCCTGATGCCTAGTCACCTTACCCCCATACAAACCTACCTCTATCGATCCAGTTTCCCTGCACATTGTAAATATGGTACTGGAACTGATCCTGTATATAGTATGCTTACTTACTTTATCGTGTTATTCTTATTCTTATTTTTATATCTTGTGTGTTTTAGTTCTACCTTGTTATTTTTAGTATTACATTGTTATTGGTTACTGCATTGTTGGGGTTAGAGCTAGGGCTTTGGCGGTCACAAAATTTCATCAGCAAGTGATTGTCAAGCAAATACAGTGCCTTGCAAAAGTATTCATCCCCCTTGGCGTTTTTTCTATTTTGTTGCATTACAACCTGTAATTTAAATTGATTTTTATTTGGATTTCATGTAATGGACATACACAAAATAGTCCAAATTGGTGAAGTGAAAAATAACTTGTTGAAAAAAATTCTAAAAAATAAATAACGGAAAAGGTGTGTGCATACAGTGAGGGAAAAAAGTATTTGATCCCCTGCTGATTTTGTATGTTTGCCAACTGACAAAGAAATGATCAGTCTATAATTTTAATGGTAGGTTTATTTGAACAGTGAGAGACAGAATAACAACAACAAAAATCCAGAAAAACGCATGTCAAAAATGTTATAAATTGATTTGCATTTTAATGAGGGAAATAAGTATTTGACTCCTCTGCAAAACATGACTTAGTACTTGGTGGCAAAACCCTTGTTGGCAATCACAGAGGTCAGACGTTTCTTGTAGTTGGCCAACAGGTTTCCACATATCTCAGGAGGGATTTTGTCCCACTCCTCTTTGCTGATCTTCTCCAAGTCATTACGTTTTCGAGGCTGATGTTTGGCAACTCGAACCTTCAGCTCCCTCCACAGATTTTCTATGGGATTAAGGTCTGGAGACTGGCTAGGCCACTCCAGGACCTTAATGTGCTTCTTCTTGAGCCACTCCTTTGTTGCCTTGGCCATGTGTTTTGGGTCATTGTCATGCTGGAATACCCATCCACGACCCATTTTCAATGCCCTGGCTGAGGGAAGGAGGTTCTCACCCAAGATTTGACGGTACATGGCCCTGTCCATCGTCCCTTTGATGCGGTGAAGTTGTCCTGTCCCCTTATCAGAAAAACACCCCCAAAGCATAATATTTCCACCTCAATGTTTGACGGTGGGGATGGTGTTCTTGGGGTCATAGGCAGCATTCCTCCTTCTCCAAACACGGCGAGTTGAGTTGATGCCAAAGAGCTCCATTTTGGTCTCATCTGATCACAACACTTTCACCCAGTTCTCCTTTGAATCATTCAGATGTTCATTGGCAAACTTCAGACGGGCCTGTATATGTGCTTTCTTGAGCAGGGGGACCTTGCGGGCGCTGCAGGATTTCAGTCCTTTACAGCGTAGTGTGTTACCAATTTTTTCTTGGTGACTATGGTCCCAGCTGCCTTGAGATCATTGACAAGATCCTCCCGTGTAGTTCTGGGCTGATTCCTCACCGTTCTCATGATCATTCCAACTCCACGAGGTGAGATCTTGCATGTAGCCCAAGGCCGAGGGAGATTGACAGTACTTTTGTGTTTCTTCCATTTGCGAATAATCGCACCAACTGTTGTCACCTTCTCACCAAGCTGCTTGGCGATTTTCTTGTAGCCCATTCCAGCCTTGTGTAGGTCTACAATCTTGTCCCTGACAACCTTGGAGAGCTCTTTGGTCTTAGCCATGGTGGAGAGTTTGGAATCTGATTGATTGATTGCTTCTGTGGACAGGTGTCTTTTATACAGGTAACAAACTGAGATTAGGAGCACTCCCTTTAAGAGTGTGCTCCTAATCTCAGCTCGTTACCTCTATAAAAAACACCTGGGAGCCAGAAATCTTTCTGATTGTGAGGTGGTCAAATACTTATTTCCCTCATTAAAATGCAAATCAATTTATAACATTTTTGACATGCGTTTTTCTGGATTATTTTGTTGTTATTCTGTCTCTCACTGTTCAAATAAACCTACCATTAAAATTATAGACTGATCATTTCTTTGTCAGTGGGCAAACTCAGCAGGGGATCAAATACTTTTTTCCCTCACTGTATGTATTCACCCCCTTTGCTATGAAGCCCCTAAATAAGATCTGGTGCAACCAATTACCTTCAGAAGTCACATAATTAGTTACATTAAGTCCACCTGTGTGCAATCTAAGTGTCACATGATCTCAGTATATATACACCTGTTCTGAAAGGCCCCAGAGTCTGCAACACCACTAAGCAAGGGGCACCACCAAACAAGCGGCACCATGAAGACCAAGGAGCTCTCCAAACAGGTCAGGGACAAAGTTAGCTTGGCTCTCTCTGTGTGTTCGTGCCGTGAAAGGAGGGGTTTCTTCTTTGTCTGAAAGCAATGGCTAGCTAGTATGCTAACTATTCTAGCTAACTAACTGGCTGAATAAGTTGACGACAGACTCGCTCAAGCTGTCGGGACTAACCCACAACGTTAGACACGGACACGAACAATGTGCTTGGCGTGTTGACACACTGGTGGTTTGTTGTGGCCGAGTATTGGTGCTAAACCGTGTTGTTTGAGTCCGGCATGCTAGCTGGCTGTGGCGTCTTATGACTAGGTGCCCTGGACGATTTTCACGGAAGAATACTGTACCTAGTTAGCTAGCTGAATAAACTAAGTTAGTCTATTCTTAGAAAACATTGAACCGCTGTAGTTTCCAACAATTATAGTTTCTGAGGTGGAAGTTGGGAGAGTTATATTTGGGTGTTGTGGTGAGGGAGGCCCCGCTCTCTCCTTTCCCAGATGTTTAGTTCATTTCATTCCGATCTCCTTTGCATTATTGTAGCCATTTTCTGCAGCCTGTCAACTATGCCTCTGTCTATCCCTGTTCTCTCCTCTCCGCACAGGCTATACAAACGCCTCATACCGCCTGGCTGCTGCCTCTCTAACCTGGTGGTCCCTGCACGCACCACCCACGTGGAGTTCCAGGTCTCCGGCAGCCTCTGGAATTGCCGTTCTGCTGCCAACAAGGCATAGTTCATCTCAGCATATGCTACCCTCCAGTCCCTCGACTTCTTGGCGCTGACGGAAACATGGATTACCACTGAAAACACTGCTACTCCTACTGCTCTCTCCTCGTCTGACCATGTGTTCTCGCATACCCCGAGAGCATCTGGTCAGCAGGGTGGTGGCACAGGAATCCTCATCTCTCCCAAGTGGACATTCTCTATTTTTCCCCTGACCTATCTCCTCATTTGAATTCCATGCTGTCACAGTCACTAGCCCATTTAAGCTTAATATCCTTGTTATTTATCGCCCTCCAGGTTCCCTTGGAGAGTCCATCAATGAGCTTGACGCCTTGATAAGTTCCTTTCCTGAGGATGGCTCACCCCTCACAGTTCTGGGGGACTTCACCATCCCTACGTCTACCTTTGACTCATTTCTCTCTGTCTCCTTCTTTCCACTCCTCTCCTCTTTTGACCTCACCCTCTCACCGTCCCCCCCTACTCACAAGGCAGGCAATACGCTTGACCTCATCTTTACTAGATGCTGTTCTTCTACTAATCTCACTGCAACTCCCCTCCATGTCTCCGACCACTACTTTGTATCCTTTTCTCTCTCAATCTCCTCCAACACTACTCACTCTGCCCCTACTCAGATGGTAATGCGCCGTCGCAACCTTCGCTCTCTCTCTCCCGCTACTCTCTCCTCTTCCATCCTATCATCTCTTCCCTCTGCTCAATCCTTCTCCCTCCAATCTCCTAATTCTGCCTCCTCAACTCTCCTCTCCTCCCTTTCTGCATCCTTTGACTCTCTATGTCCCCTATCCTCCCGGCCGGCTCGGTCCTCCCCTCCAGCTCCGTGGCTTGATGACTCATTGCGAGCTCACAGAACAGGGCTCCAGGCAGCCGAGCGGAAATGGAGGAAAACTAGACTCCCTGCGGACCTGGCATTTTTTCACTCCGTCCTCTCTACATTGTCTTCATCTGTTTCTGCTGCTAAGGCCACTTTCTACCACTCTAAATTCCAAGCATCTGCCTCTAACCCTAGGAAGCTCTTTGCCACCTTCTCCTCCCTGCTGAATCCTCCTCCCCCTCCCCCCCTCCTCCCTCTCTGTGGATGACTTCGTCAACCATTTTGAAAAGAAGGTTGACGACATCCGATCCTCGTTTGTTAAGTCAAATGACACTGCTGGTCCTGCTCACACTGCCCTACCCTATGCTTTGACTTCTTTCTCCCCTCTCTCTCCAGATAAAATCTTGCGACTTGTGATGGCCGGCCGCCCAACAACCTGCCCGCTTGACCCTATCCCCTCCTCTCTTCTCCAGACCATCTCCGGTGACCTTCTCCCTTACCTCACCTCGCTGATCAACTCATCCTTGACCGCTGGCTATGTCCCTTCCATCTGCAAGAAAGAGTTGCACCCCTTCTCAAAAAACCAACACTCGATCCCTCTGATGTCAACAACTACAGACCAGTATCCCTTCTTTCTTTCCTCTCCAAAACTATTGAGCGTGCCGTCTTTAGCCAACTCTCTTGCTATCTCTCTCAGAATGACCTTCTTGATCCAAACCAGTCAGGTTTCAAGACTGGTCATTCAACTGAGACTGCTCTTCTCTGTGTCACGGAGGCTCTCCGCACTGCTAAAGCTAACTCTCTCTCCTCTGCTCTTGTCCTTCTAGACCTGTCTGCTGCCTTTGATACTGTGAACCATTAGATCCTCCTCTCCACCCTCTCCGAGTTGGGCATCTCCGGCGCGGCTCACTCTTGGATTGCGTCCTACCTGACAGGTCGCTCCTACCAAGTGGCGTGGCGAGAAGCTGTCTCCGCACCACATGCTCTCACCACTGGTGTCCCCCAGGGCTCAGTTCTAGGCCCTCTCCTTTTCTCGCTATACACCAAGTCACTTGGCTCTGTCATATCCTCACATGGCCTCTCCTATCATTGCTACGCAGACGACACACAACTAATCTTATCCTTTCCCCCTTCTGATAACCAAGTGGCGAATCGCATCTCTGCATGTCTGGCAGACATATCAGTATGGATGACGGAACACCACCTCAAGCTGAACCCCTGCTCTTCCTCCCGGGGAAGGACTGCCCGTTCCATGATCTCGCCATCACGGTTGACAACTCAGTTGTATCCTCCTCCCAGAGTGCGAAGAGCCTTGGCATGACCCTGGACAACACCCTGTCGTTCTCCGCTAACATCAAGGCGGTGACCCGATCCTGTAGGTTCATGCTCTACAACATTCGGAGAGTACGACCCTGCCTTACACAGGAAGCGGCACAGGTCCTAATCCAGTCACTTGTCATCTCCTGTCTGGATTACTGCAACTCGCTGTTGGCTGGGCTCCCTGCCTGTGCCATTAAACCCCTACAACTCATCCAGAATGCTGCAGCCCGTCTGGTGTTCAACCTTCCCAAGTTCTCTCACGTCACCCCGCTCCTCCGCACACTCCACTGGCTTCCAGTTGAAGCTCGCATCTGCTACAAGACCATGGTGCTTGCCTACGGAGCAGTGAGGGGAACGGCACCTCCGTACCTTCAGGCTCTGATCAGTCCCTACACCCAAACGAGAGCATTGTGTTCATCCACCTCTGGCCTGCTGGCTCCCCTACCTCTGCGGAAGCACAGTTCCCGCTCAGCCCAGTCAAAACTGTTCCCTGCTCTGGCACCCCAATTCTGGAACAAGCTCCCTCACGACGCCAGGACAGCGGAGTCACTCACCACCTTCCGGAGACATTTGAAACCCCACCTCTTTAAGGAATACCTGGGATAGGATAAAGTAATCCTTCTACCCCCCCTTACCCTACCCCACCCCCACAAAAAAAGTAATAAATAAATACAAATGAGGTTATCCCACTGGCTATAAGGTGAATGCACCAATTTGTAAGTCGCTCTGGATAAGAGCGTCTGCTAAATGACGTAAATGTAAGTACAGATCAGGGTTGGGTTATAAAAGAATATCAAAAACTTTCAACATCCCACGGAGCACCATTAAATCCATTATTAACAAATAGAAAGAATATGTCACCACAACAAACCTGCCAAGAGAGGGCTGCCCACCAAAACTCACGGACCAGGCAAGGAGGGCATTAATCAGAGAGGCAACAAAGAGACCACAGATAACCCTAAAGGAGCTGCAAAGCTCCACAGCGGAGATTGGAGTATCTGTCCATAGGACCACTTTAAGCCGTACACTCCACAGAGCTGGGATTTACGGAAGAGTGTCCAGAAAAAAGCCATTGCTTAAAGAAAAAAATAAGCAAACAAGTTTAGTGTTCGCCAAAAGGCATGTGGGAGACTCCCCAAACATATGGAAGAAGGTACTCAGGTCAGATGAGACTAAAATTGAGCTTTTTGGCCATCAAGGAAAACGCTATGTCTGGCGCAAACCCAACACCTCTCATCACCCCGAGAACACCATCCCCACAGTGAAGCATGGTGGTGGCAGCATCATGCTGTGGGGATATTTTTCATCGGCAGGGACTGGGAAACTGGTCAGAATTGAAGGAATGATGGATGGTGCTAAATAAAGGGAAATTCTTGAGGGAAACCTTTTTCAGTCTTCCAGAGATTTGAGACTGGGATGGAGGTGTACCTTCCAGCAAGACAATGACCCTAAGCATACTGCTAAAGCAACACTTGAGTGGTTTAAGGGGAAACATTTAAATGTCTTGGAATGGTCTAGTCAAAGCCCAGACCTCAATCCAATTGAGAATCTGTGGTATGACTTAAAGATTGCTGTACACCAGCAGAACCCATCCTACTTGAAGGAGCTGGAGCAGTTTTGCCTTGATGAATGGGCAAAAATCCCAGTGGCTAGATGTGCCAAGTTTATGGAGACATACCCCAAGAGACTTGCAGCTGTAATTGCTACAAAAGGTGACTCTACAAAGTATTGACTTTGGGGGGGTGAATATTATGCACTCTCAAGTTTTCTGTTTTTTTGTCTTATTTCTTGTTTGTTTCACAATAAAAAATATTTTGCATCTTCAAAGTGGTAGGCATGTTGTGTAAATCAAATGATACAAACTCCCAAAAAATCAGGTTGTAAGGCAACAAAATAAGTAAAATGCCAAGGGAGGTGAATACTTTCGCAAGCCACTGTAACTGTCGGTCTCACGGTAATTGACCGTTAATTAACATAAAAACATTTAGCATATACTGGCTTCCACACATAGCCTCCTAGCCACTGATGCAGACCTTTGGAACAACTACATTTAAAAAAGTCTAATAAATCGATGTAATATAGCCTACACCTTCACAATAAATCCATTATTTATTTTAGACAGGTCTAAAGAAACATGATATGAAGATAATGTATATTTCAGAAGAACAGAATAGTTATTCTGAAATACTCTGTGTTGTCCTTATGTTAGGTCCTGATCTGGCAATGCCAAATGGCTGTGGGCTACACTAGTTCATTTAGCAGACAAGATTTGCTTAGAATTCCTTGGCATTATTTTATATTATTTTATAGTATGAAGAACATAATTGAAAAAAAAAAAAAAAAAAAAGTATATTTTCTCCAAATGATTTGAGGGAGTGCGCACATGCGGCTATTCTGTGTTGATCGGTTAACAAAGAAATAGGTACTCCTATATAACAGTTATTCATGTAACTTTAGTGGTTCTACAAACGCTGGGCTATATGTTTTCATTTTTAATACATTGTAAGGCTGCATTATGCGACTCCAATGATATTTGAAAAAAGTTGCTTGATATGCATGAGCTCTGCTTTGTTTTTTTTGCGCAGGCTGTACACACTTCATCAGTCTCTCATTCACAATTTGACATGCGCTTGATAATTCCTCAAATTTCACGGTGGCATCCCCTTTGTGTGGCCGCAATGCACCCTAAACAAATCCACGCCTTTTGTGGACAGTGGCCGTTGTGCCCTTGGCCCGGAGCGCTGCGTTGTGCCCTTCTCCCTGAGTGCTGCGCGCTCAGAAGCACCTCTCACTCACATGGCTCTCCATCACATGATCGGGTCTTTTTCACAGGTTACAAGTGAAGACAGACATATCGGGGACGCAACTGCACACGTCCTTTTCCAATTCCGAGGTATATGTTGAAGATATTGGAAGAACTGTCCACATTTACTTTTCATCAGCCAACAAGATGAGTAGGCCTAACGAACAGCAAAAGCACTAGCCTATGTCAATCTACTATCCCCCATAGTACAAAAGTTGACCTATTCTATTCTGTGCTAGAAATAAATATTCCAAACATAGTTTGGGATAGTTGTGGGATGCGATAGATCCCAAATTAATAAAACCACTAGCATCAGAACGTTTAGCTTAAAATGTTGATAAACTATTAGGCTATTTCTTCACATTATAAGCGCAACAATGCGCACATGGCAGTAGGCTGTAAGTGTGAATGTTCCATTAGCAGGAAAACACCATGATCAAAAGTGACCGCAAATGCGATTATGCATGTAATGCTTTTATTATAAAGGTGCATTTTTATGGTGAAAATTATCTTCCCCAAACTTGAAACTCAAGCGCTGCTTATGCATGCCAGTTAGGCTTTACACCCTTTGTAAAGCGGATTAATGTGCTTAATTTTAAGATGTTATTTTGCCACTTTAGTTGTGATACAAACCTTATCAAAACATATAGGCCTATGGCCTAGGCTACATGAGGTGTGTGACTATGATTAGAAAAAGTCGCAAAAAAAAGGCATTGTTGCTTTCCTTATGCTGGGCATCATTCACAAGTGATATTATATAATTCACAAGTGATAGGCTAATATTGTCACCTATCAGACTATTCTTGATTTAATCTTGTCTTTACATATACTAAATAATATATATGTGAAATTTGTTTTGATTTAGAAGGGACCATTATCATGCACCTGTCTCGAAATAGGGGCAGCAGGAAAAAATACATGTCATCTATGCACTTAAATAGCGAATGGAGGATGCTTTTCCCGTGGTTCATTTTCATGTCAGCCAGGTAGGCTATACTCCTGTTGTAAAGATAAGCAGTGTGCTTAATATTAGGAAAGTTGAGAAATAAATATAGTAGGCCTAGCTTATAGAAAGCTGATGGGATCCTCCTCTTTTTAGTAGAGGCCATCACTCTGTTTTCTCTGGCAATTGCATAGCCTATAGAAATGTTGAGCAACATTAAGTGTTTGATTAGATTTTCGATTACATTGATGTCAGAGGGATTAGAGGGACAATAGAGTGCTGAGTACCAGGCAGTTAGCAAGTTTGGTAGGCTACTAATGACCATCAGCAGCATCAGAGCTTGGAGAAGCCTAATTACCGTGACTAAACGGTAATGTGGAATTTGACTGCCTTCATGACTTGTGACCGAGGGTCAGTGGCGGCTCCTGAAAAAATTCTCAGGGGGGGCAATTTTTCTGATGATTTAGGTGACCTACACACATTTTAAAAAAGATATGTCCAGCAACAACATGAAGACAGGGGCAGCATATAAGTCAATACCAGAAGCATTTATTGACTGATCTCAAAAGTGTTGGCTTACCAGGGTTGGTGGAGCCCTCAGTTTCATCTTTTTAAAATGTCTGCACACAATGTTTCGGGGCTCTCTTCAGATAATAATAATAATAATAATAATAATAATAATAATATGCCATTTAGCAGACGCTTTTATCCAAAGCGACTTACAGTCATGCGTGCATACATTTTTGTGTATGGGTGGTCCCGGGGATCGAACCCACTACCTTGGCGTTACAAGCGCAGTGCTCTACCAGCTGAGCTACAGAAAGTGGATACTCATGGATGCGCATCGCAATTGTAAAATGTCAACACAATTATAGACACCACGTCATTTTTGGAGACATGTTATTGACAGTAAACTATTGTAGATGCGACTGCTAACTAAATAAAACATTTTAGCTGGCTAGCTAATCATCTTAGCTAAATGTGGGGCAAACAATTCAGTTATTTATCGTTAATTTGAGGGATTGGGGTGAAAGAAATCGAGTTACATAGTGATACTTTACGATATACTGTATTGACAATATCGCAATATTTTAGCGCTAGTTGGCTGTACCTGCACCAAAACACCATTATTGTTCCTTCATAGCTTGTTCTCAATCTTTTCACATTGGGAGCCAATTTGTTTTCAGCACTTTTATTTCCATGACTGATCAAAACTCGTTCTCATGGCTTTCTGATCCCTCTGCAACAGACATATGGTGCGCAATAAAATCACAGTATCGAATCGCATACGTATAGAATCATGAGACTCGCAATGCATATATCTTATCGTGAGGTTCCTGGCAATTCCCAGCCCAAGTTCATTTGCCACAACAAATCTCTTCGCTAGCAAACGCGATGTCTTCTCCAAAACGGCAATGTGTCTCCAGCAATGTTTACTTTTTTGACGTTCTATGGCATCTCCACTTTCCAAGCATATATGACCACATGTAATATTTTGGTAAGTGATGCAAATAGTGAACTATGTAGGGCCAGGATGTAAAATATATGTAGCTGCAGCAATTTCTCTTATCTGATATGGTAAGTAATGGGGCTTAATGTATAGCTCCCTAAGAGTTTGACGAACGGGTCCGTGCACGCGATTCCAGATATCTTTACCTCTGAATAAACTGCCTTTATTATACCATATCCACCCTGTCCAAAGTCTCTACTTGGTCTCAGTTCTCCAGTAAACTTGTGATTATCAACACTAACCTCATCGTTGTGGCGGCGGACAGCTAGCCTGTATCCCTCATCCAGTTGAGTGGCAATGTTCTTTTTTCGTTCGTACCCATTTTTGGAAAATCCTCGGGTGTAGGACTTTCCGCCTTTAGTAGAAACCTGTTGAATTATTAAATTTGGTCTGGGAGGTCCTAATTGTTTCGTTGCCAATTTATCTTGATTTGTTCGCCGACAAAAGGAACTTCTTTCAAAGAGACAATCGAGTTGCACTGCCATTTTGACAGTAATAGTGAATTGATTGATGAGGCTACCCGCTCTTTTCTTAGTTACGTTCATGGTTATGTTACGTATGACGAAAGCGCGTAAGTGCAAGCCCTCAGACACCCATAGAGATTGTATTGAAAGCTCTGATATTTGAAAAAAATAGATTTTACATGGGAGTCTATGAGAGACTTCTGGGCGATTTTCAACCTGACTGAAATCGCCCCAAAAGGGGGGGGGGCATTTGAAGCACGACTTTAGCCTGATTGGACATTTAGTGGCACTGTGGCAGATCAGACGTCTAGATTACAACACTGATAACTACTGTTGCCGTGATATAATTGATTAGAAAAAAAATCCCTTCCTTTTCCCGTTTGGCAGTGCGTCGCCCATATCGCCCTATTGAACACACCGCCCCTGCCGAGGGTGTGGCGGTAATACGGTCACTGAAACAGCCCTAGTTAGAGCTTGCAAGAAATGTATTTCACTGCACTTGTCCATGTGACGTTAAAACTTTAAACACTGACCCCGAAACTCAGGACAAGTTCCCTGCAGCAGCTCATCCAAAGTGCAAAACAAATCCATCCCGTTATCCAAAAGGAGGAAGGAGAAGAAAAAAAAACAAATTCATTAAATCTTGCTTACTTAAGATTTACTTCTGACACTAGCAACCACTGAGTACACAATCACATCATGCATGCACGCACACAACACACACACATCTGACCCTAGCACTCACTGAGGACACAATCACATCCCCTTCTAGAACAGTCTGAGAACAATCCTAATCCAAACGACCCAGAGTAAGGCGAAGGAAAAGTAGAAAAGCTAAAGTACCTTATCTAACCCATAGCACACACTGTGCACTTCAAGCCCATATCACACACACACACACACTGTGCACTTCAAGCCCAATGCACACACAACTGTACACTAATAATCCCTTGCTGTACACTTGTATCCTGTCAACAACAGATATATTCACCTCATCTAACCCATAACACACACTGTACGTAACACTTGGATCCTTCCTTTTCTGGCTTCTATCCCTTTATATTCAGCTAGAACCCAGATTGTGGGTCACTCTGGATAACTGGAGTATCTCATCAATGAGATATGAAAAGGAGAGAGGAGTTACAATCTCTAGCTGCTAGAGGAGGAAACTGCTGGAAATGATTTATAGTGCCAGAGTATAGTTTGTATGTCACAGAACTGAGCTGCTCTTCTCTCCTTGTTTGACCTTGATGGGCTGGATGCAGTCCAGATCAGACCAGACCGGTGGGCACACACACAAACAAGCACACAAATGTTTACGATCACGATGCCCTGGCATCACCCCACCCCACAGACACACTTCCATCAAGCCTGTGGAGGAAGCTTAGCACACACAGACACACACACTCACAGACCCAGGCCCTCCTGCCAGCGTTCTGCTGCCTCTCCACATCTCTGTATCCCAGCCTCATCATCATTATCCCCCATCACCAGAGCACTCAGTTCAGGCTGCATTCTGCAACACACACACACACACACACAGACACACATGCTGATTCCTGCCACATCCATCCATCACTCATCCCTCCATCCCTCCATCTCACAGATTGATTCCCCATATTGATTGTGGCCACTCAATATGCGGCCTTTCCTCTGCTGCAATGGGGCTATCAGCCACTGCTGCTCCACAGATGGATGTAAAGGGCCTGCCAATAGTTTGAGTGAAATCGGAATGGGGTGTTAGCTGTGTGGGGAAATTATATGTTTTGAATGGTAGCTAGATGTCTTGAAGTGAGGTGAGTGATTCAAACCCAATTGTTGATATTATAACCTATTATATTATAACCTGCAGAGGTAGTTTGTCCTTTTGAAATAATTTTATACTGTGTTATTTGTGACATGGAGTGTCTCTTTGCTGTGGTGTTATGTCAGCCAAATTAGAGAGAGATGTGCCATAAGAATAGGCTGTTTCTATTTCAAATCAAATCACATTTTATTTGTCACATGCGCCAAATACAACATGTGTAGACCTTACCGTGAAATGCTTACTTACAAGCCCTTAACCAACAACACAGTTCAAGAAAGAGTTAAGAAAATATTTACTAAAAAACTAAGGTAAAAAATAATAAAAAGTAACACAATAAAATAACAATAACGAGGCTACAGGGGGTACCGGTACCTAGTCAATGTGCGGGGATACAGGTTAGACGAGGTAATTTGTACATGTAGGTAGGGGTAAAGTGACTATGCATAGATAATAAACAGTGACTTGAAGCAATGTAAAAACAAAGGTGGCAGGGTGTCAATGTATATAGTCTGGGTGGCCATTTTATGAATTGTTCAGCAGTCTTATGGCTTTGGGGTAGAAGCTGTTAAGTAGCCTTTTGGTCCTAGACTTGGTGCTCCGGTACCGCTTGCCATGCGATAGCAGAGAGAACAGTCTATGACTTGGGTGACTGGAGTCTTTGACCATTTTTTGGATCTGGATGGCAGGAAGCCTGGCCCAAGTGATGTACTGGGCCATATGCAATACCCTCTGTAGCGCCATACAGGCAGATGCCGAGCAGTTACCATACCAGGCGGTGATGCAACCGGTCAGGGTGCTCTCGATGGAGCGGCTGTAGAACTTTTTGAGGATCTGGGGACCCATGCCAAATCTTTTCAGTCTCCTGAGGGGAAAAGGTGTTGTCGTTCCCTCTTCACGACTGTCCTGGACCATGATAGTTTGTTGGTGATGTGGACACCAAGGAACTTGAAACTCTCGACCCGCTCCACTACAACCCCATAGATGTTAATGGGGGCCTGTTTGGCCCGCCTTTTCCAGTAATCCACAATCAGCTCCTTTGTCTTGCTCACATTGAGGGAGAGGTTGTTGTCCTGGCACCATACTGCCAGGTCTCTGACCTCCTCCCTATAGGCTGTCCCATCGTTGTCGGTGATCAGGCCTCCAACTGTTGTGTCGTCAGCAAACGTAATAATGGTGTTGGAGTCGTGTTTGGCCACGCAGTCGTGGGTGTACAGGAGGGGACTAAGCACGCACCCCTGAGGAGCCCCAGTGTTGAGGATCAGCGTGGCAGATGTGTTGTCGCCTACCATTACCACCTGGGGGTGGCCGGTCAGGAAGTCCAGGATCCAGTTGCAGAGGGAGGTGTTTAGTCCCAGGGTCCTTAGCTTAGTGATGAGCTTTGTGAGCACTATGGTGTTGAACGCTGAGCTGTAGTAAATGAACAGCATTCTCACATAGGTGTTTATTTTGTCCAGGTGGGAAAGGGCAGTGTGGATTGAGATTGCATAATCTGTGGATCTGTTGGGGCGGTATGTGAATTGGAGTGGGTCTAAGGTTTCCGGGAAGATGGTGTTGATGTGAGCCACGACCAGCCTTTCAAAGCAATTCATGGCTACCGACGTGAGTGCTACGGGGCGGTAATCATTTAGGCAGGTTACCTTCGCTTCCTTGGGCACAGTGACTATGGTGGTCTGCTTGAAACATGTAGGTATTACAGACTCGGTCAGGGAGAGGTTGAAAATGTCAGTGAAGACACTTGCCAGTTGGTCTGCGCATGCTTTGAGTACACGTCCTGGTAATCCGTCTGGCCCCGCAGCTTTGTGAATGTTGACCTGTTAAAGGTCTTACTCACATCGGCTACCAAGAGCGTGATCACACAGTCGTCCGGAACAGCTGGTGCTCTCATGCGTGCTTCAGTGCTGCTTGCCTCGATGCGAGCATAAAAGTAATTTAGCTCATCTGGTAGGCTCGCGTCACTGGGCAGCTCGCGGCTGGGTTTCCCTTTGTAGTCCGTAATAGTTTTCAAGCCCTGCCACATCCGACGAGCGTCAGAGCCGATGTAGTAGGATTCAATCTTAATCCTGTATTGACGCTTTGCCTGTTTGATGGTTCGTCTGAGGGCGTAGCGGGATTTCTTATAAGCATCCGGATTAGTGTCCCGCTCCTTGACAACGGCAGCTCTACCCTTTAGCTCGATGCGGATGTTGCCTGTAATCCATGGCTTCTGGTTGGGATATGTACGTACGGTCACTGTGGGGACGACGTCGTCGATGCACTTATTGATGAAGCCGGTGACTGAGGTGGTATATTCCTCAATGCCATTGGATGAATCCCGGAACAAATTCCAGTCTGTGCTAGCAAAACAGTCCTGTAGCGTAGCATCCGCAAGATCTGACCACTTCCGTATTGAGCGAGTCACTGGTACTTCCTGCTTTAGTTTTTGCTTGTAAGCAGGAATCAGGAGGATAGAATTATAGTCAGATTTGCCAAATGGAGGGCGAGAGAGAGCTTTTATGCGTCTCTGTGTGTGGAGTAAAGGTGGCCTAGAGTTGTTTTTCCTCTGGTTGCATATGTGACATGCTGGTAGAAATTAGGTAAAACGAATTTAAGTTTGCCTGCATTAATGTCCCCGGCCAACTCTTGGCTTCTAGATTAGCATTTTCTTGTTTGCTTATGGCCTTATACAGCTCGTTGCGTGTGGTCTTAGTGCCAGCATCGGTTTGTGGTGGTAATTATACGGCTACGAATAATATAGATGAGAACTCTCTTGGTAGATAGTGGGGTCTACAGCTTATCATGAGATACTCTACCTCAGGCGAGCAATACATCGAGACTTCTTTAATATCAGACATTGAGCACCAGCTGTTATTGACAAATAGACACAAAACCCCGCCCCTCGTCTTACCAGACGTAGCTTCTCTGTCCTGCCGATGCACAGAAAACCCAGCCAGCTCTATTATTATCCGTGTCGTCATTCAGCCAGGACTCGGTGAAACGTAATATATTACAGTTTTTAATGTCCCGTTGGTAGGATAGTCTTAATCATAGATCATCCATTTCGTTTTCCAATGATTGCACGTTGGCCAATAGAACGGATGGTAGTGGAGGTTTTCTCACTAGCCTACGAATTCTCAGAAGAATTCCATATATAGGAATCTCCATGGAGGAGTTTCCATAATATACAGTGCATTCGGAAAGTATTCAGACCCCTTGACTTTTTCCACATTATATTATGTTACAGCCTTATTCTAAAATGTATTCAATAATTTTTTCCCTCATCAATTTACACACAATGCCCCATAATGACAAAGCACAAACAGGTTTTGAGAAATGTTTGCAACTTTATTAAAAATAAAACACTGAAATATCACATTTAAATAAGTATTCAGACCCTTTACTCAGTACTTAGTTGAAGCATCCTTGGCAACGATTACAGCCTTGAGTCTTCTTCGGTATGACGCTACAAGCTTGGCACACCTGTATTTGGGGAGTTTCTCCCATTCTTCTCTGCAGATCCTCTCAAGCTGTTCGATCGGGTTCAAGTCCGGGATCTGGCTGGGCCAATCAAGGACATTCAGAGACTTGTCCGAAGCCACTCCTGTGTTGCCTTGGCTGTGTGCTTAGGGTCGTTGTCCTGTTGGAAGGTGAACCTTCGCCCAAGTCTGAGGTCCTGAGCGCTCTGGAGCAGGTTTTCATCAAGGATATCTCTGTACTGAGGAGTGGCCTGATTGGTGGAGTGCTGCAGAGATGGTTGTCCTTCTGGAAGGTTCTCCCATCTCCACAGAGGAACTCTGGAGCTCTCTCAGAGTGACCATCGGGTTCTTGGACCAAGGCCCTTCTCCCCCGATTGCTAAGTTTGGCCCGGCGGCCAGCTTTAGGAAGAGTGTTGGTGGTTCCAAACTAATCAATTTAAGAATGATGGAGTCCACTGTGTTCTTGGGGACCTTCAATGCTGCAGAGATGTTTTGGTACCCTTCCCCCTTTACATAATCCTGTCTTTGAGCTCTACGGACAATTCCTTCGACCTCATGGCTTGTACAGACAGGTGTGTGCCTTTCCAAATCATGTCCAATCAATTGAATTTACAACAGGTGGACACCAATCAAATGTTAGAAACATCTCAAGGATGATCAATGGAAACAGGATCCACCTGAGCTCAATTTCGAGTTTCATAGCAAAGGGTCTGAATACACAACTCCTTCTATTTATAGATAAGTATCTAGAGTCTAGACAAAATATGTTCCTCAAGGTTGTATACATTCTCTCGTTCTCGCTCTTTCTCTCTCTCTCTTTCTCTCTCTCTCTCTCTCTCTCTCTCTCTCTCTCTCTCTCTCTCTCTCTCTGTCTCACACATACACACATACACACATACACACACACAGCCTCTCACACGGGGCCCACAGAGCACAGAAGCAGCATTTACAATGTCGGACGGAAAAAGGGACATTATCCGCTCAATCCAAATATGGGTCTATAAACACAGGGACTCCGGTTGCCCTGAAGCTCATTTGTTGCATTTCTACACAATTAAAAAACTTTAAAATGCTATTTGGAGAACAGCAGAAACAAACAAAAATGACCCCAGGAATTAATTATCACCGCAATATTAGGTTTAAAGGTCTGTGGAACTGTGTGTACAGTGTCAACCACTACTCAACCTCATCATAAATTTACTCATTTACTTATGGAACGGAGGATACATTGCAACATGAAATAGATGCATACAGTAATACACTCTATCAAATCACACAAGGCCGACTTCAAATGCTGACATCAATGTGAATGTAACAGGTGCATAAAACAGCTGACCATTAATGCAAACTATGCCAATCGACAAGGACGCAAGAAGACAAACAAACAAGACCAAAGAATGACAAGAATCATGGAAAATCTACACATCCCTTTTTAAAGGGAGCTAAGGCCGAGCCCATAATTCAGAACTGTTGAATGGACAGCGCCTCGATAGCCTACAGCAGGGTTTCCCAAACACGGTCCTGTGACCCCCCTGGGTGCACCTTTTGGTTTTTGCCCTAGCACTACACAGCTGATTGAAATAATCAAAGCTTGATGAGTTGGTTATTTGAATCAGCTGTATAGTGCAGTGGAAAAATCTAAACGTGCACCTAGGGAGGCCCAAGGACAGAGTTTGGGAAACCCTGGCCTACAGGTAGGCATAGTGGAGCTCCGTGTTGTGGTGCTGAATAGACAGCGCCTCTGTCTATTAGCCAGCTATATAATTATTTTGTTTGTGGGCAGTTAGAAGTGTTTTGGGCACAGTTAGATAGCCTACAATGCCTATATGAAAATCGTAACTGGCACGCAAATGGTAAGTTCAATTGTAAATTGACACATGAAAAAGGTTGGCGACCCCCTGCTAAAGGCTATATGAAGTGCATACAGAGTACTATGACAGTGTCATTGTCTCCTGTGCGTCCCTCAAACATTGTCTCCTGCGCTTCCAGCTAATGTTTGCATTTGCCTGTCTGCATTATTTACCAGGGAAGGGAAATATTCTGCGAACATTGAAGCATCATATCAACAAGGTGGCTCTGAGAATATTGAAACATTGTATCAACAAATGAGGCAGCTTGGAGAGTATTGAAACATTTTGTATCAACAAGGTGGCTCTGAGAATTTTGATTGCAACATAGTAGCCAACGAGGGGTGGCTCGCGCATTTTTCCCCAGGCCAGTTTGTCTCTGTCTGATATTATTGTGTTGCTTATACAGTAGTTGCACTATCTGGGTGATTATTATATTTTTTTTAAACAGCGCTAGCAATTTTGAATGACATTTTGCCAGCAATATTGATCTGTAAGAATATCTCATTTTAATTGAAGAATATGGACAAGCAAGACTGATAGAGTGAGAGGTGGAAATGCATTATACCAGAGACAGGGATTAGGGATGCAGACAGAGGATGATGATGATGAAGTACGCCTAGTGCAGGAAGTACATTTTTGCATTATTATTATTATTATTATTATTATTATTATTTTTATTTTTGTATTATATTAATCTTATATATTTGTTTTGTAAATATATATATATATATTTTTTTTTTTTTAAATATATTTTCCTTCATTATTTTCCCCTAACCCTACCACCCCTCCCCTAATTGGAGTAAACGAATGGACAACAACACTTAGGCTTCTACTTCCAGCTTATACATACTATATACATTTTACAGACACAGTATATTTTACAATAGTTATCTTTTGTTTGTTTTTAGTCCCATCCTTTAGCTCCACTAGACCCATCCCATCTATCTCTGAACACCATACAGTTTTGATTTCTATTTGACATGTCTTTTTCAACCGTGCTGTGATGTTTCACAAACGTTCTGAACCTTTCTATTCTCATAGTTTCTACAGATTGTAAATGAAAGACAAACATTTTTGCTAAGTGTATTATTATATTATTGATCGATTGACTATGACTTTTTAAATCACCCAGCAGTGCTATTTCCAGAGTTAGCTCAAGGTAAATGTTGCGATTCTTCAGCCATTCGAAAAACAAGCTACATATGGACAGTACCAAAACAAATGATCTAATGATTTTGTCTCTTCGCAGCAAAATCTGCAGAGCTGGGAAGTTACAAAAGTTATTGCATTCTGTCACTGTATGACAATTTACATTTGTTATATTCTACAATTGTTATTGTCGTTGCATTTTTGCTGTTGCATTTTAATCAGGATTTGAATGATTTTAGTCTATTTTTTGCCTACTTTAAATTGTGGGTCTTGAGCAACTGCACCACCCTGCAATACCCAACAGACGCCCCTGGGAAGGGGAGCCCCTGTGTTACTACTGTGTCAGTCCCATGTGCTGGATGGAAAATATAAACACTAACACATGCTAAATGTTCCTAGAGAGAGAGAGAGGCCAGGCAATATGGATTAAATTAGCCCTAATATCCTAATCATAATCTCTACATGACAGCCTGCGCTGGGGGACCACAGAGGGGAAGGAGAGAAAAGAGGACAAGAGAGGAAATGAGGAGGGGAAAAAGAAGGGGGATGGAGGGAGAGAGAAGTAGAGCAGCGAGAGTGATTTGGTTATCAATGAACAAAGGACTTATTATCAATCATCTTTGATGCATAAGAAATCAATTTCTTGATTCCTCATATCTCGTTCCCCTGAAGAAGCTACTCAGGAGGGAGAGGATAATTATTGGAGAATGAATGGAGTGTGTTACGCCCCTGTACCATGTACAAGGGGCTTTGAGACCTAGTGAACGGCGCCATATGAATCTAATCCATTATGATTAATCCATTATTGCTCAGAGGGATGTGTGTGGGTGTCGCATGAACCATGACAGCTAGCGCAGTGTGACGTGACATGACCCTGTAGACTATAGATGCATAGTAACAAGAGGAGGGGGGTTGTCCTATCTCTGTTTGGGTTGTAAAGAATGATAACTACCTTCTTGGTAGTAAAAGGCGTAACTTTTTTTGGTCACTTTCTGTGGCTTATCAATGATACTAATTTATGTTGTCTTGTGAATGTGGCCTACATATGTGTAAGATAGGCCTACATTTGAAATGACTCACTTATGACTGACAGAGGTCTGAAAGGGGTTGAGTGATGGGGACAGATGATTTTGGGGGTAAATGGGGGTGACCCTGTCGCCCTACTGGACATGCTCTGTGTCACTGTGGTCCTGAAGCTCATACAAAATCTATCCATCTGTCAATCATACAGGCCAGAGTGGGAGAGGCTGTCTGTCTCACTTCAGATAGAAGAACAATGCACAGGCACACAGAGAAGAACAGACACGTGTTACTAGTGTTCTGTGTATTGTGTGTGTGTGTTTGGGGGGGTAAGGGTGTGTGCGTGCGTGCCTGTGTGTGTGTATGTGTGTGTCAAGCGCGTGTGGCATGCATCAGTTGGGAGGGGAATATAATGAGGGGTGTGTTCCTAGAAGGGAGGCGGCAGGCCGTAGCACATGGGATCCTTTTTACCGCAAAAGAAAGAAAAGGAGGGAAAGAATGAAGTGAAGGGAAAATCCCCCATGGACCCTGAGGAGATGGCGAGGTGAGGGGGGAAGGGTTAGAGTGAAGGGGGAGAAGGGGAGAGGGGGTCAGGAGTCGGAACAGATGGCAGGCCAGGCAGCCTCCCCTCCCCAATCCTCCCCCTCCCACCCCCCTCCCCCTCCTGGCAACTCAGAGATGTTGAGCAGGGGCAATTAGTGGCAGAAAAGGCAGGGGAGGGGGAGCACACAGTACACACACACACACACACACACACACACACACAATTAGCAGCAGGCATTACAGTCACAGAGGGCCACTCCATCATCCCTCCTCCAGGGGGCTAAAGAGCAGCTCCCTCCCCGTCTCCACCCAGTGGTGCTCACAGCTCCATTAGTCCCCCAGAGACTGTTGCAAGGTGTCACCTGTCACTCAAACCTCCCCCACCCTCCTCACCCTGTAGCACTTCTTATCCTTCACTCACTGCCCCCCCCCCTTCCCTTTAACCCACCCTCACCCCCTCCTCAACCCCTCCCCACCCACCTCCCCACCCCCCTTCTGTCACCCTGATGATGACAAGACGCAGCCCTCCATATCCTCCTATATACTCTACTAATGACAGGACATTTTACATTTACATTTTAGTCATTTAGCAGACGCTCTTATCCAGAGCGACTTACAGGAGCAATTAGGGTTAAGTGCCTTGCTCAAGGGCACATTAACGTCATTTAGCAGACGCTCTTAGCCAGAGCGACTCACAAATTGGTGCGTTCACCCTATAGCCAGTGGGATAACCACTTTACAATTGGGGGGGGGGTTAGGGTGCCCAAATGACGATCACAGCTGCTTTGATGCCCAAATGATGTTCATATTTTCTACCAGGAGAGGAGAGGAGAGGAGTATGCTATAGTGTGAATATTGGAACAAAGCTCTACTATAGTAAAGCCATATAACAGCTGCAGCAGCACAACAGCTAAAGGTGAGTATTGTATATTACTATAAACCCAAACAGAACCCCCTCCTCCACTTCTTCTTCCTCCTTCTGCTCCGCCCCATGATGGTTCAAGCCACAGCAATTACAAGCACTCCATCAGCAAGCATGCATTTATGGCCCTGCCCCACGGCCCCATGGTAGTTGTAGGATAATTACAAAACATTTCCCCAGAGGGACTACTACTGAAATGTCCAACTCCCAGCGGTGTCCCCGGGGTCGTGCTCCTCGTAAAGTCCAAGGTCCACGGGGCCACAAGAAAGGTGACCGAAGAATGAGGGGATGACAATCAAAAGGAGGACAGAAAAGGGTTTTACAATCAACCACGATCACAGCTGCTTTGATGCCCAAATGATGTTCATATTTTCTTATGATACTTTTTATTAGTTGAATTAGCTCATTTAAATGATAATCAATTAAGATAATAATAATGATAACTTTATTTCAGTACTTTTCATACATTGCGATCCTCAAAGCAATGAAATGAATATCGCACGTTTGAGAAGAAGACCCATACAAGGCAGGTCTATGCGGATATTGGAGAAAGCATTACTATGTGCAGCATCACGCCTTCAGATGATTCTTGGCAGCCGGTTTTGCACCAAGGGGCCGTTGAGTTCAGCTACTATAAGATTGTGCTGCTACTGCTGTTCTGTTCTCCAGCCTCAGTACCGTATCTGCTGCCAAGCTTCCTCCTCCTCCTCCTACTGCTGGTGTTCCTACTATCGTATGACTGCATCCCAAATGGCACCCTCTTCCCTATATAGTGCTCAACTTTTGACCAAGGCCCGTTTGTACTATATATAGAGAATAGGGTGCCATTTGGGACAGGACCTATGAGAAATACTACATCATAAATACCATAAATACCATTACGATGAAAGGGGCCAATTCTGTATATATAAAAAAGGTGCTATCTAGAACCTAAAACGGTTCTTTGGCTGTCCCCATCGAAGAACCCTTTGAAGAACGCTTTTTGGTTTAATGTAGAACCCTTTCCACAGAGGAACCCAAAAGGGTTCTACCTGGAACCACAAAGGGTTATCCTATGGGGACAGCTGAATAACCCTTTTGGAACAAATTTTTCTAAAAGTGTATATGGCTGTAAAGAAATATATGAGCCATATGTGTCTCCATATACAGGAATACTTCCTCTAAGGCCACCTATTCATAATCACACCCAAATGGCAATTTTTTTCAATCTTCTCGTTTCTTCTCTTCTTTTTTCACCTCTTATCTTCTCTTCTCCTCTTTCTCTCTCTCTCCTCTCCTTCCCCTCCCCCTCTCCCCCTCTCCTTCTCCCCCCCTCTCCCGCTCTCCTTCTCCCCTCTCTTTCTCTCTCTCTCTCCACCGCTTTGTGTGTGTTAATGCAGCAGCCTTGCAGTGTGTGCTGGCAAGGAATGCCATTGTGCTGCCTGCGCTGGGAGGGCTCACAGAGCTGTGTGAAGCTGTGCCAAGCCCAGCACCAAGGCACCAGGCAGTCATTATCGCCCTGGGTCTGATGATAACTACAGGGCTTATGGAGTGCTGGCACAGGGTCTGGGTTGCATCCTAAATGGCACCCTCTTCCCTGTATAGTGCACTACTTTTGACCAGAGCCCAGCCCTGATGATAACTATGGGGCTTATGGAGAGTTGGCTTATGGAGAGCTGGCTCTGGTACCCACTACACCCCCAGCTAAGCCCCAGCCGAAGGCTTCTTATACCCATCTCGTCGTATAACTCAGTGGGGGGCCACTCTACCCGCTGTCAGCCCCACTCAGCAGCATAATCACCTCATATTATACCCCCTCTTATCCTCTTTCTTACCACCGGTACACACACACGCATAGTTGCGCTCACACGCATTCAAATACACACATTGAAACATATACACACAGACACACACACACACTATAACCTCCTCAGTCAAGCCTATCTACCTTCTGCTAGAGAAAAGCTAACCTTCTTATGTTGGCCCAGTGTTTGGTTTTTAATTATCAGCTTATTTATCCCCTCAGTCAGCCCACTGAGTCAGTCAGTCAGTCAAATCTTCAGGGATTGACTAATACATGCCAGGTCACACGCATGCTGATCAATAAAAGGCCATGAAAGTGGCCCCTCTAGGCTGCTGACCTCAGCGGACCTCAGCATTGTGGCCACAGTGACCCCTGACCTCTGTGTAACCTCGGCACATGCCATACACTCCTGACCCCTGAGCTGTGTTTGTTGTCAAGTTAGCCACGTGAACGCACAATGACAACCGGCAACCTCCGCTTCCCCTCGCTGCCCCCCTGCTACTTTCCCCACTGCTCCCCTCATGCACGTGATAAAATGGTACACATTAGCTGTACCCATTACATAACCTGGCACATTTAGCCCTATGCTAACCTAACCAGGTGTTAGTGATTATTTCCTGTAACAAATGGCATTACTTAAAAAAGGTCAACTTGGCCACCAGAGGGATATTTTAAACCTACAAATTCAAGGATTACTTTGTTTCCCTTCACTTGGTCTGTCTCAAGTGTAGAGTGCCAATCTTGCATGATCATGGCATCCTTGACTAGGCTACTGCTAGCTACTAACCTTAGACAAAATTCAAAAAGGCTAGTTTTAACATATATGACAAAATCCCACGTTTCTGCTTTACCGTTTCACACACATCCATGTGATTTTTATGGAGAAAAGATCAACGAGATCCTTACAACATGTAACTTTATCATACATTGTAAAAAAAATAGTCTAAGAACCTTATAAAATAGCTGTTAAGTGCAGTTTTGCTAAAGCAGTTAACTTGAAATCGACAGGTTATATCAACCGTTGGTTTGAACCCTGCTCGCAACAAGATTTTTTTTAAAACATAAAGTGTTATTAACTTACATATTTGACACACGATGTATGTTTATTTATACAGTAATTATTATTAAAGTTGTCCTCACCTACTGTAGGATTTGAACACATAATCTCTCGGTTGACAGCATTCCAATCTTTCTGCTATGCCACCACATTGGCCTGGTATGGCAACTGCTCGGCCTCCGACCGCAAGGCACTACAGAGGGTAGTGCGTACGGCCCAGTACATCACTGGGGCCAAGCTTCCTGCCATCCAGGACCTCTATACCAGGCGGTGTCAGAGGAAGGCCCTCAAAATTGTCAAAGACTCCAGCCACCCTAGTCATAGACTGTTCTCTCTGCTACCGCACGGCAAGCGGTACCGGAGCGTCAAGTCTAGGTCCAAAAGGCTTCTCAACAGCTTCTACCCCCAAGCCATAAGACTCCTGAACAGCTAATCATGGCTACTCGGACTATTTGCACACCCACCCCATCTTTTTACGCTGCTGCTACTCTGTTAATTATTTATGCATAGTCACTTCGCAACTACTTCGGGATGGTTTGAGACAATCTGCAACCACCATCACATGACGTCCTGACAACTGATCAAATAAATGTCTTGAGAAACTTTTACAAACATCCTAACATGGTCCTCACCCTTACAGAAAACCACATGAATTTCACGTGATCACATGATTTTACATGTGAAGTCATCCAAAACCACGTTTTCACATGATTTCATGTGAAATGTCACAGGTTACTAGTTCGGTACCACCTACAAGGTACCGAACTGTACCATGTGAGTTCATACACTACATGACCAAAAGCATATTGACACCTGCTCATCATTAATATGGAGTTAGTCTCCCCTTTGCTGCTATAACAGTCTCCACTCTGGGAAGGCTTTCAACTATATGTTTTATTTATTTATTATTTAACTAGGCAAGTTAAAAACAACTTTTTATTTACATTGACGGCCTACCCCGACGCTGGGCCAATTGGAAGCACAGAATCGTCTAGAATGTCATTGTATGCTGTAGCGTTAATATTTCCCTTCACTGGAACTAAGGGGCCTAGCCCAAACCATGAAAAACAGCCCCAGAACATTATTCCTCCTCCACCAAACTTTACAGTTGGCACTATGCATTTGGGCAGGTAGCGTCTTCCTGGCATCCGCCAAACCCAGATTTGTCTGTCAGATGGAGAAGTGTGATTCATCACTCCAGAGAACACATTTCCACTGCTCCAGAGTCCAATGGCGGCGAGCTTTACACCACTCCAGCCGACACTTGTCATTGTGCATGGTGATCTTAGGCTTGTGTGCGGCTGCTCGGCCATGGAAACCCATTTCATGAAGCTCCCGCCAAACAGTTATTGTGTTGACGTTGCTTCCAGAGGCAGTTTGGAACTCAGTAGTGAGTGTTGCAACCGAGGACAGACGCCTTTTACGCGCTACTCCGATGTTGCTCCTAAACATTTCCACTTCACAATAACAGCACTTACAGTTGACTGGGGCAGCTCTAGCAGGGCAGAAATTTGACAAACTTACTTGTTGGAAAGGTGGCACCCATGACGGTGCCACATTGAAAGTCACTGAGCTCTTCAGTAAGGCCATTTTACTGCCAATGTTTGGCTATGGAGATTAAATGGCTGTGTGCTCGATTTTATACCTGTCAGCAACGAGTGTGGCAGAAATAGCCGAATCCACTCATTTGATGGGTTGTCCACATACTTTTGTATATATAGTGGATGTGTACCTGTGAAGTGTACCTTTGACTTTTTTCTACCCCAGGGAACAACACTGTACCCTAACCATATCCTTCTTTTTTTTAGAGTATGTTAATACATGTTCCAAGTAATATGTATGAACCTGGTGGCACTGCCGAAACACTGATGCATTCAACCAAGAGGTTGCAAATTTAAATCCCTTCATGTACAGTATACTCCATGTAAAGTGTCCTTGAGCGGCTGCTAGTTTTATGTTGATGAAACATTGGTGGTAATCATTTGACAATTATTTACTTGATTCTGCAGGAACGTATTCTTGCCAATACGTCTGTAGCCATCTATTTTATGCTGTCCACTGTTGACACACGCATACACGCACGCACACACGCACGCACGCACGCACGCACACACACACACACACACACACACACACACACACACACACACACACACACACTGATCTGGCTGCACTGTTTACATGGGGATGACTCAGAGGTTCCCCTAGCTCTATTTGTCCGGATATACAGTAATAGGATTTACCTGTGGGCCAACTCACTCAATTTGCCTGTTGTGCTGTGGTTTATTGACTGGGTGCCTCACACTGAGTAAGACAGTAAGACAAAGCTTGCTCTGCCTGTGTGGAATGTTCCCATCCCTGTCAACACCCCCCCCAGCTTGTCAACTATCTTCCTCCAACACCTCACCCCTGTCACCTCTCACACACTCCTCACCCCTTCAGCCCTCTCATCCTCTTTTTACCCCTTCAGCCCTACTCATCCTCTTTTTACCCCTTTAGCCCTAACCCCTTCAGCTCCCCCTACCCCTTCAGTCATCCTCACCCTCTTTTTACACCTTTAGCCCTAACCTCTTCAGCTCCCCCTACCCCTTCAGTCATCCTCACCCTCTCCTCAACCCTTCACCCCTGCCCTAATTTCTTCATCTGCTGAATTCCTGCTGTGTGACATCAATGTCTCCACGCAGCAACATGAGTGATGACCCGCTCTGCTATCAGCTATCTATCCTATCTCCTTTTTTGTTTGATTGTTTTCCCGTACAGCTCTCCTCTTAGCGCTAGCTGTTAGCATCAGAACAGATTTCAGAATTTCCAGGCTGGAAAAACACGACAGGGGTCAGAATGCCTGGAATGCTGAAAAATACAGATTAGCTCATCCCTGTTCTGTTGTCGATGTGCTTTGTGATTCTAAACTCTATTGTGTGGCGCTCAGGGTTTAGGACATCAGTCATGGACAAATTTAGGGCCCAGAGTGTTGGGCCACAGGCCCTAAACCCTAAACACTCAACCATAGACATTGACCATATCCAAAACATAGTGTTAATTTCAAAATACAGAGTTTCTTTGGGGCTTAGGACATCATGGCCAATTGAGGGCCCACACCCCCTAACTCCCAAATACAAAACACTGAACCCTGAACTCAGCCCACTGACCAGCCTTAATCCAAACAATATTTCAATATGTAAAGTGTGTCTTCTTGTCATCTGACTGAACCCTCAAAGATGATTCAACGACTACATGTCAATAGTCTTAAGTGCCTTCCTGTCGTTAATTATTTTTCCATGACATATTATTTACTCCAGCCTGTACGTTTCCATTTGATTAACCATTGACATGTGCTAGACAAACATAAATGGCTAGAAGAGTATTGTTTGTTATTTTACACAAAAAACAGAAGGCATGGCATTTGTGTACAATCTTCTCTCTGTCAAATCGTAATCAACACTTCCACCATGTGGTAGATCTTTGTAGGTGTAAGACAATTCTAACTATGCTCATAATAGCCTGTTGATGGCGCCATTTATTGATAAATAGTCGAAATCTCTGTTATGACTTCACTCAAGTATAGTATTCTGGCTTTTATCCAATGTAACCACCACTTTTTAAGGGTGTCGGGAAAGTGTAAACTGTTTGCAAGTTTCATTGCTGAAACCTTTCACTACTGTGTTTCACATTTCACTGACATATGAAGCACCCGTATAATCTTCTAGACACTAAAGATCTCTCTCTCTCGATCTCTCTCTCCCCCATTTTACATTTGACCCTTCCTGTTCCTGAAAAAACAGGTAACAAACATAAGGTGACCTTTAGTCAGCTTCCTCCTCCTTTGCAACAAATGAATAGTTGTTTCTATGCTACCACCAATAGTAGGCTAGGCCTACTGTAGGTGTCGGTCTCATCTCTGATACTGTTCTAACCATCACGGAATCATTCATTCAGTAACTCAAATGTAAACTCTGTTATCATTGCTAATTCACTCTGATATTGCAGTCTGTCAAAATTAATTTCCCAATCACATGAGTAGTCATTTTTTACCATCAGATAATGAGAATCGTACGTCTGTGAGTCAAAACAAATCAGGTGCATTTTCATCTCTTACATGCTGAAGTTATCTGTGTTTGCATGTTGATTCAATAAATACTTTTTTTTTTGTATCTACGTTACCAGACAGTTATTTGCATAACACGATTAACTACATTGCACTTCATTCCACAAACAAGGAAATAATCCATCCCACAACCTAGAAATACAATCAATTAACTGCTTTCAGGAAGTAGTTCACAGGGTTGGTTGTGCCAATGTGCACGTCAGACAACATTGTGCACGTCACCAGTAACGCAGACAGAACACTGCTCTCTTCCTGGTATCCTGGTTAGATGGACCCTGGTTTGCATGTTACACTCATTTGCCTACACTAATCTCAAGGAAGACGTAGAAACAGATAAGGTACAGTAATTCTGAATAAATTAACTTCCTTTTTTCCGAGAATCGGCGATAAGACTCCCATGACCTGGCTCCATTCATACAATAGGACTCTGTCTGACTCTGTGGTCAACAGTGGAAGAGGATGTGTGGTAAATTTGTCTGTGTCTTTGACAGTTTGGTATATCTCAAAAGTCTAAATCAGCTTCCTTCCTCATCTCTTCTCCATCCACACAGATCTGAAATCATAGGTGAAAGCAACATGTTGGATGCTGACTGTGCATCTGCTGTCACCTGTTCCTTCACTTGCATAGATGAAGGAAAGAAGATAAGGATATGAAGTCACATTAGATATTGAGAAGTACTCTTGGATTTAGCAAAGTCATGTTTGTAGGTGTAGAAAGACCATTCAGAGGACTGGAATTAAATCTACCTCCTCTTTGTGTAGGTTTACCAATGTTTAAACTGTGGTAAAGGAACTCTGTTTAACTCAGTTCAACTCAAGGAAATCCCAATGCTGAGTACACAAAGACAACGTGGAATTCTGGTCAATCTGACCAGGAAAGCTCATTTACTATACTGGAATCAAATGCATTATCTTTCTACTTCATGGCCACATGCTGGCTCAACCCTAACCCTCAACCCTAACCCTAACCCTTACCTTAGTGTAAACATTTCCCCACACGTGTCAACTACACTGTTAAAATTAAGTGCTTTGTAACACCAAAACTAGTGGCAACTGAGCTGCCACCAACTTGAAGGAGACGAAACCTTAACTTTGCTGGAGTTTTGAAACACATCATCCTGAGATGTTCTGAAACATTATGTTGTAACCAGTGATGCCAACTTAGCAATTTTATTGCTAGATTTAGCAACATTTCAGACTACCCTGGCAACTTTTCTTTCAAACAGCAGCTAGCAACAAATGTAGGTACTTTGGAACTTTTAGCAACTTTTGAAAAGTGACTCAAACGCTAAAATGCACGCATTTTCCCTCTGAATGACACAAAAACGATTTTCTCTGTCACACACTCAGTCACAACACATGTGCCTGGCTGCAAAAGTGCATTATGAGTGACGTCAGCAGCAGGCGCTCAGCTTGTTCACAGGCAGCAGCAGGCCAGTCAAGCAGCACAACAACCTAGAGAGAGAGCTGGAGAGAGATGCCTAGCGCACACATCATTATTTGAGTTAAGTTGCTTGTTCAATAAAATAGCATATATACCTTATTAGCTTGTATCTATAATTGTTGATCAGTTAGGTAGCATGTTAACTAACTACCAATACACTGCTAATTAATTTCAAAATACAGAGTTTCTTTGGGGCTTAGGACATCATGGCCAATTGAGGGCCCACACCCCCTAACTCCCAAATACAAAACACTGAACCCTGAACTCAGCCCACTGACCAGCCTTAATCCAAACAATATTTCAATATGTAAAGTGTGTCTTCTTGTCATCTGACTGAACCCTCAAAGATGATTCAACGACTACATGTCAATAGTCTTAAGTGCCTTCCTGTCGTTAATTATTTTTCCATGACATATTATTTACTCCAGCCTGTACGTTTCCATTTGATTAACCATTGACATGTGCTAGACAAACATAAATGGCTAGAAGAGTATTGTTTGTTATTTTACACAAAAAACAGAAGGCATGGCATTTGTGTACAATCTTCTCTCTGTCAAATCGTAATCAACACTTCCACCATGTGGTAGATCTTTGTAGGTGTAAGACAATTCTAACTATGCTCATAATAGCCTGTTGATGGCGCCATTTATTGATAAATAGTCGAAATCTCTGTTATGACTTCACTCAAGTATAGTATTCTGGCTTTTATCCAATGTAACCACCACTTTTTAAGGGTGTCGGGAAAGTGTAAACTGTTTGCAAGTTTCATTGCTGAAACCTTTCACTACTGTGTTTCACATTTCACTGACATATGAAGCACCCGTATAATCTTCTAGACACTAAAGATCTCTCTCTCTCGATCTCTCTCTCCCCCATTTTACATTTGACCCTTCCTGTTCCTGAAAAAACAGGTAACAAACATAAGGTGACCTTTAGTCAGCTTCCTCCTCCTTTGCAACAAATGAATAGTTGTTTCTATGCTACCACCAATAGTAGGCTAGGCCTACTGTAGGTGTCGGTCTCATCTCTGATACTGTTCTAACCATCACGGAATCATTCATTCAGTAACTCAAATGTAAACTCTGTTATCATTGCTAATTCACTCTGATATTGCAGTCTGTCAAAATTAATTTCCCAATCACATGAGTAGTCATTTTTTACCATCAGATAATGAGAATCGTACGTCTGTGAGTCAAAACAAATCAGGTGCATTTTCATCTCTTACATGCTGAAGTTATCTGTGTTTGCATGTTGATTCAATAAATACTTTTTTTTTGTATCTACGTTACCAGACAGTTATTTGCATAACACGATTAACTACATTGCACTTCATTCCACAAACAAGGAAATAATCCATCCCACAACCTAGAAATACAATCAATTAACTGCTTTCAGGAAGTAGTTCACAGGGTTGGTTGTGCCAATGTGCACGTCAGACAACATTGTGCACGTCACCAGTAACGCAGACAGAACACTGCTCTCTTCCTGGTATCCTGGTTAGATGGACCCTGGTTTGCATGTTACACTCATTTGCCTACACTAATCTCAAGGAAGACGTAGAAACAGATAAGGTACAGTAATTCTGAATAAATTAACTTCCTTTTTTCCGAGAATCGGCGATAAGACTCCCATGACCTGGCTCCATTCATACAATAGGACTCTGTCTGACTCTGTGGTCAACAGTGGAAGAGGATGTGTGGTAAATTTGTCTGTGTCTTTGACAGTTTGGTATATCTCAAAAGTCTAAATCAGCTTCCTTCCTCATCTCTTCTCCATCCACACAGATCTGAAATCATAGGTGAAAGCAACATGTTGGATGCTGACTGTGCATCTGCTGTCACCTGTTCCTTCACTTGCATAGATGAAGGAAAGAAGATAAGGATATGAAGTCACATTAGATATTGAGAAGTACTCTTGGATTTAGCAAAGTCATGTTTGTAGGTGTAGAAAGACCATTCAGAGGACTGGAATTAAATCTACCTCCTCTTTGTGTAGGTTTACCAATGTTTAAACTGTGGTAAAGGAACTCTGTTTAACTCAGTTCAACTCAAGGAAATCCCAATGCTGAGTACACAAAGACAACGTGGAATTCTGGTCAATCTGACCAGGAAAGCTCATTTACTATACTGGAATCAAATGCATTATCTTTCTACTTCATGGCCACATGCTGGCTCAACCCTAACCCTCAACCCTAACCCTAACCCTTACCTTAGTGTAAACATTTCCCCACACGTGTCAACTACACTGTTAAAATTAAGTGCTTTGTAACACCAAAACTAGTGGCAACTGAGCTGCCACCAACTTGAAGGAGACGAAACCTTAACTTTGCTGGAGTTTTGAAACACATCATCCTGAGATGTTCTGAAACATTATGTTGTAACCAGTGATGCCAACTTAGCAATTTTATTGCTAGATTTAGCAACATTTCAGACTACCCTGGCAACTTTTCTTTCAAACAGCAGCTAGCAACAAATGTAGGTACTTTGGAACTTTTAGCAACTTTTGAAAAGTGACTCAAACGCTAAAATGCACGCATTTTCCCTCTGAATGACACAAAAACGATTTTCTCTGTCACACACTCAGTCACAACACATGTGCCTGGCTGCAAAAGTGCATTATGAGTGACGTCAGCAGCAGGCGCTCAGCTTGTTCACAGGCAGCAGCAGGCCAGTCAAGCAGCACAACAACCTAGAGAGAGAGCTGGAGAGAGATGCCTAGCGCACACATCATTATTTGAGTTAAGTTGCTTGTTCAATAAAATAGCATATATACCTTATTAGCTTGTATCTATAATTGTTGATCAGTTAGGTAGCATGTTAACTAACTACCAATACACTGCTTCAATCTATAATTGTTCAGAATGGGTAGGTTTACTAGTTAATAAGAAAATAAATAAAATGCAATTGTTCAATAATGTGTAACGTGTAATTGTTCAATAATTCAATGTGTTGTGTTTAAAAACATAAATATCTGATCATACAAAATGTATTGTGTTTATATTACTTTTACAAATAAAAGTTATGTGATAATAAACAAACAAATCTAAACTAACAAATGTCAAATCATATTTGTCCCCGAGATGGCCAGTCAATTTGAGTAATGTTATTGCGTATTCGTACACTCTTTTGGTGTCGTTTCCTCTCTCTAAAGCTTCTAAACACCATTATGGTGTTTTGAATCCTGTCTACTGCAGAATTAGATCCCTTTCTCTGAAGCATCTTAATATATAACATTATCATATGCATTTGATTATTTGCCATTATATAACATTTTGGAAGGCATTGTCAAACACAGTTTTCAACCTACCATCCATAACTGGAGATGTAATGTGATAAAACCAGCAATATAGTGTAGAGAATCATTGTACCATCTAAACCGCTGTGAAATATATTTTCCATAAACGAAAATATTGTATTTTCAGCTGTTTGAAGCTGGTGTACAAAACCAAAAGTAAAAGACAAAAACTAAACTTAAGAACGGGAAGCATAGAAATATCCCATATAGAACACATCTACTGCTTTTTAGACTTGCTTTTAATGAGAATGACAGATCTATAACAAACATTTCTATGTGAATTTGGTCAGGTCGCCCAAAAAGTTACATATTGCAGCTTTAAGTTGGATTGACATTGTTTTGGTTAAATTAAATTAACAAATTATTGAAACCACTTGCATACATTTTGCAAAAAATATTTTGGGGGAATTTTGACACTGAGACTGTTATGAAATGACAGAGGGATTACAGACAGATGGGAGAAACAGATTGAAGGGTTGGAGCAGGGAATTTAACCCCGGTCTTTGGTGGGGAGAGGTGTGACCTGTCTAAGTCAGGTGTGATACCGCTAGACTACAGGCTCTGCACGACTTGCATTAATTTTTATTAAGTAAGTTGAAGTTTATTAAATGTATTAAGCTTAAGTTTATTAAGACATTATTCTGGGGTGAATTGTTGTTTTTTGAGTCAACTTCAACTCACCCCAGAATAATTTCTTACTGTGTGGTTGAGTTGGTAAAATTTCTACGAAATGTACCATCTTACTTGCCCCTCCTTTCTAAACTGTCAAAATTATGACTTTTTATTGTTACAGGATAGACTCTATTGTGTAGGTTAAAAGTTGAAGAAATCATTATGCAAGAATGATAATGTATTGGTTTTCTTCGTTTAACACTGAGGCAGGTTTGCTCAGGACAGCTTAAAATGACTAGTGCTGGAGGACTTTCATTGCGGTTTTTCAAATGCACAGAAACACAGAAAAGGCAGCAAGATGAGTTTATTTAGAATATAAATGCTAAATATTACAAAATGTGTATTACAACAATCACATACAATAACATTATTCAATATAAAGTTATATAAAGTTAAATATATTAAAACATACTATATACTGTACACACAACACAAACCAAAAAGCGTTTGAAATATCAGTCATAGTCAACTCCTGCAGGCAGTCCCAGCACAATAAACCAATAACTTATTTTAGCTTTATAACTTTTTATTGGCTTCTTGTAACATGTCTATCTATTTAGGCTTATGCCTAAGTGCAATGTTCAGGCTGTGAATTATGTCACTAAGTCAGTGTTAATTTTGTCAACAATAACTAATAACTAGGGTGATCAATTCGAAAATGCAATGCTTAAATGCTCTATTGATATGTGAAAATGATAAATGCATTTACAGTTGAAGTCGGAAGTTTACATACACGTAGGTTGGAGTCATTAAAACTCATTTTTTAACCACTCCACAAATGTCTTGTTCACAAACTATAATTTTGGCAAGTCTGTTAGGACATCTACTTTGTGCATGACACAAGTAATATTTCCAACAATTGTTTACAGACAGATTATTTCACTCATAATTCACTGTATCACAATTCCAGTGGGTCAGAAGTTTACATACACTAAGTTGACTGTGCCTTTAAACTGCTTGGAAAATTCCAGAAAATGATGTCATGGGTTTAGAAGCTTCTGATAGGCTAATTGACATAATTTGAGTCAATTGGAGGTCTACCTGTGGATGTATTTCAAGGCCTACCTTCAAACTCAGTGCCTCTTTGCTTGACATCATGAGAAAATCAAAAGAAATCAGCCAAGACCTCAGAAAAAAAATTGTAGACCCCCACAAGTCTGGTTCATCCTTGGGAGCAATTTCCAAACGGCTGAAGGTACCACGTTCATCTGTACGAACAATAGTACGCAAGTGTAAACACCATGGGACCACGCAGCCGTCATACCGCTCAGGAAGGAGACGCGTTCTGTCTCCTAGAGATGAATGTACTTGGGTGCGAAAGTGCAAATCAATCCCAGAACAACAGCAAAGGACCTTGTGAAGATGCTGGAGGAAACAGGTACAAAAGTATCTATATCCACAGTAAAACGAGTCCTATATCGACATAACCTGATAGGCCACTCAGCAAGGAAGAAGCCACTGCTCCAAAACCGCCATAAAAAAGACAGACTAAAGTTTGCAACTGCACATGGGGACAAAGATTGTACTTTTTGGAGAAATGTCCTCTGGTCTGATGAAACAAAAATATAACTGTTTGGACATAATGACCATCGTTATGTTTGGAGGAAAAAGGGGCTACTTACAAGCCGAAGAACGCCATCCCAACCGTGAAGCACGAGGGTGGCAGCATCATACTGTGGGGGTGCTTTGCTGCATGAGGGGCTGGTGCACTTCACAAAATAGATGCCATCATGAGGAAGGAAAATTATGTGGATATATTGAAGCAACATCTCAAGACATCAGTCAGGAAGTTAAAGCTTGGTCGCAAATGGGTCTTCCAAATGGACAATGACCCCAAGCATACTTCCAAAGTTGATGCAAAATGGCTTAAGGACAACAAAGTCTAGGTGTTGGAGTGGCCATCACAAAGCCCTGTCTTCAGTCCTATAGAACATTTGTGGGCAGAACTGAAAAAGCGTGTGCGATCAAGAAGGCCTACAAACCTGACTCAGTTACACCAGCTCTGTCAGGAGGAATGGGCCAAAATTTACCCAACTTATTGTGGGAAGCTTGTGGAAGGCTACCCAAAAGATTTTACCCAAGTTAAACAATTTAAAGGCAATGCTACCAAATACTAATTGAGTGTATGTAAACTTCTGACCCACTGGGAACGTGATGAAAGAAATAAAAGCTGAAATAAATCATTCTCTCTACTATTATTCTGACATTTCAAATTCTTAAAATAAAGTGGTGATCCTAACTGACCTATGACAGGGAATTTTTGCTAGGATTAAATGTCAGGATTTGTGAAAAACTGAGTTTAAATGTATTTGGCTAAGATGTGTGTAAACTTTCGACTTCAACTGTATATTTTCATAGAAGTGCACATGATTAATGCCACAATGAAATTGCGATGTTAAAATGAAAATCGAAAATGTTTCATTGAAAACTGGAAATGGTAAACAGAAATTCTAAATGAAAATGGTAGATTGAGGCCTCCCGAGTGGCGCAGTGGTCAATAACCTACTTTTCCTGATGAAATGCTCTGAAAGAGATTAAATGCTCTGAGATTAAACGCTCTGAAAAAAACTATAACTACTACCAATTACTTTTCATTTTAGTTGACGAAAATGTAACGAGGCGAGAATTCCACGTGAGACAAATGGACATTCAATTTCACATGAAACTCCTTTTAATCTGTTTTGTCCAATTATAAGCATGTATCCCTGTGCAGAATATATAATGCAATCCTCTCATTGGCCAATAACGTCTTTCTGTTGCATGGGCTGATTGCATTGATCTGGCTCTCCCACAAACACAGCTCTCGGTCACTTCAATCACTCATCTCGGTCTCTCTTTTGAACTGATGCGCAGACAGGATACTTCAATTGTAACAAATTAACCTCAATTAGAAACAATAATGTATTTGATAATCTTTGCTTTCATTTCCGCCATTTTTGCTCTGATCACATCAGAAGCTCTAATGTGCCATGCTTTTATTAATCTGTGTTGGCAATAGCAAGTTGCATTTGCTTTTTCAAATTGGAAAAACAAATGCTTTTTGCTGAATATTAGGAGAAAAGTAATACTTCTGGCATTTTTGGAAAGCTCATATTCTCCTCTTTTCAAGGAAAGCACTGTTATTTACCCACCTCTGACGGTTATGATGGGGAGAAAATCTGAGCTAAATTGTTTAACCTGTAGGCTTTATATCCTTAATTATGGCTGGCATTGGTTACAATGTTGCCAGCTAAGGTATAGCCTATGAGGCGATAGTAGGCCTAGTTGGACAAGGCTATCTGAGTGTGCACTAGCCCATTCAAAAACGCCAACTACCTTTAGCGCCTATTGATGATAGTATCTTTTTCCTGGGGTACTTTTGTTAAGAGCCTCGACGCTCAATCTGAACGTTAACACGCATAGTTTGTGATACGGTTTTGGAAACATAAGTAATCTTTCATATCAGTGAGAAATAATTTTCAAAAAACAAAAGGTTAAATTACTACACACCTTTTATAGGGTTAGGATTAGTGCTCCCACACGGCCATATCTCCATGTTACAGCAGTTGTTTACAGAAGACAGACGGAAGACAGAGGCAACCACCTGTGCTAATTAGCTATCTAGCATGCTCCGAACACTTGTGTGTAAGCATAACTGGGGAGGAAGTGTAGCGAAAGTGTAGTTTGTCGGCTGGAGACACACACAAATTATGGATCTGTGCAAATCTGGTTAAGTACAGTGCCTTGCAAAATTATTCATCCCCCTTGGTGTTTTTCCTATTTTGTTGCATTACAACCTGTAATTTAAATTGATTTTTATTTGGATTTCATTTAATGGACATACACAAAATAGTCAAAATTGGTGAAGTGAAATGAAAATTCTAAAAAATGAATAACATAAAAGTGGTGCGTGCATATGTATTAACCCACTTTGCTATGAAGCCCCTAAATAAGATCCTTCAGAAGTCACATAATTAGTTAAATAAAGTCCACTGTGTGCAATCTAAGTGTCACATGATCTGTCACATGATCTCAGTATATATACACCTGTTCTGAAAGGCCCCAGAGTTTGCAACACAACTAAGCAAGGGGTGCCACCAAGCAAGCGGCACCATGAAGACCAAGGAGCTCTCCAAACAGGTTGTGTAGAAGTACAGATCAGGGCTGGGTTATAAAAAAATATCAGAAACTTTGAACAGCCCACGGAGCAACATTAAATCCATTATAATTTTTTTAAAAGAATATGGCACCACAACAAACCTGCCAAGAGAGGGCCAACCACCAAAACTCACGGACCAGGCAAGGAGGGCATTAATCAGAGCGGCAACAAATAAACCAAAGATAACCCTGAAAGAGCTGCAAAGCTCCACAGCGGAGATTGGATTATCTGTCCATAGGACCACTTTAAGCCGTACACTCCACAGAGCTGGGCTTTACGGAGTGGCCAGAAGAAAGCCATTGCTTAAAGAAAAAAATAAGCAAACACATTTGGTGTTCGCCAAAAGGCATGTGGGAGACTCCCCAAACATATGGAAGAAGGTACTCTGTTCAGATGAGACTAAAATTGAGCTTTTCGGCCATCAAGGAAAATGTCTGGCGCAAACCCAACACCTCTCATCACCCCGAAAACACCATGGTGGTGGCAGCATCATGCTGTGGGGTTGTTTTTCATCAGCAGTGACTGGGAAACTTCAGAATTGAAGGAATGATGGATGGCGCTAAATACAGGGAAATTCTTGAGGGAAACCTGTTGCAGTCTTCCAGAGATTTGAGACTGGGACAGAGGTTCACCTTCCAGCAAGACAATGACCCCTAAGCATACTGCTAAAGCAACACTCGTATGGTTAAAGGGGAAACATTTAAATGTCTTAGAATGGCTTAGTCAAAGCCTAGACCTCAATCCAATTGAGAATCTGTGGTATGATTTAAAGATTGCTGTACACCAGCGGAACCCATCCAACATGAAGGAGCTGGAGCACTTTTGCCTTGAAGAATGGGCAAAAATCCCAGTGGCTAGATGTGCCAAGCTTATAGAGACATACCCCAAGAGACTTGCAGCTGTAATTGCTGCAAAAGGTGGCTCTACAAAGTATTGACTTTGGGGGGGTGAATAGTTATGCACGCTCAATATTTCTGTTTTTTTGTCTTATTTCTTGTTTGTTTCACAAGAAAAATATTTTGCATATTCAAAGTGGTAGGCATGTTGTGTAAATCAAATTATACAAACCCCCTAAAATCCATTTTAATTCCAGGTTGTAAGGCAACAAAATAGGAAAAATGCCAAGGGGGGTGAATACTTTCGCAAGCCACTGTAAGTATATCTGTTTTTTTTTAAAGATTCATTCTCTCAGATATGAAAACCATTTCACATCCAATGATTATTGACGTTTCTAAACGTTAAAACAGAGCGCCAGGATTGGAGCCAGCCGTGGTCGAAGCTAACCGCTGAATATCCTACAGAGAAGGGATTTTGAGAGCTAAATGTGCGCATGATGCAATTAAGAGGTAAATATTAATTATTTAAATGGTGAAAAATGCACAGACTAAAACTAGATAAAAATTGTTCCGGGTTTTCGTCGACTGATAATAACTAAAGCTAATGAAAGATGAAATGACTAAAATGTGACTAAGACTAAAATATAATTTAAGACATACTAAGACTTAGCTGAAATCTAAAATAGCTGACAATATTAAAACTGCAGTAAGTTATCCCTTTCACAGTTTTCAAACTGGAGGGTGTCAGGCATGGGTATCTCTTTATGGAAGGTAGACTGTTCTTGGAGTCCTGGGGTGGCACGGTCAACAGCAACAGCATGAGGTTCTGAAAAGCATGCAATATTATTACCCATAGAGATATACACTGAGTATACCAAACATTAGAAACACCTTCCTAATATTGAGTTGAACCCCACACTTTTGCCCTCAGAATAGCCTCAATTCGTCGGGGCATGGACTCTACAACGTGTCGAAAGTGTTCCACAGGAATGCTGGCCCATGTTGACTCCAATGCTCCCCACAGTTGTGTCAAGTTGGCTGGATGTCCTTTGGGTGGTGGACCATTGTTGATACACACTGGAAACTGTTGAGCGTGAAAAACCCAGCAGCGTTGCAGTTCAAATCAAATCAAATTTGATTTGCCACATGCGCTGAATACAACCTTACCGTGAAATGCTTACATACAAGCCCTTAACCAACAATGCAGTTCAAGAAATTGAGTTGTGAAAATATTTACTAAATTAAAGTAAATTAAAAAATAATATAAAAAGTAACACTATAAAATAACAATAACGAGGGGGTACAGGTATCGAGTCAATGTGTGGGGGAACAGGTTAGTCGAGGTAATTTGTGCTTGTAGGTAGGGGTTAAGTGACTATGCATAGATAATAAACAGCGAGTAGCAGCAGTGTAAAAACAAAGGAGGGGGGGGGGGGGGGCTCAATGTAAATAGTCTGGGTGGCCATTTGATTAATTGTTCAGCAGTCTTATGGCTTGGGGGTAGAAGCTGTTAAGGAGCCTTTTAGGCCTTTACTTGGCACTCCGGTACCGCTTGCCATGCAGTAGCAGAGAGAACAGTCTATGACAGGGGTGTCAAACTCATTTTAGCTCAGGGGCCACATGGAGGAAAATCTATTCCCAAGTGGGCCGGACCGGAAAAATCATGGTATATATAACTTAAAAACAACAACTTCAGATTGTTTTCTTTGTTTTAATACGATCAACATACAACATAAAGCTGGAGCCTGAGGACAGTGTGTCCAAAATAGTACAAGCACAACATCACTATTAATCATAAAACACGTCAAGTTTATTTGAAAATTCTAAAGAAAAAGAACACACAAACACACAATGCCTCAGTGATTCACAGAAGTATATCACAGATCACAGAACTATATCAGGGTGTCATTTCTCAGGCAGAAATGTAGATAAAAATAATGAAATCCTGTTCCCCAAACAAGTGCAAGAACCACAGAGTCAAGAATAGGTTAAATATACAAATCAAATAAAATCAATTAAAAACAATAGCACATCAATATAAAAACATATAAACATAAATCTGAAAGCGTTGCTCAAACTCCCGTAACAGTCCCGTTATTTTATCTTTGAACCGCTTCATGTCTGCCACATGTTGGGTCGCGCACACATTTTTCAGACAGGGGAAGTGAGCTGCATCACCACCGGCAAGTTGCGTCTCCCACAATGACAGCTTCAACTTGAAAGAACGTATGCTGTCATAATACTGCGTGACAACTTTGTTGCGCCCTTGCAGCTGTTTGTTCAAGTTATTCAGGTGCTCTGTAACATCCACCATAAATGCAAGGTCCTGCATCCATTCTGCGGAATGAAATTCTATCACTGGTTTGCCCTTTTCTTCCATGAACTGTTCAATTTCTTCTCGTAAATCAAAGAAACGCCTCAGCACAGCACCTCGGCTTAACCATCTTACCTCAGTGTGGTATGGCAGGCCATAGATGTGGTCTTTCTCTCTGAGAAGGCTGTCAAACTGACGGTGATTCAGGCTTCTGGATCGGATGAAATTAACAGTTTGGATGACCACCTTCATGACGTTATCCATCTTTAATGACTTGCAACACAAAGCCTCCTGGTGCAAAATACAGTGAAAAGTCAAAAAATCACGTCCTCCATTTGCAGATTGCACTTTCTCTCTGAACTTTGTCACAACGCCTGCTTTTTTCCCGATCATTGAGGGCGCACCATCTGTAGCCAGGCTGACAGCGCGGGACCAGTCCACTCCGACCCTGTCCAGCGCGCCCGACGAGTGCGGTAAAAATATCAGCTGCTGTCGTTGTATCTGTCATCGGCACCAACTCCACGAACTCCTCGGTGACGGTCAATGTGTCATCAACTCCGCGGATGAAAATGGCCAGTTGTGCAACATCTGTAATGTCCGTGCTTTCATCAATTGCAACCGAAAACGCAATAAATGACTTTACTTTTTGCTTCAACTGGCTGTCCAAATCCACTGAAAGATCGGAAATCCTGTCTGCAACTGTGTTTCTTGTCAGGCTGATATTTGCAAAAGCCTGCCGCTTTTCAGGGCACACAATCTCTGCTGCCTTCATCATGCATGTTTTTACAAATTCACCCTCACTAAATGGTTTTGAAGCCACTGCGATTTCATTAGCAATGAGGTAGCTAGCTTTCACTGCAGCGTCACTGATGTCTCGGCTGTGAGTAAACACAGACTGCTGTTTCTTCAGACCCGCCAACAGTTCATTCACCTTCTCTCATCTCCGCTGTCCTTGAAAGTTGTCATATTTGTCGGCATGAAGACTCACATAGTGGCGGCAGAAGGTTATATTCTTTCAGCACTGCAACATGCTCTGAACACACCAAACATACAGCTTTCCCATTCAATTCCGTGAATAAATAGGATGACCATTTTTCTTGGAACACTCTGCACTCTGCGTCCACTTTTCTCTTTTTTGACAGAGACATATTGGGGCAATGAGGGTGCTAAAGCACATAATGTTAAAAGTAGAAGCCATAATAAATATCGCGGGCAAAACAAAGTAGCTCATTGGCTGCACGTGCTTGACCTACTTGCTCTGCCCCGGTATAAACAGTTTGCTTGCTTAACACAATTGCTATTGCGCCATCCAGTGGACGCAATTGGAACAGGAGTTTATTTTATTGAAAAATTGCAGCGCATTTTTATACTTTACAAAATTATTATTAATTTTATTTTATTTTATTTTATTTTTTCAAAATCATCTCGCGGGCCGGATTAAACCCGTTTGCGGGCCTGATCCGGCCCGCGGGCCGGACGTTTGACACCCCTGGTCTATGACTTGGGTGTCTGGAGTCTTTGACAATTTTTTGGGCCTTCCTCTGAAACCGCCTAGTATACAGGTCCTGGATGGCAGGAAGCTTGGCCCCAGTGATGTACTTGGCCATATGCACTACCCTCTGTACGCCTTACGGTCGGATGCCGAGCAGTTGCCATACCAGGCGGTGATGCAACCGGTCAGGATGCTCTCAAAGGTTTAGCTGTATAACTTTTTGAGGATCTGGGGACCCATGCCAAATCTTTTCAGTCTCCTTAGGGGGAAAAGGCGTTGTCGTGCCCTCTTCACGACTGTCTTGGTGTGTTTGGACCATGATAGTTTGTTGGTGATGTGGACACCAAGGAACTTGAAACTCTCAACCCGCTCCACTACAGCCCCATCGATGTGAATGGGGGCATGTTCGGCCCTCCTTTTCCTGTAGTCCACAATCAGTTCCTTTGTCTTGCTCACGTTGAGGGAGAGGTTGTTGTCCTGGCACCACACTGCCAGGTCTCTGACCTCCTCCCGATAGACTGTCTCATTGTTGTCAGTGACCAGGCCTCCAACTGTTGTGTCATCACCAAACTTAATGATGGTGTTGGAGTAGTGCTTGGCCCCGCAGTTTTGGGTGAACAGGGAGTGCAGGAGGGGACTAAGCACGCACCCCTGAGATGCCCCAGTGTTGAGGATCAGCATGGCAGATGTGTTGTTGCCTAACCTTACCACCCGGGGGGCAGCCCATCAGGAAGTCCAGGATCCAGTTGCAGAGGGAGGTGTTTAGTCCCAATGTCCTTAGCATAGTGATGAGCTTTGTGGGCACTATGGTGTTGACCGCTGCGCTGTAGTCAATGTACAGCATTCTCACATAGGTGTTCCTTTTGTCCAGGTGGGAAAGGGCAGTGTGGAGTGCGATTGAGATTGCGTCATCTGTGGATCTGTTAGGGCGGTATGTGAATTGGAGTGGGTCTAGGGTTTCCGGGATGATGGTGTTGATGTGAGTCATGACCAGCCTTTCAAAGCACTTCATGGCTACCGACGTGAGTGCTACGGTGCGGTAGTCATTTAGGCAGGTTACCTTTGCTTTCTTGGGCACAGGGACTATGGTGGTCTACTTGAAACATGTAGGTATTACAGACTCGGTCAGGGAGAGGTTGAAAATGTCGGTTGAAAATGTCAGTGAAGACACTTGCCAGTTGGTCCACGCATGCTCTGAGTACACGTCCTGGTAATCCGTCTGGCCTTGTGAATGTTGACCTGTTTAAAGGTCTTGCTCACATCGGCTACGGAGAGCGTGATCACACAGTCGTCTGGAACAGCTGGTGCTCTCATGCATGCTTCAGTGTTGCTTGCCTCGAAGCGAGCATAAAAGGCATTTAGCCTGTCTGGTAGGCTCTCGTCTCTGGGCAGATCGCGGCTGGGTTTCCCTTTGTAGTCCGTAATAGTTTGCAAACCCTGACACATCCGACGAGCGTCAGAGCCGGTGTAGAAGGATTCAATCTTAGTCCTGTATTGACGCTTTGCCTGTTTGATGGTTCGTCTGAGGGCATACCGGGATTTCTTATAAGTGTCCGGATTAGTGTCCCGCTCCTTGAAAGCGGCAGCTCTAGCCTTTAGCTCGGTGTTGCCTGTAATCCATGGCTTCTGGTTCGGATATGTACATACGGTCACTGTGGGGACGACGTCGTCGAGTCCCTTATTGATGAAGCAGGTGACTGAGGTGGTATACTCCTCAATGCCATTGGATGAATCCCGGAACAACCGGTGCACCTGGGCACCTACTTCCATACCCTGTTCAAAGGCACTTAAATTTTTTGTCTTGCCCATTCTCTGAATGGCACACATACACAATCCATGTCTCAATTGTCTCAAGACTTAAACATCCTTCATTAGTCTCCTCCATTTAATCTAAACTGATTGAAGTGGATTTAACAAGTGACATCATTAAGGGATCATAGTTTTCACCTGGATTCACCTGGTCAGTATATGTCATGTATACTCAGTATATAAATCTTTATGAGTCTATTTTGGGTTAGGATTAGGGTAATAGCTAGGGTTAGGGTTGAACCAGTATGTGGACATGAAGCTAGGGCTAGGGTAATGGTTTTGGTTGAGGCTAAGGTAAGGGTTCCTACATGAAAAATTACTAGTTTACTATAGAATACTACAGTAAATACTATTAAATTCTATAGTAAACTGTAGTATCCCTCAATCATGTGTAGTACTTATAATATATAGTAGAATGTTGTAGTATACTGAAGAATAATATAGTAAATACTATTTAATTTCCATATACCCTGCCCATATCGCAATTTGTGCCACCCATGAGTGAGAAACCTACATGCCATGTATAGACCATATAGTGTGTTCCCTATAGGTTATAGAATATAGTAGAAGCTCTGAACTATCTGTTCAGACCCCGGTCCTACCGACCTACAGGTTGTGGAAAACATGCTCTTTTAGTAGTGATGGGCATTCCTAATTATTTTCAGTGAGCTGGCTCAAATGGCTTTTCATTCAAAATGCTTCTAAATTGACCTAGAACCATGAAAAAATGGCAAATGTCCAATGTAAAGCTCAAAAGGTAGGTTACCATTATGTCAGATTGTGAAATGTGCATTCAGATTTTTTTTAACCTGGCCAAATTATTAGATGCCTTGCAAAAAAATTGAATTGGGCCAGATTGAAGCGCTCTCCCCACTACAGTAAATACTACAGTATACTGCAGTCCACAAAACACTACAGTAAATACTATAGTATAGTACAGTCCGAAAAAACACTACTGTCACACCCTGGTTCTGGGACTCATTATTGTTGAGCCAGGGTGTGTGCAGTCTATGTGTTTATGTTCTATGTTGGGTGTCTAGGTTGTTGTTTTCTATGTTTGGTCAATGACTCCCAATCGGAGGTAACGAGTGTCAGCTGTCGGCTCGTTATCTCTGATTGGGAGCCATATTTATACTGTGTGTTTTCACCTTGGGGTTGTGGGTTTTTGTTCCTTTTGGTCAGTGTACCGTAGGACTTCACATTCGTCATTTGTTTGTTGTTTTCGTGGTTGCTTTTATTTAAATAAAGTCATCATGTTCACTCCACGCGCTGCGTATTGGTCCGTTTCCTCAGACGATCGTGACAGAAAAACCCACCATAGAAGGACCAAGCAGCGTGTCCAGGAGCAAGACAGCTGGACATGGGAGGAGGCGCCTGGTAAGGAGATCGAGAGGCTGGCGATGGCCCAGGTGGGCAAATCGTGGTCCTGGGAGGACATGCTCGGGGGCAAGGGACCTTGGGGAAGATCAAGGCCCTGGCGAGAGAGGAGCAACGCGTCAGCAGGGCCATCATCATTGGAAGGACGAGAGGCAACCCCAAAAAGTTTTTTGGGGGGCACATGGCTTGGACGACGGGGCTAACGGAGGCAGAGAAGGGGCGAATTCAAGAGGCCACCAGGTTACGGGGGCTACTGGTTAAAGGAGGGAAAGGAGATGTAGAGGCACGGCGTGAGAGACTGAGGTGTGTATCCAGTCCGGTCCGGCCCGTTCCAGTTCCCGGGGTAGAGCCAGTGGTGTGTGTCCCCAGTACGGTCCGGCCTGGTACGGCCCCTCGCACCAAAGGGACGGTGCGCGTCTCCAGCCCGGTCCGACCTGTTCCTGCCTCTCGCACAAGGCCTACGGTGTGCGTTGCCAGCCCAGCCCGGCCTGTTCCTGCTCCACGCACAGAACCTACGGTGTGCGTCGCCAGCCCAGCCCGGCCAGTTCCTGCTCCACGTACTAAGCCTACGGTGTACGTCGCCAGCCCGACCCGGCCTGTTCCTGCCACTCGCACCAGGCCTACGGTGCGCGTCGCCAGCCCGGTCCGGCCTGTTCCTGCCACCCGCACCAAGTCTACGGTGCGGCGTCGCCAGCCCGACCCGGCCTGTTCCTGCCACCCGCACCAAGTCTACGGTGCGCGTCGCCAGCCCGACCCGGCCTGTTCCTGCCACCCGCACCAAGTCTACGGTGCGCGTCGCCAGCCCGACCCGGCCTGTTCCTGCCACTCGCACCAAACTGACCGGTGCGCGTCGCCAGCCCGGTCCGGCCTGTTCCTGCCACCCGCACCAAGTCTACGGTGCGCGTCGCCAGCCCGACCCGGCCTGTTCCTGCCACTCGCACCAAACTGACGGTGCGCGTCGCCAGCCCGGTCCGGCCTGTTCCTGCCACCCGCACCAAGTCTACGGTGCGCGTCGCCAGCCCGACCCGGCCTGTTCCTGCCACTCGCACCAAACTGACGGTGCGCGTCGCCAGCCCGGTCCGGCCTGTTCCTTCTCCCCGCACTAGCCCTGAGATGCGTGTCCTCAGCACGGGACCACCAGTTCCGGCACCACGCACCAGGCCTATAGTGCGCCTCAGACGGCCAGAGTCTGCCGTCTGCCCAACGGGGCCTGAACTGCCTGTCTGCCCAACGCCGTCTGAACTGTCCGTCTGCCAAGCGCTGCATAAGCCGCCCGTCGGCCATGAGCCTTCAGAGCCGTCCGCCAGACCGGAGCCGCTAAAGCCTTCCGCCAGACAGGAGCCGCTAGAGCCTTCCGCCAGACAGGATCAGCTAGAGCCTTCCGCCAGACAGGATCAGCAAGAGCCTTCCGCCAGACAGGATCAGCCAGAGCCTTCAGCCAGCCAGGATTTGCCATTCAGTCCGGTGCTGCTCTTTAGTCCGGTGCTGCCCCTTAGTCCGGTGCTGCCCCTTAGTCCGGTGCTGTCCCTTAGTCCGGTGCTGCCCCTTAGCCTGGTGCTGCCCCTTAGTCCGGTGCTGGCCCTTAATCTAGTGGGGTTAAGGTGGAGGGTGGTCATTTGGAGGAGGCTACGTAAGCGGGTAGTGACTATGGTGGGGTGGTGGTCTAGGCCGGAGCCAGAACCGCCACCGAGGAGGTATGCCCGCCCAACCCTCCCCTGTTTGGGGGTTTTGAGGCGCGGTCGCAGTCCGCGCCTTTAGGGGGGGGTACTGTCACACCCTGGTTCTGGGACTCATTATTGTTGAGCCAGGGTGTGTGCAGTCTATGTGTTTATGTTCTATGTTGGGTGTCTAGGTTGTTGTTTTCTATGTTTGGTCAATGACTCCCAATCGGAGGTAACGAGTGTCAGCTGTCGGCTCGTTATCTCTGATTGGGAGCCATATTTATACTGTGTGTTTTCACCTTGGGGTTGTGGGTTTTTGTTCCTTTTGGTCAGTGTACCGTAGGACTTCACATTCGTCATTTGTTTGTTGTTTTCGTGGTTGCTTTTATTTAAATAAAGTCATCATGTTCACTCCACGCGCTGCGTATTGGTCCGTTTCCTCAGACGATCGTGACAACTACATTACTATAGTATATAATACCATTTTTTTACTATAGTATTTATACAATAGTTAACTGTAAATACTACAGTAAAGTCTGAAAAAACACTACAGTGAATACTATAGTATTTATACCATAGTATACTATAGTATTTTTTCATGTGGGTTGAACCGGGATGTGGACATAAAGCTAGAGTTAGGGCTATGGTTAGTGGATGCACGGTAGAATGGTCTCACCTGTTTGTCGTTTCAATGTACAGACCCCATCCCGTCCCTTTCTGTGCCTCTTCTGGTGAACTGTAGACAGACAGACAGACAGACAGACAGACAGGCAGGCAGGCAGGCAGGCAGGCAGACAGACAGACATACAGACAGACATACAGACAGACAGTGTACAAAATCAGTCAGCACCCCATTTAAACCTGGGACATTAGTGTACTGTGCTAGCTCAAATGTATTATTTTCAGCACAGTTCCAGCGACTATGATTGATGCTGCCTAACTAGGCCAGTGCGGTACATCTCGGCTCTGCATTAGATGACTGTGAAAAGGGTAGTTATCACTCAGTTAGGGAGAGTTGGATACATACCAGTTAGTAGGACTTTGACGACTAGAGCTGCCACTATGACAGCAGCAGTGAGACAGGCCACTGCTGGCACCACTACCCAGGTCAGCTCCAAGTAGCCTTGCATGGCCGGGGTTTGCCCAACCATGGCAGGGGCATGGCCACAGGCATCAGTTTGGTCCACTTTGAAAAGCAAATAGAGAGAACAAGCAGTCAGAATCAAAGCTCTTTCCATGGTGGATTCCAGCCAAAAGAAAGGGAGGACACTGCAATGTATACAGTGTGTTTTATATACAGTGCCTTGCACAAAGTATTCATCCCCCTTGGTGTTTTTTCCTATTTTGTTGCATTACAACCTGTAATTTAAAATGGATTTTTATGTGGATTTCATGTAATGGACAAAATAGTCAAAATAGTCAAAATTGGTGAAGTGAAATTAAACAAATCACTTATTTCAAAAAATGCTAAAAAAATAAATAACGGAAAAGTGGTTCGTGCATATGTATTCACCCCCTTTGCTATGAAGCCCCTAAATAAGATCTGGCGCAACCAATTACCTTCAGAAGTCACATAATTAGTTAAATAAAGTCCACCGTTGTGCAATGTAAGTGTCACATGATCTCAGTATATATACACCTGTTCTGAAAGGCCCCAGAGTCTGCAACACCACTAAGCAAGGGGCACCACTAAGCAAGCGGCACCATGAAGACCAAGGAGCTCTCCAAACAGGTCAGGGACAAAGTTGTGGAGAAGTACAGATCAGGGTTGGGTTATAAAAAAAATATCCAAAACTTTTAACATCCCACGGAGCACCATTAAATCCATTATTAAAAAATTTAAAGAATATGGCACCATAGCAAACCTGCCAAGAGAGGACCGCCCACCAAAACTCATGGACCAGGCAAGGAGGGCATTAATCAGAGAGGCAACAAAGAGACCAAAGATAACCCTGAAGAAGCTGCAAAGCTCCACAGTGGAGATTGGAGTATCTGTCCATAGACCACTTTAAGCCGTATACTCCACAGAGATAGGCTTTATGGAAGAGTGTCCAGAAAAAAGCCAATGCTTAAAGAAAAAAATAAGCAAACACGTTTGGTGTTCGACAAAAGACATGTGGGAGACTCCCCAAACATATGGAAGAAGGTACTCTGATCAGATGAGACTAAAATTGAGCTTTTTGGTCATCAAGGAAAACGCTATGTCTGGCGCAAACCCAACACCTCTCATCACCCCAAGAACACCATCCCCACAGTGAAGCATGGTGGTGGTAGCATCATGCTGTGGGGATGTTTTTCAATGGCAGGGACTGGGAAACTGGTCAGAATTGAAGGAATGATGGATGGCGCTAAATACAGGGAAATTCTTGAGGGAAACCTGTTTCAGTCTTCCAGAGATTTGAGACTGGGACAGAGGTTCATCTTCCAGCAGGACAATGATCCTAAGCATACTGCTAAAGCAACACTTGAGTGGTTTAAGGGGAAACATTTAAATGTCTTGGAATGCCCTACAATAATATAATATAATATGCCATTTAGCAGACGCTTTTATCCAAAGCGACTTACAGTTATGCGTGCATACATTTTTTTGTGTATGGGTGGTCCCGGGGATCGAACCCACTACCTTGGCGTTACAAGCGCCGTGCTCTACCAGCTGAGCTACAGAGGACCACCCTAGTCAAAGCCCAGACCTCAATCCAATTGAGAATCTGTGGTATCACTTAAAGATTGCTGTACACCAGCGGAACCCATCCAACTTGAAGGAGCTGGAGCAGTTTTGCCTTGAAGAATGGACAAAAATCCCAGTGGCTAGATGTGCCAAGCTTATAGAGACATACCCCAAGAGACTTGTAGCTGTAATTGCTGCAAAAGGTGGCTCTACAAGTATTGACTTTTCTGTTTTTTTGTCTTATTTCTTGTTTGTTTCACAATAAAAAAATATTTTGCATCTTCAAAGTGGTAGGCATGTTGTTTAAATCAAATGATACAATACCCCTAAAAAATCAACTTTAATTCCAGGTTGTAAGGCAACAAAATAGGAAAGATGCCAAGGGGGCTCAATACTTTCACAAGCCACTGTAAACAGTGGTTATACACTTTGACTTCAAGCACCTTTTTCTGTGTAATATTTCCCAATACCACTTAGCCTACAACCTATTTTCAGTTTGTTTTTGAAAGCTGGAGTGGTTTGTGAACATGTTGAAAAAATAAAAATGTTTGTTGGTATGAGGAATTACATCATGTTAGCAGTGTTCTTTGAACCCTTGCCATAAAGCCATTTAAATAGAGTGGAAGCATTTAGCTACAGTGCCTTCAGAAAGTATTCACACCCCTTGACTTTTTCCACATTTTGTTGTGTTACAGCCTGAATTTGAAATTGTTTAAATTGAGATTTTGTGTCACTGGCCTACACACAATACCCCATATTGTCAAAGTGGAATTATGTTTTTCAACCGTTTTTTACGAATTAATTACAAATAAAAAGGTTAAGTGTCTTGAGTCAATAAGTATTCAACCCCTTTGTTATGGCAAGCCTAAATAAGTTCAGGAGTAAAAATTTGCTTAGCAAGTCACTAAATAACTTTCATGGACTCACTCTGTGTGCAATAATAATGTTAAACATGAGCATGGTGCAATTATTAATTACACTTTGGACGGAGAAGAAGGAAGATGCTCAGGGATTTCACCATGAGGCCAATGGTGACTTTAAAACAGTTACAGAGTTGAATGGCTGTGATAGGAGATAACTGAGGATGGATCAACAACATTGTAGTTACATTTACATTTTACATTTTAGTCATTTAGCAGACGCTCTTATCCAGAGCGACTTACAGTTAGTGAGTGTATACATTTTCATACTGGCCTCCCGTGGGAAACGAACCCACAACCCTGGCAAGCGCCATGCTCTACCAACTGAGCTACACGGGGCTACTCCACAAAACTAACCTAAATGACAGAGTGAAAAGAAGGAAGCTTGTACAGAATACAAATATTCCAAAACATGCATCCTGTTTGCAATAACACTAAAGTAAAACTGCAAAAAAATGTAAAGAAATAAACGTTATGTCCTGAATACAAATAATTATTTTAGGGGAAAATCCAATCCACACATTACTGTGTACCACTCTTCATATTTTCAAGCATGGTGGTGGTTCTTTCATGTTATGCGTATGCTTGTCATCAGCATGGACTAGGGAGATTTTTAACATTAAAGAAACGGAATAGAGCTAAGCACAGGCAATTTCCGAGATAAAAACCTGGTTCAGTCTGCTTTCCAACTGACACTGGGAGACAAATTCATCCTTCAGCAGGACAATAACCTAAAATACAAAGCCAAATATACACTGAAGTTGCTTACCAAGACAACATTGAATGTTGTTACTTAAATCGGCTTGAAAATCTATGACAAGACTTGAAAATGGCTGTCCAGCAATGATCAACAACCAACTTGACAGAGCTTGAATAAAGAATAATGTGCAGATATTGTACAATCCTGGTGTGCAAAACTCTTAGAGACTTACCCAGAAAGACTCACAGCTGTAATCGCTGCCAAAGCTGATTCTAACATGTATTGGCTCAGGGGTGTGAATACTTATGTAAATTAGATATTTCTGTATTTCATTTTCAATAACTTTGCAACAATTTCTAAAAACAGGTTTTCACTTTCTCATTATGGGGTATTGTGTGTAGATTAGTGATATAAAAAAAAATGTAATCCATTTTGAATTCAGGCTGTAACAACAAAATGGGGAATAAGTCAAAGGGTATGAATACTTTCTGAAGGAACTGTACATTTGGCGTGTTCAGTCTCGTTCAACACATTCACACACACAGCCTCAAACAAAAGATACTTAGGCTGTGAAGTCAACAGTGTTTGTATCAGATAGGGGCCAAGGCAAGGTGTGCATGCAAGGATTCCAGTGTAAAGAAGGTGGAGCGCAGCTGAGTAGGGGAATGCCTCCCTCCTCGAGAATGTTGAATGAGTTAATATAATGGAGGAGGTAAGGTGAACCACACAAGCGTGATGAGTAACCTTGCCTGAGGCTTGTTAGATTTCCTGAAGACTTGCGTAAGCTACCAGAGCCAATACCTTGGCTTTAGCTCATTGGGCTAACACGGTCTTGTGGGAGACCCTGTAGGAACCCAGTCGGTCACTCAAGGCTGAATGGTCACACAAGGCTGAACTCAAGAGAGTTTTGAATGAGCTCACTTCTTCTTAGTAAACCCTTGTACTATAGGTCAAAAAGTTACACAACACTCACAGCATCGTATATAGCAATGAAGGATGGTGGCAGCATACTTTACGTTAAGCCTCTTCACCTGTCAAAATAGAATATGCGTCTATCAATCAATATCAAAATGCCTGTGAGAACTATACATGTACGAACATTTACATGAACAGTATTCATCTTACTTGGACACAGGTGTTTGGTAGGCATATGTCCACAGTCAGGTTGAGATTAACAGATTTCTCCTGCAAAAGGAAGACATAAAACATTTGAGTGTACTTCAAAACACTCTCCTGTAAAAGGAAACAGAATACAAAAACATGTCAGTGAGCTTTAGAAGAATAAATATATTTCCTTATGGCTTCTGTTGTACTTCTGTTTAGGTGTGTCCCCTCTCTCTTTCATGTACGACCTGGTATTGTGTTTCTGTCAGTTCTTCACGGTTTTAGACTAGCGGTTAAGAACATTGGGCCAGTAACCGAAAGGTCACATTAAGGACATAACGTTCTAAAGACTGTGTTTATGCAAAATGTTGCTGTGAAAAAAGTGTGGCCTGCTCAAACGCTGACTGTTGCATCAATCGTAACTAGATGTTCTAATGAAGTGTTCTAATCACACCGGTTTGAGCCTACACTGTATTGACCACTGTAGAATGATTATTCGTACGCATAAAAGGGTTAATCAAATTGGAAATGAGCTATTATCAGGTTGGTTAATGCGATGCATGTCTTTTGAATTTGGAAAAATCCACCCGCACTCGGTCCCGCCCCACCTACTTAGCCAATCAGGAGCCGCTACTGCGTTGCGGCTGTGTCATACTGCATACTTTTTCTATACGCTAAACGGTACGTGCTAAATAGTATGCAACGATGAGTAAAGAGTATGCAGTTTAAGTATGTAGTACGCTAGTATGGGTATTCGGACACGGCCACTGTCTCCTAAGTTGAAACAGAAAAATGAGACAGAAAAAGCTGTTCTTTTTGTGGGAGCACTCAAGCCCGTTAAGTCTTAGATCAGATATGTATGAACCCTTTGTTTCAGATGGGTTCATGTCTCTGCAGAGTGGTGATGCTGTTAAACAGCCTGTGGAGATACTGTGAGACACTGGGGTAGCCCAATCCTTAATTTTGGAGGGTGTTCTTGTCAACGTTTGGACTTCCGCAGGTAGTCCAATCAGACCAAGGTTCTAATTTCAGCAAGTGCTACAGCAGTTGGGTGTTACCTATTGCCCCTCTAGTGCTACCTATTGCCCCTCAAGGTTCTCTTGAGAGATTTCATCAGACTTTGAAGTCTATGTTGAGAGATTACGGCTTTGAGTTCGAGAAAGACTGGGATGAAATGGTCCCTCTAGTGCTATTTGCAGCACGGGAGGTTGTTCAAGAATCTGGTGTCACTGTTTTGAGCTCACTTTTCAGGACCTTACCTCATAAATATATATTTTTTTATTACATCATCGCCACACCGGAGCGCAGGGGGAAAAAACTACTGTGTCATGTCAATATGTTGAAACCATACTTCTCCCGCTGTGATCGGCGGAGAAGTCGGTGGCCACTGCCATCACCGTTGACTATAGTCTTCTTCGAGAGCATGAGGAAAGCCCAGCACTTCCTTGAGAGCACGAGGAAAGCCCAATACACACTGTGCCGGGACGGTTGAGTAACACAGAGATTCTGGAAAACCTTGAGAGCTTTTTGGCACACTTGTCTCCGGAGGAGAAAGGTGACATTGTTGCACTGCTTTTAGAATATCAGGGTTTATTTTCAGATGTGCCAACTCAGACAAATGTACTAGAGCATAACACGTTGGGCTCGTTGGACTCGAGTGAATCCTGAAAAGAGAGAGAAACTCTGCAGTGAGGTAGAATTCATGCTTGAGCACGGCATTGCACAACATGGCAACAGTCCGTGGAGTTCACCCTGCATATTGGTACATAAGCCGGATGGGTCTCTGCGCTTTTGTTCTGATTTTCTCAAACTCATTGATGTTACTAAATCAGACTCGTACCCTTCAAATCAAATCAAATTTTATTTGTCACATACACGTGTTTAGCAGATGTTATTGCGGGTGTAGCGAAATGCTTGTGCTTCTAGCTCCAACAGTGCAGTAATATCTAACAAGTAATATCTAACAATTTCACAACATATACCCAATACACACAAATCTAGTAAGGAATGGAATTTAAGAATATATACATATATGGACAAGCAATGACAGAGCGGCATGGGCTAAGATACAGTAGAATATTATAGAATAGAATACAGTATATACATATGAGATGAGTAGTGCAAGATATGTAAACATTATTAAAGTGACTAGTGTTCCATTTCTTAAAGTGGCCAGTGATTTCAATAGGCAGCAGCAGCCTCTAATGTGCCCAGGGTCTGCGATTGTGTGGACCGTGTTGGCGCTGTACGTTAGCAAGTTCAATCTCCTGAAGGGATACTGGCATGTCCCTCTAACTGAGCGTGCCAAAGAGCCGTCTGCTTTTCTCACTCCTAATGGTTTGTTATCTTACCTTCATCTTCCGTTCAGGTTATGAAATGCCGGAGCCACATTTCAAAGGCTCATGCACATCATGCTACGTGGTCTGGAAAATGCTGAGGCATATTTGGACAATGTGGTGGTATTTATGCCACCTGGCCAGAACACCTTCAGAACATCTGTTCTGCGTCTGCCAGCTTGAATGAATGTTAAACTGTCAAAGAGTGAAATCACCCAAGCAACAGTGAAGTATCTCTGGAAGATGGTGGACCAAGGAAAAGTCTGACCGGTCATGGCAAAAGTGGAGGCCATCAATAGCCTTCCTGTGCCAACTTCTCGCCAGGAACTGCACCAATTCTTGAGGGTGGCTGGCTACTACCAACCATTTTGCAAGAACTTTGCCCAGGTTGTTGCCCCACTTACGGATTTGACCAGTCCCAAAGTCATTTTCCGTTGGAGCCCAGACTGTCAGGTGGCTTTTGAGAAGACGAAGGCCTTTTGGTCTCCGCACCGGTGCTTGCCGCTCCAGATTTCCATCATCCATTCTCTTTGTATACAGATGCCAGTGATGTAGGAGCAGGTGCTGTGCTCCTGCAGCAAGACGACAACGATGTTGAGCATCCAGTGGGGTACTTTTCGAAGAAGTTGGCCTCCTATCAGAAACACTACTCCACCATTGAGAAAGAAACACTCAACAGCAGATCAAGGTTTGTGTATCGGTCTCTACCCCTCTTCTGGTCTTTAGTGATTGTAACCCTCTTGTTTTCCTGTAAAAGACGAGCTCCACGAATTGCAGACTCCTTCACTGGAGTCTCATATTGCAGGAGTTTCCTTTTGAAAACAGACATGTCCGTGGTAAGGACAACTTGGATGCTGATTGTCTTTCAAGGGTGGGCAGTCAATACGTTTTTGTTGTGCTTAGCTAGTGTTTAGCCCTGGCACAAATTGTATTTTGACCGCACGTTTCGCTGTATTAGAGATGTAAGTTTTGTTTTGGTTGGGCTCGTCCCAAGGAAATGGGAATACTAGGAAGGTACACAGATCAAGATTTTCCCTCTTTTGTCAAAACTTCTTTAGGCAGCTATTTAATTTTTTTTATATTTTATTTTTATTATTGAATTGAATGGTATCAGTCAATATGGGGAGGGAGAAACCCTGTGAATTCTGCACCAGGATCAGGGAACTGCACAGGAAGGTATGACCACTCTGACATGTATGCCAAGATAGCCCAATTACCACCAGACAAAATGCCGATAGGCACAGTATCTGTACCGGCTGGGAATGACAATGAAAGGTGCACATTGTTATATTAGCAGAACACTGCTTCTATGGTATTATGTAAAGGGTTGTTTATTCTACATGGACCTGAACGTTATCAAAACACGTAGTTAAGAATATCTACATAAATTCAGCAATTAAATTATTCTCATATTATTCTGTAGGCTACAAAGCTTCCTCCAGCATCTCACCATACATCTGCCTGTAGTTATTGAACTCAACCTGCAGGAGGTTTCTTTGTTGTGATTGAGTGGGGGAAAACAGCTGCGGGCAAGGTTCTGACAGATGGGTGTGTCTTGGTGGAGGTTAGGAGCAAATTCGTTTTGCATTGCCTGGTGCCCCGGGTGGGTGGGGTTTGCTCATTTTCTACCATTCCATTGGTCCTAAGGAGAAATCTCAACCCACACAGGGCACCGGGCCATGTAAAACAAACCTGCCCACTGACACACCCACATGAAACCACAGCCCTAAGCCAACTCATGTTTGGTTTCTGTCATGGCCGTCAGCATTTCTTGAGGAGCAAGCCAAAAAACGAGGCCAACTCAGCGGGTGTAGTTCCCCTTTAAGTTGATCATGTGCGCTGATTGGAGTCATCCTCGGTGGTCAGGATGTGTTGCACTTGTCGCCTCGTGCTGGCACAGGTGATATTTAAGAGCTGCAGAGCCAATGCTCCAGTTGGCATGATAGATGTTGGAAGAGCAGTTTAACTCTCCTTCTAAGTTTGTGAATACAAAGCCTTTTATTTTGTGCCTCCCTCTTTGGTTTGCTCCATGTTTATTTTCACTCCCTAACTTAAGTTGGTGTGGGTTGTTTTAGTTTGTCTGTATCAGGCAACTCTAATGGGAGTCCATGGTGGGTGTGTTAAGACACTACTCGAGTTCGCTTGGCCAGCACTCAGTAGGCACCCCCCATGGATGCCTTTCAGAACCTATTTTAAAACCCCACCTGGTTTAGTTCCCTTTTTATGTTGAGCGATGATTTTTGGTTATTGGGGAACGTAAGTCATACAGTAATTGTATCTTTGTTTGGTCCACACAGCTCCTTGATATAGCAGACTTTATAGTAAGCAAACACCCTTATTTAAAAAAAATAATCATTAGTACTGTTGCCTATGATAAGAATTAGTTGCAGATAGACATTTATTTACCCCATGTACAGGGAATGTGTGTCCTGGGTGGCATACAGAGGTCCCCGTCTTCACACACACACGAAGCGAGATTGGTGCTCTGACCCGTGATGTTACAACCAGCCGCAGCTGGTCGACACCCAGGTCCCAGGCTGGAGAGCAAGGCAATGGCATCATTCAACATTAATTACTGTATGATCACCTGCAGTATAGAGCCCCACAGTGGAGGTGTCATAATACCCATAAAACCTAGCGGTCAAACGGAAACGGTTTCAATAGTTTTCCCACCATTCATTTTCCCATAGGGGATTTTAGAAACACTTAAAATAATTGCTGTGTTTCATGTAGGCTTACCCTGGCGTGATGTTTTGATAACCTTGTAAATCTTTCTTGGACAAGGTGACTTTTATCAATATATTCGAAAATGGTAACTAGCATCAAAGTAGACGTCATGCAAAACTACAAATCCCTGCAAGTCATCTCTGGCCGATACCTTTGCTAACAGGTATTGTGTCAATTTAAAACTTGCAGAAGACAGTTTACAGAATAGTCAATTTAAAGAAATGTAGCCTATTTATTCATTACTACATTTAGCTAACATTAGATAGTTAATCCAGAGATTCTTACCTTTGCCTCGAATTCGGCAGGCTCATCCAGATCATCATTGTATTTGTAGTTATTTATGATAGCCACATTAACAGCTAATTAGCATTTCATTTTTGGGGGGTAAATAGTAAATACAGGCATATATATTGATAAAAGTCACCTTGTCCTAGAGAGATTTACACAGTTATCAAAACGTCACGCCAGGGTAAGCCTACATGAAATGCAGCTCTTATTTTAAGTGTTTCTAAAATCCCCTATGGGAAAAATTTACAGTGGAAAAACGACTCATACTGTGGTACTCTATACTGGTAATACTAGATAACGGACCTGGGTTCAAATAGTATGTTTTCTTTCCAAAAAGTTTGAGCATTTGATTCAGCCTGCCTGGAGTGCCATATGGGTGGTTCATTGGTTCATTGTGCCAGACAAATGCTATTTTAATCCATGTCTGCCATAATCCAGGTCTGCCATAATAGTATTAGTGTACATTTACATTTTACATTTTAGTCATTTAGCAGACGCTCTTATCCAGAATGACTTACAGTTAGTGAGTGCATACATATTTATTTATTTTTCATACCCCCCGTGGGTGTAAAGATTGATACTAGAGCGTTGGTGGTTTCTAATTCTTGGGTGTCATGGGTTTGACTGATGTGCAAACTGTGGCACGCTTTTCCACTTAAAAGCACATCATTCACAACTTCAGACGGATCACTCATGATAATTATATGCACACTATTTACAGAGAGCTATTACCTTGGAAATTCCCATCTGCAAAGGGGCACCGGATCCAGGATCCAGAATCTGTGGTAAACTGTAGATAAAACAACAGCCAGGAGCATGCATTTGTTAGATGAATTTGTTCTGCATACTCAAAGGGGAGATGTACCGGTATGTTCAGATAGTAAGTAGGACTTCTTAGAAAGATAATGCATTCAGTCACAGGCAAAGGTGGTGTCTTACCTTCATACAAAGCTGTGGGTGTGGATCCACTCTGGAGAATGTTATCTGAAAGAAAGTTATAATAACAATAGTAATATGCCATTTAGCAGACGCTTTTATCCAAAGCGACTTACAGTCATGCGTGCATACATTTATTTATTTTTGTGTATGGGTGGTCCCGGGGATCGAACCCACTACCTTGGCGTTACAAGCGCCGTGCTCTACCAGCTGAGCTACAGTTAAATTAGGACTTTAATCTATAATAGTTAAAACAGTCATCTGGTGATATAGTCTTGGTGCCTGACTGTTTCTATGTCATATCAGTCTTTTGTCTTTGAAACAGCATTTTAACTGTGAAGGAGTTCAAAGAAGTACAGATGTGAGGCTGATTGATTTACTAACTGATTGATTGAGGCACCTAACCTTTTCCCTGCTGAGGGTCTGTGATGAACCAGCCAGATCGTCACACTCATCGTCCCCTCGTTTCTGGCACAGTGAGATCACCACGGCAACAGGACACACTGGTTCCCATGACAAAGCCTCCTCCACCGGGTCAAAGTTTATGCCAGACCACAACTCCTCCAGACCTTTGGAGAAAAGAAGAGGCACGGTCAAAAGCAATGCACTGACAATCTTGCAAATTTCACAATCAATCAACCAACCAACTAATAAAACATTCAGTCTAATAGAAATTGAAGGACACTCACGGTCTTTGAAGGGAAAGACTTGAACTCTGGGTGCATCAGACGTGGCAGACCAGCCCTGTGGGGTAAATATAGAAATATATACAGTGCATTCGGAAAGTATTCAGACCCCTTGACTTTTTCCGCATTTTGTTACGTTACAGCCTTATTCTAAAAAAGATTAAATAAATAAAAAATCCTCATCAATCTCCACACAATATCCCATAATTAGAAAGAAAAAACTGGTTTGTAGAAATTTTTACAAAAAACTTAAACTAAAAATAGAAATACCTTATTTACATAAGTATTCAGACACTTTGCAATGAGACTCAAAATTGAGCTCAGGTGCATCCTGTTTCCATTGATCATCCTTGAGATGTTTCTACAACTTGATTGGAGTCCACCTGTGGTAGATTCAATTGATTGGACATAATTTGGAAAGGCACACACCTGTCTATACAAGGTCCCACAGCATGTCAGAGCAAAAACTAAGCCATGAGGTCGAAGGAATTGTCTGTAGAGCTCTGAGACAGGATTGTGTCAAGGAACAGATCTGAGGAAGGGTACCAAAATATTTCTGCAGCATTGAAGGTCCCCAAGAACACATTGGCCTCCGTCATTCTTAAATGGATGAAGTTTGGAACCACCAAGACTCTTCCTGGAGCTGGCCGCCCGGCCAGAATCTGATGGTCACTCTGACAGAGCTCCAGAGTTCCTCTGTGGAGATGAGAAAACCTTCCAGAAGGACAACCATCTCTGCAGCACTCCACCAATCAGGCCTTTATGGAAGAGTGGCCAGACGGAAGCCACTCCTCAGTAAAAGGCACATGAAGGCCCGCTTCGCACCTAAAGACTCTCAGACCATGAGAAACAAGATTCTCTGGTCTGATGAATCCAAGATTCAACTCTTTGGCCTGAATGCCAAGCATCACGTCTGGAGGAAACCTGGCACTATCCCTACAGTGAAGCATGGTGGTGGCAGCATCATACCCAATTATACTCGAGGCTGTAATCTCTGCCAAAGGTGCTTCAACAAAGTACTGAGTAAAGGGTCTGAATATGTACAGTACCAGTCAAAAGTTTGGACACACCTACTCATTCCAGGGTTTTTCTTTATTTTTACAGTTTTTCTACATTGTAGAATAATAGTGAAGACATCAAAACTATGAAATGACACATATAGAATCATGTAGTAACCAAAAAAGTGTTAAACAAATCAAAATATATTTGAGATTCTTCAAAGTAGCCACCCTTTGCCTTGATGACAGCTTTGCACACTCTTGGAATTCTCTCTACCAGCTTCATGAGGTAGTCACCTGGAATGCATTTGTTAAAAGTTACTTTGTGGAATTTCTTTCCTTCTTAATGCGTTTGAGCCAATCAGTTTTGTTGTGACAAGGGAGGAGTGGTATACAGAAGATAGCCCTATTTGGTAAAAGACCAAGTCCATATTATGGCAAGAACAGCTCAAATAAGCAAAGAGAAATGACAGTACATCATTACTTTAAGACATGAAGGTCAGTCAATCCGTAAAGTTTCAAGAACTTTGAAAGTTTATACAAGTGCATTCGCAAAAACCATCAAGCGCTGTGATGAAGTAACAGACACATCTCAACATCAACTGTTCAGAGGGGACTGTGTGAATCAGGCCTTCATGGTCGAATTGCTGCAAAGAAACCACTACTAAAGGACACCAATAAGAAGAAGAGACCTGCTTGGGCCAAGAAACACGAGCAATGGACATTAGACCGGTGGAAATTTGTCCTTTGGTCTGGAGTCCAAATTGGAGATTTTTGGTTCCAACCGCTGTGTCTTTGTGAGACGCGGTGTGGGTGAACGGATGATCTCCGCATGTGTTTTCCCACCGTAAAGCATGGAGGAGGAGGCGCACAATTGGACGACGCTGGGCCAATTGTGGGCGGCGCACAATTGGCCCAGCATCGTTCAGGGTAGGGGAGGGAATGGCCGGCAGGGATGTAGCTCAGTTGATAGAGCATGCCGTTTGCAACGCCAGGGTTGTGGGTTTGATTACCACGGGGGGCCAGTATAAAAAAATTAAATAATGTATTCACTAACTGTAAGTCGCTCTGGATAAGAGCGTCTGCTAAATGACTAAAATGTAAATTCAAGGCACACTTAACCAGCATGGCTACCACAGCATTCTACAGCGATACGCCATCCCATCTGGTTTGGGCTTAGTGGGCCTCTCATTTGTTTTTCAACAGGACAATGACCCAACACACCTCCAGGCTGTCAAAGGGCTATTTTACCAAGAAGGAGAGTGATGGAGTGCTGCATCAGATGACCTGGCCTCCACAATCCCCCGACCTCAACCAAATTGAGATGGTTTGGGATGAGTCCGACCACAGAGTGAAGGAAAAGCAGCCAACAAGTGCTCAGCATATGTGGGAACTCCTTCAAGACTGTTGGAAAACCATTCCAGGTGAAGCTGGTTGAGAGAATGTCAAGAATGTGCAAAGCTGCCATCAAGGCAAAGGGTGGCTATTTGAAGAATCTCAAATATAAAACATATTTTGATTTCTTTAACACTTTTTTGTTTACTACATGATTCCATATGTGTGATTTCATAGTTTTGATGTCTTCACTATTATTCTACAATGTAAAAAATAGTAAAAAATTAAGAAAACCCCTTGAATGAGTAGGTGTGTCCAAACTTTTGACTGGTTGTGTACTTAAATGTGTTATTTTAGTTGTTTTTTTATACATTTGCAACAATTTCTAAAACCCTTTTTTTGCTTTGTCATTATGGGGTATAGTGTCTAGATTGATGAGGGAAAAAATCTATATAATACATTTTAGAATAAGGCTGTAACGTAACAAAATGTGAAAAAAGTAAAGGGGTCTGAACACTTTCCGAATGCACTGTAACACCACAATGTCCACAAGACAGTCCAGATCATCATAAAGACATTTGATTACATAAAGGTGAAACAAAATTATCTAAAACGCAGTTAAAATAGTAGATAAAGATTGATCTAACTAGATAATGAGCCGTTAAGTGTCGTTACCTCGATACAGAGACAGGGCAAAGGTGTAGAATACTGCAGAGTAGTATTCTTCAGCACATCCTCCTTTCTGATCTGCGGAGAAGGAACAAGGGTCAACAAGGATCAGACCTGGGTTCAAATACTATTTGACATCTTTTCAAATACTAGTCTGCCTGGAGTGCCAGATGGGCCTGATTTGTAGTTTTGGCACTATTATATTGGTTCCATTGTGCCAGGCAAGCTCAATCAAGCCCAGGTAAAGTACTTGAAATTATTTCAAATGGAATTTAAATCCAGGGTCTGATGAGTATAGCACAACTGATTTATGATGCTTGTCTCAGCGTCATACCATTTAGTTGAGGCATTTCTACGACCTTCCTCTTCCCTGTGTTACTATCAGAGTATGCACAAAGTATAGTGTTGACTATCACAGGTTTACAACACTTACTGGCAAGCAGTAGTTGTAAACGCACTGGGAGGTGTTATTATGCTAGGAAAGTGAAAGTGGGGAAGTGCCTCAACATATTATCAGTGCCTAGCCACACTCCAAACTGAATATCAATCTGTTTCACTATGCTTTCATTTCACTGAGTGAAACAATAGTGAAACATACATTATGGATTCCAGGCTAACCAGGGTCCCACCATTTGAGAATAAACATTTACTCTATAAAGTCCCCATCTCCTGTAATCTTACCAGTGTGTTGGCCCCTGTGTCTCTACAGGTGTAGGCTTTTCTGTGACACAGTCTCAGGTGATAGTCTTCATCCTCCAACATGTCTGAGACAGACACAGCCAGCTCCTTTCTGTCTGAGTCCACAGTGTACGCTAGCCTACCAGCTGTCATAGGACACAGTCAGTCAGTAATCACACAGTCAAGGGAAATGGATGCACTGCCAATATATTTAGGCTGATTTGTACACAAGGAAATGTAGAATGAGTATGTTGTTGTCTGGTTTGGCAAGGCAAATATGTAGCATTGTTGAATGCAGAAATAGTCTGTCATTTTAACCCATTCTAAGGGATATCTAGTGTGATTCAATGGTTGTGAACTATAGAACAATAGAGAAATAAAATCTATCAAACTTACTGATACATTCTGGAATGTTACTCCGAAGATCTCTGCTGTCACATTCTGAAATATAGTTTAAAACCAAGTTCAGTTTTGTTCTCTGTAAAACAAACAGTGCATCGACATATGATCATTCTGTATGCATATTGAGTAAGAGCATGACTACCCTGCTGAAAAAAACAGCATAGACCAGCATACATTTAAAGCTGGCCCATGCTGGTCTATGCTGTTTTTTTTCAGCAGGGTAGGGGGACTTTCGGATAGACCTTGAGGGTTTTATGATATTTAAGTGTTTCTGCAGAAGACATTTGCTGACTCAATATGTTTGCTTATGATATCCTGCAGTGTCAGTTCACCTCACTCAACTCAATAGTTCTTAAATAATCAAAGTCAAATACAGTCAGGTTTAACCAACATGATCCACTGGGAATCTGTGTGTGCAAGATGCTGAAATAGGCGATTTCAATCAATTGGTTGATATTATGGCCACCTAATCATCTCCCTCATTCTTAATTGGCATATATCCTCACCTCTCCACCATTCTAGCTGATGTGTAGTGAGCATTCTGGCACAAAATGGCTGCCGTGAATGCCACACATTGGTGCTGGATGAGGTGAGTTTCCCATTTACTATGTAAAGCGCTTTGAGTACATCAGTTGGTAGAAAGTATTCACGGTGGTCATTCTTACCTGGAACATGGTAAGTGCTTGTCCAGGTGACTCCGCAGTAGCTTGGATTTGTCTTTAGGGTGATGTGAACATCTTGACCTGGCCACACCTCAGAGCAGTCATTCTGAACCTCCACCTAGAGAGAGAGAGAGAGAGAGAGAGAGAGAGAGAGAGAGAGAGAGAGAGAGAGAGAGAGAGAGAGAGAGAGAGAGAGAGAGAGAGAGAGAGAGAACAAGTGTTCTGAAGCCAGATCCATATCTGTTCTTGGGTGTGATGGGGTGTTGTTGCCACAAGCACACATACTGTACAGCAATGTTTTGCTTGACTAAGTCTATTGTTCACAAATAAATATTTATCTGACTGTACCTGCTGTTCCTCCAGTCTCTCTCTGGCTACTCTGGGGAAGCTGACGAGCCTACAGCTTTCCAACATCTTCCCTGTGGTAACAGTACATATGGAGACACCATGGATGTGCTCTGAGGAAAAGTAGCATTAAAAATCATGAGAATGCAAGCTATACAGGGTCAGTGCAAGTACCGTAATTACAGGGTGTGTGTGTGTCAGGGTTGGGCAGTCAATTCAGGAAGTAAACAAAAATGACAATTCAATAATCGAAAAAAGGGCTATTTATTTAAAAACGTTTTAAATGTCTGAATGTTTTATTCACATCACTTCCTGAATTGACTGCCTACAATTTGTGTGAGCGTATGTGTGTGTCACATGCGCTACAGGAAGCAGTTCGACCCTGAATCAAAGGGCTAGGTAAGATATTATCCCAGGGGTTTCCCCTCTCCGGCCCCCATCCCGCTCTCACCTGTACAGAACTGCTCTGAGGAGAACTGACTATGGAAGTACATACTGTGGCTCTGTTCTGTTCTGTTCTGTTTTCACAACATAGTCTCCCTGTGAGCGCCCCAATCTTACAAATCAAATAATTGCTGTGAAACACCAAGTTTCCCTTTGGAGGGTAGCTTCAAATGACACTCTATTCCCCATATAGTGCACTACTTCATGGGAAATAGGGTGTCATTTGAAACAGACATTAAGGGTTAGAGTAAATCAGATTGACAGCCACATAATGTTGTTTTGGTGGTGTCGGAGGTGGAACTGTGTTAGAGCTGTCAAATCTACAACCAGATCATTGCGTTACCTTTTCATGGACACTGCCATTGGATGCAACATCACCACTCCGGCCATAATCCGACAAATCCCATGCCGCCGCGTTAGAAATTAATGCAGCCGCGTTACAAGTTCAAACATTTAAATTAGATTGAAAGGCATAAATCCCCACATCCAAATTAACAGAACGCTCGGATCAACCCTACTCCTCGGCCAGAGTGTCCAGTGTGTGCTCTGAAAGCTCTGAGGCAAACAACACAACCTATACAGTGCCTTGCAAAAGTATTCATCCCACTTTGCGTTTTTTCCTATTTTGTTGCATTACAACCTGTAATTTAAATGGATTTTTATTTGGATTTCATGTAATGGACATACACAAAATAGTCCAATTGGTGAAGTGAAATGGAAAAAATCTCTCAAATAATTGTAAAACATAAATAACTGAAAAGTGGTGCGTGCATATGTACTCATATGTACACCTTTATTTAACCAGGTAAGCCAGTTGAGAACAAGTTCTCATTTACAACTGCGACCTGGCCAAGATAAAAACAACAACACAGAGTTACATATGGGGTAAAACAAAACATAAAGTCAAAAATACAACAGAAAATATATATACAGTGTGTGCAAATGTAGCAAATTATGGATGTAAGGCAATAAATAGGCCATAGTGCAAAATAATTACAATTAGTATTAACACTGGAATGATAGATGTGCAAGAGATGCTGTGCAAATAGAGATACTGGGGTGCAAATTAGCAAAATAAATAACAATATGGGGATGAGGTAGTTGAGTGGACTAATTTCAGATGGGCTGTGTACAGGTGCAGTGATCGGTAAGGTGCTCTGACAACTGATGCTTAAAGTTAGTGAGTGAGATAAGAGTCTCCAGCTTCAGAGATTTTTGCTGTTCGTTCCAGTCATTGGCAGCAGAGAACTGGAAGGAATGGCGGCCAAAGGAGGTGTTGGGTTTGGGGATGACCAGTGAGATATACCTGCTGGAGCGCATACTACGGGTGGGTGTTGCTATGGTGACCAATGAGCTAAGATAAGGCAGGGATTTGCCTAGCAGTGATTTATAGATGGTCTGGAGCCAGTGGGATTGGCGACAAATATGTAGTGAGGACCAGCCAACAAGAGCGTACAGGTCACATTGGTGGGTAGTATATGGGGCTTTGGTGACAAAACGGATGGCACTGTGATAGACTACATCCAATTTGCTGATTAGAGTGTTGGAGGCTATTTTGTAAATGACATCGCCGAAGTCAAGGATCGGTAGGATAGTCAGTTTTACGAGGGCATGTTTGGCAGCATGAGTGAAGGAGGCTTTGTTGCGAAATAGGAAGCCGATTCTAGATTTAACTTTGGATTGGAGATGCTTAATGTGAGTCTGGAAGGAGAGTTTACAGTCTAACCAGACACCTAGGTATTTGTAGTTGTCCACATACTCTAGGTCAGACCCGTTGAGAGTAGTGATTCTAGTCGGGTGGGCGGGTGCCAGCAGCATTCGATTGAAGAGCATGCATTTAGTTTTACTTGTTTATAAGAGCAGTTGGAGGCTACGGAAGGAGTGTTGTATGGCGTTGAAGCTCGTTTGGAGGTTTGTTAACACAGTGTCCAATGAAGGGCCAGATGTATACAAAATGGTGTCGTCTGAATAGAGGTGGATCTGAGAATCACCAGCAGCAAGAGCGACATCATTGATATACACAGAGAAAAGAGTCGGCCCAAGAAGTGAACCCTGTGGTACCCCCATAGAGACTGCCATAGGTCCAGACAACAGGCCCTCCGATTTGACATATTGAACTCTATCTGAGAAGTAGTTGGTGAACCAGGCGAGGCAGTCATTTGAGAAACCGAGGCTATTTAGTATGCCAATAAGAATGGGTGGTTGACAGTCGAAAGCCTTGGCCAGGTCGATGAAGACGGCTGCACAGTACTGTCTATTATCGATCGCGGTTATATAATATCGTTTAGGACCTTCAGCGTGGCTGAGCTGCACCCATGACCAGCTCAGAAACCGGATTGCATAGCGGAGAAGGTACGGTGGGATTCGAAATGGTCGGTGATCTGTTTGTTAACTTGGCTTTCAAATGCTTTCGAAAGGCAGGGCAGGATGGATATAGGTCTGTAACAGTTTGGATCTAGAGCAGGGTTCTTCAATTCTGGTCCTGGAGGGCCGAAACACCTCTGTTTTTCATCCTCTCCTTCTAATCAGGGGCTAATTCAGACCTGGGACACCAGGTGAGTGCAATTAACTACCAGGTATAAATAAAAAACAGAAGTGTTTCGGCCCTCCAGGACCGGAATTGAAGAACCCTGATCTAGAGTGTCACCCCCTTTGAAGAGGGGGATGACCGCCGCAGCTTTCCAATCTCTGGGGATCTCAGACGTTACGAAAGAGAGGTTGAACCGGCTAGTAATATGGGTTGCGACAATTTCGGCAGCTAATTTTAGAAAGAAAGGGTCCAGATTGTCTAGCCCAGATGATTTGTAGGGGTCCAGATTTTGCAGCTCTTTCAGAACATCAGCTGTCTGAATTTGTGTGAAGGAGAAGCAGGGGAGGCATGGGCAAGTTGCAGCGGAGGGTGCAGAGCTGGTGACCGGGGTAGTGCTAGCCAGGTGGAAAGCATGGCCAGCCGTAGCAAAATGCTTGTTGAAATTCTCGATTATTGTAGATTTATCGGTGGTGATAGTGTTTCCTAGCCTCAGTGCAGTGAGCAGCTGGGAGGAGGTGCTCTTATTCTCCATGGACTTTACAGTGTCCCAAAACTTTTTGGAGTTAGTGCTACAGGATGCAAATTTCTGTTTGAAAAAGCTAGCCTTTGCTTTCCTAACTGCTTGTGTATATTGGTTCCTAACTTCCCTGAAAAGTTGCATATCGCAGGTGCTATTCGATGCTAATGCAGTACGCCACAGGATGTTTTTGTGCTGGTCAAGGGCAGTCAAGTCTGAGGAGAACCAGGGGCTATATCTGTTCATAGTTCTGAATTTTTTGAATGGGCCATGCTTATTTAAGATTGAGAGGAAAGCACTTTTAAAGAACAACCAGGCATCCTCTACTGACCGAATGAGATCGATATCCATCCAGGATACCTGGGCCAGGTCAATTAGGAAGGCCTGCTCGCTAAAGTGTTTTAGGGAGCGTTTGACAGTGGACCCGTTACGGACGCAGGCAATAAGGCAGTGATCGCTGAGATCCTGGTTGAAGACAGCGGAGGTGTATTTAGAGGGTAAGTTAGTCAGGATGACATCTATAAGGGTGCCCATGTTTACGGATTTAGGGTTGTACCTGGTAGGTTCCTTGATAATTTGTGTGAGATTGAGGGCATCTAGTTTGGATTGTAGGATGGCCGGGGTGATAAGCATATCCCAGTTTAGGTCACCAAGCAGTACGAACTCTGAGGATAGATGGGGGGGGCAATCAATTCACATATGGCGTCCAGGGCACAGCTGGGGGCTGAGGGGGGTCTGTAGCAAGCGGCAATAGTGAGAGACTTATTTCTGGAAAGGTGGATTTTTAGAAGTAGGAGGTCAAACTGTTTGGGCACAGACCTGGATAGTATGATAGAGCTCTGCAGGTTATCTCTACAGTAGATTGCAACTCCACCCCCTTTGGCAGTTCTATCTAGACAGAAAATGTTGTAGTTGGGGATGGACATTTCTGAATTGTTGATGGCCTTCCTAAGCCAGGATTCAGACACTGCTAGAACATCAGGGTTGGCGGAGTGTGCTAACGCAATGAATAACTCAAACTTAGGGAGGAGGCTTCTGATGTTAACATGCAAAAAACCAATGTTTTTACAGTTACAGAAGTCAACAAATGATAGCTCCTGGGGAGTAGGATCTGGTGCAACCAATTACCTTCGGAAGTCACATAATTAGTTAAATAAAGTCCACCTGTGTGCAATCTAAGTGTCACATGATCTGTCACGTGATCTCAGTATATATACACCTGTTCTGAAAGGCCCCAGAGTCTGCAACACCACTAAGCAAGGGGCACCACCAAGCAAGCGGCACTATGAAGACCAAGGCACTCTCCAAACAGGTCAGGGACAAAGTTGTGGAGAAGTACAGATCAGGGTTGGGTTATAAAAAAATATCAAAAACTTTGAACATCCCACGGAGCACCATTAAATCCATTATAAAAAAAATTGAAATAATATGGCACCACAACAAACCTGCCAAGAGAGGGCCACCCACCAAAACTCACGGACCAGGCAAGGAGGGCATTAATCAGAGAGGCAACAAAGAGACCAAAGATAACCCTGAAGGAGCTGCAAAGCTCCACAGCGGAGATTGGAGTATCTGTCCATAGGACCACTTTAAGCCGTACACTCCACAGAGCTGGGCTTTACGGAAGAGTAGCCAGAAAAAAGCCATTGCTTAAAGAAAAAAATAAGCAAACACATTTCATGTTCGCCAAAAGGCATGTTGGAGACTCCCTTAAACATATGGAAGAAGGTACTCTGGTCAGATGAGACTAAAATTGAGCTTTTTGGCCATGAAGGAAAACACTATATCTGGTGCAAACCCAACACCTCTCATCACCCCGAGAACACCATCCCCACAGTGAAGCATGGTGGTGGCAGCATCATGCTGTGGGGATGTTTTTAATCGGCAGGGACTGGGAAACTGGTCAGAATACAGGGAAATTCTTGAGGGAAACCTGTTTCAGTCTTCCAGAGATTTGAGACTCACCTTCCAGCAGGACAATGATCTTAAGCATACTGCTAAAGCAACACTCGAGTGGTTTAAGGGGAAACATTTAAATGTCTTGGAATGGTCTAGTGAAAGCCCAGACCTCAATCCAGTTGAGAATCTGTGGTATGACTTAAAGATTGCTGAACACCAGCGGAACCCATCCAACTTGAAGGAGCTGGAGCAGTTTTGCCTTGAAGAATGGGCAAAAATCACAGTGGCTAGATGTGCCAAGCTTATAGAGACATACCCCAAGAGACTTGCAGCTGTAATTGCTGCAAAAGGTGGCTCTACAAAGTATTGACTTGGGGGGGTGAATAGTTATGCACGCTCAAATTTAATGTTTTTTTGTCTTATTTCTTGTTTGTTTCACCCCAAAAAATATTTTGCATCTTCAAAGTGGTAGGCATGTTGTGTAAATCAAATGATACAAATCTATTTTAATTCCAGGTTGTAAGGCAACAAAATAGGAAAAATGCCAAGGGGGGTGAATACTTTAGCAAGCCACTGTTTCTGTGTCAATGTTGCAAAAATAGCTTGCTAACAACCTGTTGTCATATTCTCGTGGCTGTTGTCATCAACCAGAAACCGGAAACATGCTGTTGTTGGGAGACACCGACTCAGCGCCGAAAACTTCGGAACTCAAGAACTCGGATACCTGTGTCAACACCTGCTACCAACTAGCTAGGTTGCAATGGAGTCCGCTTCGCCTTGAAGAGCTAACGAACATTTCCACGCTGTAGAAGCTGTGTTTATTATAATCTTGTCAAGGACAATATTGACAATCTGGAGTTCCAATGCGGCAATTGTTTGCTAGCTGAGGATTACAGGAATGAGGTGACTATGCTTAGCAAACACATCTCAATTCTGCACGAGCTTATGGGGAAAACACATATTGGAACTTTCTCGTTCTCAACTCCTACGGCTGGACGTCGCTCGGGCCTGATGGATGTTTCCCTGCCTTGTCATCTGTCCCTATCCGAATGGCCTGTGCTACCTGGAACTTGCCTGCCAAGGATATCGTCTCCATCTGCTTCTCCTCCTCCATCCTGTAGTGAAGTAGACTGGGAACAGCAAGTAGAATGTTCCAATCAGCGCTGGTCCCATGTCGCAAGTCGTGGAAACCGAAGGTAGTGGCATGCTGCTAAGTGGATGGGGGTGTCTGCGAGAGGTTCGGAGCACATTGACATAAGGAATAGTTTCGCTGTACTGGTTTCTGATCTACCTGTGCCTTCATCGCTGAGATTGCCTGTGTCTGCAATGACGGTGCTGACTCCAATTATGCTGACTCCAGCAGCGGCGTCATTGTCGAGTTCGGGATACGCTATCCTGCTTCTCGTGGGCCCGTGAAAGACTCAATGAAATGTGTGAGGGGTGGAAATGGGCGGATTTCACCATTCCCTTCTCCGGCCATTGGATTGGGCAGTTCAATGGTGAGAAATGTCTCAATCCCTGGAACAAAAACGTTGTGCTATCCAGGAGCACGAGAACAGGACATCAATATGGTGCTCCCAAACATTTTAAACCAGCATCAGGAAATTCAGTATATCATAGTTCATATGGGATTCAATGACATTATGAAGGGCAGCTCAGAACAGCTGAAGATGGATTTTAAAGAATTGATTGGGTCACTACTTGACACCAACAAACGTGTCACGGATCCCCCTGGTACTGCTGCTCATTCCGTTCACCAGCTCCGGAAGTCTACCTCACCGCCCTTCTAGGCATCACTGACCTGGTTCATTACGCACAACTGGTTCCCATTCCCCCTGATTAGTATGTGTATATATGTGCCCTCTGTTCCCCATTGTCCTTGTCAATTATTTTCCCATGTTCATTGGTCTCGTGAGTACTGTGTATTGTGCTTGTTATTACGGGTCTCGTCCCGTGTATTTGTTTTAGAGGTTTACGCCTCGCTCTTTTGTTTGGGTTAAATCCCAGTGTTATATATACAGTTGAAGTCGGAAGTTTACATACACTTAGGTTGGAGTCATTAAAACTTGTTTTTCAACCACACAAATTTCTTGTTAACAAACTATAGTTTTGGCAAGTCGGTTAGGACATCTACTTTGTGCATGACTGTCACGCCCTGACTCAGGGGACTCTTATATGTTGAGTCAGGGTGTGTATATTTCCTTGTTGTGCTTTGTCTATGTTGTCGTTCTAGCATGTGTGGATCTATGTTGGCCGGTGTGGTTCCCAATCAGAGGCAGCTGTCGCTCGTTGTCTCTGATTGGGGAACATACTTAAGCAGCCTATTGGCACAGTCTAGTTGTGGGATCTTGTTCCGGTTAAGGTATGTTGTGTGTGCTACCTTGGACTTCACATTTCGTTTCCTTTGTTGTTTTGTCATGTGTTTATTAAGTTCAATAAACATATACGCATATCACGCTGCGCCGTGGTCTGACCCGTCATTCAACGAACGTGACAGAAGATCCCACCAAACAAGGACCATGCAGCGTGCCGAGAAGGAGCAAACGCCTGGGACTCAACAGGAGGTTACGTTAGTAGATGTCCTCCTCGGTTGGGGGAGAATTACGGAGGAGGAGGCCGTCCGTTATCGGAGGGCGATGAAGGAGGATGCCCAGGTAGGAGAGGAGAAACGGTGCCAACAGTGCCGACGACGGAGACCCGAAAGGCAACCCCAAGACATTTTTTGGGAGGGTCACACGGTGTGGACGACGAGGCAGCAGGAGGCTGTTAAAGGGCGGATCTGCAGGTTAGGAGAGGAGGCCACCAAGTTACGGGGGCTATTGGTTCAGAGGGAGCAGGAGTTATTTGGTCAGAGGGAGGCGCTACAGGAGGCTACAAGGGAGAAGGAAAGAGTAGAGCCACGGCGAGAGGAGCTGGTTAGGCAGCAGAAGGAGCGGGGGTTAATAAAGGAACCCAGTCCTGCTCCTCGCACCAAGCAAGTGGTGCGTGTCGCCAGTCCAGGCCAGCCCGTTCCTGCTCCCCGCACCAAGTCAGTGGTGCGCGTCGCCAGCCCGGCCCGGCCTGTTCCTGCTCCTAGCACCAAACCAGTGGTGCGTGTCGCCAGCCCGGCCCGGCCTGTTCCTGCTCCTCGCACCAAGCCAGTGGTGCGCGTCACCAGTCCGGCCCGGCCTGTTCCTGCTCCTCGCACCAAGCCAGTGGTGCGCGTCGCCAGTCCGGCCCGGCCCGTTCCTGTCCCTCGCACCAAGCCAGTGATGCGCGTTCCTAGTCCGGTCCGGCCCGTGCCTGCTCCTTGCACCAGACCAGTGGTGCATTTGTCCAGTCCGGCACGACCCGTGCCCGTTCCACCGGTGCCACTCCGGAGCCAGAGCAGTCCGCTCCACCGGGGTCCAGTCCAGCTCCGGTCAGCGGCTCCACTCCGGAGCCAAGGCAGTCCGCTCCACCGGTGCCCAGTCCAGCTCCGGTCAGCGGCTCCAGTCCAGACCATGACGTCAGCCCCTCTCCAAGTTCGGGGTCTCCCACACCAGGGTCCAGACAGGGCCTGGCGTATCGTGGGAGGAAGGAGAGGGGAAGCAGCGCGCCGAGGTCCTGACCAGACCAGGGGCGCAACAGGGAGGCGGAGAGTGAGAGGTCGTCACGCCCCGAGCCGGATCCGCCTCCGAGGCGGAATGCCCACCCGGCCCCTACCCTGTTATGTTTATGTTGTGCGGTCGGAGTCCGCACCTTTGGAGTCACGCCCTGACTCAGGGGACTCTTATATGTTGAGTCAGGGTGTGTATATTTCCTTGTTGTGCTTTGTCTATGTTGTCGTTCTAGCATGTGTGGATCTATGTTGGCCGGTGTGGTTCCCAATTAGAGGCAGCTGTCGCTCGTTGTCACTGATTGGGGACCATACTTAAGCAGCCTATTGGCACAGTCTAGTTGTGGGATCTTGTTCCGGTTAAGGTATGTTGTGTGTGCTACCTTGGACTTCACGTTTTGTTTCCTTTGTTGTTTTGTCGTGTGTTTATTAAGTTCAATAAACATGTATGCATATCACGCTGCGCCTTGGTCTGACCCGTCATTCAACGAACGTGACAATGACACAAGTCATTTTTCCAACAATTGTTTACAGACAGATTATTTCACTTATAATTCACTGTATCACAATTCCAGTGGGTCAGAAGTTTACATACACTAAGTTGACTGTGCCTTTAAACAGCTTGGAAATTCCAGAAAATGATGTAATGGCTTTAGAAGCTTCTGATAGGCTAATTGACATCATTTGAGTCATTTTGAGGTGTACCTGTGGATGTATTTCAAGGCCTACCTTCAAACTCAGTGCCTCTTTGCTTGACATCATGGGAAAATCAAAATAAATCAGCCAAGACCTCAGAAAAAATAGTATAGACCTCCACAAGTCTGGTTCATCCTTGGGAGCAATTTCCAAACACCTGAAGGTACCACGTTCATCGGTACAAACAATAGTATGCAAGTATAAACACCATGGGATCACGCAGCCGTCATACCGCTCAGGAAGGAGACGCGTTCTGTATCCTAGAGATGAACGTACTATGGTGCGAAAAGTGCAAATCAATCCCAGAACAACAGCAAAGGACATTGTGAAGATGCTGGAGGAAACAGGTACAAAATTATCTATATCCACAGTAAAATGAGTCCTACAGTGAGGGGAAAGTATTTGATCCCCTGCTGATTTTGTACGTTTGCCCACTGACAAAGACATGATCAGTCTATAATTGTAATGGTAGGTTTATTTGAACAGTGAGAGACAGAATAACAACAACAAAATCCTGAAAAACGCATGTCAAAAATGTTATAAATTGATTTGCATTTTAATGAGGGAAATAAGTATTTGACCCCTCTGCAAACCATGACTTAGTACTTGGGGGCAAAACCCTTGTTGGTAATCACAGAGGTCAGACGTTTCTTGTAGTTGGCCACCAGGTTTGCACACATCTCAGGAGGGATCCTGTTCCACTTCTCTTTGCAGATCTTCTCCAAGTCATTACGATTTTGAGCCTGATGTTTGGCAACTCTAACCTTCAGCTCCCTCCACAGATTTTCTATGGGATTAAGGTCTGGAGACTGGCTAGGCCACTCCGGACCTTAATGTGCTTCTTCTTGAGCCACTCCTTTGTTGCCTTGGCCGTGTGTTTTGGGTCATTGTCATGCTGGAATACCCATCCACGACCCATTTTCAATGCCCTGGCTGAGGCAAGGAGGTTCTCACCCAAGATTTTATGGTACATGGTCCCGTCCATCATCCCTTTGATGCGGTAAAGTTGTCCTTTCCCCTTAGCAGAAAAACACCCCCAAAGCATAATGTTTCCACCTCCATGTTTGATGGTGGGGATGGTGTTCTTGGGGTTCTTTCCTCCTCCTCCAAACATGACGAGTTGAGTTGATGCCAAAGAGCTCCATTTTGGTCTCATCTGACCACAACACTTTCACCCAGTTCTCCTCTGAATCATTCAGATGTTCATTGGCAAACTTCAGAAAGGCCTGTATATGTACTTTCTTAAGCAGGGGGACCTTGCGGGCGCTGCAGGATTTCAGTCCTTCACGGAGTAGTGTGTGACCAATTGTTTTCTTGGTGACTATGGTCCCAGCTGCCTTGAGATCATTGACAAGATCCTCCCGTGTAGTTCTGGGCTGAATCCTCACCGTTCTCATGATCATTGCAACTCCATGAGGTGAGATCTTGCATGGAGCCCCAGGCCGAGGGAGATTGACAGTTCTTTTGTGTTTCTTCCATTTGCGAATAATCGCACCAACTGTTGTCACCTTCTCACCAAGCTGCTTTTCGATGGTCTTGTAGCCCATTCCAACCTTGTGTAGGTCTACAATCTTGTCCCTGACATTCTTGGAGAGCTCTTTGGTCTTGGCCATGGTGGAGAGTTTGGAATCTGATTGATTGATTGCTTCTGTGGACAGGTGTCTTTTATACAGGTAACAAACTGAGATTAGGAGCACTCCCTTTAAGAGTGTGCTCCTAATCTCAGCTCGTTACCTGTATAAAAGACACCTGGGAGCCAGAAATCTTTCTGATTGAGAGGGGGTCAAATACTTATTTCCCTCTTTAAAATGCAAATCAATTTATAACATTTTTTACATGCGTTTTTCTGGATTTTTTGTTGTTGTTATTCTGTCTTTCACCTTTCAAATAAACCTACCATTAAAATTATTTACATTTACATTTTTTACATTTACGTCATTTATCAGACGCTCTTATCCAGAGCGACTTACAAATATGTGCATTCACCCTATAGCCAGTGGAATAACCACTTTACATTATTATTATTTATTTTTTTTGGGGGGTAGAAGGATTACTGATCATTTCTTTGTCAGTGGGCAAACGTACAAAATCAGCAGGGGATCAAATACTTTTTTCCCTCACTGTATATCGACATAACCTGAAAGGCCGCTCAGCAAGGAAGAAGCCACTGCTCCAAAACCGCCATAAAAAAGGTTTTGCAACTGCACATGGGGACAAAGATCATACTTTTTGGAGAAATGTCCTCTGGTCTGATGAAACAAAAATAGAACTGTTTGGCAATAATGACCATCGTTATGTTTGGAGGAAAAGGGGGTCAGCTTGCAAGCAGAATAACACCATCCCAACCGTGAAGCATGGGGGTGTCAGCATCATGCTGTGGGGGTGCTTTGCTGCAGGAGGGACTGGTGCACTTCACAAAATAGATGGCATCATGAGGAAGGAAAATTATTTGGATATATTGAAGCAACATCTCAAGACATCAGTCAGGAAGTTAAAGCTTGGTCACAAATGGGTCTTCCAAATTGACAATGACCCCAGGCATACTTCCAAAGTGGACAGGTGGAGCGGACTGCTCTGGCTCCGGAGTGGAGCCGCTGACCGGATCTGGACTAGACCCCGGTGGAGCGGACTGCTCTGGCTCCGGAGTGGAGCAGCTGACCGGAGCTGGATCAGGCACCGGTGGAGCGGACTGCTCTGGCTCCGGAGTGGAGCCGCTGACCGGAGCTGGACTGGACCCCAGTGAAGCAGATTGCTCTGGCTCCAGAGTGGAGCAGCTGACCGGAGCTGAACTGGACACCGGTGGAACAGGCACGGGCCGTGCCGGACTGGACACACGCACCACTGGCTTGGTGCGAGGGGCAGGAACAGGCCGGGCCGGGCTGGCGACGCGCACCACTGGCTTGGTGCGAGGGGAAGGAACAGGTCGGGCCGGGCTGGCAACGCGCACCACTGGCTTGGTGCGAGGGGCAGGAACAGGCCTGACCGGGCTGGCGACGCGCACCACTGGCTTGGTGCGAGGGGCAGGAACAGGCCGGGCCGGGCTGGCGACGCGCACCACTGCCTTGGTGCGAGGGGCAGGAACAGGCCGGGCCGGGCTGGCGACGCGCACCACTGGCTTGGTGCGAGGGGCAGGAACAGGCCGGGCCGGGCTGGCGACGCGCACCACTGGCTTGGTGCGAGGGGCAGGAACAGGCCGGGCCGGGCTGGCGACGCGCACCACTGGCTTGGTGCGAGGGGCAGGAACAGGCCGGGCCGGGCTGGCAACGCGCACCACTGGCTTGGTGCGAGGGGCAGGAACAGGCCGGGCCTGGCTGGCGACGCGCACCACTGGCTTGGTGCGAGGGGCAGGAACAGGCCGGGCCGGCGACGCGCACCACTGGCTTGGTGCGAGGGACAGGAACAGGCCGGGCCGGGCTGGCGACGCGCACCACTGGCTTGGTGCGAGGGGCAGGAACAGGCCGGACCGGGCTGGCGACGCGCACCACTGGCTTAGTGCGGGGAGCGGGACTGGGTTCCTTTATTAACCCCTGCTCCTTCTGTTGCCTAACCAGCTCCTCTCACCGTGCCTCTACACTTTCCTTCTCCCTTTTAGCCCCCCCCATCCACCCTGTGTGCCCCCCAATTTTTTTTATTGGGGTTGCCTCTCGGGTCTCCGTCGTCGGCACGGTTGGCGCCGTTTCACCTCTCCTGCCTGGGCATCTACCTTCGCCCATGGCCCTTTCCCCGCAAATATCTCCTCCCATGACCACCATTTGCCCACCTGTGACATCGCTATTCGCTCTTCCTGGGCACGCTGCTTGGTCTTCGTTTGGTGGGATCTTCTGTCACGATCGTTGATGAACGGGACGGACAAAGGCGCAGCGTGATATGCGTACATGATTATTATAATGAATAAACAACCGACAAAACAATAAACAAACGAAACGTGAAGTCCAAGGTAGAACACAAAACATACCTACACGGAACAAGATCCCACAACCCACTAGTGCCAATAGGCTACCACACCGGCCAACATAGATCTAGACCAGGGGTGTCAAACGTCTGGCCCGCGGGCCGGATCAGGCCCGCAAACGGGTTTAATCCGGCCCGCGAGATGATTAAAAAAAAATAAAAAATACAATTTTTCAAAAATAATTTTTCAATAAAATAAACTGCTGTTCCAATTGCGTCCACTGGATGGCGCAATAGCAATTGTGTTAAGCAAGCAAACTGTTTATACCGGGGCAGAGCAAGTAGGTCAAGCACATGCAGCCAATGAGCTACTTTGTTTTGCCCGCGATATTTATTACGGCTTCTACTTTTAACATTATGTGCTTTGGCACCCTCATTGCCCCAATATGTCTCTGTCAAAAAAGAGAAAAGTGGACGCAGAGTGCAGAGTGTTCCAAGAAAAATTGTCATCCTATTTATTCACGGAATTGAATGGGAAAGCTGTATGTTTGGTGTGTTCAGAGCATGTTACAGTGCTGAAAGAATATAACCTTCGTCGCCACTATGTGAGTCTTCATGCCGACAAATATGACAACTTTCAAGGACAGCGGAGATGAGAGAAGGTGAATGAACTGTTGGCGGGTCTGAAGAAACAGCAGTCTGTGTTTACTCACAGCCGAGACATCAGTGACGCTGCAGTGAAAGCTAGCTACCTCATTGCTAATGAAATCGCAGTGGCTTCAAAACCATTTAGAGAGGGTGAATTTGTAAAAACATGCATGATGAAGGCAGCGGAGATTGTGTGCCCTGAAAAGCGGCAGGCTTTTGCAAATATCAGCCTGACAAGAAACACAGTTGCAGACAGGATTTCCGATCTTTCAGTGGATTTGGACAGCCAGTTGAAGCAAAAAGTAAAGTCATTTATGGCGTTTTCGGTTGCAATTGATGAAAGCACGGACATTACAGATGTTGCACAACTGGCCATTTTCATCCGCGGAGTTGATGACACATTGACCGTCACCGAGGAGTTCGTGGAGTTGGTGCCGGTGACAGATACAATGACAGCAGCTGATATTTTTACCGCACTCGTCGGCGCGCTGGACAGGGTCGGAGTGGACTGGTCCCGCGCTGTCAGCCTGGCTACAGATGGTGCGCCCTCAATGATCGGGAAAAAAGCAGGCGTTGTGACAAAGTTCAGAGAGAAAGTGCAATCTGCAAATGGAGGACGTGATTTTTTGACTTTTCACTGTATTTTGCACCAGGAGGCTTTGTGTTGCAAGTCATTAAAGATGGATAACGTCATGAAGGTGGTCATCCAAACTGTTAATTTCATCCGATCCAGAAGCCTGAATCACCGTCAGTTTGACAGCCTTCTCAGAGAGAAAGACCACATCTTTGGCCTGCCATACCACACTGAGGTAAGATGGTTAAGCCAAGGTGCTGAGGCGTTTCTTTGATTTACGAGAAGAAATTGAACAGTTCATGGAAGAAAAGGGCAAACCAGTGTTAGAATTTCATTCCGCAGAATGGATGCAGGACCTTGCATTTATGGTGGATGTTACAGAGCACCTGAATAACTTGAACAAACAGCTGCAAGGGCGCAACAAAGTTGTCACGCAGTATTATGACAGCATACGTTCTTTCAAGTTGAAGCTGTCATTGTGGGAGACGCAACTTGCCGGTGGTGATGCAGCTCACTTCCCCTGTCTGAAGAATGTGTGCGTGACCCAACATGTGGCAGACATGAAGCGGTTCAAAGATAAAATAACGGGACTGTTACGGGAGTTTGAGCAACGCTTTCAGATTTATGTTTATATGTTTTTATGTTGATGTGCTATTGTTTTTAATTGATTTTATTTTATTTGTATATTTAACCTATTCTTGACTCTGTGGTTCTTGCACTTGTTTGGGGAACAGGATTTCATTATTTTTATCTACATTTCTGCCTGAGAAATGACACCCTGATATAGTTCTGTGATCTGTGATATACTTCTGTGAATCACTGAGGCATTGTGTGTTTGTGTGTTCTTTGTCCTCAGAACTTTCAAATAACTTGACGTGTTTTATGATTAATAGTGATGTTGTGCTTTTGGACACTGTCCTCAGGCTCCAGCTTTATGTTTATGTTTTTATGTTGATGTGCTATTGTTTTTAATTGTTTTTATTTTATTTGTATATTTAACCTATTCTTGACTCTGTGGTTCTTGCACTTGTTTGGGGAACAGGATTTCATTATTTTTATCTACATTTCTGCCTGAGAAATGACACCCTGATATAGTTCTGTGATCTGTGAAACAGTTCTGTTAATCACTGAGGCATTGTGTGTTTGTGTGTTCTTTTTCTTTAGAATTTTCAAATAAACTTGACGTGTTTTATGATTAATAGTGATGTTGTGCTTGTACTATTTTGGACACACTGTCCTCAGGCTCCAGCTTTATGTTGTATGTTGATCGTATTAAAACAAAGAAAACAATCTGAAGTTGTTGTTTTTAAGTTATATATATATACCATGATTTTTCCGGTCCGGCCCACTTGGGAATAGATTTTCCTCCATGTGGCCCCTGAGCTAAAATGAGTTTGACACCCCTGATCTAGACGATCTAGATCTAAACCTAGAAAATACAACATAGAACATACCACACAGAAAATACACACCCTGACTCAACAAATACGAGTCCCCAGAGTCAGGGCGTGACAGGCTCAGGCATTGTTCAGGGCTTAAATGCCCCGCATTGCGATCAATGCAGCCACAGGGCTCCTTGAAGTGGTTATTGTGCAGCTGAACAAATTAATGGATGATGCGTGGTACTTTTGATTATCTCATGATCTCGACAAAACAACTTTTGTTATGTGGTGATCATGAGATAAATAAGTTGTGATCTCGACATAAAGAAGGACCAATTATTTTGGGGTGATGTCCTCTCTGGACTTCCGTAGGTCATTGTTGTTCACAAGGCAGAAAATATTTCAACATGAAATCTCAAAGTAGAGAGCCCAACCTACCACTGAGCTGAAGAGCAGTGTGAACTCGAAGGTGAAGAGAGCACTTCTGTTTCCCCTCACACCTCATCACTGTGGACAGGCTGATGTTGTTGAAGACAACACGCGTGTTGAGGCCTGCTTGCTGGGTCCTGCACGGGACAAAGGAATCTGTATGGGGAAACAGGAGATTAAAGTCAGTGGATGTATTCAAGTTCAAGCTTTTTTTGGTAATAAATACATTTGAAATCTTACTCTCACATAAAAAATAGCAAGACTTTCAGGACAAATGAATACAAATATACAACAACCAGCAAATCCAATAGCCAGCAATGTAATGACAAGGAAGGAGGCAACTTTACTCATACTTCACTCAGTCATGTCAAGGCCCTGACTACTACTTTATCAGATAATAATAGATATATCCATCCATCTTTCTTTCTCCCTCCCTGCCTGAGCTGTCATGCTCTTTCTTTCACTTGTGGAAGATACAGTTGTGGTGAGGTGCTGATTAAATTAGACGCTGATTAATCCGACTTTTGTTATGTATTATTGTGGACACACTGTCTCTGTTTACTCCAGCTAGAGGCGTCTACTTGGACTATGACTCTATTGTACTGAATGGGAGGTCCATGCTTCTATAAACAAACCTGCAAAAGTTTTAACACTCGGACCACCCATACCACAGACATTGGAACTGGATCCTTGTATTGTAAATGTAAAGTATTTCAAACATCAATTTATATCTGATCAGAGGACCATCAGAGATTTACCATAGTGTCATTGTCAACACACTCAAGCACACACACAGAGAGTATAACAACATTGTTTGTAACGGGTATATTGTAATGCACTCACAGTGGGGTTTACTTTTGCATTGGAGGCCCTGCAGAGAGAAGATGAAAGACACTGTAAGAGGTTTATTTATGCACTTAATATACACGTTATACTACTTATACACATTATACACTTAACAGAGTACTCACAACCCCAGCTGTACAAACAAACAAGCCCAGTTGGCCACTATTCCAGCTAACAAATCTAGGGAGAGTGTACGTTTTTGTAACATTACCCGTAATGTTCCCCTAATGTTTGAGATATTAATGTTCTAGACACGTTTCATGGGAACATTGCAAAAACATTTACAGTGCATTTGGAAAGTATTCAGACCCCTTGACCTTTTCCACATTTTGTTATGTTACAGCCTTATTCTACAATGGATTAAACAAATTAATAATCCACATCAATCTCCACACAATATCCCATAATGACAAAGCGAAAACAGGTTTTTAGAAAAAACACAAATACCTTATTTACATAAGTATTCAGACCCTTTGCTATGAGACTCGAAATTGAGCTCAGGTGCATCCTGTTTCCAATGATCATCCTTGAGATGTTTCTACAAATTGATTGTAGTCCACCTGTGGTAAATTCCATTGATTGGACGTGGTTTGGAAAGGCACACACCTGTCTATATAAGGTCCCACAGTTGACAGTGCATGTCAGAGCGAAAAACCAAGCCATGAGGTCAAAGGAATTGGCCGTAGAGCTCCGAGACAGGATTGTGTCGAGGCACAGATCTGGGGAAGGGTACCAAAACATTTCTGCAGCATTGAAAGTCATCAACAACACAGTGGCCTCCATCATTCTTAAATGGAAGGAGTTTGAAACCACCAAGACTCTTTCTAGAGCTGGCCGCCTGGCCAAACTGAGCAATCGGGGGAGGAGACCAAGAACCCAATGTTTTTTTTTGTTGCAATGTTCTCATTTAACATGTCTAGAACATTAATATCTTAAGTTCTGAGAACATGGTAACAACGTTCTGGGTAAGTTCTATTTGACATTAAGGGAATGTTCTCTTGGAAACATTCCTTGCACATCACAGGAACATTCCTATGAAAACGGTAGATAATGACCTAATGAGACTCATAAGGGAACGTTCTCTAAAGTTGTGGGAATGTTTGTTGTTAGCTGGGATTGTAGTAGCAGAGGTAACGGAGATAGCAAGGGTTGTCCTGTGTTTCTACCATGTGAAGACAACACACACACCTGTGCTTGTTTTCCTGGCTTATGTACCGTGTGTCTCCTTTTTATTTTCTACGGTGCGGTAAATGCATCCTTGCTTATCTTTCTTTCAGTGAAAGCATGTGCCCTTTTAAAACTATGTTCGATATTAAAACTATTTATCTTACCAGTCTCTTCGTGATGGATGTCACAGAGAGAGTGACAGCCTCTGTACTGACAGAGGTACTAGGCTTGAGGAAATGCATCCACAGGGATTAACCCCCTAGAGCCGATGTCCGCGCCCCGTGGAAATCTAATTAGCGTAATAAAGAAATCCCCATCTAAATCGGTCAGTTTAAGCTAGAGATATGTTTTTTTTGCATGGGCTGCGTCTCAATCCAAAGCATCTGCCGATAGCCTGGTCTCGTAAACTAGACGTAACATAGTAAATGGAAATCCGGGACACACAAATTAGTATGAAATGTTCCGTTTGGTATGGTTACATAAGACAGATGGTTACTTAAGGCAAAAACGAAAGTAGGATGAATGGATGGGTGTGCGTATAACGTAAAACGTCTAGCAACGCAAAGGTTGCGAGTTCAAATCTCATCACAGATACCTTTAGCATTTTAGGTGATTGGCAACTTTGCAACTACTTACTACTTTTTAGCTACATTGCAACTACTTAGCATGTTAGCTAATCCTTCCCTTAACCCTTTAACCTAACTCCTAAACTTAACCCTATCTCTAACCACTAACCCTCACCCCTAGCCTAGCTAATGTTAACCAACTAGCTAACGTTAGCCACCTAGCCACCTAGCTACATTTTGCAAATTAGTAACATATAGGACTTTTGCGAATTAGTAATGTATTGTAAGTTTCGGACATTCATAACATATAATGCGAATTGTAATTCGTAACATATAATATGAAAATGAGTGATGGACACTTGCAAATTAATACATACCATGTGAAATGGAAAAATACTAAATGAAGACTCACAGATTTACGTACATAATAATACGAAATGCTCTGAGACCACGTTGCCACCGATGTTGCCCTTCAGCATCTGCAGTGAATGTTGACAGAGCTAAAGTGGTGTTTGTCAGACCATGAGACATCCCGAAAATCGGTCTTCTCACAAAAACGTCTGTAGCATCCGAACGGAAAGATACCTCTATGGAAAGATGAGACTCTCACGAACATGATGGCGTTCTCCGTTTTGGTCTACAACCCCCACAAGCATCACAGGACTCGTCTGGAGTCGGTACAACCGATCTGCATACTTCTGTCTGTAGCGTCCGAACAGTTTGGGCTACACACTAATATGACCCCTCTATGGAAAGGTGAGTCTCTCACGAACACGTACATGTCGGTCGTTTCGCTTACAAGAGTAGTCTGAAGGTATCTGGCCAAATTCAATGTTTCATCAAATAATCTTTGTTTATCTTTGTTGATATCTTAAGGTGTCCAGAGGAGGCTGGTGGAAGGGGCTTTAGGATGATGGGCTCATTTTAATGGCTGGAATGGAATACATAGAACGGAGTCAAATGTGGTTTCCATATGTTTGATGTGTTTGATATTGTTCCATTTATTCCATTCCAGCCATTACTATAATCCTGTCATACTATAGCTCCTCCCATTAGCCTCCTCTGATGCAAACATAGACAGAAAGTATCAAGGCTAACAGAGGAGTATACTACAAAGCAGGATCAATGAGTTAGCCAGATAACTTTGACAAGCAACCAGAAATAACTATTGATTTTATAGCTCATATTCTTGATGATGAATGTTGGGAAGCTCACTAGTTTGAGGCCACAAAATCAACCAAATCTGCTAGCGGTGCTAATACAGATGTAGGATCTTAATTTGAGTCAGTTTGCTACAGCAGGATAATAGTCCTGCAGCAACAGGAAATGAAAACTATTGTATAGATTATAATTCATTGTCATTTTTTGTAGGGATTGATAAATTTTTTGTTTGGGGCAAATCAAGTCTGAAATTTTAAAGTGGAAATTACAAACTTTAGAAGCCTTTTTAAACCTTGAATACACTACAAGTTTGCATTTCACTGAAAGTTCTCAGCAACAAAAGATGGATCAAATTAAGATCCTACATCTGTAGCTCTTTTTTGAAAATACTGCATGTGATTTTTCAAAGTTAAATTATTTTATTATCATTTTACACACTTTATATCAGATTCTGGGATTAGTCATTAATGTTCAGACTGGAGTATTTATTTCATAAAAATAGAAAAACACCTGCGACCCTTTCAAAGCCTCCCGCGACCCAATTTGGGTCTCCAACCACCAGTTGAGAATCTTTCCAGTGGGTGATATAGGTTCATTTTTTAATATTTACACAGTTAATGATAAACTCTGATGGTGTAACAACTCCACAGAGTCATTATCATACTTTACTTTGTTTTGTTGCCATGGTTCCTCAGAATATATGGGGAATATGATATCAACGTTCTATTATATGCAAGAGAGTAAATATGATAGACCAATACTACAACATATTGGTCATGATATGACAAACACTACTCTCACTTCTGACTATTGGTATCAGTAGAGTATGCTCTGTTTGTAGTTAAGCTATAGTCATCACAATAGTCTAGTTTTAGAAGCAATAGTAATAATATTAGCAGTAGTATTCAACGTGATAGCAGCTATGCTGCTCATAGACACTTGAGAATTGTTTGAAACTGAAAAAGTGTTTCCTCAGAAAGACACAGGAAGAGTGATTTCCTACCTTGGAGCATCTGGTTTTACATTCTTGGATCCTCTCCATTCCTTCCCCTTGGGCCAGAGAGAGCCCATAGAGAAACACCATTAATATAATAGTAGAAATCATCTTCTTCACTCCCAGTCCTTTGACCTCACTATAGTTCAGAAGTCTGTTCAAAGTTTGGTTGGGAGATGTCTTCTTTCAAGTATGCTGGTTTGGTTTTGTACTCTAGCTGTGTGAGGCAGGTGGCTGGTCTGTAGCTAATCCTGTCTGTCACTGTGGCTGTTCCAGTAAGTGATGGTTGCAGTGTAGTAGATGGTTCACAGCCAAGAGAGAGAGAGAAACAGAAGCCCCACAGACGACAACTAGGGTGATGATTGCAATTTAAATAGAGGGAAACCTAGAGCCTGTCCACAAGGATCTCTCTCTCTCTCTCTCTCTCTCTCTCTCAGGTATTCCCCAGTAAAGTATAAACATCAACCACATAATTGTTTGAAATCAGAACTAAAATCTTGCGTCATTTGTACCATTTATATTTACGTATTCTGTCCACAAGAGATTATGTCTGCAGTGACATTTTGCCATTTCACAACAAATGTTTGTATCATAGAGAAAAATGCGTTATATCCTGAGACATCTGTTTTTACTGTAGGTTTAGTAGAGACCACATGTTATAGAAAAGAGAGCGAAAGATGGTCACAGACATACAGTACTGGATTGGTTGCTTTGTCAAAGTACACAGGACTGTATTGGTTACTGTGTGCAACTTGACAGGGAAGACCACTGAAAAACTGTGAAGTACGTAACGAGCAAATCGTATAACTATGGTTCCGTGACTGTGAATGGGAAAATTGCATGTGTGAACGCATTATAATCTGAAGGCTGCAAGGGACAAGGGGAAATTCTTCAGGAGTAATGGATGTCTTACTGGAAGTAGCACGTATTTTCTATAGATTTAAGCATGTTTGGTTAGGGTGCGTTGCACAATATCATCCCCCAGGGTAAACATAATGATTAGTAGTGATGTAAGTATTTCCTGAAAGCGAATATTTTGTAAACATATTGAAAAGTTAGTGACCCAAAGCACCTTTTTCAGTCTTAACTCTCTGTGTAATGGCTCCATCTACTGGATATAACTGTGTATTACATTGTGTTTCTAGAAAGGTACATTAAGAGGTACTGTATGTTGGTCAGTGTTGACCAGTCATTCAGGGCAGGTGGGGCAGAGCCCCAACTGTTTTGAGCCCTAGCTGTTTAGCAAAAAAGCCCCACCTGTTTTGTATGTTATTTTGGCATTAATAAGCGTCACATATCAGTTTGCAAATAATGGACAAAAAATATATAATTTAGTTAATAAAGCTGCATATAAACATGGTCTTTTTTTTGCTTTCTTGAGTAAGGCAGCTCCAAAATGCAGGTGTTTCAGCCTAGCTCAGTGCTTTCTGTGGTGATGGGTCAGCCAGCCAGAGTGTAGGGGTTGGTAATGATCTCTAGTTGCGCCGTGATTGGCTCAGTGTTCTGTCACTCATGGGGACACTACGTCACCGCAAAATCTCAAAGTCATTGGCCACAGATAAAATGACATCAAATTGCCTCCCGAGTGGCACAGTGGTCTAAGGCACTGCATCGCAGTGCTAGAGGCATCACTACAGATCCGGGTTCGATCCCGGGCTGTGTTGCAGCCAGCTGCGACTGGGAGACCCATGAGGCGGCGCACAATTGGCCCAGCGTCGTACGGGTTAGGGGAGGGTTTGGCCGGCTGGGATGTCCTTGTCCCATCATGATCTAGCGACACCTTGTGGCGGCCGGGCGCACGCCAGCTGTACGGTGTTTCTCCGACACATTGGTGCGTCTGGCTTCTGGGTTAAGCGAGCAGTGTGTGAAGAAGTAGTGCGGCTTGGAGGGGTCGTGTTTCGGAGGCATGGCTCTTGACCTTCACCTCTCCCGAGTCTGTACGGGAGTTGCAGTGATGGGACAAGACTGTAACTACCAGTTGGATATCATGAAAAAGGGGTAAAAAGTACCTACAATTATTTTTTTCAAATAAACCAAAATTCTACGACATCAAATCAAGTTATATCTACCATAGTTTTGATTGGACTGATCATGTCAACATCTTTCAAAATCTTAGCTAGCAAGCTACCAGTCATCATTATGAATCAAGTCGACAATCTACTGGCAAATCCTTTTCAATCATTGTCATATGAAGAGAAATGATTAAGAGAAATTATAGATAAAACATATCGGTGCTCATTGGCCATTGGATATAAACATTACACAACAAGTTGGAAATCACAAATTCAACAATGAGTGGTTTGGAAGGAATCAGTGGCTAACTGCAAGCGTTCCTGTTAGAGTGAGCACAGCACAAGGTGAAAATGTATTGTATGCTGCTGCATAAATGATGTAATATGCAAGGGAGATATGTACAGTGCCTTGCAAAAGTATTCATCCCCCTTGGCATTTTTCCTATTTTGTTGCATTACAACCTGTAATTTAAATTGATTTTTATTTGGATTTCATTTAATGGACATACACAAAATAGTCCAAATTGGTGAAGTGAAATGGAAAAAATATTTGTTTCAAAAAATTCAAAAAATTAATAACGGAAAAGTGGTGCATATGTATTCACCCCCTTTGCTATGAAGCCTGTCACATGATCTCAGTATATACACACCTGTTCTGAAAGGCCCCAGATTTTGCAACACCACTAAGCAAGGGGCACCACCAAGCAAGCTGCACCATGAAGACCAAGGAGCTCTCCGAACAGGTCAGGGACAAAGTTGTGGAGAAGTACAGATCAGGGTTGGGTTATAAAAAAATATCAGAAACTTTGAACATCCCACAGAGCACCATTAAATCCATTATTAAAAAATGGAAAGAGATGGCCGCCCACCAAAACTCACAGACCAGGCAAGGAGAGCATTAATCAGAGAGGCAACAAAGAGACCAAAGATAACCCTGAAGGAGCTGCAAAAGTCCACAGCGGAGATTGGAGTATCTGTCCATAGGACCACTTTAAGCCATACACTCCACAGAGCTGGGCTTTATGGAAGAGTGGCCAGAAAAAAGCCATTGCTTAAAGAAAAAAATAAGCAAACACCAAGGAAAATGCTATGTCTGGTGCAAACCCAACACCTCTCATCACCCCGAGAACACCATCCCCACAGTGAAGCATGGTGGTGACAGCATCATGCTGTGGGGATGTTTTTCATCGGCAGGGACTGGGAAACTGGTCAGAATTGAAGGAATGATGGATGGCGCTAAATACAGGGAAATTCTTAAGGGAAACCTGTTTCAGTCTTCCAGAGATTTGAGACTGGGACAGAGGTTTCCCTTCCAGCAGGACAATGACCCTAAGCATACTGCTAAAGCAACACTCAAGTGGTTTAAGGGGAAACATTTAAATGTCTTGGAATGGCCTAGTCAAAGCCCAGACCTCAAACCAATTGAGAATCTGTGGTTTGACTTAAAGATTGCTGTACACCAGCGGAACTCATCCAACTTGAAGGAGCTGGCGCAGTTTGCCTTGAAGAATGGGCAAATATCCCAGTGGCTAGATGTGCCAAGCTTATAGAGACATACCCCAAGAGACTTGCAGCTGTAATTACTACAAAAGGTGGCTCTACAAAGTATTGACTTTGGGGGGGTGAATAGTTATGCACGCTCAAGTTTTCAGTTTTTTTTTGTCTTATTTCTTGTTTGTTTCACAATAAAAAATATTTTGCATCTTCAAAGTGGTAGACATGTTGTGTAAATCAAATTTACATTTACATTTACATCATTTATCAGACGCTCTTATCCAGAGCGTCTTACAAATTGGTGCATTCAACTTATGATAACCAGTGGGACAACCACCTTTTATTTTTCCTTTTTTTTCATGGGGTGGGGTGGGGGAAGAAGGATTACTTTATACTCTTCCAGGTTTTCCTTAAAGAGGTAGGGTTTCAAGTGTCTCCGGAAGGTGGTCAGTGACTCCAATGTTCTGGCGTCGTGGGGGAGCTTGTTCCACCATTGGGGTGCCAGAGCAGCGAATAGCTTTGACTGGGCTGAGCCGGAACTGTGCTTCCGTAGAGGTAGGGGAGCTAGCAGGCCAGAGGTGGATGAACGTAGTGCCCTCGTTTGGGTGTAGGGTCTGATCAGAGCATGAAGGTAAGGAGGTGCCATTCCCCTCACAGCTCCGTAGGCAAGCACAATGGTCTTGTAGTAGATGCAAGCCTCAACTGGAAGCCAGTGGAGTGTGCGGAAAAGCGGGATGACATGAGAGAACTTGGGAAGGTTGAACACCAGACGGGCTGCAGCGTTCTGGATAAGTTGTAGGGGTTTAATGGCACAGGCAGGGAGCCCAGCCAAAAGCGAGTTGCAGTAATCCAGACGGGAGATGACAAGTGCCTGGATTAGGACCTGTGCCACTTTCTGTGTAAGGTAGGGTCGCAGCTCCGTCTTGCCAAGGTTCAGCTTGAGGTGGTGATCCGACATCCACACTGATATGTCTGCCAGACATGCAGAGATGCAATTCGCCACCTGGTTATCTGAAGGGGGGAAAGGAGAAAATGTATTGTGTGTCGTCTGCGTAGCAATGATAGGAGAGACCATGTGAGGATATGACAGAGCCAAGTGACTTGGTGTATAGAGAGAATAGGAGAGGGCCTAGAACTGAGCCCTGGGGGACACCAGTGGTGAGAGCATGTGGTGCGGAGACAGATTCTCTACACGCCACCTGGTACGAGCGACCTGTCAGGTAGGACGCAATCTAAGAGTGAGCAGCGCCGGAGATGCCCAACTCGGAGAGGGTGGAGAGGAGGATCTGATGGTTCACAGTATCAAAAGCAGCGGATAGGTCTAGAAGGATAAGAGCAGAGGAGAGAGAGTTAGTTTTAGCAGTGCGGAGAGCCTCCGTGACACAGAGAAGAGCAGTCTCAGTTGAATGACCAGTCTTGAAACCTGACTGATTTGGATCAAGAAGGTCATTCTGAGACAGATAGCAGGAGAGTTGGCTAGAGAAGGCACGCTCAAGAGTTTTGGAGAGAAAAGAAAGAAGGGATACTGGTCTGTAATTGTTGACATCGGAGGGATCGAGTGTAGGTTTTTTGAGGGTGGGTGCAACTCTCGCTCTCTTGAAGACGGAAGGGACATGGCCAGCGGTCAAGGATGAGTTGATGAGACAGGTGAGGTAAGGGAGAAGGTCTCCGGAAATGGTCTGAAGAAGAGAGGAGGGGATAGGGTCAAGCGGGCAGGTTGTTGGGCGGCCGGCCGTCCAAGTCGCAAGATTTCATCTGGAGAGAGAGAGGAGAAAGAAGTCAAAGCATAGGGTAGAGCAGTGTGAGCAGGACCAGCGGTGTCATTTGACTTAATAAATGAGGATCGGATGTCGTCAACCTTCTTTTCAAAATGGTTGACGAAGTCATCCACAGAGAGGGAGGAGGGAGGGGGAGGAGGAGGAGGATTCAGCAGGGAGGAGAAGATGGCAAAGAGCTTCCTAGGGTTAGAGGCAGAGGCTTGACATTTAGAGTGGTAGGAAGTGGCTTTAGCAGCGGAAACAGAGGAAGAGAATGTAGAGAGGAGGGAGTGAAAAGATGACAGGTCCGCAGGGAGTCTAGTTTTCCTCCATTTCCACTCGGCTGCCCAGAGCCCTCTTCTGTGAGCTTGCATTGAGTCATCAAGCCACGGAGCAGGAGGGCAGGACCGAGCCGGCCGTGAGGATAGGGGACATAGAGAGTCAAAAAAGGGAGGAGAGGAGGGTTGAGGAGGCAGAATCAGGAGATCGGAGGGAGAAGGATTTAGCAGAGGGAAGGGATGATAGGATGGAAGAGGAGAGAGTAGCGGGAGAGAGAGAGCGAAGGTTCCGACGGCACATTACCATCTGAGTAGGGGCAGAGTGAGTAGTGTTGGAGGACAGCGAGAGAGAAAAGGATACAAAGTAGTGATCGGAGACTTGGAGGGGAGTTGCAGTGAGATTAGTAGAAGAACAGCATCTAGTAAAGATGAGGTCAAGCGTATTGCCTGCCTTGTGAGTAGGGGGGGACGGTGAGAGGGTGAGGTCAAAAGAGGAAAGGAGTGGAAAGAAGGAGGCAGAGAGAAATGAGTCAAAGGCAGACGTAGGGAGGTTAAAGTCACCCAGAACTGTGAGGGGTGAGCCATCCTCAGGAAAGGAATGTATCAAGGCGTAAAGCTCATTGATGAACTCTCCAAGGGAACCTGGAGGGCGATAAATGACAAGGATGTTAAGCTTGAATGGGCTAGTGACTGTGACAGTATGGAATTCAAATGAGATAGACAGATGGGTCAGGGGAAAAAGAGAGAATGTCCACTTGGGAGAGATGAGGATTCCTGTGCCACCGCCGCGCTGACCAGATGCTCTCGGGGTATGCGAGAACACATGGTCAAATGAGGAAAGAGCAGTAGGAGTAGCAGTGTTTTCTGTGGTAATCCATGTTTCCGTCAGCGCCAAGAAGTCGAGGGACTGGAGGGTAGCATAGGCTGAGATTAACTCTGTTTTGTTGGCCGCAGAACGGCAGTTCCAGAGGCTGCCGGAGACCTGGAACTCCACGTGGGTCGTGCACGCAGGGACCACCAGATTAGAGTGACAGTAGCCACGCGGTGTGAAGCGTTTGTATGGCCTGTGCAGAGAGGAGAGAACAGGGATAGACAGACACATAGTTGACAGGCTACAGAAAAAGGCTACAATAATGCAAAGGAGATCAGAATGAAATGAACTGTGAACTACAGTGGTTCAATGTTTTCTAGGAATAGACTCTAACTTAGTTTATTCAGCTAGCTAACTTGGTACAGTATTCTTCCGTGAAAACCGCCCAGGGCACCGAATCCTATGACGCCATATTCAACTAGCATGCCAGCCTCCAAAAACACGGTTTAGCACCAATACTCGGTTACAACAAATCACCAGTGTGTTAACACGCCAAACAGATCATTTGTGTCCGTGTCTAACGTTGTGTAAGGTTTTGGGTTAGTTTTGACAGTTTGAGTGAGTACGTCGTCAACTTATTCAGCCAGTTAGTTAGCTAGAATAGTTAGCATACTCGCTACCCATTGCTCTCTGCCAACGAACCAACCCCTCCTCCCACGGCACGAAACACACAGAGAGAGCCAAGCTAACGTTAACTAGTCACCCATGTCCCGAATTCCCTTGAACGACTCTGGTTACCAGTATGTAAAAACTGAACAAAAATAAATGTAGGTTATAACTTACCCTTAGTAGCTACTGTTAGCCAGTTAAGTGCAAAGCTAGCCACTGAATCGATTCAGCCAGTTCGCGTCTGTCCCAACGGAGAGAAAGCGTCTCCAAATATTACATCTAGGTCGTTGTTTAGTTAGCTATCTAAATGATACAAACCTCCCAAAAATCAATTTTAATTCCAGGTTGTAAGGCAACAAAATAGAAAAAAATGTCAAGGGGGGTGAGTACTTTCGCAAGCCACTGTATACTGTAGCTAAGAAAGTAATACTAAGTGTATGTTTTGTAGTAAGTTGTTAGTAGCCCATGTGCCTCACCCTAATAATTTGGTCCCTTTCCCCCTCATAATTTAGCCAACTGTTCTGACTTGGTGATGCACATGTTGCCTGTAGCCTGTTTTAGAGAAATGTAATCATCAAATATTGTAAGAGCTTTCATTATCTGCTTATATGCCCCCTTTATTTGTCATATGGTTCTGTCTTGGTTTACAGGGAGAATACTGTAAGAACGGCCCATGTTCTGAATTCTGTCGCTGTACAATTCAAAAGTGCTGAACAAATGGTTATATTGACTACGTCCGTCCTAGCTTGGTCATTAATGTCTTAATCGAAATTACAGATGGCCTCTTCGTCTCCTTATGCCATAGCTTGAACATCTCAATTGTCAGTAGAAACCACATTTGTTTAAGCAAGTCAGCCATATCAGCTATGTTTTTTTTTAAGGCAGTAAATGTGGCTGAATTAACTGTTTTGCTGCCAGACAAGGCTCCGCTGATAGCCAGGTGTAGCAGTGGTAAGGATTCACTCCAGTTTGTGGGCACCGTTTGTGGGCAGTGGTAAGGATTCACTCCAGTTTGTGGGCAACTCCACTCCAGTTTGTGGGCACCGTTTGTCACCTTTATAGTGCAATTGATGTATTGTGTTGTGGCTTTGCCGGCATGCATCCAAAACATTTTTTTTTTTTGCCCCACCAAGATTTACATGCTAAAATCGCCACTGATGTTGGTTATCATATGATCTGATGACAGTTTTAAACAAATAAACCCAAATAAAATGTTTACCATTTCAAATTTGCTATCACTTCATGGTTGCTCCAATATATGACATTAATGCAATTGTATTGGCCACCCATATCAGTAGAGCTTTAATTGGCTATACTGTAACTTAACTCTCTCAATTAGTCTTTCTGAAATTCCTCGCATCCTATCTCCTCGCCTCTTTTAGTGGACAAGGTGCAGAGTCCCTAGCCTTGGAGTTTCTTCTCTAATCGGTTTTCAGAAGGAGGTAAGGAGAGAGGATGAGGTTTCAAGGAAAGATTAATTGAGAAAGAGCCTAACACTCCTTTATGTTGGCTCCAGTTTGAGCAGTATATACATACAGTTTGAATATATAAACACATGGAAACCATGTGTTTGATATATTTGATACCATTCCACCTATTCCGCTCCAGCCATTACCACGAACCTCCTGTGACCTACAGTAAATATATACACACATTAATGGGAAACACAAATAAAACATCCCAAATCACCCAGAAAAACAGTTACATTCTTCCACAAATAAGTCCTTAAAATACTTTAAATTGCCAGAAAGGCACCAGAACATCAAGATTAAATGTATTTAGAATTTTGTGCCATCAATACGGTGCATTAAAACTAAAAGCAGATTTACCCAGCTCGGTGGAGACCCTAGGAACCTCAAGAGTTAACCAATCCTGTGAACGGGTTAGGCAACTCAGGTGTCTATACTTCAACAGCAAGGTTAGATAAGATGGAAGTTTATGAAGTAGGGCCTTGTAAACAAAAAGGGAATAATGTAGAGCTCTATGGGTCTTTGGCGAAGTCCAGCCAACCTTTTGATTCAGGATCCAGTGATGAATATCAAAACTGTCACCTGTAACAAAATGAAGGGCACGATGGTAGATGGCATCCAAAGGTTTAAGATTTGTATTGTAGTGTATTAGGATTATGTCTTTGTTAATGGTTTTTAAGTGGAACTGAAAGAATGTTGATTTTAGTATCAAGAGGGAATGTTTTAGTGTAACGCCACATACAACAGACAGGAAGTGTGTTGTAGACAGGGGATTGGACAGTAGAGGGAGCCACCCACATCTTGGGGAGATTATATATACTGGGGGAAAAACGAAGGAGAGGGCAGAGCGGCCATTGCAATTCGGGGGATGCCGTTCTCCGGGTGATCTTGACACCTGTAAGCTCATGCTGAAAGCTTGTGATATGAATAAACCTTATGATCAAAGTTCAGTATGAGCGGACTCCTTTGTTTATCAGCAATAATTGCCAGCATTTACTCGATACGACAAATGGCGCCCAACGTGGGGCTGGTCTGCAAATCTTCTTTGTTGCATTCGTTGCCGCCAAGCTAACTCGTTCTGAAGTCATGGCCAGACAAGGGTGAGTTTTCCTCACAGCTTTGGAAGTTGTTAGTTTGGATGCTATGTGATTGTACACTGGAGGGATGTACCATTAGGACCGAAATGTGCCTCGTGTGGTGTTATTGCTGAGAACGGGGGGTCTGGCTAATCATTATAAAAAATTTAAAACAGCGCAAAAGTGGGTAGAGCCTATATATTGGCTATAGAGATGTGTTGCTTGAATAGGATGTCAAGAACAATCGGGGCCAGGATATGTATACAAGTTAGGACATTGCAGGATTTGATAAGCCCTCGGAACAAACGAGGCGACCATAGGGTGGGCCATGAAATCCTGGTAACGCGTTAGGGGTTTCAGGTGTGTTCTGGGGACACGAGTTTTGGAATATAAATTCTATTGATGTTACATCTCAGCTGGTGGTTGACGAAGCATTTGTCTGGAGTAGCCTCTCATAAAATATCCATACTCACGGCAGCCTAAAGTTATAAGGAAAAAGTAATTAAAGGCGCAATGTCAGGTGCATTTTTTTTTATGCTACATGGTGCATACAGGCTAATGCTAAATGCTAATATGCTGCATGATAACATGTGACCGTAGAGGTCCACTGCGATGGGATAAAGCCTCTTAAATTATGTTTGTCTGTGTAATTCAGGTTCTATGTTTTGTGAGCGCTGTTAAATGTTGTTGACTATGAGGGGAAAACGGAGGTACAGCAAGACTGTTAAACTCCCTTCCACGGTGAAAAAGTATTTTTGAATGTATCGCGCATGCGTGGGATTTTACTAAACAACACATCTGTTACACTGCAGGGGGAGACAGAGACACAGACGAGGGAACAAAGAGGCGAGATTTTAACACGAATCTTCTAGTTTTAAAGCGGCTGTTGTTTGAAAATGAAACTATTTGTTGGGATGTAGTGAATTTATAAATTAGGTATATGTTGACGTAATAAATTAAATTAAATGACGGATTAAAATAAATAAAAATGTTATTGAGCTATTTAGTCGTGAGTTAAATCTTAGAGCGAATATGAGTGGGGGAATATTGAATGTGGAAATAACTCAGTGATTGCATAAACTGCTAAATTCTTTTTCTGTTTCTATGCTCTTTTGTCATATGAGAGGCGATAGAACGAGAGGAGTGTCAGAGGAGAAAGAGAGGAGGGGCTGACTGACGTGACATCACGTGGCGCGACAGAGGATCGAGTCAAGGGGATTTGGTACTGGTCTGTTTGCAAAATCTTCCCCTACAGGATGTTTGATGTTATGACAATTTCACATAGGCTTGGCAAATACTGATTCATTAAAAATTGAATTTTGGAGGCTATGTTCATCACTTGGGTTGATTGGAGTTGTGTTGGGAATCAAGGACTGACATTATTCTGTAAAATTAAGATAATTAGGTGCTTATAGAGCAAGGGGGTTTATGGGAATTGTAGTGTTGTAAGGTTAGAGGGCTTTGTTTTTAGGATTGGTAAGATAGCCACTAATTGATAAATTGGTAAGATAGGATATAGAAATAAAAAATTGGTTTTAATTATTCATAATTTTTAATTGATTTTTTAATTGATTTTTTATTTTAATTAAAAATATTTTTTGAATAAAATTTTAAATATAATTTTTTGATATTCATATTTTTGTTGATTGATTTATTTTTTTGGGTTGTTTAGTTTATATAAAAAATTAAAGGGGGGAAGCCATAGGCTATATAGTCTAAAATAAAATAATTCACAATAAAGGAATATAAAAGAGTAGTTACAATGGGGAGAAAGGACAGCAAGGCTATGAAAGTCATACACCGGTTGATATAGTTGAAGATAGTAATCCTTTAACTAAAGTATTGCTAGGTTATCCGGCAAATGAAATAAAAGTTGCCCTTCATTCTCAAACAAAAACTGATAAAAGATTCCAGCGATAAGATAAACAAAGGTATAGAGGAAAATGCTAAAGGAAGGAAAGGCGACAGAAAAACTAATGGCAGAAGTTAGTACACCTTTCTCACATACGGATTCAGCAAAAAGACACCCACCTTACGAGAAGGAAGTAGAGCTTAGGGATGTTTATCCTCAGCTTCCAGTGATCATCCAGCAGGGTGATTATTGCATCAGAGATGAAGATGAACGAATAATAGATAGAGGACAAGCAGAAACGACCAGAAAGATGAATCCAAAACTCCAGAAGTAAGAAAAACCCAGATGTCTGGAAACTAAGAAAAGAATGAGGTTCGGGAAGATGAAGACTTAGAGATTAAAGGTGCTTTATGTTCAAGAGGATTTTATTCAACAATGATTGGCACAGGAGAAATAGAAGGAGATATAGACCGATGCTTATCATGCCTGCATAAAGCGAATAGTTTAGAAGAAGTAACACAACTGGATGAACAACTCAAGAAGAGAAGATACAGAAGGAGAAACTGCGGAGAAAAGAATCCCAAGAATTGGAGGAGAAGAATACATTGAGGTCAAGGAAAGGCCAATAGTAAGAAGATGATGGAAGATGATATTTTGAGGACAGAACTTAGAATATAAGCTTTTGAAGAATCCTGATATGTCAACAGCAAGAAAGAACAGGATCAAGAAACTCTCAGAGAACTCAATCATACAACTGGTGGAGAAGAGAAGCTTTGGTTATGAAGAATCAGAGTGAACCAAATCAACAATCACTGCTACAGCTTCAACTGAACAAGGCCAACCGCAATTGTACCAGCCACCAAGGGCGGTACCAGGTGTTTCATATCCACAGCCAGTTTCTGGACAGACACAGAATTGGAGAGGATGAGGACGAGAAGGCTTAGAAGGAGGAGGAAGATTTCAGCTACACTTCCAGCAACTTTCAGAAGAGTGTTATAATTGTGGACAGGTTGGTTACTTTACCTGTGATTGCAATGGGCCAGGAAGAAAACAACAGAGGACATTTCTAAGGAAGATAAAGGAGCAAGTGAAAATCACCTGTTCTCCAGGTGAACCCTTCAAGGATTCTAGAGGTGCCTAGAAGATACGAAGGGGGGTGTCAGCTGATAGCAAGAGAAAATATCTAACAATTGAAGTAAAAACAGAGGACTATGAGAAGTGATAGTGAATAGTGGAAAATCTTTTATCTGTGTTCAGCCTAAAGAGGTTAAACATCTCACTAGATAAAATTAACTAATTAGGATAGGGATTTGAGGTAGTAAAACAGCTAATTACTCTTAAGGAACCAATTGAGCTCTGCTATAAAAATCAAAGAGAAATTAAAATAGACATACTAATATTAGAACATATACCTATTGCATTGTTGGAAAGAGATGCATTGTGTAAATTGAACTGTACAATAAGATGTACACTAGACGGCTGTCTGGTAGAATATTTTAAAAAGTAGGGTTTTTGGGAATCATATTGGCTTAAAAAGATAATATCATAGGAAGGATGATAATCTATTAGACTGCCTATTAGACAATCTGTCTGAAAAATAAAGTTAAAAGGGGTGACTGTTATTCTGGGTTACATTCTTACACCAAGAAATTTCAGGCTAGGCTAAAAGGTGTTTAGTCATTTGCCAAGTCTGTGTGTAAAGAAGTCAGAAGCTGGTGGGGATTTCCCGATCACATATTCTAAAATTTGGTGGTAAAGGGATTTTGTGAATAAATCAGTGGAAAAGGTTTTTAAAGGTTAGGAGAAAAGATTAGATTAAAATAAGTTAGGAGAACTAGGTTGAAGGGACTCTAAGACAGTAAGCTAAGTTTCAAAGTTAGTAGTAAGAGAGAGAACAGTGGTGAAGGACATTTTAGAGTAGGAAGATCAAGGTAATTGTAGGTGTATTTTTATAATCAAAAGTTTGAAAGTTAGGGTTTAGAGTAGGAAGAGAGAGTGAATGTAAGTTACATTTACGTCAGTTGACACTAGTGGTGATAGATGGAAGTACAAGCAAAGAGTTCAAAGCTTTGGGGAAACTAGATGAAGTAACAATAAGGACATCAACACTTCAGTCTATTAAAACAACAGTGAGAAGCAATTTAACTCTTTCAACATTGATAGTTATTAAAGCCATAAATATATCGCATTTGATTATAAGGGAACCAATAGCTCCAGCACCAATTTTAGAGGAAAAGACTGTTATTAGGGTTAGGATGGGGACGTTCCTCCCACATGGAGAGATAATTAGGGAGAAGAAGTATTGTTATCAGGACCAGAAGTAGAAGCTGTTGCACCTAGTCAAAGGAGGTATAGTTTGTACAACGATATGAAGTCGAAGGGGGTTATGAGTGACTGTTCACTTATTTTGCGTAATGTTACAGAGAAAGATCAGGGAGAATATATGTGTACTTATCTAGTGCAAGCATTAAAATTTGTTCCGGTTAAGAATTATTGGTTAAAAGGCTATGTAATTCGTAAAGTGACGCTTAAAATGGAAGATGTGAAATCTGTTGAAGCTTCCACAGTCACCAAGGGAGTTCAGGAGGAGTAGATTACAGTAGTCACTCCAACAGTAGATAATACACAGAGGATATCGGGAACTTTCCCACTAGAAGTAGTTAAGGGTGTTAATACATCAACTAAATCAACTACTTTAATGGTAACTTTGGAAGGGATTAATGATACGATGGCAATAGCAAATGTAGGAAGTATGACACTGACACCGACAACAACTTTTCTGAATTTAAAGGGGGTAGCAGGAAGGACTCAGGGGTTTATGTTACGGATGGAGAGTGCTGTCAATGATAGTACGAATAGGGTTAAAATAGGAAAGCAGATAGTGGTAGAGAAGAATATAGATTCATCTGAAATAGTGAAGGATACTATCATGGAGGTACAGGATGAGGTCTTTGATTTTAATGACAGACAAGGAGAGGTATCTGATCAGTACCGCTCGTTAGAGAAGAGAGAAACTAAATGGATGGGTTTGATTCTTCTGTTGTGAAAATTAAAAATGGATGGGTAGGGAGAAATCTTTGGTTCCAGCAGTTAACTCATTCTGTAAGATCAGGGAGGAATCTTGAGGGTCCATGTCTGTTGAGAATTCCAGCACCAAACATTTTGTAGACGGTCGCTCGACCTCTATCAAGTATGTGTCAATCTTATGCTTTGTCATGACTGTTGTATCAGCAACAACAATCAGTAACAGATAAAATAATGTCGTTGTCAAAACATTTGTTTAAGCCTAGGTTTAAGTGTTATTGGGTTAAGTGAATTAACTTGTGTGAATTTGTTAGATGGGAAGTAAAATCAGGTAATAGCGAACCCTGAAGCATTGGAGGTGAAACCATTGAGGGCTAAAAGTTGTTTTTGTTCTAATAAAACATATGATGTAAGGGGTATGTTTATGGGAATATCAGATTGTGAGGATTATATGATAACTTTGGGTATGCATGACCTTAAGGGTAGTAATGAGAAATATGTTACTTTTTATGTTCCAGTTAGTAAAAAGAGCAGGACTTTGATGGTTAAAAGATTAGCTTTTGCCTGACAATGTGACTATGGGGAATTTTAGAGATATTTGGAGGGTTTGTGGTGATGAAATATATATATTCTTACCCTATTGATGGACAGGATGTTGTTACATGTCAACGTTGAAGCTTCCATATGAGGTTTCTACCATTAAAAGAGGGGTAGCACCGAACACAGATCAATCTGAATCTAGGGTTGAAAATAGGGTGAAAAGAGACATGGCGACATGTCATAGTCTTCAAGCCTATCATTGAAGGATAAATCTAAGGGAGAAGGGGGGACTTTTTCCATGTATGGTGTAACATTTGGGAAGATCATATTGATAATATTAGTTATACTTTGAGTCCAGATAGTTCAGATATTATCACTAGGGTTATATATGCATTGAAGAATATAAGGGATGCATTTGGTAGATCTGAAGGAGCTGGATGGTCAGCGAAGACTTGGTTGCAAGATCAGGTAGGCCAGTAGGAGCAGTGATGGATTACATTTTAATAGCAGTTTTGATAGCACTGTGTGTGATGTTTGTAATTTGTTACTGACCTTTGAGAAAGCTATGATTTTGAGATAGGTTGGAGTAGTGATGCCTGGAGATAACACTCAGATGCCGTTGTTGACTGTTCCTGATCTGGATGAAGATGGACAAGTGGGACTGGATGATAAATATCCTTTTTGAATATTTGATCATTTTTCACACAAAAAAATTCAATATTTGGGTGATTTTAGTATGATTGTATGAATCAAAGGGGGGAAGTGTATGAATGAATAATTACCCTATTTCATTATTCTATCATTTATATTGATTCATACATCATTTATATATAATTTTTATATTCTTAGTTGATATTGATGTTTAATTTGAAAGGGTTGTTTTGCAAAAGATACTGTTTGGTCTTTTCTTTTCTTCCAGAAGCATTTGGGGGAATATGTGGAGATTGAAATACTCAAACAAGGACAATATGAAGGGACAATATGAAAGGACAATGACTGGAGGAGATGGAACAAAGAAGGTGTGGAAAGATTCCGATTCCATCATCAACAATACATTGGAAGAGGAGACTACGGAGGAGATGAAGTGTAGTGGACTACATTCCAGTGTCTGCAATGAAATATAGACATATTTGCATGTGTAATACATAATTTGTGTCATATTCTTAGTTATTAATTTTTGTAGAATGATATTTGATGTTATTGGATACATGTGGGGATCTTAGATGTTTTTGTTTATTTCGTTGATGCTTAGGGACAGGGAGTCTAGGCAGGGAGAGGTCCACTATAGGGTCCAATGGGTTGACCAGCCTTAGAGTGGACATTTTTTGGATAGTATTTTGTTTACAGGGCCTTACATGTGTATTTAATTGCATCATAGTTTCAAATGCATTTATAAAGAGTTATGAATTCATTGGGAGTACCTAGGTGGTTGCCTGGGGCAGAGGGACCGTGAGAGAATTTTACTGTCTTGATTGATAACGAAGGTTGCCGGACAGTTTTTCGCTCTCACACTACATAAAGATTTGTTCATATTTCATAGTAATGTATTCACACTTCATAAACAGTTATTCATATTTCATAGAAAGGTATATACACTCTAGAGAATAATGTTTTTTGGTTTAAGGTTAAAAATACTCAATAAGATAAATTGGTACTTGTCATAATCCTATTCTGTTTGTTTTCGAGACTTTTAGTTAGTCTCGAAGGGGGGAAATGTAGTGTATTAGGATTATGTCTTTGTTAATGGTTTTTAAGTGGAACTGAAAGAATGTTGATTTTAGTATCAAGAGGGAATGTTTTAGTGTAACGCCACATACAACAGACAGGAAGTGTGTTATAGACAGGGGATTGTACAGTAGAGGGAGCCACCCACATCTTGGGGAGATTATATATACTGGGGGAAAAACGAAGGAGAGGGCAGAGCGGCCATTGCAATTCGGGGGATGCCGTTCTCCGGGTGATCTTGACACCTGTAAGCTCATGCTGAAAGCTTGTGATATGAATAAACCTTATGATCAAAGTTCAGTATGAGCGGACTCCTTTGTTAATCAGCAATAATTGCCAGCATTTACTCGATACAACAGTATCAGCTGCACTTTGATAAATATTATCACCATAATCAAGAACAGATAAATGTTCACTGAATAATCTGCTTCCTACTGCTCAGAGTTGATCTGTTTCTGTAGAAAAATACAACTTTAAATCTTAGCTTCTTAACCAGCTCATATATATGTTTTTTATACGTCAAATCCATATCAAATCGACTTGATGAAGCTGCCCAGCCAGAGCTACCTGCTGAAGAAAGGTCAGATTTCTCCATTACTTTATGTAGCTAACTTAGCTACATCTTCTGTTGGCTGATGGTGTTAATTGACTGAGAAATAATGAACCACAGTTACTGTAAATGGTTACATATCTGGAAGTTTGCATTTCTAACTTAGCGATTGCTTACACATGAAACAATATCCAGTTAAGCTATAGACCAGGGGTGTCAAACTCATTCCATGAAAGGCCTAGTGTCTGCGGGTTTTTGTTTTTTTCCTTTAAATTAAGACCTAGACAACCAGGTGAGGGGAGTTCTTTACTAATTATTGACCCTAATTAATTAATCAAGTACAAGGGAGGACCGAAAACCAGCAGACACCCAGCCCTCAGTGGAATGAGTTTGACACATGCTATAGACTGTGTGTGTGTGTGTGTGTGTGTGTGTGTGTGTGTGTGTGTGTGTGTGTGTGTGTGTGTGTGTGTGTGTGTGTGTGTGTGTGTGTGTGTGTGTGTGTGTGTGTGTGTGTGTGTGTGTGTGTGTGTGTGTGTGTGTGTGTGTGTGTGTGTGTGTGTGTGTGTGTGTGTGTGTGTGTGTGTGCGTGTGTGTGAGAGAGTTCTGAATGTTCCCACAGTATGGCATTTGAGCTGATCATCATGAACTTCATGAAGTTACATCAGCCAATATAGTAAGTTAAAATAAGCCTTTTAATTGGTATGGCTATATTAAACCAAGATATTTTCCTGCTCACTGAAAGGCAGATGTAGGCTATACTCTTCAGTTGTAAACACGACTATTGCTGTGACAATTGGCCTACTTCTCTGAATGTATACAGGTGTAAGATCACCCTGTTGTTGCAGGAAATGTCCTGCACAGCAGGAAATGCAAGCTTGTAGTGTATTCAAGGTTTAAAAATCAAATCAAATAAAATGTTATTTGCCACATGCGCCGAATACAACAGCTGTAGACATTACCGTGAAATGCTTACTTACAGCCCTTAACCAACAATGCATTTATTTTTTAATAAAAAAGTAAAATAAAACAGCAAAAAAAAGTTTTGAGGAAAGTAAAATAAAATAAGAGTAGGGAGGCTATATAAAGGGGGGTACCGGTGCAGAGTCAATGTGCGGGGGCACTGGCTAGTTGAGGTAATATGTACATGTGGGTAGAGTTAAAGTGACTATGCATAAATAATTAACAGAGTAGCAGCAGCGTGAAAAGATGGGGTGGGGGTGCAAATAGTCCGGGTAGCCATGATTAGCTGTTCAGGGGTCTTATGGCTTGGGGGTAGAAGCTGTTGAGGAGCCTTTTGGACCTAGACTTGGCGCTCCGGTACCACTTGCCGTGCGGTAGCAGAGAGAACAGTCTATGACTAGGGTGGCTGGAGTCTTTGACAATTTTACATTTACATTTTAGTCATTTAGCAGACACTCTTATCCAGAGCGACTTACAGTTAGTGAATACATTTGTTTTTTGGTTATTTTTATACTGGCCCCCAAAGGGAATCGAACCCACAACCCTGGCGTTGCAAATGCCATGCTCTATCAACTGAGCTACATCCCTGCCGGCCATTCCCTCCCCTACCCTGGACGACGCTGGGCCAATTGTGCGCCGCCCATGAGTCTCCCGGTCGGGGCCGGCTGCGACAGAGCCTGGATTCGAACCAGGATCTCTAGTGGCACAGTTTTGAGGGCCTTCCTCTGACACTGCCTGGTATAGAGGTCCTGGATGGCAGGAAGCTTGGCCCCAGTGATGTACTGGGCTGTACGCACTACCCTCTGTAGTGCCTTGCGGTCGGAGGCCGAGCAGTTGCCATACCAGGCGGTGATGCAACCAGTCAGGATGCTCTCGATGGTGCAGCTGTAGAACATTTTGAGGATCTGAGGAACCATGCCAAATCTTTTCAGTCTCCTGAGGGGGAATAGGCTTTGTCCTGCCCTCTTCACGACTGTCTTGGTGTGTTTGGACCATGATAGTTAGTTGGTGATGTGGACACCAAGGAACTTGAAGCTCTCAACCTGTTCCACTACAGCCCCGTCGATGAGAATGGGGTCGTGCCCAGTCCTCTTTTTTTTTCCTGTAGTCCACAATCATCTCCTTTGTCTTGGTCACGTTGAGGGAGAGGTTGTTATCCTGGCACCACACAGCCAGGTCTCTGACCTCCTCCCGATAGGCTGTCTCATCGTTGTCGGTGATCAGGCCTACCACTGTTGTGTCATCGGCAAACTTAATGATGGTGTTGGAGTCGTGCCTGGCCATGCAGTCATGGGTGAACAGGGAGTACAGGAGGGGACTGAGCACGCACCACTGAGGGGCCCCCGTGTTGAGGATCAGCGTGGCAGATATGTTGTTACCTACTCTTACCACCTGGGGGCGGCCCGTCAGGAAGTCCAGGATCCAGTTGCAGAGGGAGGTGTTTAGTCCCAGGATACTTAGCTTAGTGATGAGCTTTGAGGGCACTATGGTGTTGAACGCTGAGCTGTAGTCAATGAATAGCATTCTCACATAGGTGTTCCTCTTTTCCAGGTGGGAAAGGGCAGTGTGGAGTGCAATAGAGATTGCATCATCTGTTGGGGCGGTATGCAAATTGGAGTGGGTCTAGGGTTTCTGGGATAATGGTGTTGATGTGAGCCATGACCAGCCTTTCAAAGCACTTCATGGCTACAGACGTCAGTGCTACGGGTCGGTAGTCATTTAGGCAGGTTATCTTAGTGTCCTTGGGCACAGGTACTATGGTGGTCTGCTTGAAACATGTTGGTATTACAGACTCAGTCAGGGACATGTTGAAAATGTTGGTGAAGACACTTGCCAGTTGGTCAGCACATGCTCAGAGTACACGTCCTGGTAATCCGTCTGGCCCCGCGGGCCTTGTGAATGTTGACCTGCTTAAAAGTCTTACTCACATCGGCTACGGAGAGCGTGATCACATAGTCATCCGGAACAGCTCGTGTTCTCATGCATACTTCAATGTTGCTTGCCTCGAAGCGAGCATAGAAGTGGTTTAGCTCGTCTGGTAGGCTTGTGTCACTGGGCAGCTCGCGGCTGTGCTTCCCTTTGTAGTCTGTAATAGTTTTCAAGCCCTGCCACATCCGACGAGCATCAGAGCCGGTGTAGTACAATTCAATCTTAGTCCTGTATTGACCCTTTGCCTGTTTGATGGTTCGTCGGAGGGCATAGCGGGATTTTTTATAAGCGTCCGGGTTAGAGTCCCGCTCCTTGAAAGCGGAAGCTCTACCGTTTAGCTCAGTGCGGATGTTGCCTGTAATCCATGGCTTCTGGTTGGTGTATGTACATATGGTCACTGTGGGGACGACATCATTGATGCACTTATTGATGAAGCCAGTGACTGATGTGGTGTACTCATCAATGCTATCTGAAAAATCCCGGAACATGTTCCAGTCTGTGCTAGCAAAACAGTCCTGTAGCTTAGCATCTGCGTCATCTGACCACTTTTTTAATAACCGAGTCACTGGTGCATCCTGCTTTAGTTTTTGCTTATAAGCAGGAATCAGGAGGATAGAGTTATGGTCAGATTTGCCAAATGGAGGGCGAGGGAGAGCTTTGTATGCGTCTCTGTGTGTGGAGTAAAGGTAGTCTAGAGTTTTTTTTCCTCTGGTTGCACATTTAACATGCTGGTAGAAATTAGGTAGAATGGATTTAAGTTTCCCTGCATTAAAGTCCCCAGCCACTAGGAGCGCTGCCTCTGGATGAGCATTATCCTGTTTAGTTATGGCCTTATACAGCTCATTGAGTGCAATCTTAATGCCAGCATTGGTTTGTGGTGGTAAATAGACAGCTATGAAAAACATAGATGAAAACTCTCTTGGTAAATAGTGTGGTCTACAGCTTATCAGAAGGTACTCTACCTCAGGCGAGCAAAACCTCGAGACTTCCTTAGTATTTGATTTTGTGCACCAGCTTTTGTTTACAAATATACACAGACCGCCACCCCTTGTCTTACCGGAGTCAGCTGTTCTATCCTGCCAATGTAGCGTATAGCCCGCTAGCTGTATGTTGTCCATGTCGTCGTTCAGCCATGACACGGTGAAACATAAGATATTACAGTTTTTAATGTCCCGTTGGTAGGATAAGCGTAAATCGTAGGTCATCAAATTTATTTTCCAATGATTGAAGATTGGCTAATATGATTGATGGAAGAGGCAGTTTACTCACTTGCCGTCGGATCCTTACGAGGCACCCCGACCTACGTCCACAATATCTCTGTCTCTTTCTCCTGCAAATGACAGGGATTTGGGCCTTGTCAGGTGTCTGTAGGATATCCTTCGCGGCCGCCTTGTTGAAGAAAAAATCTTTGTCCAATACGAGGTGAGTAATCGCTGTCCTGATATCCAGAAGCTATTTTTGGTTATAAGAGACGATGGCAGAAACATTATGCACAGAATAAATTACAAATAATGCGAAAAAAGACACATAATAGTACAATTGGTTAGAGGGCTGTAAAACGGCAGCCATCTTCTCCGGCGCCATCAGATCAAATCTTCTAAAGTTTGTAATTTCCACTTAAAACTTTCCAAAAATGTATCAATCCTTACAAAAATTTGAATTAATTATAATCCACACATTAATTCACATTTTCTGTTGCTGCAGGAATATTTTCCTGCTGTGAGAAAATGATCAAATTAAGGTCCCACATCTGTACATACCCCCTGTGCGGGGATTGATGATCAATGATATGGAAGCAGTCTAATATTACTTGGTTAATGATACCCCCCCCCATAACAGTTTTACACTATTTTAAATGGAATGCTCAACAGTGATGATCTATCTCTCTCTATTCAATTCACAGGGGCTTTATTGGCATGTGAAACATATGTCAACGTTGCCAAAGCAAGTGGAATAAACAATCACAAATTAACAGTTAACGCTCTACCTCTACCTCTCTCTCTCTCTCTCTCGACAATCCTCACAGTTCACTCACAGATGGTATGTAGGCTGGTTGATGGCACCTGCAGACCTGTTTGAGGGACAACTGGACAGAATATACAGTTGAAGTCAGAAGTTTACATACACGTTAGCCAAATACATTTAAACTCGTTTTTTCACAATTCCTGACATTTAATCCTAGTACAAATTCCCTGTTTTAGGTCAGTTAGGATCACCACTTTATTTTAAGAATGTGAAATGTCAGAATAATAGTAGAGAGAATGATTTATTTCAGCTTTTATTTCTTTCATCACATTCCCAATGGGTCAGAAGTTTCCATACACTCAATTAGTATTTGGTAGCATTGCCTTTAAATTGTTTAACTTGCGTCAAACGTTTCAGGTAGCCTTCCACAAGCTTCCCACAATAAGTTGGGTGAAATTTGGCCCATTCCTCCTGACAGAGCTGGTGTAAGTGAGTCAGGTTTGTAGGCCTCCTTGCTCACACACGCTTTTTCAGTTCTGCCCACAAATGTTATATAGGATTGAGGTCAGAGCTTTGTGATGGCCACTCCAATACCTTGACTTTGTTGTCCTTAAGCCATTTTGCCACAACTTTGGAAGTATGCTTGGGGTCATTGTCCATTTGGAAGACCCATTTGCGACCATGCTTTAACTTCCTGACTGATGTCTTGAGATGTTGCTTCAATATATCCACATAATTTTCCTTCCTCATGATGTCATCTATTTTGTGAAGTTTTTGTGAAGCACCAAAGTATGTTCATCTCTAGGAGACAGAACGCGTCTCCTTCCTGAGCGGTATGACGGCTGCGTGGTCCCATGGTGTTTATACTTGCGTACTATTGTTCGTACAGATGAACGTGGTACCTTCAGGCGTTTAGAAATTGCTCCCAAGAATGAATCACACTTGTGGAGGTCTACAATTCTTTTTCTGAGGAACTGGCTGATTTCTTTTAATTTTTCCATAATGTCAAGCAAAGAGTCACTGAGTTTGAAGGTAGGCCTTGAAATACATCCACAAGTACACCTCCAATTGACTCAAATGATGTCAATTAGCCTATCAGAAGCTTCTAAAGCCATGACATCATTTTCTGGAAATTTCCAAGCTATAGGCACAGTCAACTTAGTGTATGTAAACTTCTGACCCACTGGAATTGTTATACAATTAATTATAAGTGAAATAATCTGTCTGTAAACAATTGTTGGAAAAATTACTTGTGTTGTGCACAAAGTAGATGTCCTAACTGACTTGCCAAAACTATAGTTTGTTAACAAGAAATGTGTGGAGTGGTTGAAAAACAAGTTTTAATGACTCCAACCTAAGTGTATGTAAACTTCCGACTTCAACTGTATCAGAATTCTTGGACTTCAGCTGAGACCCTCCTCTCCTTCCCCATACTTCAAAGAAAGACCCTTTACACTTCCTGTTAAGCATGATGCTCTCAAAGTTTGTCTCTCCATTTCTCTCATGTCATGTGGTCCTCTGTAGCTCAGCTGGTAGAGCATGGCGCTTGTAACGCCAAGGTAGTGGGTTTGATCCCCGGGACCACCCATACACAAAAATGTATGCACGCATGACTGTAAGTTGCTTTGGATAAAAGCGTCTACTAAATGGCATATTATCTCACTCTCTCTTTCTCTCCAGGATACATTAGGGGAAGTTGTTTTGCTGTTGGCACCAATCCCATGCGGCCAGGCTGCCAAGTCAACTACTTTATCCCCCTCATACTAAACTTTTCTCACTCTTGTTCAACTGCCCTTTGAATAAATAAATTCAATGTTTAAATTTGCTTCAAGTTTGATTTTTACTGACTGTTGACAGATGGCACTTGTATGGAGGGTTGTGGGTGTGGGGGGAGAGAGTGGATAGATGGGTGTAGATGGGTTTGGTTGAAGAAACTCCCTTTCCCCCTACCTCCCTTCCTTCTCTTGATAAGTAATACAAGTGAATGCAATTGCTGCATTTTACCTGTAATCCAAAATAAAATAAAATAAAATATTTTATAAGTTACAAGCTAAGACAAAATTAGATGTCATGATATTACTTTGTCTTTACACATCTATTTACTAATGGCCAAATGTAGTAACCATCCACTTCAGCTAGCACTTCCTGTTTTTAGGTCTGTTTTCACATTTTAAGGTAAAGAGCTTTGGATGAAGTGTCAAAAATGTGACACAGGTTGTATTATTATGCTTAGTAGGCCTGAGGCTACAGCCAACTAACAAATGACCAGCCAGGCTAACACACACACCTCCAGTACACTCCTCTCCCCGTCTACACTTACTTACACACATACAATTCAAGGAAGATCTAAGTCTGTATTCACAAAATGTCTCTTTGAATGGGCTGCGTCTCAATCCACCGCATCCACTGATATCGGCCTTCCGCATCTGCGGTGAAAGGTGGCAGAGCTACCGGTGTTTGTCAGACTATGTGACAACCCGGAAATTGTTCTTATTACGAAAATGTCTGTAGCATCCCAACAGTTTGGGCTATACACTAATATGACCCCTCTATGGAAAGGTGAGACTCTCACAAACATGTACATGTCAGTTGTTTTAATCTAGGAGTGATTGAGTGAGTGAGTGAGTGAGTGAGTGAGTGAGTGAGTGAGTGAGTGAGTGAGTGAGTGAGTGAGAGCTAGGAGAGGAAAGGGAGAGAGAGAGCGTGTGTGTGGGGGGGAATCAGTAATATTAGACTGGTTCCGTATCATTGATCATCAACGCCCCCACAGGGATTATGTGCAGATGTAGGATCTTAATTTGATCATTTTCTCATAGTAGAAAAATAATCCTGCAGCAAAACGAAATGTGAATTATTGTGTGGATTATAATTAATTAACATTTTTGTAAGGGTTGATACATTTAGGGCAAATCAAGTCTGACATTTTAAAGTGAAAATTAGAAACATTAGAAGCCTTTTTAAACCTTGAATACACTTCACGTTTGCATTTCCTGCTGTGCAGGACATTTCCTGCAACAACAGGGTGATCAAATTAAGATCCTACACCTGTATACACTGAGTTCAGAACTCACTCACACATAGACACACAGACACACATGCACACATACACATCAGCACTGACTATTGCTTAATTGGATATTGTTGTATGTGTAAGCAATAGCTAAGTTAGCTATGCAAAGTGCCAGATAGGTAACCATTTACAATATCTGCTGTTCATTATTACTTAGTCAATAAACACCATCAGCTGACAGAAGATCTAGCTAAGTTAGCTTCAGAAAGTAAGGGAGAGATCTGGCCTTTCTGCAGCAGGTAGCTCTGGCCGGGCAGCTTAATCTTGTAGCAGCTTGAGGGACTAACTTATTTCCACTAGCTACTACTAGCTAGCATGACTACAGCCAGTAACCATGTAGGGCTAGCTAGCAGCCTGCTAGCTAGTGCCAGCTTGGCTTGCTAGCTAGGCAGCTAGTGCTAGTTAGCCAGCTAGTGCAAGACAACTTTGTTCAGTTGTTGTTGAGTTTGTAATAAGTTCTGCATCTTAGCTAACATACGTATTTTTATCTTCCTGTCACACTCACACAGTCTAATCCTTTCTTTGTGCTGCCAACCCAGGCTGTAAACACCCCCCTAAGCCCGTGAATATTCTATGAGGGGGCGTGTACTTCTGGGTGGGAACAAAATGAAAAATGAAAATGAAAAATGGAATGTACAAAACAAAAAACAAAAAACAAAAATTGAATAGATTTTGTTGTTATTTGTTTTCCATTATTCAATTTCCAAACAATTTCGAGAATATATATGATAAAACAGGTAATATCCCATTTTCGTTTTTCAAATTCTGAAAAAAAAGAAAATGAGCCATTTTCCATTTTTTCATCCTCTTTTTTGACTCAGTAATCAAAATAACCTAACCTACACAGACCTTGGAGGTCTGGAGAATTTTGTATTGCAAAAACAGTTTAAATATGGGCCAAGATTTTGTTTGGATGTTACATTTCAAGAACCCTCCCCCCACATGCCCGTTGGTTCTATGTTTGTCACTGTTTTCCGACCAGGAAGGAGACATTTTGCAGAGAGTTGTTCCATATGCTAGTTTGCAACAAAAATAATTGTCATGCACTGTTGCACCTATGACACTAATCTAGTGAGCACTATTGGTGCTTTCAAGACAACTGGAAACTCTGAAAAAAACGAAGTCAAATCATGACGTCAGTGATCTTCAGGTCAGAAAGTCGGAGCTCTAGAAAGATGCCAGAGTTTCTGAGTTGGATGACCATTCAAAAAGATTTTTCTCAGTCCGAGCTTGTTTTCTTTCGAGATCCCAGTTGTTTTGAACGCACTGAAGTCGGAAGTCAGAGATTTCCGAGTTCCGAAATCTGAGTTCCCAGTTGTTTTGAACGCAGCATATTACCGGGTTTCGACCTCTATTTAGAACTTCCCAATGCTTCCCCATATTAGGGAAGCCTGGTTCTCCACGAGGCTATCATTAAATACGTATTTTTGATTTCAAATGTAATGTTTGGGCATTTCCATCAAACACAGAATAACATTAAAGGTTTTTATTTTTAAGTCAAAGGGGATCTTTCAGAATTGCCGCAACAAATGCACATTTTGGCATATTGCGCACCAATTTGCTTATAATAACACACAGGGGCTCAACTTTCACTGGGGATGGGGGAAAGTTCAAATGTATCACTTAAGCATGTTAACCCCCGCAAGGCTGCCGGCCCACAGCTAGCTGGTGTGTTCATGGACATATTCAATCTCTCCCTTTCCCAGTCTGCTGTTCCCACATGCTTCAAGAGGGCCACCATTGTTCCTGTACCCAAGAAATCAAAGGTAACTGAACTAAATGACTATCGCCCTGTAGCACTCACCTCTGTCATCATGAAGTGCTTTGAGAGACTAGTCAAGGATCATATCACCTCTACCTTACCTGTCACCCTAGACCCACTTCAATTTGCTTACCGCCCCAATAGATCCACAGACGATGCAATTGCCATCACACTGCACACTGCCCTATCCCATCTGGACAAGAGGAATACCTATGTAAGAATGCTGTTCATTGACTATAGCTCAGCATTCAACACCATAGTACCCTCCAAGCTCATCATTAAGCTCGAGGTCCTGGGTCTGAACCCCGCCCTGTGCAACTGGGTCCTGGACTTCCTGACGGCCGCCCCCAGGTGGTGAAGGTAGGAAACAACATCTCCACTTTGCTGATCCTCAACACTGGGGCCCCACAAGGGTGCGTGCTCAGCCCCCTCCTGTACTCCCTGTTCACCCATGACTGCGTGGCCAAGCACGCTTCCAACTCAATCATCAAGTTTGCAGACGACACAACAATAGTAGGCTTGATTACCAACAATGATGAGACCGCCTACAGGGAGGAGGTGAGGGCTATGGGAGTGTGGTGCCAGGAAAATAACCTCTCACTCAACATTAACAAAACAAAGGAGATGATCGTGGACTTTAGGAAACAGCAGAGGGTGCACCCCCCTATCCACATCGACAGGACCGCAGTGGAGAAGGTGGAAAGCTTCAAGTTCCTTGGCGTACACATCACCGACAAACTGAAATGGTCCACCCACGCACACAGTGTGGTGAAGAAGGCGCAACAGAGCCTCTTCAACCTCAGGAGGCTGAAGAAATGTGGCTTATCACCTAAAACCCTCACAAACTTTTACAGATGCACAATTGAGAGCATCCTGTCGGGCTGTATCACCGCCTGGTACGGCAACTGCACCGCCCACAACCGCAGGGCTCTCCAGAGGGTGGTGCGGTCTGCCGAACGCATTACCGGGGACAAACTACCCGCCCTCCAAGACACATACAGCACCCGATGTCACAGGAAGGCCAAAAAGATCATCAAGGACATCAACCACCCGAGCCACTGCCTGTTCACCCCGCTATCATCCAGAAGGCGAGGTCAGTACAGGTGCTTCAAAGCTGGGACAGAGAGAATGAAAAACAGCTTCTAGCTCAAGGCCATCATCAGACTGTTAAAAAGCCATCACTAGCACATTAGAGGCTGCTGCTGCCTATTGAAATCACTGGCCACTTTAAGAAATGGAACACTAGTCACTTTAATAATGTTTACATATTTTGCACAACTCATCTCATATGTGTATATACTGCATTCTATTCTATAATATTCTTCTGTATCTTAGTCCATGCCGCTCTGTCATTGCTTGTCCATATATGAATATTTTCTTAAATCCAATTCCTTACTTTTTTGTGTGTATTGGGTATATGTTGTGAAATTGTTAGATATTACTGCACTGTCGGAGCAAGAAGCACAAGCATTTCGCTACACCCGCTATAACATATGCTAAACACGTGTATGTGACAAATACAATTTGATTTGATTTGATTTGAATGTGATACAAAACGAGGCAAAGGTGTGTTTTAGGACCATGTGGACAACTCCCAGCGGTCGGGTAGGCTGTTTGGAGTGTTTATCCTACTGGATAATTTTTTTTAAATAAATACATTATGTCCCCCCACTTCTAAAACCAAAGTTGCGCCCCTGATAACACACACCTCTGGGAAACTCGATGCATGTAAGTCCAGGGGTTGTCCCTCACAGCTGTCCGGTTGTTTACATTGCCTATAATGCTCAAGGTCCCGGGATAAGGATTACATTTGACCCTCAACTGTTAGTCAACCATATTACAGCTCAGTGCTCGCGTCGTGGCTCTGGCGACAAATCCAGCAGTTTGATAGGCTGGAGTCACATGACTCTGCTAATCGTGAGTGTATTTCAGCGTCCACGAGAGGACTGTAGCTCTCTCCTCTGAGAGCGGCTTTGAATTAAATCCTGAATCGGAGGAGGAGGTATTTTTTGCAACCATCGCGCTATCGTTGAAACGTGTCGCCGAGCTGGGGGGAAATTCGGGAAAGAGGTGCCGCGCTGGAGCACCGCACAGCACCGACACACGACGCGGCACGAACATGCTCACGCGGGTTAAATCTGCGGTGGCCAATTTCATGGGAGGCGTTGTGGCTGGTGGTGCTAACGGTGACTATTTCGGATCAGATCTGCCGCTGAAATTCCCCTACATGAGACCCGAGTTCCTAGGACTGACCCCGGATGAAATCGAGTGTTCCGCAGATCACATAGCGCGGCCGATTCTCATTCTCAAAGAGACGAAGAGATTGCCGTGGGTCACATAATATAATTAAACATGAACGCTATTGCCTATCATAGATTTGTGTTGTGTGTCACAGTCTCTCTCATGCGAATAACAGCTGAGAGAGAGAGAGAGAGAGAGAGACAGAGAGAGAGAGAGAGAGAGAGAGAGAGAGAGAGAGAGAGAGAGAGAGAGCTAAGGCAGAGACAATAAGAAGAAACAGTGGCAGAATAAATTCAACCACACCTTTGTACTAAACAACTATTGATTTAGAACCAGGGACAGTTACCGCAAGTTGCAAAGAAAACAGGAGCTGCCTCCACTATTCCAGCACCATTTCAACTTCAACATTTCAACATCATCAAATCTCCTATGCTTAGTCGAATACAGTGACAACTATAAGATACCAAAAACGATTTAGTCTAATCAACGTAAGCTAAATATGATGTGGCTGTCCATGGTTCTGATTTGTGTGTGTGTGCGTTTGTGCAAGTAGAAAAAACTTGTTCGCTCACCCTACTTATAGAGAAATGCCAATGCCATCCTCCTCTCTTTCAAGTTGATGAAACAGTCTATGACTCTGTCATACAGTACACACTTTTATTTTTTGTTGTCCTAGGCTACCTGGCTAAAATGCTTGCTCACTAGCCTAACTTCCTTTCATGGGCAACGTTAGTTAGTTAACTTTGGCTAATGTAGCTACAGTGGGGAAAAAATGTATTTAGTCAGCCACCAATTGTGCAAGTTCTCCCACTTAAAAAGATGAGAGAGGCCTGTAATTTTCATCATAGGTGCACGTCAACTATGACAAACCAAATGAGAAAAAAAATTCCAGAAAATCACATTGTAGGATTTTTAATGAACTTATTTGCAAATTATGGTGGAAAATAAGTATTTGGTCAATAACAAAAGTTTCTCAATACATTGTTATATACCCTTTGTTGGCAATGACACAGGTCAAACGTTTTCTGTAAGTCTTCACAAGGTTTTCACACACTGTTGCTGGTATTTTGGCCAATTCCTCCATGCAGATCTCCTCTAGAGCAGTGATGTTTTGGGGCTGTCGCTGGGCAACACGGACTTTCAACTCCCTCCAAAGATTTTCTATGGGGTTGAGATCTGGAGACTGGCTAGGCCACTCCAGGACCTTGAAATGCTTCTTACGAAGCCACTCCTTCGTTGCCCGGGCAGTGTGTTTGGGATCATTGTCATGCTGAAAGACCCAGCCACGTTTCATCTTCAATGCCCTTGCTGATGGAAGGAGGTTTTCACTCAAAATCTCACGATACATGGCCCCATTCATTCTTTCCTTTACACGGATCAGTCGTCCTGGTCCCTTTGCAGAAAAAACAGCCCCAAAGCATGATGTTTCCACCCCCATGCTTCACAGTAGGTATGGTGTTCTTTGGATGCAACTCAGCATTCTTTGTCCTCCAAACACGACGAGTTGAGTTTTTACCAAAAAGTTATATTTTGGTTTCATCTGACCATATGACATTCTCCCAATCCTCTTCTGGATCATCCAAATGCACTCTAGCAAACATCAGATGGGCCTGGACATGTACTGGCTTAAGCAGGGGGACACGTCTTGCACTGCAGGATTTGAGTCCCTGACGGCGTAGTGTGTTGCTGATGGTAGGCTTTGTTACTTTGGTTCCAGCTCTCTGCAGGTCATTCACTAGGTCCCCCCGTGTGGTTCTGGGATTTTTGCTCACCGTTCTTGTGATCATTTTGACCCCACGGGGTGAGATCTTGCGTGGAGCCCCAGATCGAGGGAGATTATCAGTGGTCTTGTATGTCTTCCATTTCCTAATAATTGCTCCCACAGTTGATTTCTTAAAACCAAGCTGCTTACCTATTGCAGATTCAGTCTTCCCAGCCTGGTGCAGGTCTACAATTTTGTTTCTGGTGTCCTTTGACAGCTCTTTGGTCTTGGCCATAGTGGAGTTTGGAGTGTGACTGTTTGAGGTTGTGGACAGGTGTCTTTTATACTGATAACAAGTTCAAACAGGTGCCATTAATACAGGTAACGAGTGGAGGACAGAGGAGCCTCTTAAAGGAGAAGTTACAGGTCTGTGAGAGCCAGAAATCTTGCTTGTTTGTAGGTGACCAAATACTTATTTTCCACCATAATTTGCAAATAAATTCATATAAAATCCTACAATGTGATTTTCTGGATTATTTTTTCTCAATTTGTCTGTCATAGTTGATGTGTACCTATGATGAAAAGTACAGGCCTCTCTCGTATTTTTAAGTGGGAGAACTTTGTCACGCCCTGGCTCTGGGGACTATGTTATGTTGAGCCAGGGTGTGTAAGTCTATGTTTTGTATGTCTATGTTGGCCTGAGTGACTCCCAGTCGGAGGCAACGAGTGTCAGCTGGTTGTCTCTGATTGGGAGCCATATTTAACTATCGGTCTTTTCACTTTGTGTTGTGGTTTCTTGTTCCTTTTGGTTTGTGTGTATCGAAGGACTTCACGTTTCGTTCGTTGTTTTGATCAGGTGATCTGTTTAATAAATAATATGTACGCATTCAACGCTGCGCATTGGTCCTCCTCCTTAAGCGATCGTGACAGAAGAAACCACCAAAAATGGACCAAGCAGCGTGAAGAGGAGAGAGGAAGGACCTGGGATCAGGGGAGTAGGAGTTTCGGCTGGGCCACGCTAAGTGAAGAGGAGAGAGGCTGGTCTATGAAGCAATGGATCGAGAGTCTGGCGAGAGCTAGGGAGGCCTGGTCCACGGGGAGGAGAGAACCCCAGAACATTTTTAGGGGGGGGCTCACGACGTGGACGACGGGGCAGCCGGAGGCCGCGATGGAGCGGTCCAGCGGGTGTGCAGAGGAGGCCGCCAGGTTAAGGGGGCCACTGGTCACAGAGGAGAGGGAAAGTGTGGAGGCACGGCGAGAGGTACTGGGGTGTATTACCAGTCCGGTCCGGCCCGTTCCTGATCCCTGCATAGGGCCAGTGGCGTGTGTCCCCAGTACGGTTCGGCCTGTTCCTGCCTCTCGCACCGAGCCTGTGGTGCGCGTTGTCAGCCCTGTCCGGCCCGTTCCTGCTCTCCGTACCAAGTCGGTGGTGCGCGTCGTCAGTCCGGCACGGCCCGTTCCTGCTCTCCGCACCAAGTCTGTGGTGCGCGTCGCCAGCCCAGTCCGGCCCATCCAAGCTTCCCGCACCAAGCCAGTGGTGTGCGTCGTCAGTCCGGCACGGCCCGTGCCTGCTCTCGCACCAAGTCTATGGTGCGTTTCGTCAGCCCTGTCCGGCCCGTTCTGCTCTCCGCACCAAGTCTGTGGTGCGCGTCGCCAGCCCAGTCCGGCCCATCCAGCTCCCCGCACCAGGTCAGTGGTGCGCGTCGTCAGCCCGGTCCGGCTCATTCCTGCTCCCCGCACCAAGTCAGGGGTGCGCTCGTCAGCCCGGTCCGGCCCGTTCCTCCTCCACGCATCAAGCCAGGGGTGTGCGTCGTCAGTCCAGCACAACCCGTGCCTGGGTCATGTCCGAGCCGGATCCGCCGCCGAGGCGTGAGTGCCCACCCGGTCCCTCCCTGTTGTGGTTGTTTGGCGCGGCCGGAGTCCGCGCCTTTGGGGGGGGGTACTGTCACGCCCTGGCTCTGGGGACTATGTTATGTTGAGCCAGGGTGTGTAAGTCTATGTTTTGTATGTCTATGTTGGCCTGAGTGACTCCCAGTCGGAGGCAACGAGTGTCAGCTGGTTGTCTCTGATTGGGAGCCATATTTAACTATCGGTCTTTTCACTTTGTGTTGTGGTTTCTTGTTCCTTTTGGTTTGTGTGTATCGAAGGACTTCACGTTTCGTTCGTTGTTTTGATCAGGTGATCTGTTTAATAAATAATATGTACGCATTCAACGCTGCGCATTGGTCCTCCTCCTTAAGCGATCGTGACAAACTTGCACAATTGGTGGCTGACTAAATACTTTTTTCCCCACTGTACATATTGAAATTCCATCCTCTCAGTCCAGGGGCACAATGTATGAATTTATGGTTGGATCAGAATCGCTGTTATAATCATTGGCTAGTACGGAGAGTTAAGTAAAACCACATGTCCATCCATGGCTAATTTAGGAAAGGGCCAATTTTTGCTAGCTAGCTAGCCACCGGAGGACAACAACACAATGAGATGCAACAATTCAAGTTGTTTCTGTCAATGACGTATTTCTCTTGATGCTATGTGATAGCAGAAAAGCCAAATCCGAACTGGCTTCCCTTGACATTTTGTTTTTGGTGCGCCAACGCCATTTACAGTTGAGCTCACTCAGTTTAGCTCAACGCTGATTGGCTATTCTTTTATACTTTTTTTTTATCAAGGGAGGCCAAATGCTCGCTGGCTTCCAAGGCATTCAATGCTATGGGCGGCAACAGTGTCATACTCTTTATGACCAGACAGCATCAGATAGATGGCCTACACATACAGAGACAGAGGGGCGCTGTTTTGCTCGCTAGGATGCTTTCTCCGGTGAGATACAATCAGCCTCGAATGAAGGAAAATTATGAAAACACAGAGAGAGGAAAGATAAATAATACAATTTAAAAAAATTGTTTTAATGGGTCAATTTTGGGGGGGAAGTCTGACTTCCCTGGGTATCCATGAATACACGCCACTGGTCCTTACATAGACATACAGCTTTCTATTTGAGTTATATGTCCCATTGATAAATCCACAGTGTACATTGAAGTATCCAACCTGTTCAAAGCTAACAGCAAATAATAGAAATGAAAATCAGGTGCAAGTGATGTCAGTGTGCATCTAATATGATGTGGTTATAAAAGAGCACATTTTCAAAGCAAATTCTCCTAAGAATTTCAGCAGTCATGGATGAAGTAATCACAGTCTGAATAACAGACAATCAATACCCTGAACAAACCCAAAACCCAGCCGTATACCTATTTTATTCCCACAGTAAAACAGATGCATTATCCTGGTTTAGCTTACATGCATCTATACTAATGTATGAAACATGTCTTTCTGTCTCTCACAAGGAAGGACAGTGGGAAATAACAAGTTTTTCTTCTGGCCCGTATTTGTAGGTCAATTGTGTTCTGAGAACTTCACTGTGTCACTAGGTCATTATAGTGTGTGTGTCCCCCCTCTCTCTCCATCCGGTCCCATTGCCAATATTGTAGCAAAGTAGTTCACTCAGTCGTTAGATATTAATCTCACTCATATATGTATAGATCTCACTCCACTCTGTCTGTGGTGCAAATACAACATCCTTTCCAATGGTTTTTGTGTTGTTTTTGTGTAGTTTGTGATTAGAATTCGTTACTCATTGATCGCTATAGTTTTATACATATCTTCCTTGCTTCACCAATAACAGGTCTATCAGTGTGTCTTTTTGAGAGGAAACACACAGCCATGCCAATTCTCATAGCTCTTTCTCGCTCTCTCTCTCTTGTCAGACTTGAATGATGTCTATGGCCTTGATCAGTGCTATACAGGGCCAATGGTGGAAAAAGTACCCAGTCCGCCAGATCAGAGGCGGTAGTGATGACCAGGGTTGTTCTCTTGATAAGTGCATGAATTGGACCATGTTCCTGTCCTGCTAAGCTTTCAAAATGTAACGAGTACTTTTGGGTGTCAGGGAAAATGTATGGAGTAAAAAGTACATTATTTTCTTTTGGAATGTCAAAAATATAAATAGTAATGTACAGATACCCAAAAAATCTACTTATGTAAAAATACTTTAAAGTACTACTTAAGTACTTTACACCACTGTACAGGGCAAATAAAACCAACACAGATTTCAGACAGATACATAATTGTTCTGTTTGTTGCATTCTCCAGATCTTCAGTCTCTTTGAAGGTGAGAGCTTTGTACTCTTGCTCTTGCTCTCTCTCTCTCTCTCGCTCCCTCAGAACCAGTTGAGGATTTGTAGGAAAATCTCTCTTTCCCTCTATCGTTCTCTTCATCTTTCTTCTGTCTGTCGGTCAGTCTGTCTCTTCCACTCTATCCCGCTCTCTTTCTCTCCCCTCTTTCTCTAGGGATCATCTTTGAGAAGACAGTTTTGCCTCTGTTTCTGTCTGATAGTTAATGAGTCCAGACCTAATTGGCATTTCACTGTAAGAACCTCATCCTCTGTCATTACACACCTCAACTCTAATTATACTATCTTGCATATATTAGGCAGACACCATCTAGACAGCTTACACTAACAAATTGCTGTACATTTTGTTAGCTACTGTAATTATATATTACAGTACTGTAAAGAGCAATGCATTATGGGGGCTCAATGGCATTCTGCTACACTGCTGTAAATTGCTGAAATCTTACAATACAATTGACATTAACATACTGTATTATATGTTTTGCTGTATGTTTACAGCAGCATACTGTGAATTCTGTGTATTGTGGGAAAATGTTGTGGGCGTGGGAAATAATCTCTGGTTCATTAACATATTTTGAGGCGTGCCTTGTATGAGGCTGTATTTGTTGCACCCGTTAGTGTGAATGCTGTACCCCACAGAATACAGTGCAATACCATATTTCTAGAGTCTAAAACCATTATCTGTAAATCTACAGTAATATACTGGCTACTGTGCTGCCAATAATTTGCTGTAATTGAATACCACCCCACAGAATACAGTACCATACTGTTTTTTTGGAGTGCCAAAAACCTTTTGAACACTAGTGGGTGCATTGTATTGTTGTTTCTGGCTCATTAACATATTTTGAGGCGTGCCTTGTAAGAGGCTGTATTTGTTGCACCGTTAGTGAGAGTGTTGTACCAATTTAACTGAAATGTGGTAGTAGTTCTCTAACAATGTAATGTTTATAGGGGACAGATAAGAGTGCCAGCAAGACTCAAACCTTTAACGGTTGAGTGTTTAGCCCTGTAGTCACTGCCAGTGTAGAAGCCTTTGTTAAGACCTAAAAAAGTGCAAGTGATATAAAGCACCAAATATTCATTGGTATGCTGTAATATATGATTACATATTCACTGTTAGCTATTGCTGTAATTTTATTACATTACAATTTAACAATAAAGTACTGTATTGCTGTTTTGGTGTATATTTACTGCAACATTCTGTAAATTATGGTGCACAGTGGAAAGATTTTGTGAGAGGGGAAAGAATTGCTGGCTCATTAACCTATTTCGAGGCGTGCCTTGTAAGTGGCGCTATTTGTTGCAACCGTTAGTAAGAATTCTGTACCAATTTTAATTCTATATAGTTGTAGTGCCCTAACAATTTAATGGGTATAGGGGACAGATCAGAATGTCAGAAAAGTTTTAAACCTTTAGGTTGAGTGGTTTGTCCTGTAATCACAGCCAGTTTGGAAGCCTTTGTTTAGGCCTCTAGAACTACAAGTGATATAAAACACAAAATATTCTGTAATATACAAATGCCTAATAGTCAACCTGCTTGCACCAATCCCATGTAATTGCAGTAAACTACTGTTAAATACCAATATTACGTTTACAGTAGCATTTAATTTCTTACAGTATAGTAGGCTAATTTTACAGTATTGTGATGTTTTTTTAGTCAACCTTAGTTTAATGCACTGATTGTAAGTTGAACTGGACAAGAGTGTCTGCTAAATTATGTAATGGAAGAAGGGCTGATAATCGGCAGTAATGAGGTAATCTGCCAATTTGAAACTGTGGGGGTCATCCAGACTACTCCATACCATTGTTTTTTCCTCGTGGCCTTCTGGCTGTTTTCTCAGTCATAACCTCCCACAAACCTTGGAGAACAGCCACTGGAGTAATCACATTGTGGCCTCCCTGAGACTCATTGAGCTATCAGTGAAGTGGAGAGACGTGTTTGGCTGACAGAGGTGACACTCTATCTCGCTCACTCTCTCTCGCTCTGTCTGACCCTTGGCTGATTGTCACACACACACACACACACACACACACACACACACACACACACACACACACACACACACACACACACACTCACTCACACTCAGATGTGTTTCTGAGACATGTAGGATTTGCATTGCCAAGTAGCATGTTGTTTTGATAACTGTATTTAGAGTTTTGCACATGTATCCGCAGTATTGAACAATGCTTGTTAGCAATCTAAAAAAACTGTAAAGCAACAGTTGGCCAGTTATATCTACAGTAGTTTGGTAACCCATTTAGAAATCCTCCCTAATTTTTACATTTACATTTTTGTCATTTAGCAGACACTCTTATCCAGAGCGACCCACTGCGTGCATACATCTCTCATCCAGAGCGACCCACTGCGTGCAGTGCATACATCTCTCATACTAATGAAGGATGAACTGTGATTAAACACCGTGAAAATAATCTGACATGCTCCCGCCGGCCACCTCCAGGAAAATGTTTGATCAAATTGAACACACTATAATATACATTTCTGTATTGCAATATTTAGCTTTCTAAGTGTGTGTGTTTGTTTGTGTGTGAGAGTTTATGATAGCAAATCAATGCTATCAATGTAATTGAAAAATAGACTACAAAGTAACCATTCTATTTCTAAGCAAACATATATATATATTGTCTGTCCCCCCACACACACACACACACACACACCCACCCCTACAGGACTCAGGGGGTCTAGTATTCCACTACTGGGCATTGTTTGACGGCCATGCCGGCTCCGGAGCTGCAGTAGTGGCCTCCAAGCTCCTCCAAGCTCCTCCAACACCACATTGTCGAGCAGCTCCAGTCTGTCCTCAAGGTCCTAAGGAACCATGCTGTTATACCGCCCACCTTCTTCGGCGAGAAGTCTAACCACCACATGACCCCTGCACCCCTCCACCACAGAGGTTATTCACAGAGAAGAAGATCCAGCACGATAGCCTGGTGATGGGAGCCATGGAGAATGCCTTCAAGGAGATGGTGAGTGCCTGCCATGGCTGTTGTTGTTGCGTTGTGTGCATCTCAATGAGCCACTATTGTTTGAGGGAGAATATCAGAGTTGTGGAGATGTTGCCTCTGTCCTGGTTAGATTTGCCTTGTAGCTATTTTTCCTCACAGACCTCTCCCTCCCACCTCAGCCCCGACCCCTCATCCCACCACCACCTTCACCCAGTTCTAACGTACTTAGTCATTACATCTCTCCACCATGTCTATTCATCTCATCACATCATCCAGGTCTCAATCCACACAGAGAATAGCCCACCATCTGGTGTGACGTGTATCAGTATATACAATGCTCAGCCTAAAAATAGAACTGAATGTCATTGAGTGTACTAAGACCTAATACAGTGATAGCTTCAGTTCCATCTGTATGCTTAACTTAAAGAGTAATTGATTATTGAATCATGTTATCAACCATCTAAATCGCTGTCCTTTGTAAAATGTGATATGTTCTCGGATATTTAGCTTCCTAAATAGTTTCCTCCTGTTGTCTTCCTGAGGATGTGGCTTTATCTCTATATGTTCTCGGATATTTAGCTTCCTAAATAGTTTCCTCCTGTTGTCTTCCTGAGGATGTGGCTTTATCTCTTTATCCTTAAAGGGGCAATCTGCAATTCAAACAATAACAAAGCGACCACCCCACCACTGATTTGGTAAATAGCTGAGGGATGGGGCTGGAGAAATATAACCACTCTCAAATTCATAGACCGGCCTATGGATGCAAGGACGGACCATTCACAAGATCAAAATTATTGTTTTAACCATGTTTTGAGGCTATACAGTGTTAGTTTACAATTACTTTGTTCACAAACAAAGGAGTAAAACAAGCGTATATTGTGGGTTTTGATGGCCTAGCACAATTTAACTAAGCTCATGAGGCATTTATAAATTATATTCTTAAAAAATCAATGGGCATATACAAACGCAGATTGCCCCTTTTAATCTCAATTCACACAACACAAATGATTAAGTGCATTTTATGCAACACATTCATATAAAATCCCAAGTGGCAGATAATTACAGTCAGAGATGGGCAGTATTTCTGTTACATGTATTTGAGATATGTATTTCAATTACTTCTAAGTATTTTGTAATTTGTATTACACTTGGCTGAACTACACCCAAAGGTATTTTGTAACAAGATTCAAAATACAAAATACTTTTCTATACCATTTTTTAAAATAGCGGTTCACAATTTTGTGGCCTTCTTTCAACCTGCATTGGTATCAGAGGTCTGATACCTCTGAGCATCTGCAAAATGAACAATTGCAAAGCATGCTGAGTATTATTTTAGTGAGCTCCGCCCGAAACGAGGCCAATAGTAATACCCAGTGTGCTTTGCAGTTCATTTTAGTATGTTTATTTTCACATACACATTTGCATTTTGGTCATTTAGCAGACACTCTTATCCAGAGTGACTTACAGTCAGTGCATTCAACTAAGGTAGATAAACAACAACATATCACAGTCATAGCAAGTAAAACGTTTCTGTAACCGTTACAGATTAAACAAACAACTAGAGCTTAACTTTTTTCTCTAGTATACATAGTCTTTCCTGTACTCTCTCCTCTCCGCACAGGCTACACAAACGCCTCACACCGCGTGGCTGCTGCCTCTCTAACCTGGTGGTCCCTGCACGCACCACACACCTGGAGTTCCAGGTCTCAGGCAGCCTCTGGAACTGCCGTTCTGCTGTCAACAAGGCTGACTTCATCCCAGCCTATGCTACCCTCCAGTCCCTCGACTTCCTGGCGCTGACGGAAACATGGATTACCACTGAAAACACTGCTACTCCTACTGCTCTCTCCTCGTCTGACCATGTGTTCTCGCATACCCCGAGAGCATCTGGTCAGAGGGGTGGTGGCACAGGAATCCTCATCTCTCCCAAGTGGACATTCTCAATTTTTCCCCTAACCCATCTGTCTATCTCCTCATTTGAATTCCATGCTGTCACAGTCACTAGCCCATTTAAGCTTAATATCCTTGTCATCTATCACCCTCCAGGTTCCCTTGGAGAGTTCATCAATGAGCTTGACGCCTTGATAAGCTCCTTTCCTGAGGATGGCTCACCCCTCACAGTTTTGGGGGATTTCAACTTCCTACGTCTACATTTGACTCATTTCTCTCTGCCTCCTTCTTTCCACTCCTCTCCTCTTTTGACCTCACCCTCTCACCGTCCCCCCCTACTCACAAGGCAGGCAATACGCTTGACCTCATCTTCACTATATGCTGCTCTTCTACTAATCTCACTGCAACTCCCCTCCATGTCTCCGACCACTACTTTGTATCCTTTTCTCTCTCGCTCTCCTCCAACACTACTCACTCTGCCCCTACACAGATGGTAATGCGCCGCCGCAACCTTCGCTCTCTCTCCCACTACTCTCTCCTGTTCCATCCTATCATCTCTTCCCTCTGCTCAATCCTTCTCCCTCCAATCTCCTGATTCTGCCTCCTCAACCCTCCTCTCCTCCCTTTCTGCATCCTTTGACTCTCTGTGTCCCCTATTCTCCCGGCCGGCTCGGTCCTCCCCTCCAGCTCCGTGGCTTGATGACTCATTGCGAGCTCACAGAACAGAGCTCCGGGCAGCTGAGCGGAAATGGAACAAAACTAGACTCCCTGCCGACCTGGCATCTTTTCACTCCCTCCTCTCTACATTTTCTTCATCTGTTTCTGCTGCTAAGGCCACTTTCTACCACTCTAAATTCCAAGCATCTGCCTCTAACCCTAGGAAGCTCTTTACCACATTCTCCTCCCTGCTGAATCCTCCCCCCTCCTCCCTCTCTGTGGATGACTTCGTCAACCACTTTGAAAAGAAGGTTGACGACCTCGTTTGTTAAGTCTAATGACACTGCTGGTCCTGCTCACACTGCCCTACCCTATGCTTTGACTTCTTTCTCCCCTCTCTCTCCAGATAAAATCTCGCGACTTGTGACTGCAGGCCGCCCAACAACCTGCCCGCTTGACCCCATCCCCTCCTCTCTTCTCCAGACCATCTCCGGTGACCTTCTCCCCTACCTCACCTCGCTGATCAACTCATCCCTGACCGCTGGCTATGTCCCTTCCGTCTTCAAGAGAGCGAGAGGTGCACCCCTTCTCAAAAAACCAACACTCGATCCCTCTGATGTCAACAACTACAGACCAGTATCCCTTCTTTCTTTTCTTTCCAAAACTATTGAGCGTGCCGTCTTTAGCCAACTCTCTTGCTATCTCTCTCAGAATGACCTTCTTGATCCAAACCAGTCAGGTTTCAGGACTGGTCATTCAACTGAGACTGCTCTTCTCTGTGTCACAGAGGCTCTCCGCACTGCTAAAGTTAACTCTCTCTCCTCTGCTCTTGTCCTTCTAGACCTGTCTGCTGCCTTTGATACTGTGAACCATCAGATCCTCCTCTCCACCTTCTCCGAGCTGGGCATCTCCGGCGCGGATCACTCTTGGATTGCGTCCTACCTGACCGGTCGCTCCTACCAAGTGGCGTGGCGAGAAGCTGTCTCCGCACCACGTGCTCTCACCACTGGTGTCCCCCAGGGCTCAGTTCTAGGCCCTCTCCTATTCTCGCTATACACCAAGTCACTTGGCTCTGTCATATCCTCACATGGCCTCTCCTATCATTGCTACGCTGACGATACACAACTAATCTTCTCCTTTCCCCCTTCTGATAACCAGGTGGCGAATCGCATCTCTGCATGTCTGGCAGACATATCAGTATGGATGACGGATCACCACCTCAAGCTGAACCTTGGCAAGATGGAGCTGCTCTTCCTCCCGGGAAGGACTGCCCGTTCCATGATCTCGCCATCACGGTTGACAACTCCGTTGTGTCCTCCTCCCAGAGTGCGAAGAGCCTTGGCGTGACCCTGGACAACACCCTGTCGTTCTCCGCTAACATCAAGGCGGTGACCCGATCCTGCAGGTTCATGCTCTACAACATTCGGAGATGCGACCCTGCCTTACACAGGAAGCGGCACAGGTCCTAATCCAGGCACTTGTCATCTCCCGTCTGGATTACTGCAACTCGCTGTTGGCTGGGCTCCCTGCCTGTGCCATTAAACCCCTACAACTCATCCAGAATGCCGCAGCCTGTCTGGTGTTCAACCTTCCCAAGTTCTCTCACGTCACCACGCTCCTCCGCACACTCCACTGGCTTCCAGTTGAAGCTCGCATCTGTTACAAGACCATGGTGCTTGCCTATGGAGCCGTGAGGGGAACGGCACCTCCGTACCTTCAGGCTCTGATCAGTCCCTACACCCAAACGAGGGCACTGCATTCATCCACCTCTGGCCTGCTGGCTCCCCTTCCTCTGCGGAAGCATAGTTCCCGCTCAGCCCAGTCAAAACTGTTCGCTGCTCTGGCACCCCAATGGTGGAACAAGCTCCCTCACGACGCCAGGACAGCGGAGTCACTCACCACCTTCCGGAGACATTTGAAACCCCACCTCTTTAAGGAATACCTGGGATAGGATAAAGTAATCCTTCTACACCCCACCCCCCCCCAAAAAAAGAAATAAGAAAAAAAATAAAATAAGAAAATAAGGAAAAAAACATTGTAAAGTGGTTATCCCACTGGCTATAGGGTGAATGCACCAATTTGTAAGTCGCTCTGGATAAGAGCGTCTGCTAAATGACGTAAATGTAAATGTAAATGTACTGACCAGTATAGCCTTTTGTGTAATTCCTTGCTCTGCTGAGTTTCTGATTATCGCCACGGTATGCTTTCTGTGTGTGTTTTTATACAATGTATTTTACACACCAGTGCATAATCTGTCATTTACACACGCAAGTCTGATAGAGTATCTATTTACGCCTGTCCTTAGTATACATTCCTGTGTGCTATTTTCCATGTTGCCTTTATTTTTCATGTTGCCTCTGATGTGATAATGTTGTAGATTTGTTTTGTACAGTGGGGAAAAAATGTATTTAGTCAGCCTCCAATTGTGCAAGTTCTCCCACTTAAAAAGATGAGAGAGGCCTGTAATTTTCATCATAGGTACACGTCAACTATGACAGACAAAATGAGGAGAAAATCACATTGTAGGATTTTTTATGAATTTATTTGCAAATTATGGTGGAAAATACTTTGTTATATACCCTTTGTTGGCAATGACACAGGTCAAACGTTTTCTGTAAGTCTTCACAAGGTTTTCACACACTGTTGCTGGTATTTTGGCCCATTCCTCCATGCAGATCTCCTCTAGAGCAGTGATGTTTTGGGGCTGTCGCTGGGCAACACGGACTTTCAACTCCCTCCAAAGATTTTCTATGGGGTTGACATCTGGAGACTGGCTAGGCCACTCCAGGACATTGAAATGCTTCTTACGAATCCACTCCTTTGTTGCCCGGGCGGTGTGTTTGGGATCATTGTCACGCTGAAAGACCCAGCCACGTTTCATCTTCAATGCCCTTGCTGATGGAAGGAGGTTTTCACTCAAAATCTCACGATACATGGCCCCATTCATTCTTTCCTTTACACGGATCAGTCGTCCTGGTCCCTTTGCAGAAAAACAGCCCCAAAGCATGATGTTTCCACCCCCATGCTTCACAGTAGGTATGGTGTTCTTTGGATGCAACTCAGCATTCTTTGTCCTCCAAACACGACGAGTTGAGTTTTTACCAAAAAGTTATATTTCGGTTTCATCTGACCATATGACATTCTCCCAATCCTCTTCTGGATCATCCAAATGCACTCTAGCAAACTTCAGACGGGCCTGGACATGTACTTGCTTAAGCAGGGGGACACGTCTGGCACTGCAGGATTTGAGTCCCTGGCGGCGTAGTGTGTTACTGATGGTAGGCTTTGTTACTTTGGTCCTAGCGCTCTGCAGGTCATTCACTAGGTCCCCCCGTGTGGTTCTGAGATTTTTGCTCACCGTTCAAATCAAATCAAATCAAATCAAATCAAATTTTATTGGTCACATGCGCCGAATACAACAGGTGCAGACATTACAGTGAAATGCTTACTTACAGCCCTTAACCAACAGTGCATTTATTTTAAACAAAAAAAGTAAGAATAAAACAACAACAAAAAAAGTGTTGAGAAAAAAAGAGCAGAAGTAAAATAAAGTGACAGTAGGGAGGCTATATATACAGGGGGGTACCGTTGCAGAGTCAATGTGCGGGGGCACCGGCTAGTTGAGGTAGTTGAGGTAATATGTACCGTTCTTGTGATCATTTTGACCCCACGGGGTGAGATCTTGCGTGGAGCCCCAGATCGAGGGAGATTATCAGTGGTCTTGTATGTCTTCCATTTCCTAATAATTGCTCCCACAGTTGATTTCTTCAAACCAAGCTGCTTACCTATTGCAGATTCAGTCTTCCCAGCCTGGTGCAGGTCTACAATTTGGTTTCTGGTGTCCTTTGACAGCTCTTTGGTCTTGGCCATAGTGGAGTTTGGAGTGTGACTGTTTGAGGTTGTGGACAGGTGTCTTTTATACTGATAACAAGTTCAAACAGGTGCCATTAATACAGGTAATGAGTGGAGGACAGAGGAGCCTCTTAAAGAAGAAGTTACAGGTCTGTGAGAGCCAGAAATCTTGCTTGTTTGTAGGTGACCAAATACTTATTTTCCACCATAATTTGCAAATAAATTTATCAAAAATCCTACAATGTGATTTTCTGGAGCATTCTTTTTCTCAATTTGTCTGTCATAGTTGACGTGTACCTATGATGAAAATTACAGGCCTCTCTCATCTTTTTAAGTGGGAGAACTTGCACAATTGGTGGCTGACTAAATACTTTTTTCCCCCACTGTGTATAGTTATTTACCTGTCATGTGACATTTACCTGTCCCCACCTCTATTTCTAGAGACACGTCAGCTTCCATCCACAACGCTGCCTAATTTTTTATTAAATACATTTCAAAATAAAATTATTTTGTAGTTTATTTTGAGACATTGATCTTTATGATATTTTGTAATTGTATTTTCTCATTTTTGCCCAGCCCTGATTAGTCACTTACCAACAGCTGTTTTGTAGGCAGCTGTCTATTCCTTGTGGCCTTACTCATAGTAATTTTCATATGCAGACTCAAAGCTTGTCATCTCTCAGAGATGGTATACTGTATATGGCCTCTAGATGGCAATGTAAGTTAATATGGGATGCTCTCAAGTCTCCCACCCTGAGCTCCTTCCCATGTAAATTAAATCTGCCCAACGCAAGCTTATCCTAGCTCATGTTCCCCTAACATTTCGTAAGGCTAAGACCAATGAAACTGCCTGCATTTTGAAGAGCCTGAGGCGCAATCAGCCAGCAGCAAGATACTGTAACCTTTAAAGAGCATTACCTGCTGCAGGGCTTAGTCATACTGTACATCAGGGCAGAAAGGATGTACTATAGTACAGTAGTATGGGAGATGAATTTATGAACATACACTTTAGGCTTACTCCGGCTGACCCTACTGTATGTGTTGGCTGTTTTTTGTTTTTTACTTATACCGACTTCAGCTGTCTTCCAACCCCCACAGAGTTTGAAAGGATCTATTTATTGTTGCATATCTTTACATTGTCTCAGAATGTCCTGCATTTCCCAGTGTTCCATTGGTTCCATTGCGCCAGGCAATCTCAAGCAAAAAATGATGTACTCTTTGAACTCAGGTCTGGTGGGGGTGGAAGGGCCTTATCATGGCATAACCCTCAGCTGCCCCCTGTCTGTGTTGTACAGAGTCATCAGATGGCCGATCAGCATCCAGGCAGAATACACGGGAGAGAAACCCCACCACAGCTCCTCTCTCCCTCACATGCACCTTCTGCACAGACGGCACACACAGCAAACACACACACAACTTTCACGGTGCAGTGCATCTGCCCCAGATCACTGTTTATTGCCTTTTAGCCTATTCTCTTCCTCAGAGACTTCTGAAGGAAGTCTTCTTGCTTTAACTAGATGTTAATTGCATGTTATATTTATATTCTGTCTCCTATTAGTTTAATAGATTTTTGGGTCAAATTCAAAATCAACATGTTATTCACTGTACTTTTTAAATGTTCTTATTCTCATGTTAGATTGTATGCCTTACACCCAATTTTAGGTTGACTAACGTGTGTGTGTGCTTGTGTGTTCAGGATGCCCAGATAGAGAAGGAGAAGCAGGTGTATAGCATCACAGGAGGATGCACAGCACTGTGTGTTGTTTATCTGCTTGGAATGCTATATGTGGGAAACGCAGGAGACAGCAGGTTAGTGTGTGTGTGTTGTATCTATCCTGATTTGATCCTGAACTGCCTTGTCCCAAAAATACACAAACCTACTCTTAACATATTGGCGGTATGCTAGGCTAGTCTAACGTGTCAGTGTTTCCCGTATATTCATTTTTTTCATTTTTGTAATATATCTTTTTAAAGAGAGAGTGCGAGATTTTGGCAATTAAGGTCAATATCCGCACCCCCGCATAAATCTAATATGCATAATAAAAAAATCCCCATAATAATCCCTCAATTTAAGCTAGAGATATATATTTTTGCATTGGATGCATCTCAATCCACACATCCGTGGTGAAAAGTGACAGCGCTAGAGCGGTGTTTGTTAGACCATGAGATCCCAAAAATCGGTCTTCTTACAAAATCGTCTGTAGCGTCCGAACGGTTTGGACTATAAACTATTATGACCCCTCAATGGAAAGATGAGAATCTCACCCCCACAAGTGTCTTGGGACTCATCTGAAGTCGGTACAGCCGATCTGCGCACTGTCTGTAGCGTCCGAACAGTTTGTGCTACACTCTAATGCCCACAGGCCTCACAAGACTCATCTGAAGGTCCACCAGTACCAGTTAAAAAATGTATGGAAGTATATATGGAGACTGTTTAGTGCCAAAAATAAGTGATTAAATACATGTAAAATCAAGTAGCAAAATGATCCTTGGTATGACCTTAAAACAATTCCATATAGCTTAATAGAACACCCCCCCCCCCCCACACCAAAAAAATAATACAACAGAAAATATATATACAGAGCATTTCTCTGTGTTTTTTTCTGGGGTGGGGGTGGGGGGCATTAAGGTTGATGTGCTTATTGATTGTGACCTGCGGATGCCTTGTTCATCTCGCCCGGGCAGAGACTAAGGTGTGAGCTTGTTTTTCCCAGTTTTTTTTATTTTTTATTTCTGTTCACGCCTAAATAAAATTATCAATATTCATTTTTTATTTTAAAGCATTGTAAACTTTTTATTTTTGGTCCAGTGGATGATTGGTCTGTGGCCTTGACTGTCTGTGAGTGGTTGCATTTCTCCACCCCATCCCTTAACTGTTTACAGGAACAATGGTGAGGTGTTTGCTCTGTCCCTATTCTATAGATTGCCCTTTAACCTTTTGTAGCCTTCTGCCTGGTGTGTTTAACTTGTCTAAAGTATGGTATCTTTAAAGTTATTTTTTTTTTATATGTATTATTTGTATTTTTTTCTAGTTGAGTATATTATTTATATTGCTTTGTCTTGTCTGTGTGTGTGTAAAACTTAATAAACAGAGTTCTCAAAAAAAAAAGAAAATATATATACAGTGTGTGCGAATGTAGTAAGTTATGGAGGTAAGGCAATAAATAAATAGGCCATAGTACAAAAATAGTTACAATTTCGTAATTAACACTGGAATGATAGATGTGTAATGTGCAAATAGAGATACTGGGGTGCAAATTAGCAAAATAAATAACAATATGGGGATGAGGTAGTCGGGTGGGCTAATTTCAGAATGGCTGTGTACAGGTGCAGTGATCGGTAAGCTGCTCTGACAACTGACGCTTAAAGTTAGTGAGGGAGATAAGTGTCTCCAGCTTCAGAGATTTTTGCAGTTCGTTCCAGTCATTGGCAGCAGAGAACTGGAAGGAATGGCGGCCAAAGGAGGTGTTGGCTTTAGGGATGACCAGTGAGATATACCTGCAGGAGCGCAGACTACGGGTGGGTGTTGCTATGGTGACCAGTGAGCTAAGATAAGAAAAGGATTTGCCTAGCAGTGATTTATAGATGACCTGGAGCCAGTGGGTTTGGCGACGAATAAGTAGTGAGGGCCAGCCAACAAGAGCGTACAGGTCACAATGGTGGGTAGTATATGGGGCTTTGGTGACTAACGGATGGCACTGTGATAGACTACATCCAATTTGCTAAGTAGAGTGTTGGAGGCTATTTTGTAAATGACATCGCCGAAGTCAAGGATCGGTAGGATAGTCATTTTTACGAGGGCATGTTTGGCAGCATGAGTGAAGGAGGCTTTGTTGCGAAATAGGAAGCCGATTCTAGATCTAACTTTTGATTGGAGATGCTTAATGTGAGTCTGGAAGGAGAGTTTACAGTCTAACCAGAAACCTAGGTATTTGTAGTTGTCCACATACTCTAGGTCAGACCCGCCGAGAATAGTGATTCTAATCGGGTGGGAGGGTGCAAGCAGCGTTCGGTTGAAGAGCATGCATTTAGTTTTACTAGTGTTTAAGAGCAGTTGGAGGCTACGGAAGGAGTGTTGTATGGCGTTGAAGCTCGTTTGGAGGTTTGTTAACACAGTGTCCAATGAAGGGCCAGATGTATACAAAATGGTGTCATCCACATAGAGGTGGATCCGAGCATCACCAGCAGCAAGAGCGACATCATTGATATACACAGAGAATAGAGTCGGCCCGAGAATTTCACCCTGTGGCATCCCCATAGAGACGGCCAGAGGTCCAGACAACAGGCCCTCCGATTTGACACATTGAAGTAGTTGGTGAACCAGGCGAGGCAGTCATTAGAGAAACCAAGGCTATTTAGTCTGCCAATAAGAATGCGGTGGTTGACAGAGTCGAAAGCCTTGGCCAGGTCGATGAAGACGGCTGCGCAGTACTGTCTTTTATCGATCGCGGTTATAATATCGTTTAGGACCTTGAGCGTGGCTGAGATGCACCCCATGACCAGCTCGGAAACCGGATTGCATAGCGGAGAAGGTACGGTGGGATTCGAAATGGTCGGTGATCTGTTTGTTAACTTGGCTTTCAAATGCTTTTGAAAGGCAGGGCAGGATGGATATAGGTCTGTAACAGGTTGGATCTAGAGTGTCACCCCCTTTGAAGAGGGGGATGACCGCGGCAGCTTTCCAATCTCTGGGGATCTCAGACGTTATGAAAGAGAGGTTGAACAGGCTAGTAATTGGGGTTGCGACAATTTCGGCGGCTAATTTTAGAAAAAAAGGGTCCATATTGTCTAGCCCAGCTGATTTGGAGGGGTCCAGATTTTTCAGCACTTTCAGAACATCAGCTGTCTGAATTTGTGTGAAGGAGAAGCGGGGGGCATGGGCAAGTTGCAGCGGAGGGTGCAGAGCTTGTGGCCGGGGTAGTGGTAGCCAGGTGGAAAGCATGGCCAGCCGTAGCAAAATGCTTGTTGAAATTCTCGATTATTGTAGATTTATTGGTGTCCCAAAACTTTTTGGAGTTAGTGCTACAGGATGCAAATTTCTGTTTGAAAAAGCTAGCCTTTGCTTTCCTAACTGATTGTGTATATTGGTTCCTGACTTCCCTGAAAAGTTGTATATCGCAGGGGCTGTTCGATGCTAATGCAGTACTTCACAGGATATTTTTGTGCTGGTCAAGGGAAGTCAAGTCTGAGGAGAACCAAGGGCTAAATCTGTTCATAGTTCTGAATTTTTTGAATGGGGCATGCTTATTTAAGATTGAGAGGAAAGCACTTTTAAAGAACAACCAGGCATCCTCTACTGACGGAATGAGGTCAATATCCATCCAGGATACCCGGGCCAGGTCAATTAGAAAGGCCTGCTCGCTAAAGTGTTTTAGGGAGCGTTTGACAGTGATGAGGGGTGGTCGTTTAACCGCGGACCCATTACGGACCTGTCTATGTAAGGTCCCACAGTTGAAAGTGCATGTCAGAGCAAAAACCAAGCCATGAGGTCGAAGGAATTGTCTGTAGAGCTCCGAGTTAGGATTGTGTCGAGGCACAGATCTGGGGAAGGGTACCAAAACATTTTGGCAGCATTGAAGGTCCCCAAGAACACAATGGCCTCCATAATTCTTAAATGGAAGAAGTTTGGAACCATCAAGACTCTTCCTAGAGCTGGCCGCCCGGCCAAACTGAGCAATCGGGAGAGAAGGGCCTTGGTCAGGGAGGTGACCAAGAACCCGATGGTCACTCTGACAGAGCTCCAGAGTTCATCTGTGGAGATGGGAGAACCTTCCAGAAGGACAACCATCTCTGCAGCACTCCACCAATCAGGCATTTATGGTAGAGTGGCCAGATGGAAGCGTCACATCTGGAGGAAACCTGGTACCATCCCTACGGTGAAGCATGGTGGTGGCAGCATCATGCTGTGGGATTTTTTTCAGCGGCAGGGACTGGGAGACTAGTCAGGATCGAGGGAAAGAGAGCAAAGTACAGAGAGATCCTTGATGAAAATCTGCTCCATCTGCTAAACACGTGTATAAGACCAATAAAATGTGATTTGATTGGGGCTAAGGTTCACCTTCCAAAAGGACAACGACCCTAAGCACACAGCCAAGACAATGCAGGAGTGGCTTCGGGACAAGTCTCTGAATGTCCTTGAGTGGGACCAGGCAGAGCCCGGACTTGAACCCGATCAAACATCTCTGGAGAGACCTGAAAATAGCTGTGCAGCAATGTTCCCCATTCAACGTGACAGAGCTTGACAGGATCTGCAGAGAAGAATGGGAGAAACTCCCCAAATACAGGTGTGCCAAGCTTGTAGCGTCATACCAAAGAGGACTTGAGGCTGTAATCCGTTTTTTTTTTCTTCATAAATTTACAAAAATAAATAAAAAACAGTTTTTGCTTTGTCATTATGGGGTATTGTGTGTAGATTGAGTGGGGGGAGGGGAACTATTTAAGGTGTCTAAATACTTTCCGAATGCACTGTATGCTCAGTAAAACCAGTCAAATCCATATACTGTAGCTGCCTACATGCACACTGAAAAGGGGTTACCGTGAATTTGATAGTAATTACAGGCAGCTCGGTGGCAAGTAAAATTATGTATTTAATATTACAGTACACCTACTGTATTCACAAAGATTATCAGAGGGATTTTTTAGGCTGAACTGATGGGGAATCCATTTCGACGGCAGCAAAATGGAAGAATCTCAATTAGAGGTAACCTAACATTAGCTAGCTTGCTAGCTTAGCTGGACTAAGTTAGCTAGCTTGCTACAGTGCTGTATAGAACTCTGAAAGCCATCAGCTAAATCACATAGCTATCTTTTGGATACACACTACTGTCAATCAATTTAGCCTAAGCCATGCTAGTCACTGCTACACTGGTAGCTACCTTCAGCAGAGTAAACATATTTGACTAACGTTAGCAAATAAGAGTATCTGAATCTGGTAGCCAGAATTTCCACTCTTGTCTGGAAAACACTCAGCTACTTCGGCAATTCTATTTTTAGTAACAAACTCACTCTCTTTGTGTTGTTAGCAATGATGAATGTGTATAAATTGTCTATGGTTGGTTAGCTTGTTGGTTCTCAGCTGGCTAGACATCTTGCTGCCAATTTAGTGATGCTAGCTAACAGCAAGCTGACTCTATTGAAATGTCCATGTTAGGTGTGCTAAGCTAGCCAGTCTAATAGAGATCAATACAATTAGTGGGGTGGTTAAATTGTGTATTGTTATGTATTTTGTTGTAGGTGGTACAGAATCTGATTCCACCAGCATGTTCTTCCAACCCCTAGCTCTGCACAAGGTGAAGGTAAGTATTTACAAGCTGATGGTTAAGATAGCTGAATTTACAGTAAGAATGGCATAAACATGAATTGGGTAGTGTTTGTATGGGTATGTGTTTGTGTTATGGGGTTATACAGTGCCTTGCAAAAGTATTCATCCCCCTTGGCGTTTATCCTATTTTGTTGCATTACAACCTGCAATTTAAATGGATTTTTATTTGGATTTCATGTAATGGACATACACAAAATAGTCCAAATTGGTGAAGTGAAATAAAAAAATTTACTTGTTTCAAAAAATTCGAAAAATAAATAACAGAAAAGTGGTGCGTGCATATGTATTCACCCCCTTTGCTGTGAAGCCCCTAAATAAGATCTGGTGCAACCAATTACCTTCAGAAGTCACATAATTAGTTAAATAAAGTCCACCTGTGTGCAATCTAAGTGTCACATGATCTGTCACGTGATCTCAGTATATATACACCTGTTCTGAAAGGCCCCAGAGTCTGCAACACCACTAAGCAAGGGGCACCACCAAGCAAGCGGCACTATGAAGACCAAGGCACTCTCCAAACAGGTCAGGGACAAAGTTGTGGAGAAGTACAGATCAGGGTTGGGTTATAAAAAAATATCAAAAACTTTGAACATCCCATGGAGCACCATTAAATCCATTATTAAAAAATTGAAATAATATGGTACCACAACAAACCTGCCAAGAGAGGACCGCCCACCAAAACTCACAGACCAGGCAAGGAGGGCATTAATCAGAGAGGCAACAAAGAGACCAAAGATAACCCTGAAGGAGCTGCAAAGCTCCACAGCGGAGATTGGAGTATCTGTCCATAGGACCACTTTAAGCCATACACTCCACAGAGCTGGGCTTTACGGAAGAGTAGCCAGAAAAAAGTCATTGCTTAAAGAAAAAAATAAGCAAATACATTTGATGTTCGCCAAAAGGCATGTGGGAGACTCCCTTAAACATATGGAAGAAGGTACTCTGGTCAGATGAGACTAAAATTGAGCTTTTTGGCCATGAAGGAAAACGCTATGTCTGGTGCAAACCCAACACCTCTCATCACCCCGAGAACACCATCCCCACAATGAAGCATGGTGGTGGCAGAATCATGCTGTGGGGATGTTTTTCATCGGCAGGGACTGGGAAACTGGTCAGAATACAGGGAAATTCTTGAGGGAAACCTGTTTCAGTCTTCCAGAGATTTGAGACTCACCTTCCAGCAAGACAATGACCTTAAGCATACTGCTAAAGCAACACTCGAGTGGTTTAAGGGGAAACATTTAAATGTCTTGGAATGGTCTAGTGAAAGCCCAGACCTCAATCCAATTGAGAATCTGTGATATGACTTGCTGAACACCAGCGGAACCCATCCAACTTGAAGGAGCTGGAGCAGTTTTGCCTTGAAGAATGGGCAAAAATCCCAGTGGCTAGATTTGCCAAGCTTATAGAGACATACCCCAAGAGACTTGCAGCTGTAATTGCTGCAAAAGGTGGCTCTACAAAGTATTGACTTTTGAGGGGTGAATAGTTATGCACGTTCAGGTTTTCTGTTTTTCACAATAAAAAATATTTTGCATCTTCAAAGTGGTAGGCATGTTGTGTAAATCAAATGATACAAACCCCCAAAAAATCCAGGTTTTACGGCAACAAAATAGGAAAAATGCCAAGGGGTTGAATACTTTTGCAAGCCACTGTAGGTGGTTAGAAAGCCTGGGGACCACAGAGTACCTTACAGACCATGTAATCAATTTAGTCTACCCCTTTTCTCTGTTTGCCTTTTCTTTTTGTAAAACTCAGGTTATCTGGAGTCCTTCCACGGTGCCCTGCTGAAATATACATGAGCATGAGGGAGCGGACACACCTTGCAGTTATGGAGCACAACAAGATTGTGGGACAGAAACCAGCAAGGGACACTGAAAGGTATAAAATCAAGACTACAACAGTAATGACACAACCACCTCATTCTTCTCTCTGCAGATTCTCAAAACACAATACAAAAACATTACTACAAAAATCCTCCTGCCAAGGGCAACTATTGACAAGAATGATCTGTCAAAGTCAATGGGCTGGGGGAGGTTTACAGACAGTTCTTTGAGATGAGTAATGTTTTTCTGGTTATGCAGGGTTGTGTTTAGAGACGGTACATTTATGTATGAGAGTGTTCGAGAGGTGCCATTTCTCCTCAATCTCCCACGCACAACAATATACAGTGGCAAGAAAAAGTATGTGAATTCTTTGGAATTACATGGATTTCTGCACAAATTGGTCATAAAATTTGAAATGATCTTCATCTAAGTCACAACAATAAACAAACATAGTGTGCTTAAACTAATAACATACAAAATATTGTATTTTTGTTGTCTATATTGAATACGTCATTTAAACATTCACATGTACATCAGTCCACGGTAAGACAAATTGTCTATAAATGAAGAAAGTTCAGCACTGTTGCTACTCTCCCTAGGAGTGGCCGTCCTGCAAAGATGACTGCAAGAGCACAGCGCAGAATGCTCAATGAGGTTAAGAAGAATCCAGCTAAAGATTTACAGAAATCTCTGGAACATGATAACATCTCTGTTGAATAGTCTACGATACGTAAAACACTAAACAATAATGGTGTTCATGGGAGGACACCACGGAAGAAGCCACTGCTGTCCCAAAAAAACATTGCTGCACGTCTGAAGTTCGCAAAAGACCACCTGGATGTTCCACAGCGCTACTGGCAAAATATTCTGTGGACAAATGAAACTAAAGTTGAGTTGTTTGGAAGGAACACACAACACTGTGTGGAGAAAAAAAGGCACAGCACACCAACATCAAACCCTCATCCCAATTGTAAAGTATGGTGGAAGGAGCATCATGGTTTGGGGCTGCTTTGTTGCCTCAGGGGCTGGACAGCTTGCTATCATCAACGGAAAAATGATTTCCCAAGTTTATCAAGACATTTTGCAGGAGAATGTAAGGCTATCTGTCCGCCAATTGAAGCTCAACAGAAGTTGGGTGATGCAACAGGGCAACGCTCCAAAACACAGACAGAAGTAAATCAACAACAGAATGGCCTCAACAGAAGAAAATACGCATTCTGGAGTGGCCCAGTCAGAGTCCTGACCTCAACCCGATTTGAGATGCTGTGGCATGAACTCAAGAGAGCGGTTCACACCAGACATCCCAAGAATATTGCTGAACTGAAACAGTTTGGTAAAGAGGAATGGTCCAAAATTCCTCATGACTGTTGGTTGAGGTTATTGCTGCCAAAGGGTTCACATACTTTTTCTACCCTGCACTGTGAATGTTTTACACAGTGTGTTTAATAAGGACATGAAAACATATAATTGTTTGTGTGTTATTAGTTTAAGCAGAATGTGTTTGTCTATTGTTGTGACTTAGATGAAGATCAGATAAAATTTTATGACCAATTTATGCAGAATTCCAGGTAATTCCAAAGGGTTCACATACTTTTTCTTGCCACTGTATACTGTGTAAGAACTGCCCTCCTAAGAATTTTCACACCTATTGCAGCCCCCCAGGCCATTCACTTTGTTGACTTTCCTCTCAAAAGCATTTCCCAGTGTCGCCCTAAACAATACACTAGCCTGTCTCTAAACACTTAGGTCCCATCATCCCAGAGGATTTTGCGTTGTGTCCGCCTCCCTTTCAAAAAAGCCTGTTTTGGGAGAGGGACGGGTCCAGATCAGGAAGCACTGCACCACACGAGTTGAAGTCTTTCAGAGACTGGAAAAAATGTGTCACCTTGTATACAGTGCCTTCTTATTCTACATTTTGTTGTGTTACAGCCTGAATTTAAAATGGATTTAAAAAAATGTTTCTCTCACTCATCTAAACACAATACCCCATAATGACAAAGTGAAATATAGAACATTACACCCCCTGAGTCAATACTTCAGCTTTAATATTGCAGATAGATTGTGGCTTCCGTCAATTTAATATATATACAGTGGGGGAAAAAAGTATTTAGTCAGCCACCAATTGTGCAAGTTCTCCCACTTAAAAAGATGAGAGAGGCCTGTAATTTTCATCATAGGTACACGTCAACTATGACAGACAAAATGAGAAAAAAAAATCCAGAAAATCACATTGTAGGATTTTTTATGAATTTATTTGCAAATTATGGTGGAAAATAAGTATTTGGTCAATAACAAAAGTTTCTCAATACTTTGTTAAATACCCTTTGTTGGCAATGACACAGGTCAAACGTTTTCTGTAAGTCTTCACAAGGTTTTCACACACTGTTGCTGGTATTTTGGCCCATTCCTCCATGCAGATCTCCTCTAGAGCAGTGTTGTTTTGGGGCTGTCGCTGGACAACACGGACTTTCAACTCCCTCCAAAGATGTTCTATGGGGTTGAGATCTGGAGACTGGCTAGGCCACTCCAGGACCTTGAAATGCTTCTTACGAAGCCACTCCTTCGTTGCCCGGTCGGTGTGTTTGGGATCATTGTCATGCTGAAAGACCCAGCCACGTTTCATATTCAATGCCCTTGCTGATGGAAGGAGGTTTTCACTCAAAATCTCACGATACATGGCCCCATTCATTCTTTCCTTTACACGGATCAGTCGTCCTGGTCCCTTTGCAGAAAAACAGCCCCAAAGCATGATGTTTACACCCCCCATGCTTCACAGTAGGTATGGTGTTCTTTGGATGCAACTCAGCATTCTATGTCCTCCAAACACGACGAGTTGAGTTTTTACCAAAAAGTTCTATTTTGGTTTCATCTGACCAAACCAAATGCACTCTAGCAAACTTCAGATGGGCCTGGACATGTACTGGCTTAAGCAGGGGGACACGTCTTGCACTGCAGGATTTGAGTCCCTGGCAGTGTGTTACTGATGGTAGGCTTTGTTACTTTGGTCCCAGCTCTCTGCAGGTCATTCACTAGGTCCCCCTGTGTGGTTCTGGGATTTTTGCTCACCGTTCTTGTGATCATTTTGACCCCACGGGGTGAGATCTTGCGTGGAGCCCCAGATCGAGGGAGATTATCAGTGGTCTTGTATGTCTTCCATTTCCTAATAATTGCTCCCACAGTTGATTTCTTCAAACCAAGCTGCTTACCTATTGCAGATTCAGTCTTCCCAGCCTGGTGCAGGTCTACAATTTTGTTTCTGGTGTCCTTTGACAGCTCTTTGATCTTGGCCATAGTGAAGTTTGGAGTGTGACTGTGAGGTTGTGGACAGGTGTCTTTTATACTGATAACAAGTTCAAACAGGTGCCATTAATACAGGTAACGAGTGGAGGACAGAGGAGCCTCTTAAAGAAGAAGTTACAGGTCTGTGAGAGCCAGAAATCTTGCTTGTTTGTAGGTGACCAAATACTTTTTTCCACCATAATTTGCAAATAAATTCATAAAAAATCCTACAATGTGGTTTTCTGGATTATTTTTCCTCAATTTGTCTGTCATAGTTGACGTGTACCTATGATGAAAATTACAGGCCTCTCTCATCTTTTTAAGTGGGAGAACTTGCACAATTGGTGGCTGACTAAATACTTTTTTCCCCCACTGTATTTTTATTTTTTATTTATTTTATTTTAAAAATATATTTTCCTTTATTTTTTTTTCCCTAACCCCACCACCCCTACCCTAATTGGAGTGAACTAATGGACAACAACACTTAGGCTTCTACTTCCAGCTTACACATACTATATACATTTTACGGACACAGTATATTTTAGAATAGTTATCTTTTGTTTGTTTTTAGTCCCTTCAGCTCCACTCAACCTCTCCCATCTATCTCTGAACACCATCCAGTTTTGATTTTTGCCATCTATTTTTCAACCGTGCTGTGATGTTTCACAAAAGTTCTGAACTTTTCTATTCTCATAGATTCTAAATATTGTAAATTAAATAAACATTTTTGCTAAGAGTATTATTATATTATTGATCAATTGACTATGACTGTTTAAATCACCCAGCAGTGCTATTTGCAGAGTTAGCTCCAGGTAAATGTTGCAATTCTTCAGCCATTCCTGAACCTGCGATGGAAAACAACCTACAGTGCCTTCGGAAAGTATTCAGACCCCTTGACTTTTTCCATATTTTGTTTGGTTACAGCCTAATTCTAAAATTGATTAAATTGTCTTTTCCCCTCATCAATCTACACACAATACCCCAAAATGACAAAGCAAAAACAGTTTACTTTTTATTTTATTTTATCAAAAGTATTAAAAATAAAAAATGGAAAAATCACATTTACATAAGTATTCAGACCCTTTACTCAGTACTTTGTTGAAGCACCTTTGGCAGCGATTACAGCCTCAAGTCTTTGGTATGACGCTACAAGCTTGGCACACCTGTACTTGGGGAGTTTCTCCCATTCTTCTCTGCAGATCCTGTCAAGCTCTGTCAGGTTGGATGGGGAGCATTGCTGCACAGCTATTTTCAGGTCTCTCCAGAGATGTTCGACAGGGTTCAAGTCCGGGCTCTGCCTTGGCCACTCAAGGACATTCATAGACTTGTCCCGAAGCCACTCCTGCATGGTCTTGGCTGTGTGCTTAGGGTCATTGTCCTGTTAGAAGGTGAACCTTCGCCCCAGTCTGAGGTCCTGAGCGCTCTGGAGCAGGTTTTCATCAAGGATCTCATTGTACTTTGCGCCATTCATCTTTGCCTTGATCCTGACTAGTCTCCCAGTCCCTGCCGCTGAAAAACATCCCCACAGAATGATGCTGCCACCACCATGCTTCACCGTAGGGATGGTGGTAGGTTTACTCCATTCAGGCCAAAGAGTTCAATCTTGGTTCCATCAGACCAGATAATCCTGTTTCTCATGGTCTGAGAGTCTTTAGGTGCCTTTTGGCAAACTCCAAGCGGGCTGTCATGTGCCTTTTTCTGAGGAGTGGCTTCTGTCTGGCCACTCTACCATAAAGGCCTGATTGGTGGAGTGCTGCAGAGATGGTTGTCCTTCTGGAAGGTTCCCCCATCCCACACAGGAACTCTAGAGCTCTGTCAGAGTGACCATCAGGTTCTTGGTCACCTCCCTGACCAAGGGCCTTCTCCACCGATTGCTCAGTTTGGCCGGGCGGCCAGCTCTAGGAAGAGTCTTGGTGGTTCCAAACTTCTTCCATTTAAGAATGATGGAGGCCACTGTGTTCTTGGGGACCTTCAATGCTGTAGACATTTTTTGGTACCCTTCCCCAGATATATGCGTCGACACAATCCTGTCTCGGCATTCTACGGACAATTCCTTCAACTTCATGGCTTGGTTTTTGCTCTGACATGCACCTATAGACAGGTGTGTGTGTGCCTTTCCAAATCATGTCCATTCAATTGCATTTACCACAGGTGGACTCCAATCAAGTTGGGGAAACATCTCAAGGATGATCAATGGAAACAGGATGCACCTGAGCTCAATTTCGAGTCTCATAGCAAAGGGTCTGAATACTTATGTAAATAAGGTATTTCCGTTTTTTATTTATAATACATTTTTCACAAAAAAAATAATAACTTGTTTTCGCTTTGTCATTATGGGGTATTGTGTGTAGATTGCTGAGGATGATTTTTTATTTAATCCATTTTAGAATAAGGCTGTAACGTAACAAAATGTTGAAAAGGGGAAGGGGTCTGAATACTTTCCGAATGCACTGTATATAAATTCCAGTCGTACTTTATCAAAAGCCTTTTCAAAGTCAGCTATGAATACCAGGCCTTGTTCCCCAGATTTTTCATAGTGTTCTATTGTTTCCAGTACTTATCTCCAATGTATCGTCCATGTAAAAAACCTGTCTGATTAGGATGAATAATATCCCACAATAACTTTTTAATTCTATGCGCTATGCATTTTGCTAGAATTTTTGCATCACAACACTGATGTGTAAGGGGCCTCCAATCTTTATATTTACCACTTGGGTCCTGTTTCAGTAATAATGAAATCAGACCTTGTTGTTGAGTCTCTGATAATGTACAATATTTGAGTCAATACTTTGTATTTTTTGGGTAAGTCTAAGAGCTTTGCACACCTGGATTGTACAATATTTGCCCATTATTATTTTTTTAATTCTTCAAGCTCTAGACAGCGTTTTCAAGTCTTGCCATTTATTTTCTGTAAAAACTGTAGCTAGGGCACTCAGGAAGATTCAATGTTGTCTTGGTAAGGAACTCCAGTGTAGATTTGGCCTTGTGTTTTAGGTTATTGTCCTGCTGAAAGCTGAATTCATCTCCCAGTGTTTGTTGTAAAGCAGACTGAGGCAAGTTTTCCTCTAGGATTTTGCTTGTGCTAAGCTCTATTCAGTTTCTTTTTAAAATCACCATTGGCCTCATGGTGAAATCCTTGACAGTTTCCTTTCCCTTTGGCAACTGAGTTAGGAAGGACGCCTGCATATTTGTAGTGACTGGGTAATTAATAACTTAACCACACTCAAAGGGATATTCAGTGTCTGCTTTTATTATCTTTACTCATCTACCAATCGGTGCACTTCTTTGCGAGGCATTGAAAAACCTCCCTGGTCTTTGTGGTTCAATCTGTAATTGAAATTCACTGCTCGATTGATGGACCTTACATCTAATTGTATGTGTGGGATACAGAGATGGGTAGTCGTTCAAAAATAATGTTAACCACTATTAATGTACACGGAATGAGTCCATGCAACATATTATTTGTATTTGTATTTATTATGGATCCCCATTAGCTGCTGCCTGGGGTCCAGCAAAATTAAGGCAGTTATATATGTTTTTAACATTACAGAATTCACAACTCCACTACTCCACTACCACATATCTACAACACAAAATCCATGTGTACCTGTGTATAGTGCGTATGTTATCATGTGTGTATGCATGTGTCTGTGCCTATGTTTGTGTTGCTTCACAGTCCCGCTGTTCCATAAGGTGTATTTTTATCTGTTTTTATAAATCTGATTTGTTAAGCACATTTTTACTCCTGAACTTATTTAGGCTTGCCATAACAAAGGGGTTGAATACTTATTGACTCAAGACATTTCAGCTTTACATTTTTTATTAATTTCTAAAAAGTATCAGTGACACCAAATCTCAATTTAATCTATTTTAAGTTCAGGCTGTAACACAACAAAATGTGGAAAAAGTAAAGGGGAGTGAATACTTTCTGAAGGCACTGTATTTATTTATTTATTTTTAAATTTTTTGGGGGGGTAGATCAGCTTAATATTGCAGATAGATTGTAACTTCCATCAATGTAATTGTCTGCATCACTTCCAATCCCCCATGTTCTTTATATATATATTCCCCTTTATTACTTTACAACCCCGCCACCCTTTCCCTACTTGGGGTAAACTAGTGAACAAAAATGCTTAGGCCTCTACTTCCAGCTTATACTTACTATCTACATTTTATGGGCACAGTCAATTTTACAATAATTATATATATATATATATATATATATATATATTTTTTTCCTGAACTTCTTCTACTCTCAACCTCTCCAATCATTTTCATGATGTCCATCCAGTTTGCTTCTATATGCCATATCTTTCTAACTGTGCTCTTTCCCAAAAGCTCCCAACATACAACCTACATACTTATTATGGACACAGTATGCTTACATTATTAGTTATCTTGTTATTATTTTATTGTTAGTTGTTATTAGTCCCATCCTTCAGCTCCATTCAACACCTTCCATCTATCTCTTAACACCATCCATTTAGGATTTATATTTGAAGGCTCTGTATTTAGCAATGAATCCGCCGATAGGAACATCGCTGAATCCGTCCAATGGCTCTATCAAGCAAGGACAACCATATCTACACAAAAAAAACACAACTATAGTGTGATCGGTATAAAATAGAGACTCCGCGAAATGCCACAAAGCATGACTACAATTAATTTGAGATCTCGCGCAAAACCCTCTTCGTTGCCACTTATTTGTGAAACACATCTCACTGACCTAGAAATCCCTCGGACATGATGAAAACAAACCCATGATCCCCCAGGGTGAAATCCCCCTTCAACCGTCTCTAAACCGTTAGCTACAGCTCCGAGGATTGCGGGTTCAATCCCAGTGTGAGGCCCTCGTTTGTATTTTTTCTGTTTTAACCCTATCCCAAACCTTAACCCTTACCTTAACCAGTCGGAATGAATGCCTTAACTTAACGGTTGAGTTTTGACTTTTATGGACAAAGTGAGATGTTGTTGGTTTAGATAGATCAGGCATGCTGCTGGGATGTGTGTGTCGTTCATGCATGCATTTGTCTGTGCATGCGTCTAATCAAATAAAATAAAAATGTATTTGCCACATGCGCCGAATACAACAGGTGTAGACATTACAGTGAAATGGTTACTTACAAGCCCTTAACCAACAACGCAGTTTTTTTTAAGAAAAAAAAAAGTGTTAAGTAAAACAATAAAAGCAATTAACTAAGGAGCAGCAGTAAAATAAAATAACAGTAGGGAGGTTATATACAGGGGGGTACCGGTACAGAGTCAATGTGTGGGGGGCTCCGGCTAGTCGAGGTAATTGAGGTAATGTGGGTAGAGTTAAAGTGACTACGCACTCCATTCACTAAATAATGTCCTTGGGAAGGCAGAGTGGTTATAATGAGAGTGAGACAGTGTTTCTCCTTCGTCTCTGTAGTATACCCTGAGCCCTGGGCCTTGCACAAGATTAGAGGAGAGGAAGGTAGACAGAACGGAGAGATGTGGGCTGGGCAGAGCCTGTCTATTTAAATATGCTGTGTAGCTCAGTTGGTAGAGCATGGTGCTTGCAACGCCAGGGTTGTGAGTTCGATTCCCACGTGGGGCCAGTATGAAAAAAAATATTTGTATGCTCTCACTAACTGTAAGTCGCTCTGGATAAGAGCGTCTGCTAAATGACTATGATGTTATGAGGGTACAGTATATTACCATTACCACATTGAGCTGATTCAGGAAGGTTAGATGAGGAGAGGGAACCTGTTCAGTATCACTCTCCAATGTACTGGTATTTTTTACAGCTATTGCTCTGGATGGTACATTTTCTCTATGGGCCACATTAAATGTACAGTATTGTTATTATAAGTCATAGTCCCGTGTAGCTCAGTTGGTAGAGTATGGCACTTGCAACGCCTGTGTTGTGGGTTCGATTCCCACGGGGGACCAGTATGAAAATGTATGCACTCACTAACTGTAAATCGCTCTGGATAAGAGCGTCTGCTAAAATGACTAAAAAGTCAACATGATCTGCCCTCTTACATTCCATTCCAGTGTAGTCACAGGAATAGAATGAGATTCTATTTATTTCTATTCCATCTTCGGTAGTGTGTACTACTGCAATGTTGTTTGTGTCCCACAGTCACAGTAGTAAACTAGCCTTCATATCAACCTCCCAGTCACTCAGTCACTAACCATGTTTCCTCCACAGTTTTTATTCTAGTAAAGTCATGGCGTATATGAAAAAATCACAACGTGTGATGTCGGTACAATTTTATAAATGTCGACAGACAATTTGTTCGTTCGACATGGTGTGATCTTTTTTTGTGCGTAAAATGAATAATGCAATGAATTGCGCAATTGTTGATAGAATAACCATAATCATGTCGAGGTAAATTTGCAGTCACGCGATATTATGTGGTGTGGTCCTCCCACTGCGAATTGAAAAAGCATGCACAGTTTAGGCTACAGGGTGGTGAAAGTGCACAGTGATGAGCTTGATGCTCCTTTCCAATAAATATCAAGGGTCTTAATTTGTATGCTAGTGACATGATGATCGATGCTTCACTGCCATTAACAAACACAATTACCTTGCTCTTATCCTTCTCATCATATGACCTCATCTGTCCAGTGTCCACTTTTGTCTATGGAGCATGTGCGAAAACCAGATTGGGCAAGTTTGCCATTTATCGCAAATGTTTGTGTGACAAAGCTATCGGTAGAGTGGACAATGCAATACAATGGAAACACAGCCATAAGCGACATAAGCGGTCACTTAGGGCCTCCAGCCGCTAGGGGGTCGCCGACGACAGTTTTTTGGAAGTCAATCGAGGTCTCAATATATTGTTGAGAGTTAGAATAGTAGAATACACATGGTGCAATTGAAATGTGGTTGTGCATCAGCACTTTTTATCTTATGTCAGTCACTGACAGTCACTCAATTAGCCATGTCAGCAAACAATTTTTAGATTGGTAAATAATTCAAACTTATAGTAATCATGGCCGAATACTGACCAAGCACACAGGGCATGTGCCCAGGTGCTCTGACCTCCAGGGTGCCCACATTGATTTTGTTAGTCTCACTCAGATATCATTAACAAGGCATAAGTCTTGGCAAAATGTGTAGAATTGCAGGAAATGAGCTGTAAAACTGCAAAAATGTTCTCTCTGCTCCATGGCAAAATTAGTAGAAATAAAATTGCTAAACTGCTTAAAAACTGCAACATTTTCTCTACTCCACATGGCAAAATGTGTAGAACTGCAGGAAATTCACTTTAAAACTGAAATGTTTAAACATTAAAATGTTTTACCTGCGATTTGGGGTATTATCAACAATAAAATACTTTGAAAGCAATATACTGCAGCATACAAACTCCAATCCCCTCAATTCATTTTATCCATTCATTCATTCATTTATTAGGATTATGATAGCATTTACTTTTTTACAGTATAATACAGTCAATTCTACGGTATTGTAATGTGTGTCATTACACAGTAAGTTTGAGTGTATTTAGATTACAATAACTGCAATATGAAATACGGTAACTTCCGTGCTAATGAGCTGCCTGGAAATTACTGTCAAATTCACGGCAACCCCTTTACAGTGTGTGTATGTGAAATTAGAGGAAGGGTCATGATTAAACTTGCTGACTGTGGCTCTGAAGAACCAGAATGGCTCCCTGGCCTGTTATAAAGCAGAGAAGGAAAAACTACATGAGCTGTAGCAGAATTGAAAGATCTCTCTGAGGTCTCCATCTGCTTCCCTCGTTCTCAGGTGATTTTTACTGTGCTTTCTTTCTTTCTCTCTCTCCGTCTCTTTCTCCTTTTTCTCTTTATTCATCTATCACGCTCCATCTCTTTTGCTTTCTCTCTCCACCTCTCTCTCCCTCTCTCCTCCCTTCAGACACAGGTCTACTGAGAACCATAAAATACAGTGTGTGCAGTGTGTGTAATGCTCAGCGCTATAAACCATGAAATAAAAACCCATTATTGTCTCCTCTTTCCACACAGGCGTATAAAACCATAGAAGACGAGGACCTGAGGTTCCCCCTGGTCTACGGCGAAGGGAAAAAGGTTGTGTGTGTGTGTGCGCGTGTGTGTCTCTTGCTTGCATGCGAGAGAGTGTGTGTGCATGTCTGTGTTTAAATGTGGATTACATTTACATTTACATTTACGTCATTTAGCAGACGCTCTTATCCAGAGCGACTTACAAATTGGTGCATTCACCTTATAGCCAGTGGGATAACTACTTTACAAAGTTTTTTTTATTTTTTTTTGGGGGGGTGGGGGTGGGGTAAGGGGGGGGTAGAAGGATTACTTTATCCTATCCCAGGTATTCCTTAAAGAGGTGGGGTTTCAAATGTCTCCGGAAGGTGGTGAGTGACTCCGCTGTCCTGGCGTCGTGAGGGAGCTTGTTCCACCATTGGGGTGCCAGAGCAGCGAACAGTTTTGACTGGGCTGAGCGGGAACTGTGCTTCCGCAGAGGTAGGGGAGCCAGCAGGCCAGAGGTGGATGAACGCAATGCCCTCGTTTGGGTGTAGGGACTGATCAGAGCCTGAAGGTACGGAGGTGCCGTTCCCCTCACAGCTCCATAGGCAATCACCATGGTCTTGTAGCAGATGCGAGCTTCAACTGGAAGCCAGTGGAGTGTGCGGAGGAGCGGGGTGACGTGAGAGAACTTGGGAAGGGTGAACACCAGACGGGCTGCGGCATTCTGGATGAGTTGTAGGGGTTTAATGGCACAGGCAGGGAGCCCAGCCAACAGCGAGTTGCAGTAATCCAGACGGGAGATGACAAGTGCCTGGATTAGGACCTGTGCCGCTTCCTGTGTAAGGCAGGATCGGTTCACCACCTTGATGTTAGCGGAGAACGACAGGGTGTTGTCCAGGGTCACGCCAAGGCTCTTCGCACTCTGGGAGGAGGACACAACGGAGTTGTCAACCGTGATGCCGAGATCATGGAACGGGCAGTCCTTCCCCGGGAGGAAGAGCAGCTCCGTCTTGCCAAGGTTCAGCTTGAGGTGGTGATCCGTCATCCACACTGATATGTCTGTCAGACATGCAGAGATGCGATTCGACACCTGGTTATCAGAAGGGGGAAAGGAGAAGATTAGTTGTGTGTCGTCTGCGTAGCAATGATAGGAGAGGCCATGTGAGGATATGACAGAGCCAAGTGACTTGGTGTATAGCGAGAATAGGAGAGGGCCTAGAACTGAGCCCTGGGGGACACCAGTGGTGAGAGAACGCGGTGCGGAGACAGCTTCTCGCCACGCCACTTGGTAGGAGCGACCGGTCAGGTAGGACGCAATCCAAGAGTGAGCCGCGCCGGAGATGCCCAGCTCGGAGAGGGTGGAGAGGAGGATCTGATGGTTCACAGTATCAAAGGCAGCAGACAGGTCTAGAAGGACAAGAGCAGAGGAGAGAGAGTTAGCTTTAGCAGTGCGGAGAGCCTCCGTGACACAGAGAAGAGCAGTCTCAGTTGAATGACCAGTCTTGAAACCTGACTGGTTTGGATCAAGAAGGTAATTCTGAGAGAGATAGCAAGAGAATGTGAACAGAATTTATAACAGACATATAACATAGTTTATTAAACAGTAAAAACTGGTTTATATCTGAGTTTAATAGTACATTAACTGGTGTCTTTACGACTCTTCCTCAGGCCAGAGTGATGGCCACCATAGGAGTGACCAGAGGCCTTGGTGACCATGATCTTAAAGTCCACGACTCCAACATCTACATCAAGCCTTTCCTGTCCTGCTGTCCAGAGGTAAATCTAATTCTGGCTACTGCATGTACCATCCTGGAACCATTCTACCCACAGATACACACACACACACACACACACACACACACACACACACACACACACACACACACACACCATTGTATATCCAGCTCATGTCTTGTGCACACATTTAGCTCAGTTTATGATCCAAGTAGCTAGGCGTACGTTACCCTAGACAGAGTGAAAGTGTTGTTTTTTTCAGTGGATTGGCTAACTGGGTTTGTAACAGCGAGTAAAGACAAAAGTTATCAGACTGGTAAATGTTTCAAGTAAGGAAGGAAGGAAAGAGCAATGCATAATGTACTTTTGCCCACCTGACTCTGGTAGTTTCACAGCTCTTTCATCTCACTCATAGTCCACCCGTTGAGTCTGTCTCGTTCAGTCTTACAATGTGCAGCTCTTTTGATATTTAATTCATTATACAGGCAGTTCAGCCAGGGTTCATCTGGCTGCCTCAACAAGTTTAACTTCCTGTTCTTTTTCATCGAGGACACTTTCTCTATCGCTCACTCGCTCTCTCACACTCTCTCTCTCTTTTTCTCTCACTCTTGCTCTCTCTTGCTCACTCTCTCTCACCCTCTCTTCCCCACCCCCACGTCTTTCCTACTTTCTCTGCTGTAAATGTATGAACGTATACTTTTAATCTAATGGCCTCCGACCGCAAGGCACTACAGAGGGTAGTGCGTATGGCCCAGTACATCACTGGGGCCAAGCTTCCTGCCATCCAGGACCTCTATACCAGGCGGTGTCAGAGGAAGGCCCTCAAAATTGTCAAAGACTCCAGCCACCCTAGTCATAGACTGTTCTCTCTGCTACCGCACGGCAAGCGGTACCGGAGTGCCAAGTCTAGGTCCAAAATACTTCTCAACAGCTTCTACCCCCAAGCCATAAGACCCCGGAACAGCTAATCATGGCTACCCGGACTATTTGCACTGCCCCCCCACCCCATCTTTTTACGCTGCTGCTACTCTGTTAATTATTTATGCATAGTCACTTTAACTCTACCCACATGTACATATTACTTCAACTACCTCAACTAGCCGGTGCCCCCGCACATTGACTCTGCACCGGTACCCCCCTGTATATATAGCCTCCCTACTGTTATTTTATTTTACTTCTGCTCTTTTTTTCTCAACACTTTTTTGTTGTTGTTTTATTTTACTTTTTAATTTAAAATAAATGCACTGTTGGTTAAGGGCTGTAAGTAAGCATTTCACTGTAATGTCTGCACCTGTTGTATTCGGCGCATGTGGCCAATACCAATTTGATTTGATTTGATTAGTGTACAGTACTGTATGATGGAATATGAATGAGGCCCTTAGATGTCGTGTTAATTATGGGGCCATTATTATACAGTGTTATCGTCTGTAGATCAAAGGCAGAGAGAATGGCTTTAGGGTCTACAGTAGCCTGCTCCCACACTGTTGTGGTGGTATGACGATAGAAGAGCTAAAGCACACACACTATGGGATCAGGCTGGGTGTACAGTACCACAGTTCCTCTGTCATGGTTAAACCAAGGTTGTCTGATAGTGCTATCAGACTCACAGAGATCCTATTCAATTATATATGTAATTCTATGAGGCAGACTAGTGTGCGCACATCCAAAGAAATCTCCCAGATGCTGGATTACGATACTCATATGATGTGATCCAGCATATGGATTACTCCTTTGGTTTGTAAATCCTAACCTGACTTCCAGGTATTCCAGAGATTACAGCTGTATTCTGATCTGATTTTAATTAGCACCAGTACTAAATTGGGACAAATGGAGGAGCTGGGAGGAGGTGTATGATAAAGGTTACTGGGAGGAGGTGTATGATAAAGGTTACTGGGAGGAGGTGTATGATAAAGAGTACTGGGAGGAGGTGTATGATAAAGATTACTGGGAGGAGGTGTATGATAAAGATTACTGGGAGGTGGTGTATGATAAAAGTTACTGGGAAGAGGTGTATAATAAAGGTTACTGGGAGGAGGTGTAGGATAAAGGTTACTGGGAGTAGGTATCTGATAAAGATTACTAAAAGGAGATGTATGATAAAGTTATTGGGAGGAGGTGTGTGATAAAGATTACTGGTAGTGATTAATGAACCACTGTCATGACATTTAGCGCTGCAAGAGGTTTTGCTATGGTGTACCCTCCTGAATAAGACCCTGTTGTTGTTTGTTACAGGTGAAGGTGTACAATAGGGTTCCCCAACTGGCAGTGGTTTTATTTGGCCCCTGTTGTGTCGAGTAAACGTTGCTAATTATGCTGTGATACCAAGGAGAACCGCTGACGCTGTATTTTCATCATAAAGGTTTATTCATAACAAAGGGTTACAGCGTCGATTTACAGATACCTGCAGTTATCTGGAGAATAATCGCCCCATCTCAAATATGATTATTCTGTCTTCCTTTGTCCTAACTGTGGTATATATCCTATGTAATCTGATATGGGTGGTTCTTCCAACCAACCAATCCCAGTTTCCACACAACAGACTTCCTCTGTTCTATGGTGTGTCCCCCTAAAACTGCTCCCCAGATGCTCCCTCTAAGCTGAATAAACCTCCTCTCAGGTTCCATTTGAAAACGTTAGCAAAGTCATAATTCCTCAGATACTACACCCCCCAAGTATTTATTCTGTCCAATTTTTATTGTTGGACATAAGAGTGTAAAAACCCCAGGAAATCAGCTCCAAGTGATTTTAATTTGGGAAATCTGTTCCCAAGTGTTCCCATGCGTAATAGAGATACACGTGATCGTATTGAAATTTAAGCAAGGTTTGAAATGATTATGTTTTTATCAAATATTATACCTGTTTGGGCTTCTTGCGGTCAATTTGCAGTCGGCCCGTGGCTGAATCTAGTTGATGATCCCTGGTGTACAACCTGACTCAGTACAAGCGTGATGCTAACTCAGTCTGCTGTTGCTGTTGTTGTTGTGCACAACCTGACCCATTGTTGTTATTCTTTCTAGGTGACGGTGTACAACCTAAACCAGTACGAGCACGGTGCTGACGACGTCCTGGTGATGGGAACAGATGCCCTCTGGGACGTCCTGTCCAGCAAGGAAGTCAACAAATCAGTCTCCACCTTCCTGGCCAACTGTGACCCTGACGACTTACACATGTAGGTGTGTGTCTGTGTGCAAGTGGACCTGCGTGTGTGTAAAAGTTAATTTTTCACTAGTTTTCCATGACATCCTTCTGACATTCTATTATGTAATTTTGTAAATTGAGTGAACATCCAACATCTTACAAACAAGGCAAATACAACTATTGACGGTGGACCATTTTTGCCATAACACCCCTCTACTTCATGTCTGTGACCAGATACACGTTGGCTGCTCATGATCTGGTGATGAGAGCACGGGGAGTACTGAAGGACCGAGGCTGGCGGATCACTAATGAACGGCTGGGATCTGGAGATGACATCTCCTGTTACATCATCCCTCTGATGTACGGAAACCGCCAGCCCTAGAACCACCTACAGGCCTTGAATGGAGCAGACTCTATGGCAGGCTCCCTCCTTAACCAACAGTACTGTACCCCTCTCTTTTTGAAACTCTCTCTCTCTCATCCCGCTACTCAGTGCTGTACTGTAAGTGATATTCAAGAAACTAATCCTACAAGATGTTACAATGTTCCCTTCTTCCCTAAATGTGTATGAGCTTAAGATTCTGTGGTATGTGACCTGAGATCCCAGTCATGTGATGCTGGACTGTGCTAACCTGTGAAGCTTTGTTTCCTGCTTTGCCACAGTGTGGCATCAGAGGAGTCACTTCCTGAAGTACAGTATTTCTTCAAGACCTACCAAGGTTCAGTACAGACAGGTGTTTGTCTGGCAGAAAATGGTTTCTACTAAAAGTATTATGTATGTAGTTTTCTAAAACATCTCACTCATCTCAACTGGAAAGGGAGGCTGAATTTAGTGAAGATCACATTTTTTGACTTGTTGATGTAGCCTATGTAATGAAGATAGATAATGGTGAGGGATACAGAATCTGACTGAGCAAGGGGCAATTGTTTACTATGGTACAGTTTCTGTTTTTGTATGACTTGATCTTGTTTTTCTCATTGGTGTAAAAACGGTCATAGAACTCTTACCTTATTGTTTTTTTGAATGACAATCGTACAATGTATTCATAGACCAAGACCCAAGTTCTGTTACAAATCTTATGATGTAGCTGTATATTTCTTTATCTGTTCATCACCCTGTTAGAGCATTATTTTAGGCTGATGATGGTCAAGATGTTTATTTGCATGTAATGCTGCTTGCTTTGGGAAAGAGATGGAGATAGAGATAGGGATAGTAGTTCAGACTGAACCCAAAGAAAAGAGATCTCTTCGCTGAAGGATGTTTTTAGGTTTCCACTCCATGGATTATTAAGTATGTTGGCCTACACCATTGCCACTTCAGTATGTGCCATTCTATGCGTATTTTACTTTTCAATACTGTACGAGATGATTTATTTATACAGACTGATGCATTGTCACACTTGATCCTTCATATCAGTGGCAGTAATCCACATAATTGTCATACTGCACAATTTTTTTTATTATTTTCATACATACCATGATAAAACATATTAATTGATGTAAACATACTATATAATTTCCTACATGTTACATTACATATTTGGTGACATTGTCACCCTTGATGTTGTAGTGTATTAGGATTATGTCTTTGTTAATGTTTTTCATGTGGAACTGAAAGGATGTTGATTTTAGTTCAAAAATAGCCATTTGTAGGGTGACGCCCCAGGGGAGACAGGTGATTGGACAGCAGAGGGAGCAACCCATATTTTTGCATTGTTTATAAGTATATGCTGGAGGCAGAGGGGGTTAGAACAGACAGATTAATTTGGGACACTGTTTCTCCAGACACTGCAGGTCTGTAAAGCTCATGCTGAAATCTTGTGATATGAATTAACCTTATGATCAAAGTTCAGTATGAGCGGACTCTTTGTTTGACAGCAATAGGTACCAGCATCGACGCGATAGACTACAAATGGAGGCTCCGCTGAGATTGGCCTGCATCTTTCCTTTGTTTCATTCATGAGCAGCGAGGTGACTACCGCTCAAGCCGGCTATAAGGTGAGATTCCTCACAAATTATTGGGCGTTAGTTGTTTGGCTGGCTATGGATGTGCGCTGGTGAAGGTGTACCATGTAAATTACTTGGGTTTGTGCTGATGTGGTGTTATTGCGGTCGACTAAGGGTCTGTCTTAATTATTCTAAAATTTTAGAGCAATCGATGGTAGTGAATGAGGCAGATATTGAGGGCAGATATTGAGGCAGATATACAAGGCAGATATACGTATACAAAATTAGGGCATTGCAATCTGTAAAGACCCCAGGGGGGCGACCTCATGGTGGGCCATAAATCCTCATAACGTATTAGGTGTTGTTAGGTCAGTCTATGACTGGAGTTATGGAATTTATTTGATTGTGGTTACTGCTCATCTTCTGTCCGACGGGATAGCTGGTTGGGAGAACCTCTCTGTGGATATCCATTGAACTCACGGCATCATAAACGGTAGAGAATAGGACAAAGAAAAGGGCAATGCAGGTTCTTGTTACATGTTGCACGCCACATGATAAATGCTAATGCTAATGCTAAATGCTGATTGTGTTTCATGCCACATTGTACATAAAGGCTAATGCTAAATGCTAATGCTAAATGCTAATTGTGTTGCATGCTACATGCTAACGTGTGACCTTAGAGGGCCATTGCGATGGAATAAAACCTCTTAAATTATGTTTGTGTGTGTAGAATTCAAGTTCTATGCGTTGTGAGCTCTGTTAAGTGTTATTGTTTGACTATAAGGGGTAAAAGAGAGGAGCTGTGGCAGAATGCTAACGTTCTATTGTCTGGAAATCGTATCGTTGAATGTATTGCGCATGCGTTTAATTTTACGACACTACACTACAACACGTTGGAGTTTACGGCAATAGATTATGACACGTTTGTTTTACGGCACTAGACTACAACACGTTGTTTACTAAAACTACAACACGGGGGATTTTGGGTAAATTGGTCATACTTCTGTTGGACTGTGCTGCAGGGGGAGACAGAGAAACAGACACAGACAAAGAGAAGAGATGTGAACACGAATCTTCTAGTTGTTAAAGCGGCTGTTGTTTGAAAATGAAACTATTTGTTGAGATCTATTGAATTTATAAATTAGATATATGTTGACGGGTTATAATAAATTAAATTAAATGACGGATTTAAAATAAATAAACATGTTATTGAGCTATTTAGTCCTGAGTTAAGTCTTAGAGCGAATGTGAGTGGGGGAATATTGAATGCTGGAAATAACTCAGTGAGTGTATAAACTTTAAATGCTTGTCTGTCCCTTTTTGTTCCCTTGTCATATGAGAGGCGATAGGACGAGAAAAGTGATTCAGAGGAGAGAGAGAGGAGGGCTGGCGTGTGCGTCACGTGACAAGGTGTGACGCGGCAGAGGATCGAGTCAGATATCAGGCTAGTTCTGTTTACAAAATCTTCCCCTACAGGATATTTGATGTTATGACAATTTCGCAGACGCTTGGCAACAGACTGATCATTTGAATAACATTTGCATTTTGGAGTCTCTGTGCATCACTTGGCTTGATTAGGGGTTCGGTTGGAAATCAAGTACTGACATTATTCTGTGAAATTAAGATACTTGGGTGCATATTAAACAATGGAATTTATGAGTATTGTAGTGTTGTAGGATTGGAAGTCTTTGGTTTTTGGGATTGCTGTGAAGTTGACTACTTGTATTTACTTTCCGGATGGGTTGTGGTAAGAAAGCCACTAATTGATAAATTCGTAAGATAGGATATAGAAATTAAAAATTGGTTTTAATTATTCATAATGTTTAATTGATTTTTTTAATTGATGTTTTATTTTAATAAATAAAAAAATTCGAAACTTTTTTTTTTCATTGATTTTTTTAAATATTCATATTTTTATTTATTGATTAAAAAAATAAAAATAAAATATTATTATTATTTTAATTTTTTTTGGGGTTGTTTGGTTTATATTAATAATTAAAGGGGGGAAGCCATAGGCTATATAGTCTAAAATAAAAAAATTCACAATAAAGGAATATAAAAGAGTAGTTACAATGGGGAGAAAGGACAGCAAGGCTATGAAAGTCATTACACCGGTTGATATAGTTGAAAATAGTAATCCTTTAGTTAAGGGTATTGCGAGGTTATCCGGCAAATGGAACAAACGTTGGCCTGACATTGAACAACCATGGCCAGTGGAAGGGACTCTTAACCCTGACGTCATCAACATCATGAAAGTGCTTCTGTCAATTTACAAGGCAGATCAAAAGAAGGGGAAAAAAAGGGAACGACGTAAAGAGAAGAGACAAAGGGAGCTGGGTGTTCTTAAGTTGTTTGAAGATGAAGGACAAAAACTGATGAAAGATACCAACGATAAGAGAAACAAAGGTATAGAGAAAATGCTAAAGGAAGAGAAGTTGACAGAAAAACTAAGGGCAGAAGTCAGTATACCTTTCTCACATACGGATTCAGTGAAAAGACCCCCACCTTATGAGAAGGAAGTAGAGCTTAGGGATGTTTATCCTCAGCTTCCAGTGATCATCGAGCAGGGTGATTATTGCATCAGAGATGAAGATGAACGAATAATAGAGAGAGGACAAGCAGAAACGACCATAAAAATGCATCCAAACTCCAAAAGTAAAAAGAAAACGAGATGTCTGGAAACTAAGGGTGGAATGAGGTTAAGTAGGATGGAACTGGATAAGGACGATGATGATCAGAGTGATTCAGAGGAGATCATGGGTGGATATGATCCTGTGATCAAACGGAGGTTGGCCAGAACGGAGAGAAGGGGTGAGGAAGGTTTGAAGAAGAAGGATACAAGATATTATAGTTCTGATGAAAGCAAAGATGAAGACAGCGATAAAGAGGAGACTAAAGGTGCTGTGTATTCAAGAGGAGTTTATCCTACAAGGACTGGCACAGAAGAAATAGAAGGAGATATAGACCGATGCTTATCAGACCTGGATAAAGCGAGGACTTTAGAAGAGGTAAGAGAACTAGAGGAACATCTCAAGACGCTGAAGATACAGAGGGAGAAACTGCGGAAAAAAGAATCCAAAGAAGTTGAGGGAAAATATGCATTGAGGCCAAGGAAAGAGGCCACGAGTAAAATGATACCAGTTATCATTCGAGGTCAAAACTTAGAATATAAGCCGTTGCAAAATACCGATATGTCAAATATACTTGAGAAGCTGCCTATTCTTCAGGATGGGGCCTATCCTTGGATTTCGAAATTGGAAGAAATTACGGGGGGAACACAGTCAGCCATAGGAGACGTTAAGAGACTTTTGGCTAATCTCATTGGGATTCCAGATATGGAGGAAGTCTTTCAGAGAGCTGGACTCATTAGATATGTAGGGACTGCAGTGAACGATCCTGAATTGTTGGCTGCAAGTAGGAATCGTCTGTGGAGAGCATTGAAAGATACATTTCCAACAAATGTGCATCCTGATAATATTCTGATTGACCCACTAGGACAACAAGAAAATCCGAGAGCCTATGTGTCAAGAGTTCATCAAGTGTGGAGAAATATTACTGGAAATGATCCAGATGTGAGTCAAATTGAGCAGTCAATTTTGAGAGCTAAACTGCAAATGGGACTGCCCTCACCAGTAAGGAGCAAACTGGCAGAGGTGGTTGGACTTGGAAGCATGACAAAAGGCGTCTATACCGATCATATAGCCCATCAAGTGGATCTGTACAGGAAAAAGGAACACAACCAGAAAGAACAGGACGAAGAAACTCTCAGAAAACTCAATCAAATACAACTTGTGGAGAACAAGAAGGAGAAAAAACAAGCTTTGGTTATGCAGAATCAGTGTGCACCAAATCAACAATCACTGCCACAGCTTCAACCAGACCAGTTCCAACCGCAATTGTACCAGCCACCAATGGCGGTACCAGTTGTTTCATATCCACAGCCAGTTTCTGGACAGACACAGAATTGGAGAGGAAGAGGACTCGAGGACTTAGAAAGAGGAAGATTTAAGTCATCCTTCCAGCAACTTTCAGAAGCATGTTATAATTGTGGACAGGTTGGTCACTTTGCCCGTGGGTGCAATAAGTCAGGAGGAAACATCAGAGGGAATTTCAGAGGAAGATACAGGGGCCAGTCAAGATCATCTGGAGGACCGGTGAACCCCTACAGGGGTCCGGAGCAAGGATTCTAGAGGTGCCTAGAAGATCCGAAAGGGGGGTGTCAGCTGGTAGCATCAGGACCGGAAAAAGATCCAACAATTGAGGTGAAAATAAACAACCGACCATTGGAAGTGATGGCGGATAGCGGAGCTGCGTTCACCTGTGTCCGGCCTGAAGATGCTACACATCTCCCCTATGTCCAATCAACTCATTAGGACAATCGGATTTGAGGGAGTAAAACAGCTGATTCCTCTTACGGAACCAATTGAGCTCTGCTATAAAGATCAGAAAATTACAATACCCATACTGGTATCAGAACATACACCTGTTGCATTATTGGGAAGAGATGCATTGTGTAAATTGAACTGTACAATAAGATGTACACCAGACGGCTGTCTGGTAGAAATGCCAAAGGAAAAGGTTTACCAAGTGTTGATGATGACAGAGATGGATTCGTCTTCAGTATTCTGGATTGGAAATCTCAGTGAAGATTTTATGAAGCAGGCTAAGATATGGGAGAGACTTATTGTTGCAAATATGCCGGATGCGAGGCTTCCGGAATATCCATTCCATTGTACGCTCAAGTATTTCAAGAAGGCTGCCCAACCACACTCAGAGGAATGGTTGAGTCATCAACCGAAGAATGTTCAACTGAGCTCAAGTTGCATTATTTTAGGACCACAAGGAGCAGCTATGAAGATAAACACAGACGACTACTGAATAAAGAATTTGAGATTGAGAAGAGTGTGCCACATGTTACCTTGTTGGTTTCGGAAGGCTATGAGCAGAAGCAAATAGGAGAAATGATTACAGAAGCAGAGAAACTTATTTTCAGACCAATGAAAGTGTCACGATTCAGACAGACGACAAGAGGACCACAATTGCGTCACACCAGAAAGTTTATTTAAACTTAAGGGGAAAGGGATGTAGGGAGTGAGTGAAGGCTCCAGGGGTTATCCCGTCCGATGTGCTGGGTCTGTGCCTCCCCCCAGTGGCAGCGATGCGTCCGATGACGCCGGTGGTTGGTGGTCCAGAAGTCCTGGGGGGGGGAGGAAACACAGACACAACGGGGCGGAATGAAACCAGGCAGCAGTACAGTTCAAGGGAAATCCAAAATACGTAGTAGCAAGGCAGAAGGCTGGTCAGAGTTACCGGGATTGAAGAGTAGTCAGGAGTCGTAATGGCAGAAGCAGGTCTGGATCTCCTGAGGCAGAAGAGTATCCAAAAACCAGGCAGGTCCGGGGTCACAAAACCAGGGTGAGCCAGAAGCGCGAGCAAACAGGTTCCGGGTGTGAGCTTTGCAGACGATCTGACACCGGAGAGCTGAAAGACAGGGCCTTAAATACTGGGAGAGGTTAGTGGGTAATGCAGCGCAGCTGGCAGAGTAATTAGAGCCGAGCAGAGCAGGGACAGGTGGAGCTAGTTAGGCTGAGTAGAGAGAGGGAGGTGAGCAGAGTGGAAGATAGTGGAAACCAATTAAGGTGGTAACCCGGTGGAGTGAGAGGGCTCATGACAGAACCCCCCCAAGGGACGGCCCCAGAAGTCCCAAGAGCAACACCACGCCGGGCGGGAGGAGGGGAGCCGGAGGAGGGCTAGAACTCCTCCGAACGGTCCGAGTGAACGTCCTCATCCTCGGAGGAAGCCGGAGGGCCGTGGTCGGGAGATGGGACAGGTCCCGAGACAGGGTCAGGCACAGGACAGGAAGCCGAGCGGGCCGGACGGTTAGGGACCCCTCTGGGGCGGCCCCTACGGATTGCAGGTTGATCAGGATGCCGTTGGTGGAAAGCGGTGATGAGAGTCCTATCCACAATCCGACTAGCTGGCACCCAGGTCCTTTCCTCAGGTCCATAGCCCTCCCAGTCAATGAGGTACAGGAGACCCCTACCCCTCCGTCTGGACCGAAGCAGGCGGCGGACGGTGTAAACCAGACCACCTTCGACGAGCCGTGGAGGAGGAGGACAAGGCGCAGCAGGGACCAGCGGACTCCTGGGCACAGGCCGGGGCTGCAGCAATCCGGCTGGGGGCTGGCAGGACGACTTGTGTTGGTTGCAGATGGGGCAGGCTTGGACGAATTCCCGTACATCCTTCCTCAGAGAGGGCCACCAGAACCTCTGGGCGAGCAGGTTGTAAGTGCGGGTGGAGCCAGGGTGACAAGCTAGGCGGGAGTCATGTCCCCACTGAACGACCTGGGACCTCAGGTCTTCGGGGACAAAAAGGCGGTCAGCTGGGCAAGTGCTGGGACCTGGCTGGTTACGGAGAGCCTCCAGCACCTGTTCCTCAACAGCCCAGGTCAGAGCTGCAACGATGCAGGGACTTGGCAGAATCGACACAGGGTCCTTGGAGGGTCAGGAGCGGAGTTAGTAGGTACTGGCCGAGGGGGTAGTGCGGCGGCAAGCAGGCAGGTTCGGTGGCAGTCCTCTCCCCACTCCCCTGATCACCCCGGTCACCCAGTCGAGCTGAGGGTTGTGCCGGGCGGAGCCATGGGTAACCCAGGATGAGGGGTTGGCCTGGAGAGGGGAGCAGGTGAAACTGGATAGTTTCTTGATGGTTTCCGGACAGACCCATCGAGACCGGGGCCGTGACATGAGTGACCGATCCGAGTAAGTGTCCGTCCAGTGCCCGGGCAGGACATAGGAGGTGTCAAACGGAGGTTCTCCAGTCCCAGTTGGCGTGCCAGCTTGATGTCCATTATGTTGGCTTCGGCGCCAGAATCCACCAGAGCAGCCAGGGTGTGAGTTGAGTCAGGGAGGCGGAGGTGAACTTGCAGCAGGGGTTTGCGGTCGGAGGACTGGATGGTCATTGAACTCAACCGGACTCCCCCTATGCCCGGTGAGCTTCGGCCCTTTAAAGGGCAGGTTACCACACGATGTCCATCACCTCCACAATAGAGGCAGAGGTTTGAGGTGAGCGTCGCTGGCGCTCTGCAGGAGTGAGAGAGGCTCGCCCAATCTCCATAGGCTCAGACTGATCAAGCTGACCTGGGTGAGTGGCAGTAGATGACAGGAGCCCAGTCGGATCTCTCCGAATGCCGGTAGTAGGTGGACCTTGGCGCCCCCTCCACGACGACGGGTCTGTATCCTACTGTCGATCCTGACAGTCAGTGCGATGGCTTCATCAAGAGTGGAAGGCAGTTCATGGGAGACCAACTCGTCCTTGATATAGTCAGCCAAACTATGGAAGAACGCGTCCACCAACGATGGTGTGTTCCAAGAACTTCGTCTAGCCAGGGTTCGGAAGTCGATGGAATGGTCTGCGACTGTACGTCTGCCTTGTCGAATACTGAACAGTTCACGAGACGCCTCTGCGGTTGGGGAATCCAGGTCAAACACCTTCAGCATCTCCTCAGCAAACAGGTCGAAGGTTGCACATGCGGGGGTTTGACGTTCGAACTCTGCTGTTCCCCAGAGTCGAGCTCGGCCCGTCAGGTGAGTGATGGCATACCCAACTTTAGCCCCCTCCGTGGCGAAGGTCCTTGGCTGCAAGGAGAACTGAAGTCGGCAGCTAGTCAGGAATGGCCGGACCTGGGTTGAATCGCCGTTGAACCGCTCGGGGTTTCCAATCTTGGGTTCCGAGCAGCGGCTGCAATGACCGGGGCAGGTAACTCGGGGGCAGGGCTGGTGGGCAGACTGGCTGGGGTCAGGTTGGTGAGGAGTTGAATGATCATGGCGAGTTGTTGTTGCTGCTGCTGGGATTGCTGCTGGTGCTGCTGGAACTGCTGATGCTGTTGGTGGCCGACCTGAAGCAGAGAGGAGATGACGCCGCTCATGCGGCCTAGCTCTCTCTCAGTGTGTTCCAGGCGTAGCATAGCGGTGGGTTGCTCAGGCTCTTCGGTTTCCATGTCGGGGGAAGTGTGCGCTGGGTCCATGATGGTCAGATCGTACTGTCACGATTCAGACAGACGACAAGAGGACCACAATTGCGTCACACCAGAAAGTTTATTTAAACTTAAGGGGAAAGGGATGTAGGGAGTGAGTGAAGGCTCCAGGGGTTATCCCCGTCCGATGTGCTGGGTCTGTGCCTCCCCAGTGGCAGCGTGCGTCCGATGACGCCCGGTGGTTGGTGGTCCAGAAGTCCTGGGGGGGGGAGGAAACACAGACACAACGGGGCGGAATGAAACCAGGCAGCAGTACAGTTCAAGGGAAATCCAAAATACGTAGTAGCAAGGCAGAAGGCTGGTCAGAGTTACCGGGATTGAAGAGTAGTCAGGAGTCGTAATGGCAGAAGCAGGTCTGGATCTCCTGAGGCAGAAGAGTATCCAAAAACCAGGCAGGTCCGGGGTCACAAAACCAGGGTGAGCCAGAAGCGCGAGCAAACAGGTTCCGGGTGTGAGCTTTGCAGACGATCTGACACCGGAGAGCTGAAAGACAGGGCCTTAAATACTGGGAGAGGTTAGTGGGTAATGCAGCGCAGCTGGCAGAGTAATTAGAGCCGAGCAGAGCAGGGACAGGTGGAGCTAGTTAGGCTGAGTAGAGAGAGGGAGGTGAGCAGAGTGGAAGATAGTGGAAACCAATTAAGGTGGTAACCCGGTGGAGTGAGAGGGCTCATGACAGAAAGAGAATTTGGCGATCTGGAGAAGTGAAGATCAACGATTTCTTAAAATAATGATTTCGGCTCAAGGACAAGGAGAGCCACAGGCGGTAGGAATGACACATGAATCTATTTGCAATATGAAGATGGATTCAGACTCTATGAAAGAGGAGATGTTGCAACAAGTTCCAGAAGGGTTGTGGTCTCAACACAGTACCGATATTGGACTTGTGAAATCAGCCCAACCTGTGAAAGTTGAACTTCGACCAGGAGCCAGACCTCCATGGAAAAATCAGTATCCATTGAAAGATGAAGCAATCCAAGGGATTGAACCACAAATTGAAGGACTTTCGAAAGCAGGTGTTTTAAGGACAACAAAAAACCCTTGGAGTAACACGCCTTTGTGGCCTGTGGAAAAACCAGATGGAACTTATCGTGTGGTTCATGATTTGAGAGCAGTAAATGAGGTAGTGACTGACTTTCCAGCAGAAGTGCCAGACCCTCATACCTTGTTAGCCCAAGTTCCTCCTGATGCGACACATTTTACAGTGCTAGACTTATGTGGAGCATTTTTTAGTGTTCCACTTAGTGTAGAGAGTCAGAATTTATTTGGGTTCACATATAAGGGACAATTCTATGAGTACAGTAGAATGCCACAGGGGTACCGGCATTCTCCTCATATCTTCAATAAAGTACTAAAGGATGATTTGGTAGGGATAGATCAGATATTGCAGAGCACTGTCATTCAGTACGTAGATGATATAATGGTTTGCTCACAAAATAAGGAAACATGTCATAGAGACTCAATTAAATTGCTACAGGTATTGGCAGAAAAGGGGCATAAGGTTTCACAGAAAAAGCTGCAATATTGCCAGGAGAAGGTTGTGTATTTAGGTCAAAACATAACGCATGGCCACAGAAACATTTCGGACAGGCAAGTGGAAACTATTCCGTAAGGCTCCGAAGCCTAGAACGGTCAGAGAGATGATGACATTTCTGGGTATTGCTGGTTATTCCTCAGCTTGGGTGGAGGGTTATACTAGTTTGATGGCACCTTTGAGAGCTATGGTTAGGGGTACTGAGAGTGGTCAACTCCATAGCAATCTTTCCTGGACACAGGGAAGGCCATGTGGCATTTGAAACGATCAAACAGAGGTTGCAGGAGGCACCTGCACTTACACTACCAGATTACTCAAAGAACTTTTTGCTATATGTGTCTACTTCTACTGGAGGTAGATATGCGTGTGCGGTTCTTTGTCAACCAACAGGCACGGGGACGAATCCTCAGCCTATTTCCTACTACTCTACTGCTTATTCAGAGGTAGAACTAGGGTTACCACTGTGCTACAGAGCAATGGTGGGAGTATATTCAATGTATGACAAAGCATCATCGGTTACGATGGGCTACCCAGTAACAATTCTTACCCATCATAGTCTCAGAAATCTTCTGAACTATGGGAAATATACATTGACTATGCCTAGGCTCAGAGACTATCATAGGCTCTTAGAGCAGGAAGATGTCACCCTAGTGAGGTGTGATACAGTAAATCCAGCCGAGAGTTTACCGACTTCAGAGGATGGTGAGCCACATGATTGTGTCCAAGAAGCAGAGAGATATTCGAGGCTTAGATCAGATTTACAAGCCTTTCCATTACGTGAGGCAGACCTGGAGTATTGGACTGATGGGTCTTGTTATCGGGTGGGAGATAAATTATGTGCTGGTTATGCAGTAGTTAAAGGCAGAGGAACTGGATTTGTTGTGGAAAGGCTGAAGTAATACCACAGCCTGCGTCTGCACAACTTGCTGAACTTGTGGGGCTAACAGAAGCATGTTTGTTAGCAGAAGGAAAGCGAGTAACGATATACACTGATTCAGCATATGCACATAGTGTATGTCATTTGTTTGGGGCAGTATGGAAAGGTCGAGGGTTTAAGAAAACGGATGGTTCTCCGATACAACATCATGCGCAAATAATGAAACTGTTGCATGCTATGATGAAGCCTAAAGAGATAGCGATAGCTAAGTGTGCAGCTCACAAAACAGATATGTCAAGAGTGACACAAGGGAACAAAGCAGCTGATGAAGCTGCAAAAGCCGTCGCAGGAGCGGATAAATTGGGAAAAGTTTTTCTGGTCACTCATGGAGTGAACTTGGAAGACAAAATTACGCTTCAGGATGTAATTTTGATGCAAGAAGCTGCTTCTATGATCGACAAACAGCTATGGCTAGACCGAGGAGCGGTCAAAGATGCTACTGGTCTGTGGAGAAACCATGAGGGGTTGATAGTAGCGCCTCTAGACCTCTTAGGTCTGATGATTCAGGAAGCACATGGGTTAGCTCATGTTGCGAGGGGGAGGTTAACAGAAAGATCACAAAGGAATATGGTTTTTGGGCTCCATATTTGTTTGAACAAATTGATTATATGATAGGAAGGTGCACTATCTGTCTTAAAAATAATGTTCGAAGAGGGGTAACTGTTCATCCGGGTTACATTCCTACACCAAAGGGTCCTATGCGTGAGTTGGTTATTGACTTTGTTGATATGATAAAACCAGTTGATGGGAAAAGATACATGTTGGTGGTTGTAGATAGATTTTCACGATGGACGGAAGCTTGTCCAACCAAGCGTAAGGAAGCTCAGTCAGTTGCCAAGTTCTTGTGTAAAGAAGTCATAAGCAGGTGGGGATTACCCGATCGAATATCCTCAGACAATGGAAGGGAATTTGTGGATAAATCAGTTAAATTGATGTTGCAAAAATTGGGAATTAAGCAACGTCTTGGAGCAGTTTATCACCCACAAAGTCAAGGGATGTGTGAAAGAATGAACAGTGTCTTGAAAAATCGCATTGTGAAGATTTGTCAACATACAGGTCTAAACTGGATAGCGGCGCTTCCTTTAGCACTAATGGTGTGTCGCTCAAGTGAGTTACGTGATCTACGTATGACACCCCATGAGTTGGTAACAGGAAGAAGGATGCCTACGCCTTGTTTTGCGAACAAGCGGAAAGGGTCCAAGCTTGGCTCTGTTGGAAGATGAAATGAGAGCGTACGTTACATATATGGCCAATTTTCATAAAAAGTTGTCCACATATGTTTCTGACAGGCAAAGACAAGAAGAGGTGCAGGGAGGAGCTTGAGGAGGATAAGAGGAATACAGTACAACCGGGGGACAAAGTATTCGTAAGGTATTCAGAAGGAAGTGGTATAACGAACGTCGTGAAGGACCATTTGAAGTGGTTCGTAGTACTGGAACAGCTGTCCAGGTTAAGGGGTCTCCTACGTGGTATCATTTGTCACATTGTGTTAAAGCGCCTGGAGAAGAGGTGCCACGCGCAGAGAGAGAGGATGGAGATAGGGGAGAACAGGAAGAGGGAGAGATTGTCAATGTTGGGGATAACGTTGATAATGTTTACACTTCTGATGATGCCAGAGATGACTATGCAATGGATGGAAAGGAAAGGGGATTTGGGGAAATTGATTTTCAATACATCCCAGAAGCAACAGGGAATATTTCAGTGGAATGTGAAGCAGCAGAGACCACCAAGGGCAACTCTGTTACAGGAGAAGCTAGTGATTCAGTTAGACAAAGTAGGCCTAGACCAGTTAGGAGAAAAGTCAGACCAAAACGTTACGAAAAGTAACAACAATGACATCAACACTTCAGTCTATTATAACAACAGTGAAAAGCAATTTAACTCTTTCAACATTGATAGTTATTAAAGCCATAAATATATCGCATTTGATTACAAGGGAACCAATAGCTCCAGCACCAATTTTAGAAGAAAAGACTGTTGTTAAGGTTAGGAGGGGTGAGACAGCTCATCTTCCTTGTAGCTGTGAGAGATGGAGTGGGGGAGGGGACGTTCCTCCCACATGGAGAGATAATTATGGAGAAGAAGTATTGTTATCAGGACCAGATGTAGAAGCGGTGCCCCCTAGTCAAAGGAAGTATATTTTGTACAACAATATGAAGGGGAAGAGGGTTATGAGTGATTGTTCACTTATTTTGCGTAATGTTACAGAGAAAGATCAGGGAGAATATATGTGTACTTATCTAGTGCAAGCATTAAAATTTGTTCGGTTAAGAATTATTGGTTAAAAGGCTATGTAATTCGTAAAGTGACGCTTATAATGGAAGAGTTGAGGTCTGTTGTAGCCTCCACAGTCACCAAAGGAGTTCAGGAGAAGTATATTACAGTAGCCACTCCAACAGTAAATAATACACAGAGGATATCGGTAACTTTCCCACTAGAAGTAATTAAGGGTGTTAATTCATCAACTAAATCAACTACTTTAATGGTAACTTTGGAAGGAATTAATGGTACGACGGCAATAACAAATGTAGGAAGGCAGGTAGCTTAGTGGGTAAGAGCGTTGTGCCAGTAACCGAAAGGTCGCTGGTTCTAATCCCCGAGCCGACTAGGTGAAAAATATGTCGATGTGCCCTTAAGCAAGGCACTTAACCCTAATTGCTCCTGTAAGTCGCTCTGGATAAGAGCGTCTGCTAAATGACTAAAATGTAAATGTAGGAAGTATGACACCGACAACAACTTTTCTGAAATTAAAGGATGTAGCAGGAATGACTCAGCAGATAGTGATAGAGAACAATATAGATTCATCTGAAATAGTGCAAGATAATATCATGGAGGTACAGGATGAGTTCTTTGATTTCAACATAACATCAGAAGATACATCTGATCAATCAGGCTCGTTAGGGAAAAGAGAAACTAAATGGAAGGCATATGGATTTGATTCTTCTGTTTTGAAGATTAAAGATGAATGGGCAGGTAGAAATCTTTGGTTCCAGCAGTTAACTCATTCTGTAAGATCAGTGAGGAATCTTGAGGGTCCATGTCTGTTGAGAATTCCGGCACCAGAGACGTGGGGTTCCATTTTAGAGACGGTTGCTCAACCTCTATCGAGTATGTGTCAATCTTATGCTTTGTCATGGCTGTTGTATCAGCAACAATCATTAACAGATAAAGTAATGTCATTGTCAAAACATTTGTTTAGGCCTAGGTTTAGGTGTTCTTGGTTAAATGAATTACCCTATGTGAATTTGTTAGATGGTAAGGAAAATCAGGTAACAGCGAACCCTGAAGCATTGGAGGTGAAAGCAGTGAGGGCTAAAAGTTGTTTTTGTTCTAATAAAACATATGATGGAAAGGGTATGTTCATGGGAATATCAGATTGTGATGATTATATGATGACTTTGGATAAGCATGAACATAAGGTTAGAGATGACAAATATAATGTAACTTTTTATGTACCAGTTAGTAAGAAGAGCAGGACTTTGATGGTGAAAGATCAGCTTTGCCTGGCAATGTGACTATTGGGAATTTTAGAGATATTTGGTGGGTTTGTGGTGATAAAGCATATATATTCTTACCCTATGGATGGACAGGATGTTGTTACATGTCAACGTTGAAGCTTCCATATGAGGCTTTTACCATTAAAAGAGGGGTAGCACCGGACACAGATAAATCTGAAGCTAGGGTTGAAAATAGGGTGAAAAGAGACATGGCGACATTTCATAGTCTTGAAGCCTACCATTGGAGGATAAGTCTAGGAGAGAAGTGGGGACTCTGACTTTTTCCATGGTATGGTGTAACATTTTTGGCAGATCATATTGATAATATTACCTATACTTTGCAGGGGTTTGCGAATGAAACAATAAGAGGGTTTAACCTTCTGTCAAATACTCAAAGAAGTCACAGACTGACGCTGTTGAAACATGACATGGCTCTTGACTATATTTTAGCAAAACAAGGTGGCTTATGTTTGGCTATGAATCTGACGGGGGATGATTGTTATACTTTGATCCCAGATAGTTCCGATAATATCACGAGTGTTATAGATGCGTTGAAGAATATAAGGGATGCGTTTGGTAGATCTGAAGGAGCTGGATGGTCAGCGAAGACTTGGTTGCAAGATCAGTTAGGCCCAGTAGGGGCAGTGATGGTTCAGATTTTAGTTGCAGCTCTGATAGCGCTGTGTGTGATGTTTTGCTTTTGTACTTTGTTACTGACCTTTGCGAAAGCTATGATATTAAGATGGGTTGGAGTTGTGATGCCTGGAGACAACACTCAGATGCCGTTGTTGACTGTTCCTGATCTGGATGAAGATGGACAAGGGGGTCTGGATGGAGTATTAATGGATAAATATCCTTTTTGATTATTTGATCATTTTTCCAAAAAAATTTCAATATTAGTGTGATTTTAGTATGATGTTATGAATCAAAGGGGGGAAATAGGATAATGTGATTCATACATCATTTATATATCATTTTTATATTCTTAGTTGATATTGATGTTTTAATTTGAAAGTGTTTGTTTTGCAAAAGATACTGTTTGGTCTTTTCTTTTCTTCCAGAAGCGTTTGGGGGAAAATGTAAAGATTGAAATACTCAAACAAGGACAATATGAAGGGACAATATGAAAGGAGAATGACTGGAGGAGATGGAACAAGGAAGGTGTGGAAAGGTTCCTATTCCACCATCAACGATGCATTGGAAGAGGAGCCTACGGGGGAGATGAAGTGTAGTGGACTACATTCCAGTGTCTGCAATGAAATATAGACATATTTGCATGTGTAATACATAATTTGTGTCATAGTCTTAGGTATTAATTTTTGTAGAATGATATTTGATGTTATTGGATACATGTGGGGATCTTAGATGTTTTTGTTTATTTCGTGAATGCTTAGGGACAGGGAGTCCAGGCAGGGATAGAGATTCACTGTAGGGTCCGATGGGTTGACCAGCCTTAGAGTGGACATTTTGGATAGTATTTTGTTTGCAGGGGCTTACATGTGTATTTAATTGCATCATAGTTTCAAATGCATTGATAAGGATTTATGAATTCATCGGGAGTACCTAGGTGGTTGCCTGGGGCAGAGGGACCGTGAGAGAATTTTACTGTCTTGATTGATGTTTGGATATCTGGAAAGATGGCTGCCAGACAGTTTTTCGCTCTCACACTCCATAAAGATTTGTTCATATTTCATAGAAAGGTATTTACACTCTAGAGAAAAATGTTTTTTGGTTTAATGTTAAAGATACTCAATAAGATAAATTGTTACTTGTCATAATCCTGTTTTGTTTGTTTTCGAGACTTTTAGTTCGTCTCGAAGGGGGGAATGTAGTGTATTAGGATTATGTCTTTGTTAATGTTTTTCATGTGGAACTGAAAAGATGTTTATGTTAGTTCAAAAATAGCCATTTGTAGGGTGACGCCCCAGGGGAGACAGGTGATTGGACAGCAGAGGGAGCAACCCATATTTTTGCATTGTTTATAAGTATATGCTGGAGGCAGAGGGGGTTAGAACAGACATATTAATTTGGGACACTGTTTCTCCAGACACTGCAGGTCTGTAAAGCTCATGCTGAAATCTTGTGATATGAATAAACCTTATGATCAAAGTTCAGTATGAGCGGACTCTTTGTTTGACAGCAATAGGTACCAGCATCGACGCGATAGACTACAATGTATTATTGATGGTGGCTCAAGTTCTGGATTAAGTTTTCACAGATGCAGTGCTCTCAGATGGTTTCCTAACATAATATACTCGGTTCTGGCTCTTGACTCTGCTATCTACCGGTCAGTAGACTCATGCGAGTGAGTCCTCATCACTATGTGCTACATTTAGGGCTAGTTCCAATCAGATCTGCCTTAACCCACGATAACCAACAACTACATAGCAGTTTCATTGTTTTTATTTAGATTATGTCAGAGGTTTAACTGCGTTGGAGCTGTCAAATCACCTTGTTGTTACAAGGTCAAACACTGGAATGTGTGTTGTAATCTACACCTCAATTAGGCTGATATCAAGCCTTATTAATTTGTTTAATGAGTTTCAATTTGAGTGTCACTATTTCTATATAGCCTACACTTTCTCATTCTGAACTGCTAACCCGGGTGGGATTTATGGACGGGTGTGGTTTCGTGACAATGACGACAAGAACAGCTCCAACGCAGTTACACCTCTGACATCACCTAAACAAAAGCAATGAAACTGCTATGCAGTTGTCGGTCATGGAGGTTAACGCTGGAACTGATTAAATAAGCCTTAAAGGTCTTGCACAGTCAAAATCATGTTTTTCATGAAATGTTATGATAATTATATGAAACCAGATCAAAGTTCGATGACCAAAGTATGAAAAATGACTGTTACTTCTACATTAATACAATTTGATCATAAAGTTACTGGTCCATTTCCGCATGTTTGAATTCAGGAGGCGGGATTATTAAGGGCTTTTTGTGACATCACAAAATCCTCATTTTAGTACACCAATTTAAATAGGTACCGCCTTGTAACCAATATCTCAGAAGGAGCGTTCGCAGAGGGGCGTGGTTTACTTAGCTAGGTAGCTAGTCTAGTGGTGCTAAAATTTGACTGCAGCGTGTCAGCAAATATAATTAGAGGTTTCCCCTGTTCATCTAAGGCAAATCTACTTAGGTTTCTACTTTCATCTGTGTCTGGTGTTAGCTAGGAACTGGCTAGCTCGGTCTTCAGCCAGCATGGAACAAAAGCGGGGGAAGGGTTGCCCAAAACTCAGACACAGTTGTCATGTCATTACACATGCCAAACGGGAGATTCATCCAAACTTCTTGACATCATTAAAAGTCATGATATCTGGACATTGCCTGACTCCCTGGACAGTTTATTAGGTACACTCATCTAGTACCGGGTCGGACCCCCCATTGCCTCCAGAACAGCCTGAATTCTTTGGGGCATGGATTCTACAAGGTGTCGCAAATGTTCCACAGGAATGTTGGTCCATGCTGACGCGATAGCATCATGCAGTTGCTGCAGATTGGACGGCAGTACGTTCGGTACGTTTATGCTGCGAACAGCCTATTCCATCTCATCCCAAATATGCTATATTGGGTTTGGTCAGCAACAATGTTCAGATACGCTGTGGCGTTCAATCGTTGCTCAGTTGGTATCAAGGGACCAAATGTGTACCAGGAAAACATTCCCCACACTAGTACACCACCAGCCTGTACCGTTAACACCAGGCAGGATGGGTCCATAGACTCATGCTGCTTTCGCCAAATCCTGACTCAACAGGAATTTCACAATATCAGCACTTACAGTTGACCTGGGCAGCTCTAGCAGGGCAGAAATTTGACTTACAGACTTGTTGGAAAGGTGGCATCCTATGACGGTGCCACGTTGAAAGTCACCGAGCTCTTCAGTAAGGCCATTCTACTGTCAGTGTTTGTCTATGGAGATTGCATGGCTGTGTGCGCGATTGTATACACCTGTCAGCAATGGGTGTGGCTGAAATAGCGGAATCGACTAATTTGAAGGGGGTGTCCACATACTTTTGTGTATATAATGTACCTATCTATAGGCTAACACGTCTGTCATGAATATGCTTACAAATTACACACATAGGCCTAATTGACTCAACAGGAACTGGGATTGGTCGGACCAGAGGATGTTTTTTCACTCCTCAATTGTCCAGTGTTGGTGATCACGTGCCCACTGGAGCCGCTTCTTCTTGTTTTTAGCTAATAGGAGTGGAACCTGGTGTGTTCGTCTGCTGTAATAGCCCATCCTTGACGAGGATCGACGAGTTGTGCTTTCCAAGATGTCGTTCTGCACACCACTGTTGTACTGCGCCGTTATTTGTCTGTTTGTGGCCTGCATGTAAGCTTCTACGATTCTTGCCATTCTCCTTTGACCTCTCTCATCAACAAGCTGTTTTCGCCAACAGGACTGCCGCTGACTGGATGTTTTTTTGTTTGCTGCAACATTCTCGGTAAACCTTAGACACTGTCGATTGTGAGAAGCCCAGGAGGGCGGCCGTTTCTGTGATACTGGATCCGGCACGCCTGACACAGTTGATCATACCATGCTCAAAGTTGCTTAGGTCACTCGTTTTGACCATTTTAATGTCCAATTGAACAGTAACTGAATGGCTCGATTCCTGTCTGCCTGCTTTATATAGCAAGCCACGGCCATGTGACTCACTGTCTGTAGGAGCGATCCATTTTGGTGAACGGGGTGGTGTACATAATAAACTGGCCGGTGAGTGTATATACAGTTGAAGTCGGAAGTTTACATACACTTAGGTTGGAGTCATTAAAACCTGTTTTTCAACCACTCCACAAATGTCTTGTTAACAAACTATAGTTTTGGCAAGTTGGTTAGGACATCTACTTTGTGCATGACACAAGTAATTTTTCCAACAATTGTTTACAGGCAGATTATTTCACTTATAATTCACTGTATCACAATTCCAGTTGGTCAGAAGTTTACATACACTAAGTGGACTGTGCCTTTAAACAGCTTGGAAAATTCCAGAAAATGATGTCATGGCTTTAGAAGTATTTCAAGGCCTACCTTCAAACTCAGTGCCTCTTTGCTTGACATCATGGGAAAATCAAAATAAATCAGCCAAGACCTCAGAAAAAAATGGTAGACCTCCACAAGTCTGGTTCATCCTTGGGAGCAATTTCCAAACGCCTGAAGGTACCACGTTCATCTGTACAAACAATAGTACGCAAGTATAAACACCATGGGACCACGCAGCCGTCAAACCGCTCAGGAAGGGGACGCGTTCTGTCTCCTAGAGATGAACATACTTTGGTGCGAAAAGTGCAAATCAATCCCAGAACAACAGCAAAGGACCTTGTGAAAATGCTAGAGGAAACAGGTAGAAAAGTATCTATATCCACAGTAAAACGAGTCCTATATCGACATAACCTGAAAGGCCGCTCAGCAAGGAAGAAGCCACTGCTCCAAAACCGCCATAAAAAAGCCCGACTACGGTCTGCAACTGCACATGGGGACAAAGATTGTACTTTTTGGAGAAATGTCCTCTGGTCTGATGAAACAAAAATAGAACTGTTTGGCCATAATGACCATCGTTATGTTTGGAGGAAAAAGGTGGATGCTTGCAAGCCGAAGAACACCATTCCAACCGTGAAGCACGGGGGTGGCAGCATCATGCTGTGGGGGTGCTTTGCTGCAGGAGTCCGGTGCACTTCACAAAATAGATGACATCATGAGGAAGGAAAATTATGTGGATATATTGAAACAACATCTCAAGACATCAGTCAGGATGTTAAAGCTTGGTCGCAACTGGGTCTTCCAAATGGACAATGACCCCAAGCATACTTCCAAAGTTGTGGCAAAATGGCTTAAGGACAACAAAGTCAAGGTATTGGAGTGGCCATCACAAAGCCCTGACCTCAATCCTATAGAAAATGTGTGGGCAGAACTGAAAAAGTGTGTGCGAGCAAGGAGGCCTACAAACCTGACTCAAACCTGAGCTCTGTCAGGAGGAATGGGCCAAAATTCACCAAAATATTGTGGGAAGCTTGTGGAAGGCTACCTGAAACGTTTGACCCAAGTGAAACAATTTATAGGCAATGCTACCAAATACTAATTGAGTGTATGTAAACTTCTGTCCCACTGGGAATGTGATGAAAGAAACAAAAGCTTAAATAAATAATTCTCTCTACTATCATTCTGAAATGTCACATTCTTAAAATAAAGTGGTGATCCTAACTGACCTAAGACAGGGCATTTTTACTAGGATTAAATGTCAGGAATTGTGAAAAACTGAGTTTAAATGTATTTGACTAAGGTGTATGTAAACTTCCAACTTCAACTGTATGTAATGTACCCAGACCTCACCCTTTAAAGTTTCAACTAAAATTGTCCAAGATGAACTTGCTAGCTAGCTAACTTATATAGCCAACATTTGTCTATATTGATGCTGTTACAATAACCAAACAGGATAAACAAATAATTTGTGAAACCATGTGTTGCTTTTCCAAAAACGATCTATCAAGGTGAGCTCCCCGCCCACTCAGCCAATTAGCTCCCCGCCCACTCAGTGTGTCTTTTCAGACTTCCTAGTGTCAAGATCGTCTAACAGAGTGGACCAATGCGCAGCGTTGAATGCAAACATATTTATTCTCACTGAAGGCAACACGAACAAAACAACGAACGATACGTGACAGTTCACGGTTACCATAAACAGACTCGAAACAAAAACCCACAAACACGAATGAAAACCCGACTGTTTAAATATGGCTCCCAATCAGACCAACATAGAAATAAGTAACCTAGACCCACAACAAAAACATAGAAACTAACACCCTGGCTCAACATACGAGAGTCCCCCGAGCCAGGGCGTGACAGTACCCCCCCCTAAAGGCGCGGACTCCGACCGCGCCAACGAAACACAACAGGGGAGGGACCGGGTGGGCACTCCGCCTAGGCGGCGGATCCGGCTCCGGGCATGATCCCCACTCGCTCTCTAACCCCCCAAAGTACCCCTGGTCCAGTCTGGTCCTGCTGACCGGAGCTGGACTGCACACTGGTGGAGCGGATTGCTCTAGCTCCGGCGTAACGCATCTGACCGGCGCCGGACCAGGCACCAGTGGAACAGGCACGTGCCGTGCCGGACCGACGACGCACACCACTGGCTTGGTGTGGGGAACAGGCACGGGCCGTGCTGAACTGACGACGCACACCACTGGCTTGGTGTGGGGAGCAGGAGCGGGCCGGACAGGGCTGACGAAACGCACCACAGACTTGGTGCTGGGAGCAGGAATGGGCCGGACTGGGCTGGCGACGCGCACCACAGACCTGGTGCGGAGAGCAGGAACGGGCAGAGCCGGGCTGACGAGACGCACCACAGGCTTGGTGCGGGGAGCAGGAATGGGCCGGACTGGGCTGGCGACGCGCACCCCAGACCTGGTGCGGGGATCAGGAACGGGCAGAGCCGGGCTGACGAGACGCACCACAGACTTGATGCGGGGGAGCAGGAATGGGCCGGACTGGGCTGGCGACGCGCACCACAGACCTGGTGCGGGGAGCAGGAACGGGCAGAGCCGGGCTGACGAGACGCACCACAGACTTGATGCGGGGGAGCAGGAATGGGCCGGACTGAGCTGGCGACGCGCACCACAGACCTGGTGCGGAGAGCAGGAACGGGCAGAGCCGGGCTGACGAGACGCACCACAGACTTGGTGCGGGGAGCAGGAACAGACCGGACCGTACTCAGGGACACACACCACTGGCCCTACACCGGGATCTGGAACGGGCCGGACCGGACTGGTAACACACCCCAGTACCTTTCGCCGTGCCTCTACACCTTCCATCCCCTCTTCTACCAGTGGCCCCCGTAACCTGGCGGCCTCCTCTGCAACCCCGCTGGACCGCTCCATAGCGGCCTCCTGCTGCCCCGACGTCGTGAGCCCCCCCCTAAAAAATTTCTGGGGGTCTCTCCTCCCCGTGGGCCAGGCCTCCATCGTTCTCGCCCACCTCTCGCTCCTCTGTCTCCAACCCTCGTCACTCAGCTCCTCAATGGGCTTGACCCAGTCGAAGCTGCCACGGAGATCTGCCAGCGATTTCCCTGGCGATGGCTCCTCGACTCGCTGCTTGGTCCAGTTGTGGTGGGTTTTTCTGTCAAGATCGTCTAACAGAGTGGACCAATGCGCAGCGTTGAATGCAAACGTATTTATTCTCACTGAAGGCAACACGAACAAAACAACGAACGATACGTGACAGTTCACGGTTACCATAAACAGACTCGAAACAAAAACCCACAAACACGAATGAAAACCCGACTGTTTAAATATGGCTCCCAATCAGACCAACATAGAAATAAGTAACCTAGACCCACAACAAAAACATAGAAACTAACACCCTGGCTCAACATACGAGAGTCCCCCGAGCCAGGGCGTGACACCTAGTTGTTTGACATGAGAGAAAAAGTACTTTTACTCAGATATTGAGCATTGTTATTGGGAAAGAAATATTGTGGGTGATGTTTTAGTCACTCAAAGGGCTATTTTACATGGTAATAAGAATTATTGTTCAGGACCTTAAATCATGTTTAGTATGTTTTTGTGTTTTTTACGTATTTTTCTTTTTGTATGTTTTTGGGGGGGGTATTTCTAAGAATGGGGGTTTCAAAGAAAGTGATCGCACTTGTAAAGTGGGATATGCAGTATTGTATTTATGATCCCAAAGTGTCCAGAAACACTGATTAACATGTACTGTATAATATAACTTAAGTTGTAACACATGTATGGATTGTTCATACTTAACTATGTGGTATGAATGCATAGTTAATGTGTTTAGCCTTTCCAACTAGATTAATGTGAAGAAAGAATGAAGGGTTGTGGGTTCGATTCCCACAGGGGACCAGTATGAAAATGTATGCACTCACTAACTGTAAGTCGCTCTGGATAAGAGCGTCTGCTAAATTACTAAAATGTAATTTATTTATACATGATTAACTGTGCCACCTGCGCATGGAGGTCAACTCAAGTTTTTGGTAGTTTGGAAGGAAAAAATAATAGTTGTACTGGAATTAATACACTGCTGAAGGCAGTGGACCCTTTGATATGAAGCATTTGTTTGTTATAAATGTGTACATTTGCTAGAGTTGAACAATAGAGTAAAACACAGACGGTATCAAATGAAAAGTGCATTTTGACATTATTACTCTGGATCAGGAGATATATTTATCCTAGCCTGGTAGCAGATTCGTATGTTCTTTATCCAACTCTTCTGCCAGTCATTGTATGCCATAAAATGTTGCTTACACGGCAGTGGAGTTGGTTATAAAGCACAAACTGGGCTGGTACCAGGCTATATTTGCCTCTCCTGTTGCTGTATATATTAGTAGCCTACCAATTGCTGTTGTTTTGTTCCAAATCATCTCTCAAACCCACACTCATCCATGTGACTGATACTGAAAGGGATTAAAATTGAGGCCATTCCCTGGTGATGGGAAGATTGAATAATGTATTTCTGTGTATTTTTATGTACAAGGAACAAATTAAGGAGAGTGGTGAAACTCTAAACACTTATAGCTACCAATTTTGATGACAATTTTGACTGATCTCATTTATTCTACCCTCCTTCTACCCCTTTACTTTATTTTGTAAACTAGAGGTAAATTATAAAGTCAAATAATATTTGTAAATGTTTATGGTATGTATTTATGTGAAATGATGATGACTTTGGGAAAATATTTTACCTTCAGTGTTTTTTTCAGAGAATAAAAACAATTAATTGATTGTATGTGAACATTTGAACCCAAAATGTGCGTCTTGTATCTTACATTATTAGAGGACTTCTATTGGGACCTGAAACTGTTAGCAGCCCTGGACAGAAATCAATAGTTCCAGAAAACATTGTTTCAGTCCAAATCACTAGGCCAATCAATCTGAAGTGGCATTAAAATGGCACTGAGGCACAAAAACGAATCGATGCCAGTGCTCTTTGCATTCCCACTGCTTCTTGGGGAGAGGAAAATCAATATACCAAGTCAATAGTGCTCCAACAGGTAATTGTCAGAGGGGTTTGGACATGGAGAGAAGGGCTTCAGTCCTGATGATGGTTGAATGCAAGTGATTGCTGCAGCAAAACTGCAAAAATGATTTTGTTATGTCAGGTATATGACCTAAAACAGACAGTATCTGTTTTCTTTGTCATATGTATTACTTTAAATGCATTTGATTTGGTTTTGATTTTGGCAAGAAAGACTGGAGACCCCTACTTACTCTATTTGGAATATGAAAACACTGTGTACCTTAGTGTGTGTGTCTCACCTGTTCCCCCCATATTCTCGGTCTGATTATCTCCATTCCTCTCCTTCCCTTTCATATCCCTCAGTACACTACTATTCCACTACCAGGAGTGGGTTTCATGTCAAGGTCACATGCTTGCACTGCAACCTGGACTCAGGGGTAGATGTAATATATTAAACGTAAATCCTGAACACTCCAATTAGATATGTTTGGTTTCGTATGGTATGTATTCATTTGTGGATGTCCATCATCCATTTCATATGTTATGAATTACAATTAGTATGAAATGTTACAAATTGCAAGTCGTACAATATGTTACGAATTAGCAAAATATATGATATGTTACGAATACCGTTAGCTAGGCTAGGGATTAAGGTTAGGAGTTAGGTTAAAGGGTTAAGGTTAGGGGAAGGTTTAGTAGTTGCAAAGTTGCTAATTAGCTCAAAAGAAAATGGCTCTTTTAATCTTTATACATGATGTAATGAAGAGTAATATAAATATACAATTAACTGCAAGTTTTCATATTTTATTATTTGTACTTTATTTAGAATGGAACAAAAAAACAAGTGCTCAAGTTGGTGGTGATGATGATGATGATGATGATGATGATACATGACCAAATGTATGTGGATACCTGCTCATTGAACATTCCAAAATCACAGGCATTAATATGGAGTTTGTCCCCCCTTTGCTGCTATAACAGCCTCCACTCTTCTAGGAAGGCTTTCCACTAGATGTTGAAACGTTGCTGCAGGGACTTGCTTCAATTCAGCCACAAGAGCATTAGTGAGGTTGGGCACTGATGTTGGGCGATTAGGCCTGGCTCACAGTCGGCGTTCCAATTCATCCCAAGGGTGTTCGATTGAATTGAATTGATTTTGGGTAACAGACATATACAACCAAAGGTACAATGTGGACCCAGAGGATATCTCTTAAAAGTATGAATTAAAACGCTTCCAAAGTGGTCCTCGATGGTAAAAACAGTAACACATATAATGATCAAAAGACAAAATTACAAACAACCATAAATACATTAATTTAAATTGACATCCTTGAAAGTGGCACTATTCACTGGACTAACCTTAAAATTCAACCATATTAATTTCACATTTCGACCTTAAAAAACAATATATTCATTGCACATCATACCTATCATTCAAATAAATACACCTGACCAGTAGTAGGGGGCATACATTTTGAAAACCAGTTTTTTAAAGCTACTTCTACTTTTTCTTTGCTTGATCTCCAAGGGGAGGCTATTCCATAGACAGTTGGCATTGAGCATGGTGATCTTAGGCTTGTGTGCGGCTGCTCGCCCATGGAAACCCATTTCATGAAGCTCCCGGTGAACAGTTCTTGCGCTGAAATTGCTTCCAGAGGCAGTTTGGAATTCGGTCGTGAGTGTTGCAACCGAGGACAGACGATTTTTACGCGCTTCAGCACTCGGCGGTCCCGTTCTGTGAGCTTGGGTGGCCTACCACTACGCGGCTGAGCCGTTGTTGCTCCTAGACGTTTCCACTTCACAATATCAGCACTTACAGTTGACCTGGGCAGCTCTAGCAGGGCAGACATTTGACTTACTGACTTGTTGGAAAGGTGGCATCCTATGACGGTGCCATGTTGAAAGTCACCGAGCTCTTCAGTAAGGACATTCTACTGTCAATGTTTGTCTATGGAGATTGCATGGCTGTGTGTCCGATTGTATACACATGTCAGCAACGGGTGTGGCTGAAATAACAGTCCACTAATTTGAAGGGGGTGTCCACATACTTTTGTATATATATATATAATGTACCCATCTATAGGCTAAAGCTTCTGTCATGAATATGCCTACAAATTAGCACATAGGCCTAATTGAATGGTAATGAAGTTACAACAGCATCCTAACATGTTTTTGCTTTAGAAAAATAATAATACAGGTTTCTTGATGTGCATATCACCAGCGCCGGCAAGGCAGTAGCTTGCGCAGTTATCTCCACAGCGGGCCATGTCACAACCCGACCAACAGCACAAACTACTACCTCAGCCGGAGCACAGTGGAAAGGAACGAACCAGTGGTGTCATCCGTATGTCTGCCTCCTGTCCAAACGGTTCAGAATGACCATATGAATGAACGGTTCCATGATGGCGAAGTTCCATGTGTCGTTAAGCACGTCCCATGCGTAAAATGCAGTTGAAACCCCACCCAAGTCCCCGACCGACCCAGTCTCCTGATTTCACTGCCCTTCCCCTAAAATGACCTGGCTGGACATTGCATCATGTCTCGGCCAAGTTCTCGTTTGACCTAGGATACAGAGCGTTTGACTGTGTATTAACGGCAGTGGTTTCTTAATTTTTTTATCCAAAGAGAAATATTTCATTATCGACGATTGATTGGATAGGCTACTGAACATCCACGTGCCGTTTTCAACCGCATCAACCTACCTGGGGTCCCGAATGAAAGATGCGACATATCACAGATCATAGGAATTAATATAGGGATAATATTGAATGCCGTTATAGCCTAATAGTTTACAACAAAGCTATATCACAATCCAATAATTAAGAACAGTTAAATGGCATGCACACAAAACCACCTTATAATTGTGATTGGTTGATCCAGTCCAGCAATGCAATATTGTCTTGTGCGCACACCGTATTTGTCGGTGCAGGTAGCAGCCAACCATCTCCCCATCTCCTCTATCAAGAAAAAATAAAGCAGAACAATGATATGCGCTGTAGAGCTTTTAAGAAAAATACACGCGCAATTCAGTCTAGCACAGCCACGCGCACGTTGCCGCATAGTCTACAAGTATGTTCCAGCTCCTTCCCGCGATCCGTGTGGAAACTGAAGGAGTATGCAATCAACTGTGGATAAAATTCGCGGGAAACGTCAGACTGGGCGTAAAGCACCGCGCACCAGCTCCATTCGTATTGGGTTGTGGGAAAGGGAGTATTTCAATTCATGCGCAAAATGTTGGCCATTGCGATATTGGGTGAAATTCTAAAATGCACCAGACCAATTCTGAAGAAGTCTGTAATAAATAAGCAAGTCAGACAAATGGTCATCCATGTTTGTGCTTGTTTGTTCGGAGCTTCAACACTTAAGAATCTCAGACAAAATATGTTTTAGTATAGTATGAATAGAACATCATATCCAGTCATGGTCCAGCTTCAACCACAAGAGGGCATCTATTTCCAACTTCTCTGTTGAGCCAGGAATGCTCCCGTGTTATACATTTACCTCCAGAGGGCACGAATACCCAAGCAGTCATTATCAATCGAGTTACATCTATAGCCTACACAACCTTATGCATTTGGTAATTTCCAATAGTTTACAAAAAAAAAAAGAGTACTAGGCTTTACACAACTTTATTGAAGTGTGTGTATAAATACACATGCACATTTCAAATGTAAACCCAAGTGAACTCAAGCGCAGCCAAACCTGGAAACCCCCATGTCATGCAAAGGATGCCTGAATGTATTCACCTTTACAAAAAAAAAGTCTATTATAACATCCTTTAAAAAAGATCCAATCCCCCAGAAGAGAAGAGCACAGGTAAGAATTCTGGGTGTGTTCAATATGGCCTATATAGGGCACTACTTTTGACTGGAGCTCTATGCAGTATAGGGGGCCATTTCAGACTCAACCCTGAACTAGTGGACTATAAAGCCAAATCCCCATTATATCTTCGGTCTTGCCAATGTCTTTAAATATATATATTTTTTATTATTAAACGCTTACATATAAATAAATAAATGTTATCAAATGTACACTCACAGAGTGAACTCTTATGTACAGTATTATATAGCCTATATGTAAATCACCACATCTCACCCACTCAGGCTGATCAGTAATCCCACCCATCCCTCCCGCCCTCTCCAGAGAAAGACCCTACTCCATGCTCCAACCACAATGAAGCATTATTTTCCCTTGGAAGAGAGGACACATACAGCAGTACCCAGGTATTCCTATCAAAGGCAATGAACCCCCTACTATTTCCCCCTCACATTAAACCAAAGCAAGAAAAGAAGAAGCAAAAAAACTACCTGGCCTTACAAGTGGATCAGTTCAATAGTCATTCAGCATACACTCCGCCCCTCATTGACTTTTTTTTTCAAAAATTGGTTAATTTCCGGTAGCAGCGGTTGCTATTCATGGATGTTTCTGATGGGGACAGCAAAGATAAGGTGTGAGGGTGTGTACAAAGTTTTCCTGTGAGTGTATGAATGAGTTTCAGCTCGTATCTGTGTCCTGTTCAAGTGTGTGTGTGTTTGAGGGCCATGCACAGACAGCGTGACGTAATAATGTGCAAAGAAAAGGCTACAATCTGAGATTAAGAGTTAAGGCTGAGGTGATCCAACCAAGAGACAACAATCTAATGTATCACCAATATTCATAATCTCAAAAAAGCCTCTAGAAGGAGCAGGTAGTGGAGGAGAGCCTAAAAAAGCCATGTAAAGCTAGCAATGCAACATACAGCCTGAGAGAGAGGTGGGTCCGTTCCAGAAAAGCCCCTACCTCCTAAACAAACATGTCTCCTAATCACTCATGCAGATCTGAAAGAATTGGGTGTGAGCAATATGCTAGTAGCTCCACCTCCACCTCATGTGAAAGGTAAGGTGAATTCTTCGCCCCCCATTTCTCATACCTATCTGATCATTTCAGATCTACAAAAGTGTCTAGGGGTTTAGGGGTTGTTTCTGGACCTTGACCTTGGCTTCATGTGGCTAGGATGATACTTACTGTAGGGACCAGCAGAAGAAAAAAAACAACAGAACTTAATCATAAGGCTCATATTGTATACATTAGTTATGTGTCTAAAATGCAAGCCTACCACATGACTGGTTTGGCTGTTTTACATTATAAAATGTATGTTGGTCTTCCTCCTCACATACACAAAGCAGAGCAGGAGGGCTGATCTAGGATCAGGTCCCCCCTGTCCATATAACCTTATTCATTATGCTCCTAAATGCAAAAATGATCCTAGATCAGCACTCCTACTCTACACGGAGCCAATATGTGTGGATGCGTGTTCTGTTGAGCACAGTGTTTAAAGGCAGCGTTCAAAGCGTTTTAACGACCCTGGCTCAGAGTAATTTGTAAAACAATTTCAGTACGTGGCACTAATATACGATTCATAAAAAAAAAAAATGGGGTGGAGGTGATTGTGTAACAAAATGAAAGTATTAGGACGAATTCCCAAAAAAGCTTCAGAGTATCATGAAAACCTAATAATAATTCAGTCTTCAGGCCTTGCTTAATAATAATGGTAAAATGGTATGGCAATGCATTGCTCTCTCAAAAATATTTTTTTGAAACAAAAGATAAGCAGGTGGGTGGGAGGGAGGGAGTATCAGTTCGAAGCAGCGACACCACTGCACTGTGACATTCTGTGTTTTATACTATGATGAACTGAACTCCGTAATGCAGGCCTTCCTAAAGCTTCTAATGGATCTATTTGATTTCAGTATGATGTCATTGTTCAAAATCAGAACAGAGCTTTACATTTTTTTTCCTCCAGAGTGGATGATTCATGTAGAATGGACATGGAGGAGACTCACTGCGACCTGGATAAGACCGGTCGGTCAGACCACAGACATCTATAGGCCCTGATTGCTTTAGTAATGTTGCTTGGGTGTTCCAGCACTGACTAACTTCTCAGTGGACAGTTTCCCCTGGTAGCCCACTCTTTGTAGGGCTGGATGGGGTCATAGCGCAGCCTCAGGGCTGGCCCACTGCTCTGTCTGTCGATATGGCTTTGGATGGATATTCCTGTCTCCGTTTCTCCAGCTCAGTTGGTTTTCATGGTGACGTCACAGCTAGGCTCCTGCTCCTCCTGCTTTTTCTCATTCTTATTGTCATTGACATCCTCTTTGTCACTCTGGACTGAAGCAGAGGCCCGCTGGGTTGAGGCGACGCTCTTCCTCTCCTCCTTCCCTTCTCCGTTCTCCTCCACCTCCTCTCTCTCCTCCTCCTCTCGGTCCAGATCGAAGTAGCCTGTTCCTTTCACTGTGTCCTGGCGCTGGTAGAACAGCACGTACGCTGCTTTGGACTGAACAAACACACACACACAGTTACACACAGCAGCACAGTAACTTGATATACAGTGTAGTTATAACAAAATGAAACTTGAGAACTGAAAAGCTATATCCAAATTGTTATAACATCATACACATTCAGGATGCAGGTTAATGGCTTACAGTACAGTATAATATGAAGTGCACATTCAATTCACACTGGGCAGTGCTGTGTATCTGACAAGATGTTAGAGGACCATGAAACTCACCACTATCTGATCTTCGTTGGCTGGAGAGACACTGCTGTCGTCAAAGTTGTACCACTTGCCATCATCCTTGTTCTTCGCATAAGCAGTATCTAAGTGTCCCAAAAATAAGATGAGAAGATCAGCATTTGTCTGCTACAAGCAAGCATTGAATTAAGACTGTTGGTTCAACTTCCTTGTTTGAATCAACTCGGAAAACACTATGGCTAGCAATGTCTGAATGTACAATTTTGAATACACATTACGTTCAAACGACGTCGTCTGCGCTTCTAGTGTTAATGACTAAATTGTCAAATAAGGAGACTTAAAATCAGACTTACAGTGTCCTCCTCCCATGCCTCCGTAGTGGTTGGAGACCGCAATGAGATCGTAGCGACAGGGACCAGTATTAGGGTCGATCAGGAACTCTGACATTTCCATGTCACTGGAGAGAGAATCACACAAAGAACCATTCATGAGGGGGAGCATTCCTTGTTTTCTCTTCAAGAGATATTCAACATTTGTATAAGTGATTTACAACTTAAAGGGATACTTCATTTTGGCAATGAGGCATTTAACTGCTTCCCCAGAGTCAGATTAACTTGTGGATACCATTTTTATGTCTGTGTCCTGTATGAAGGAAGTTAGAGGTTGTTTTGCGAGCCAATGCTAACTAGCTTTAGCACAATGACTGGAAGTGTTTAAAAAAAAAAATTATTTCACCTTTATTTAACTAGGCAAGTCAGTTAAGAACAACATCAACCCTGCAAGCAATTCAAGACTCTATTATTATGGTGGGAGATTATAATACCGTTTTAAATAGCTCAATGGACCGTAAAGCAAATCACACTACAAACTATCACCCTCATGCTCTTAAGGAAATCGTGAATGTCATGGATACATTACAACTAGTAGATATATGGAGGCTTAAATGTCCTGATCTAGTGAGATATGCATGGCGGAGACTCAATCAAGCTAGTCGTCTTGACTTCTTTCTTATGTCATTCTCGTTGGCACCAAAAGTTTTAAAAGTGTTGATAGGGGACAGAATGCGGTCAGACCATCATATAATTGGCATATACATTACTCTTACTGAATTTCCAAGTGGGCGAGGAAATTGTAAATTTAATAAAAGATGATAACTTGTTTTTAACTAGGACAGAGGAATTTATAACTGATTTTTTTCCGACATAACATAGGTACAGCAAATGCCCCTTATTGTATGGTACACTTTTAAATGTGCCTTTAGAGGCCATGCAATTCAGTACTCATCTCGAAAACAAAAGCAATTTAGGTCAAAAGAGTCCCATACAAAGGAAATAGAAGGTCTAACAGAACAGATAGATAGCAATAAAAACTAACATAGAGGATCAGAATAAATTAGAGGAAACACAAAAAGAAATGGAGAAACTTATTCAAGAAAGATCAAGTGTAATATATTATAAAAAATAAAGCTAACTGGATGGAATATGGGGAAAAATGCACCATATTCTTTTTTTAATCTTCAACATAGAAATGCTACCAAAAATAATTTACTGAAACAGGTTACAAATGACGGAGTCACCCATGATTCACCAAATTATATTTTGAAGGAAGAAACAAAGTACTTTAAGCATACGTTTTCGTTTCAGTCGCCTTCATCTCCACTAACTGAAGCTAATTGTAGAGATTTTTTTATTCTATTGATAATGTAAAATTAACAGCCATACAGAAAGACTCATAGGAGGTGAAATTACAGAGGAGGAACTTCTGGATGCAATTAAAGACTTTAAGTCCGGGAAAACTCTAGGGTTGGATGGCATACCAGTCGAGGTATACCAAACCTTTTTTGATATACTCAGAGGACGGTTATTAGCATGTTTTAACCACTCCTATGTAAATGGTAGATTATCAGACACTCAAGAAGGTCTGATTTATTATTACTGAAACAGGATACAAGTGGAAAATATAAAGATCCAGTCCATTAAAAAAATTGGAGGCCCCTTACACTTCAGTGATGTGATGCAAAATTTCTAGCAAAATGTATAGCGCATAGAATTAAAAAGGTATTGTCGGACATTATTAATTCTAATCAGACAGGTTTGGCTATTTCTCCGAAAGTTTTAAACTGTCAAGAGGAGTGAAACAAGGTTGTCCACTAACGGCATTCTATTTATTACGGCCATCGAAATGTTAGCTATTAAAATCAGATCCAACAATAATATCAAGGGATTAGAAATCCAGGGCTTAAAAACAAAGGTGTCATTGAACGCTGATGATTCATGTTTTCTTTTAAATCCAAAACTTAAATCCCTCCACAGCCTCAGAGGATCTAGATACACTTTCTAACCTCTCTTCGGATTACAACCAAATTATGATAAATGTACTATATTACGTATTGGATCACTAAAAAATTAAAAAAATTACATTACCATGTAGTTTACCAATAAAATGGTCTGATGGTGATGTGGATATACTCGGAATACATATCCCAAATGAAATAAATGATCTCTTTCCAATACATTTTAATAGAAAGTTAGCAAAAATAGATAAGATCTTGCTACCATGGAAAGGTAAATACCTGTAAATTTGTGGAAAAATCACCCTGATTAACTCTTTAGTATTATCCCAGTTTACCTATTTGCTTATGGTCTTGCCTACGCCTAGCGAACGGTTTTTTAAATTATATGAGAAAAAAAGATTCCATTTTATTTGGAACGGCAAGCCAGACAAAATTAAACGGGCCTATTTATATAATGAATATGAATTCGGAGGACAGAATCTGAAAAGTCAGTCAAATCGATCAATAATATAATAATACTTTTAGCAAAAATGTTTATTTTCAATTTACAATCTGTAGAAACAATGAGAATAGAAGGGTTGAGAACTTTTGTAAAACATCACAGTGCAGTTGAAAAATATATGGCAAATAGAAATCCAATATGGATGGTGTTAAGAGATAGATGGGTGGTGTTGAAGGATGGCACTAATAACAACAACTAATAACAACAAGATAACTAATGTAAAGCGTACTGTGTCCATAATAAGTATATAGGTTATAGGTTGAGAGCTTTTGTGAAAGAGCACAGTTAGAAAGATAGTCCCCTGTAGCTCAGTTGGTAGAGCATGGCGCTTGCAACACCAGGGTTGTGGGTTCGTTTCCCACGGGGGGCCAGTATGAAAATGTATGCACTCACTAACTAAGTCGCTCTGGATAAGAGCGTCTGCTAAATTACTAAAATGTAAATGGCATATAGAAGCAAACCAGATGGACATCATGAAAATGATCGGAGAGGATGAGGAAGTTCATGAGTAAAAACAAACAAAATAGAATTATTGTAAAATTGACTGTGTCCACAAAATGTATATAGTATGTATAAGCTGGAAGTAGAGGCCTAAGCATTGTTGTTCACTAGTTTACTCCAATTAGGGAAGGGGTGGTGGGGTTGGAAAGTAATAAAGGGAAATATATTTTTTAAAGGGTATATATATATATATATATATATAGTATGTATATGTATTTATATTTATGTATGTGCATGTATATGTATAAATACAGTCGTGGTCAAAAGTTTTGAGAATGACACAAGTATTGGTCTTCACAAAGTTCGCTGCTTCAGTGTTATGAGATATTTTGTCAGATGTTACTATGGTATACTGAAGTATAATTACAAGCATTCCATAAGTGTCAAAGGCTTTCATTGACAATTACATTAAGTTTATGCAAAGAGTCAATATTTGCAGTGTTGACCCTTCTTTTTCAAGACCTCTGCAATCCGCCCTAGCATGCTGTCAATTAACTTCTGGGCCACATCCTGACTGATGGCAGCCCATTCTTGCATAATCAATGCTTGGAGTTTGTCAGAATTTGTGGGTTTTTGTTTGTCCACCCGCCTCTTGAGGATCGACCAAAAGTTCTCAATGGGATTAAGGTCTGGGGAGTTTCCTGGCCATGGACCCAAAATGTCGATGTTTTGTTCGCCAAACCACTTAGTTATCACTTTTGCCTTATGGCAAGGTGCTCCATCATGCTGGAAAAGGCATTGGTCATCACCAAACTGTTATTGGATGGTTGGGAGAAGTTGCTCTCGGAGGATGTGTTGGTACCATTCTTTATTCATGGCTGTGTTCTTAGGCAAAATTGTGAGTGAGCCCACTCCCTTGGCTGAGAAGCAACCCCACACATGAATGGTCTCAGGATGCTTTACTGTTGGCATGACACAGGACTGATGGTAGCGCTCACCTTGTCTTCTCCGGACAAGGTATTTTCCGGATGCCCCAAACAATCGAAAAGGGGATTCAACAGAGAAAATGACTTTACCCCAGTCCTCAGCAGTCCAATGCCTGTACCTTTTTCAGAATATCAGTCTGTCCCTGATGTTTTCCTGGAGAGAAGTGGCTTCTTTGCTGCCCTTCTTGACACCAGGCCATCCTCCAAAAGTCTTCGCCTCACTGTGCGTGCAGATGCACTCACACCTGCCTGCTGACATTCCTGAGCAAGCTCTGCACTTGTGGTGCCCCGATCCCACAGCTGATTCAACTTTAGGAGACGGTCCTGGAGCTTGCTGGACTTTCTTGGGCGCCCTGATGCCTTCTTCACAACAATTGAACCTCACTCCTTGAAGTTCTTGATGATCCGATATATGGTTGATTTAGGTGCAATCTTACTAGCAGCAATATCCTTGCATGTGAAGCCCTTTTTGTGCAAAGTAATGATGACGGCACGTGTTTCCTTGCATGTAACCATGGTTAACAGAGGAAGAACAATGATGTCAAGCACCACCCTCCTTTTAAAGGTTCCAGTCTGTTATTCTAACTCAATCAGCATGACAGAGTGATCTCCAGCCTTGTCCTCGTCAACACTCTCACCTGTGTTAACGAGAGAATCACTGACATGATGGAGCTGGTCCTTTTGTGGCTGGGCTGAAATGCAGTGGCAATGTTTTTGGGGGATTAAGTTCATTTTCATGGCAAAGAGGGCCTTTGCAATTAGTTGCAATTCATCTGATCACTCTTCATGACATTCTGGAGTATATGCAAATTGCCATCATCAAAACTGAGGCAGCAGACTTTGTGAAAATTAATATTTGTGTCATTCTCAAAACTTTTGACCACGACTGTATATTTATATATATTTGCGAGAGAAAAAAACATATGGGGGATTGGAAGTGATGCAGATAATTACATTGATGGAAGTTACAATCTATCTGCAATATTAAAGCTGATCTAACCCCTAACAAAAAAAGAAGAAACTTTTTGCAATGACAGCCTACCCCGCCCAAAAGGTGTATGGGCATGCATTACATTTACATTTTACATTTTAGTCATTTAGCAGACGCTCTTATCCAGAGCGACTTACAGTTAGTATGCATGTTAGCAACTTCCTTCAAACTGCTCGCAGAGACATAAAAATGGTATCCTCGAGTTCATCGGACTCTGGGGAAGTAGAACAAAATCCTAAAGTATCCCTTTAAGTCTTAGGGGAACAGTGTTTTTAATTTACATAATTTACTTGTTAATAAACTTTGACATGACAGCTTATTTTTACAGAAAAGAATGGCCATCTGGTCAAAACCGTACCTGAGTGGGAAATCGACTAATGAATCCAGCTTGTCCCTCATGTATCTGCTGTAGGAGAAACGTTTCAGATGGATCACTAGGACTGGAGGCAGAGACCACAGGTCCAGCTTCTTAGTGGCCTGCTGGTGCTCCTTGCAGTTCGGACAGTACCTGGGATAGATGGATGAATTATTATATTTTATTTGACAATTTAAAAAAGCATACCCTTTCTTAGTACCTGAGACAGCCAGGATAAATTACACATCTGACAAAATTACAGAAGATTTTAGTTCTGGGTTAACCGAGACTAATACCATGTTAATTTGTATTTTGAGTAAACTATTCTTTTAAATGTTCATTATTTTCTCTATTAGCCTTGACAATATGAAGGTAAGTCTCACCATGGGTCCTCAGCTCCGAGCTTCTCTTTGGTGGTGAACAGCTCGATGCAGTCTTTCAGCTTGAAGAAGGCTTTCTTCTGAGGCTTATACTCCATGCTCTCATGCTTCTCAAAGTCCTGTTCACAGGCAGAGCGAGATTTTGGTTATTACTTATTTAGTACAGTATTATTACCATCAAAGGCTTAAAGAGAGACATTCGTTCTACAACAGTGTTTCCCAAGCCTCTCCTCGTTCTACAACAGTGTTTCCCAAGCCTCTCCTCAAATACCTCCAGCCATTCCAACTATTTGATCTACAAACTAGCACACCAGGTTTGGGAAAAACTGTTCTAGTTTGAATGCATAAGGACAGACACATAGACATCCATACAGAGGAGTCTGACATGAATTGATATACACTCCTTTCTGTATTTATTTAGACAGTGACGCAAAAATTTGTACATTTGGCTCTATACTCCAGCATTTTGGATTTGAGATCAAATGTTTTATATGAGGCGACAGTACAGAATGTCACCTGTCATAATGATGAGTGAGAAAGTTACAGAGGAACAAAGATCATACCCCCCAAAAAATGCTAACTTCTCACCATTACCAATAACAGGGGTGGTTAGCATTATCGGGGGAGGTATGATCTTTGTTTCTCAGTAACTTTCTCACGTATCATTATTCATAATTCATTCATGATTATCCATAATCATGGTACCATTCACATTCATGTAGAAGTTTATTCTTATTTACAATAAAAGTGACTCCAAAATGACAATACACTATTCACCATTCAGTTCCTATTGGGCAAAACATTATCCGAAACACAACCAAAACAAACTGCAAATGCATCCAACAAGTCTGTAGAGTCACAAGCTTGTTTTAGTCTAGGAATATGGGACCAAATACTAAACTTTTGACTACTTTAATACCCTATAAGTTAATTTGTCCAAATACTTATGAAAAAAAAGTATTCCAATTGGGGGACTAGATACATAGTGAATTCATTTCTAAATGGTAAAACATATGTATGAAACTACCCTCACCCCTTATATGAAACATTTGATCTCAAATAGAAAATGCTGGAGTATAGGGCCAAATTTACACATATTATCTTCACTGTCCAAATAAATACGGAGGGTAGTGTAGGTAAAATGGTTTCTAGTGTTAAAAGAGAGTAGAAAGCCTTACCTCTATGATACTCTCATCAAAGTGTTTCTTCTTTACCTCTGGTTCCCAGTCCAAAGAGAGATAGGACCTGTCTGTTACAGGAAGAAAGCAATATACCCTTTAAGACTCATTGTAAAGGTGAGAATGTAATAGAAAGAGAAAGGTGGATTGTGCATTAACAACTAGTAGAGGCACTGCTTAGTGCTTACAATAAGTATAAATGTTACTAGAACGTTACCATGTTTTTATCTTTATTGGAGGGTTGCGACTTCATCTGCGTACTGAATGTAAAATGGCCAACTTACCACTGAGTCTGAGGTGTCCCTCGTCGAACCGGATCTGCCGCGGTTCCTCCTTGATTAAGCTGAAGTCCGTCTTGCCCATGTTGTTAAACTGGAATGTAAACAATCTATTCTTCTCCCCCATCGTCGTAGACGTCTGGTTCTGGTGACATTTGGTCCCCGAGTTCTCTCCCTCTGGACCAACCCCGTTCTCCAGCTCGTTGTCCCCGCCACCCACAGAGTCTTCTGATTGGCTGTTGTCGTTCTCAGAGGGCAGCTCCTTGTCCTGACTGGATTCGTCGTCTCCATCCTGCTCGTCAGTCTCCATCTCACCTGGAATGGAGTGGATCAGCCGATCAGATTTTGAAATAGCTTTATCGACAGGGGTTACATTTTTTATTGAACCTTTATTTAATGCTGAGACCACAGTCTCTTTTGTAGATGAGCCCTGCATGAACACATCAATAAAACAATCACTTATCCAGAGCGATTTACAGGAGCAATTAGGGTTAAGTGCCTTGCTCAAGGGCACCGACAGATTTTTCACGTAGTCGGCTTGGGGATTAGAAACAGCAACCTTTCGGTTACTGGCACAACGCTCTTAACCACTAAGCTACCTGCCGCCCCATCACATCAATTTACACATCAATTACAAAATACATCAAAGGGAAACACAACACACAATCATATGAAACAAACACATTCTTCAGTAAAAACGCCCAGGTGAGCGCATGTGTATGTGTTTGAGCGTGTGTGTGTTACGTACTGGGCGAGCCCTCCATGACTCCATTGGTAGCGTTGCCATTGACAGTGTGTTCTTTAGAAGAGGGGGTTGTCTCCTCAGTGTCGTCCTCCTCAATGACAGAACGCACAAACCGACTGTACCATACAACACAAATACACAATATTAATATAATCAGTTACCATTCAATACATACAGACATACTTCAACAACATCTAACCGCTCAACATAATTGATATGCTCCCCCCGGAGAAAGAAACATCCACCCTCAAAATCATTCCACCCTCAGTGATGTTATTACTCAGTTCTTCAGTGCTCCAAGAGTATAAAACATTTCATGAGAAAACATATAAAATCGTGACATTGTGTCAAAGCCTAGTTTACACTAGAAACTAAAAAGGTTCCTTAGAAACAATGAAAAGAGCAATCAAAAGTATTTATATAGCCCTTTTTACAGCAACATCTGTCACAATTAGGCTAAGTACTTAACAAGAGCGCAGAGTACAAGGTTAGTTTGCGGCAGTTTCTGAAATGGTTACTAACCACCAGATGCGTAGCAGCAGCATGTTGTAAAGCGCATGTATGTATGTACAGTGCATTCGGAAAGTATTCTGACCCCCTGATTTTTCCACATATTGTTACGTTAAAGCCTTATTCTAAAATTCAATAAATTGCTTTTTTAACTCAAATCAACACACAATACCCCATAATGACAAAGCAAAAACGGAAATATCACATTTACATAAGTATTCAGACCCTTTACTCAGAACTTTGTTGAAGCACCTTTGGCAGCGATTACAGCCTTGAGTCTTCTTGGGTATGACGCTACAAGCTTGGCATACCTGTATTTGGGGAGTTTCTCCCATTCTTCTTTGCAGATCCTCTCAAGCTCTGTCAGGTTGGATGGGGAGCGTCGCTGTACAGCTATTTTCAGGTATCTCCAGAGATGTTAGATCGGATTCAAGTCCGGGCTCTGGCTGGGCCACTCAAGGACACTCAGAGACTTGTCCCGAAGCCACTCCTGCATGGTCTTGGCTGTGTGCTTAGGGTCGTTGTCCTGTTGGAAGGTGATCCTTTGCCCCAGTCTGAAGTCCTGAGCGCTCTGGAGCAGGATTTCATCAAGGATCTTTCTGTACTTTGCTCTGTTCATCTTTCCCTCGATCCTGACTAGTCTCCCAGTCCCTGCTACTGAAAAACATCCCCACAGCATGATGCTGTCACTACCATGCTTCACCGTAGGGATGGTGCCAGGTTTCCTCCAGACGTAACGCTTGGTATTACATTTACGTCATTTAGCAGACTTACAAATTGGTGCATTTTCAGGCCAAATAGTTCAATCTTGGTTTCATCAGTCCAGAGAATCTTGTTTCTCATATGGTCTGAGAGTCCTTTAGGTGCCTTCTGGCAAACTCCAAGTGGGTGGTCATGTAACTTTTACTGAGGAGTGGCTTCCATCTGGCCACTCTACCATAAAGGCCTGATTGGTGGAGTGCTGCAGAGATGGTTGTCCTTCTGGAAGGTTCTTCCACCTCCACAGAGGAACTCTGGAGCTCTGTCAGAGTGACCATCGGATTCTTGGTCACCTCCCTGACCAAGGCCCTTCTCCCCCGATTGCTCAGTTTGGCCGAGTGCCCAGCTCTAGGAAGAGTCTTGGTGGTTCCCAAACTTCCTCCATTTAAGAATGATGGAGGCCACTGTATTCTTGGGGACATTCAATGCTGCAGAAATGTTTTGGAAGCCTTCCCCTGATCTGTGCCTCGACACAATCCTGTCTCGGAGCTCTATGGACAATTCCTTCGACCTCATGGGACCTTATATAGAAAGGTGTGTGCCTTTCCAAGTTATGTCCAATCAATTGAATTTACCACAGGTGGACTCCAATCAAGTTGTAGAAACATCTCAAGGATGATCAATGGAAACAGGATGCACCTGAGCTCAATTTCGAGTCTCATAGCAAAGAGTCTGAATACTTATGTAAATACGGTATTTCTGTTTGTTTTTTTAAATACATTTGCAAACATTTGTAAAAACCAGTTTTGACTGTCATTATGGGGTTTTGTGTGTAGATTGATTAGAAAAAAATACAATTTACTCAATTTTAGAATAAGGCTGTAACGTAACAAAATGTGGAAAAAGTCAATGGGTTTGAATACTTTCCGAATAAACTGTATGCATGTAAGAGTGTGTGTGTGACCCACCAGAGGTGTAGCAGCAGCATGTTGTAGAGCTTGTCCTCGCTGAGTGTTCTGGGGACAGTGATGAGGAAGGGCTGGCCAAACAGAGGAGTGGAGGTGTGGTTGTACCCTGACTGCTTGTACTTTTCTCTAAGGTGGACTGGGATCACCACATGGTCTGTGTCCTCCAGCCGGTTCACTGCCACCTCAAAGCTGTACAACAAGGAGAGAGTTATTTTTCCCCCCATTAATTTAACCTTCATTTACCATGGCAAGTCAGTTAAGAACCACCGTTTGCAGGCTCGGCAACAACCAGATGCATCCGGTTTTCAGGGGAAATGGAAAGACCCTGTGACGCGACTACCGCTTTTGGACGTTAACAAGGCGACACTCCATCTTAATTCCTCCTCCACATTTACTGGATTGGTTCAACAGTGCAGAAGACAATCTGTTCTGTTTTTTTCTTTCTCATCAGGACAAGAAAGAAAGAAACCCCGCTCAGACGCCTGCTACGTTAAGTTAGTTATTAAGAACAAATGCACTGCAACCTCAAAGCTACAGAACTACAGTGGCTTGCAAAAGTATTCACCCCCCCTTGGCATTTTTCCTATTTTGTTGCCTTAAAACCTGGAATTAAAATTGATTTTTGGGGGGTTTGTATCATTTCATTTACACAACATGCCTACCACTTTGAAGATGCAAAATATGTTTTATTGTGAAACAAACAAGAAATAAGACAAAAAAATAAATAAAAATTCAGCGTGCATAACTATTCACCCCCCAAAAGTCAATACTTTGTAAAGCCACCTTTTGCAGCAATTACAGCTGCAAGTCTCTTGGGGTATGTCTCTATAAGCTTGGCAAATCTAGCCACTGGGATTTTTGCCCATTCTTCAAGGCAAAACTGCTCCAGCTCCTTCAAGTTGGATGGGTTCCGCTGGTGTACAGCAATCTTTAAGTCATACAACAGATTCTCAATTGGATTGAGCTCTGGGCTTTGACTAGGCCATTCCAAGGCATTTAAATGTTACCCCTTAAACCACTCGAGTGTTGCTTTAGCTGCTGGAAGGTGAACCTCCGTCCCAGTCTCAAATCTCTGGAAGACAAACAGGTTTCCCTCAAGAATTTCCCTGTATTTAGCGCCATCCATCATTCCTTCAATTCTGACCAGTTTCCCAGTCCCTGCCGATGAAAAACATCCCCACAGCATGATGCTGCCACCACCATGCTTCACTGTGGGGATGGTGTTCTCGGGGTGATGAGGTGTTGGGTTTGCGCCAGACACAGCGTTTTCCTTGATGGCCAAAAAGCTCAATTTTAGTCTCATCTGACCAAAGTACCTTCTTCCATATGTTTTGGCGAACACCAAACACATTTGCTCATTCTTTTCTTTAAGCAATGGCTTTTTCTGGCCACTCTTCCAAAGAGCCCAGCTCTGTGGAGTGTACGGCTTAAAGTGGTCCTATGGACAGATACTCCAATCTCCGCTGTGGAGCTTTGCAGCTCCTTCAGGGTTATCTTTAGTCTCTTTGTTGCCTCTCTGATTAATGCCCTCCTTGCCTGGTCCATGAGTTTTGGTGGGCGGTCCTCTCCTGGCAGGTTTGTTGTGGTGCCATATTCTTTCCATTTTTTAAATAATGGATTTAATGGTGCTCCGTGGGATGTTCAATGTTTCGGATATTTTTTTATAACACAACCCTGATCTGTACTTCTCCACAACTTTGTCCCTGACGTGTTTGGAGAGCTCCTTGGTCTTCATGGTGCCGCTTGCTTGGTGGTGCCCCTTGCTTAGTGGTGTTGCAGATTCTGGGGCCTTTCAGAACAGGTGTATATATACAGAGATCATGTGACACTTAGATTGCACATAGGTGGACTATTTAACTAATTATTTGACTTCTGAAGGTAATTGGTTGCACCAGATCTTATTTAGGGGCTTCATAGCAAAGGGGGTGAATAAATATGCACGCACCACTTTTCCGTTATTTATTTTTTTGAATTTTTTGAAACAAGTATTTTTTTTTATTTCACTTCACCAATTTGGACTATTTTGTGTATGTCCATTACATGAAATCCAAATAAAAATCAATTTAAATTACAGGTTGTAATGCAACAAAATAGGATAAACGCCAAGGGGGATGAATACTTTTGCAAGGCACTGTATAGGGTAGGGTGAATGTGTTGCAGATGTCTGCATCGTTGGTAAGTTAAAGGTCGTATTCATTAGGGCATACCGTAGCAAAATGTTTTGCAAGGGAACACTGAGTGTTTCCTATTGGACAGGTTCAGGTAGTCCCTCCCTGTTTCAGTCCATGCCCTTCTGTTTGGTGACTAATGAATACGACCCAGGTTTCTCATATCTTACACTGGAGGGGGAGTAGACAGCGCTTCATCCAACTGCCTTCATCAGAATAGTCTGTATCTGACACTCACACATAGATGTCGTCCCTCTCCATGATGCTGCTGAGGTTCTCATTGGTGGCAAAGATCCGATGGAACCGATGGTTGTAGATATCTGTTACAATCATCTGAATTTGGAAAGAAAATATAAACATCTTAAGTACACACACAGTGCATTCAGAAAGTATTCAGACCCCTTGACTTTTTCCACATTTTGTTACGTTACAGCTGTATTCTAAAATGGATTCAATTGCTTTTTTTCCCTCATCAATCTACACACAAAACCCCATAATGACAAAACAAAACCAGGTTTTTCAAATGTTTTGCTAATGTATAAATATGTAAATGTGATTTTTCAATTTCTTATATAAGTATTCAGACCCTTTACTCAGTACTTTGTTGAAGCACCTTTGGCAGCGATTACAGTCTTCTTGGGTATGACGCTACTAGCTTGGCAAACCTGTATTTGTGGAGTTTCTCCCATTCTTCTCTGCAGATCCTCTCAAGTTCTGTCAGGTTGGACAGGGAGCATTGCTGCACAGCTATTTTCAGGTCTCTCCAGAGATGTTCGATCGGGTTCAAGTCCAGGCTCTGGCTTGGCCATTCAAGGACATTCAGAGACTTGTCCCGAAGCCACTCCTGCGTTATCTTGGCTGTGTGCTTAGGGTCGCTGTCATTTTGGAAGGTGAACCTTCGCCCCAGTCTGAGGTCCTGAGCGCTTTGCTCCGTTCATCTTTCCCTCGACCCTGACTAGTCTCCCAGTCCCTGCCACTTAAAAACATCCCCACAGCATGATGCCCACACCACCATGCTTCACCGTAGGGATGCTGCCAAGAACCAGTGACCATCGGGTTCTTGGTCACCGCCCTTTTCCCCCGATTGCTCACTTTGGCTGGGTACCCAGCTCTAGGATGAGTCTTGGTGGTTCCAAACTTCTTCCATTTAAGAATGATGGAGGCCACTGTGTTCTTGGGGACCTTCAATGCTGCAGAAATGAAATGTTTTGGTACCCTTCTCCAGATCTGTGCCTTGACACAATCCTGTCTCGGAGCTCTACGGACAATTCCTTTGACCTCGCGGCTTGGTATTTGCTCTGATGTGATCAATGGAAAAAGGATACACCTGAGCTCAATTTCGAGTCTCAATAACGTATCTGTTTTTTTTTTAATTAAATGTGCAAAAAATTCCAAAAACTTGTTTGTAGATTGAAGAGGAAATAAATGTATTTAATCCATTTTAGAATAAGGCTGTAACATAACAAAATCTGGAAAAAGGGAAGGGGTCTGAATACTTTCCGAATGCACTGTATACCATTCCAGAGCGTACATTTTCATTTAGCCTCTATTTAACCAGGTATAACATCCCTTGAGGGTAAAAAACACTTTTTTGAGGGAGAACTGATTTAGTTAAGAGCAGGACAGACGTGTGTGTGTGTGTGTGTATCTTACCTTCTCAGCAGGGACATCAGATAGAGTGGAGAGCGAGGTACAGAGGTCTGATATGTAGCCCACCTTGGGCACAGTCAGTTTATACTGAAACACAGAGAAAGACAAAACGGCCATTAAGCTGGGATCCTAAGATTAACTCATAACTTAATCCGCAGGAGCAAAATTTCCCCAAGCCCCATGAAGAATGAATAGCTGCAGATTCATTAAATATACACCAAGCCTTCAGAAGGTATTGATAGAAAGGACCTCCCTGCAGATTCCATCTGGCCCTATTCAGAGCATAAGCTGATTACAAATACTCAAATCTACTCAAATCCACTTCAGAGGACAGCAGAGAATATTGTGGGTGACCACAATATGTGAAGGATGACTCATTTCTAGGTAAGCGGTAACAGCTCAGTACCTGTGTGGGTTTGGCCAGGGGGTCCAGACTGACCTTGGTCATATACACTAGATACAAAACAGAAGCAAACAGGCCAAAACGGGGAGGTGCTATCCAATAAGAAACACTTATTTTTGTTTTCAGTTGCAAAAGCTTTTGCTACGGTGTGCACTAATGAATACAACCCAGTTACTGTAGTTACCTGTGTGGGTTTGGCCAGGGGGTCCAACCTGACCAGGTAGATCTCCAGGGTGCGCTCCTTTTTCATGGGCAGCGGCAGGGTCAGGTAGCAGAAGGGGTCAAAGGTGACGGAGACCTTGGCGCAGACTGGGCACACCAGGGTGGACTTGAAGAGGCCGTGGAAGATGTCCACAATGATGGAGTCGTTCCTCTTGATGTGGTTCTCCCATGCCTCCTCAGCCACCACCTACAGAGGCGAGGAAAGATAGTGAGGAACCATTTTTGACACAGGGTTAGAGGGCAACAATGGAGTGTCTGGAGGTGGTACAGTACTATGACACCGTTTATTCCCACTACTGGTTTTGCTCTTCTCCTCAGCCACTACCTACATTTACACAGAGGGGAAGGGAAAGACTCAAACTACGGGGTGAAGGGACACGGAGTGTGTGGTGGTACAACTATTCCCACACCTCCTCGGCAAACACCTACAGTAGTCACACAGAGGGGAGGAATATGGCTGAGAAACCATTTTGACATAAACCAAGGTAACACTTTGGAGTGGTACACTGTTTCTACTCTAGAAACATGCCTACAGTCATACAGAAGGGAAGCAAAGCAATCAGAAACATAGAAGAGAGACTTTATAAGCTACAATAATGGGAGGTTACAGCCATGTCTCAGGGCTATGAGAAACCATTTCAACACAGACTAAAATGACACAGCAGAGTGACTGGAGATAGGAACACTGTTTGTTCCCACTGCAACTGGTTCTCCTCCAGAAACACATTGGCTACAGAGTCGATATGATGAGGTTATAGAGTTTGCGAAAGATCTGGCATATTTCCTGCCATTCAATTGGTAATTTCAATTAATGATATACCCATTGATTCTTTAATATAAATGCCTAATTGGGATGAAACACAAAACTCAAGATGGTGGCTTCAAAGATAAAGATTTCCATTTAAACAATCAACACACAACAACAACTGAATGAGTGTTGAGTGCCAGAGAGAGCGCAAAGACTACCTGGGATTACAGAGAAAGTGTTGCCCAGCTGAGTACTGTAGCTATTGTGCAATGTATTTGTTGTGCATGGTCCCTGACAAATAGTAAAATGAATGAAACTAAACCAATAAAATAAAGAGTGAAAGTAAGCTAGCAGTAACAGACCTTGTCAGGCCTGCCCTCGGCGTCTTTGAGCAGGATGTAGGGTTTCTTCCTGATACGGTTCAGGTCCTCGTGTAGACCGTCCAACAGGAAGGCCAGCAGCTCATGAGAGTCCTGCTGCTGGTAGCCTGAGAACTGGGGGGCGAAGCGACCCACCTGGGTCTGGAGGGAGGGGAGAACAGAGACACACACAAAACAGGTTCAGCAACAGATATATAGGAAATTCCAAATTGACACCTCACCCCTAGGGAACTTGTGTAGATTGAATGAGAGGAAGCAAAATAGTCAGTTAGCAAAGTAGTACTATTGCCATATTTCTACTCAAGAGCAGTGGTGTAATCGAGGGTAAACACACAAACACTGTTTACGCACCTTTTTTATTTTGCGCAAACGTTTACCCAACTATTGCGGAAAACCGCATTGAATGTATAGGGAGCATTACTTTATTCACCACAAACGGAAATCAGTGTTTACCCACCCATTTTTTCTACCACTACATCACTGCTCAAGAGTCTCGGTTGTTGTGGCTTGTGGGTCAATTTGGGATCGGGCACATCATAGCTGCATTTCAATCCGATTTCGATCAGACAAGGAATCAAGGCAGAAGTGAGGGAACAACTTTCAGCCCATGTGAATTTCAGCAGGTAGGTATGGGTACAGTACATGGTTGGGGTCATTTCCATTTCAATTCAGAATGTAAACCAAATTCCAATTACACATTTTCCCACTTGGAAAGCACTGAAGATAATTGGAATTTCAGTATACATTCTGAATTGCCTGGAATGGAAATGGACTTGACACCAACCCTGGTACCCTAAATTACCTTGAAAGGCCGTGGTGTGACGTAGCTGTACTTCCCAGACCACGACTGCTTGGTGATATCAGCGTAAGCCTTGGCGATCTCCCCTTTCATTCCCAGAGGGTTGTCCTCGTTCAACTCATCTTTGTACTTGTCTTTCAGGAAATACTCGGTGAGAGGAGGTACATTACTTAAACACTGCAGAAAAACAATGAGAAATAAAAATATAAAATACGTAAAAATGATTAAAGTTGGGAAAATAAGCAGTAAAATATGCAAGAGACAGGGAATGAGAAAATCAAAATGAAAAATCCAAGTCAAAGGAATCACCTAAACCAACAGTATATACAATACCAAAGGTCAATCAATAAACGCAGCTGTTCCTGCCAAGATACAATTAAAACGAATGCATACACACCAGAGTTCAGCGTTAACAGTTGAGGGGTTAGGGTATGGTACCTGCAGTGCAGAGTTCATGAAGCAGGTGTTTCCCAGGTTGGAGAGACCACACAGGCCAGCCTGCTCACTCTGCCTGCCCTCGGAGCACTCATAGCTGTTATACGGGTGGTACGACGGAAGGCTGTAGCTAGAGTTTTTCACACTGAAGAGGATACATAACATCAGTCAGGAATAAATAGAGAACATGGACTTACTGGATAATTTTACCAAACTAATGCAGGCATAAAGTACTTAGAGTAGTGGCGCAATAATGTGCTGTATGCATGACACACTGTTTAATTTATTTTTGTTATGTAATTGCCTTAATCTTGTTTGGATCCCAGGAAGAGTAATTGGGATCATTAATAAATACAAAGGCTAGTGCCCACCCCCATTTCTTCTTAGAAGGTATTTCTAACTTCTCATTCAGTGTGGGGAGAAAGGTACACAATAGGAAAACACAATTACACAATAAAAACAAAACACCTACAGTATATAGCACAGCTCCCAATAGGGTTGGGCGAAATTACGACAGCATTGTCTATTGACGATTGACAGCCATCATTGATGGTGACATCGTGATGTGATGGTCGAAAATAAAAACAATAGCAAAAATAAAACGCAACATGCAACAACATTAATGAATTTACTGAGTTACAGTTCATATAAGGACATCAGTCAATTGAAAGAAATTCATTACGCCCTAATCTATGGATTTCAGGACTGGGCAGGGGCGCAGCCATGTGTGGGCCTGGGAGGGCATAGGCCCACCCACTTGGCAGTCAGGCCCACCCACTGGGGAGCCAGATCCACGCACTGGGGAGCCAGGCCCAGCCAATCAGAATCAGGTTATCCCCCACAAAAAGGTATTTATTACAGACAGAACTACTCCTAAGCAACACCCCCACCCCTCAGACGATCCTGCAGGTGAAGAAGCCGGATGTGGAGGTCCTGGGCTGGTGTGGTTACACGTGGTCTGCTGTTGTGAGGCCGGTTGGATGAGACGTGGCATTGTGTTGTGTTGTGTGACAAAACTGCACATTGTAAAGTTGTCTTTTATTGTCCCCAGCACAAGGTGCACCTGTGTAATTGTTGTGTCAATTCCTGACTACAAGCTATACCGAGCACTCAAGCCTAAATCCACCCAGGGTGCTCAAAGCACTCCCAACCTGCAGGGGGCAACCATGCAACCGGAGCTGTTGAAACCAACCACCAGGAAGTGCTCTGGGGACCATATTAACCTGCGCACCCACAAGCAGTGCATGTGCATGGCATCGAAATGTTTGGTAAAAGCTTACTTGGCTCTCACTCATTCCTGAGAAGAGATACCAATGACCACAGCTCCTGATCATCCAAAGACGCAACTGGTAGGACAGAATGTGTTGTGAATTCATGCTTCTATATGCCCTTTTGGTTTGGTTGTAACATACAATACAATTATTAATTAAATTAAATAGTGAAGACTTCATTATGTGAACGTAGAACTTGACAGTAACGTTACTATAATCATGTGTATTGTTAAATGTTTAATTATGATATTGATATTTAATTATTAACTTGCAATGATCCTAGGTTAATCTAAATGATGAAATGATTGTTTGGTTAGGTTTGAGGATTCAGTAACATTAGTTTATGCTTATTTTTGAGAAAGTGGAATTGAGGGTTATTTGTAACTAATCCATGGGTTTTTGTTTGTGTGTTTTGAAGGTTATCAACCTATTCTGTTCCATCTTTATGACAATAAAAAATCATAAAGTGAACAGTTTTGAGTTGTCCTTTGCGTTCATCAAGGATAAAGCCGTTTTCAAGTTTGGGCAGAGCTGTGGTCAGCCAGAAATCACGCAGAACTTGACAGTAATGATCATGCTGTTTAATCAGCTTCTTGATATGCCACACCTGTCAGGTGGATGGATTATCTTGGCAAAGGAGAAATATGGAACATGCATATGGAACATTCCTGGGACTAATTTTTTCAGCTCATGCAACATGGGACAAACACTTTACATGTTACGATACACACTACAAGACTAAAAGTATGTGGACACCTGCTCGTCAAACATCTCATTCCAAATTAATGCGTATTAATATGCTGCTATAACAGCCTCCACTCTTCTGGGAAGGCTTTCAACTAGATGTTGGAACATTACCGCGGGGACCAACAGAGCATTAGTGAGGTCGGGCACTGATTTTGGCGATTAGGCCTGGTTCGCCATCGGCGTTCCAATTTATCCCAAAGGTGTTCGGTGGGGTTGAGGTCAGGGCTCTGTGCAGCAATCTCGACAAACCATTTCTAAATGGACCTTGCTTTGTGCACGGGGGAATTGTCATGCTGAAACAGGAAAGGGCCTTCCTCAAACTGTTGCCACAAAGTTGGAAGCACAGAATCGTCTAGAATGTCATAGTATGCTGTAGCATTAAGATTTCCTTTAACTGGAACTAAGGGGCCTAGCTCGAACCATGAAAAACAGCCATAGACAATTATTCCTCATCCACCAAACTTTACAGTTGGCACTATGCATTGGGGAAGGTAGCATTCTCCTGGCATCTGCCAAACCCAGATTCGTCCGTCGGACTGCCGTGATTCATTACTCCAGAGAACGCGTTTCCACTGCTCCAGAGTCTAATGGCGGCGAGCTTTACACCACTCCAGCCGACGCTTGGCATTGCACATGGTAATCTTGGGCTTGTGTGCGCAGCTGCTTGGCCATGGAAATCCATTTCATGAAGCTCCCGACGAACAGTTCTTGTGATGACGTTGCTTCCAGAGACAGTTTGGAACTCGGTAGTGAGTGTTGCAACTGAGGACAGATGATATTTACGCGCAACAACATTTGGCGGTCCCGTTCTGTGAGCTTGTGCAGTATACCACACTGTGGCTGAGCCGTTGTCGCTCCTAGACGTTTTCACTTCACAATAACAACACTTACAGTTGACGGGGCAGCTCTAGCAGGGCAGAAATTTGAAGAACTGACTTGTTGGAAAGGTGGCATTCTATGACGGTGCCACGTTGAAAGTCACAAAGCTCTTCAGTAAGCCATTCTACTGCCAATGTTTGTCTACGGAGTTTGCATGGCTGTGTGCTCGACTTTATACACCTGTCAGCAACGGGTATGGCTCAAATAGCGGAATCGACTAATTTGAAGGGGTGTCCACATACTTTGTATGTATAGTTTACATACAGTTGAAGTCGGAAGTTTACATACACCTTAGCCAAATACATTTAAACTCAGTTTTTCACAACTCCTGACATTTAATCCTACTAAAAAATCCCTGTCTTAGGTCAGTTAGGATCACCACTTTATTTTAAGAATGTGAATAAATAAGAGAGAATGATTTATTTCAGCTTTTATTTCTTTCATCACATTCCCAGTGGGTCAGAAGTTTACACACACTCAATTAGTATTTGGTAGCATTGCCTTTACATTGTTTAACTTGGGTCAAATGTTTTGGGTAGCCTTCCACATGCTTCCCACAATAAGTTGGGTGAATTTTGGCCCATTCCTCCTGACAGAGCTGGTGTAACTGAGTCAGGTTTGAAGGCCTCCTTGCTCGCACACGCCTTTTCAGTTCTGCCCACAAATTATCTATAGGATTGAGGTCAGGGCTTTGTGATGGCCACTCCAATACCTTACTTTGTTGTCCTTAAGCCATTTTACCACAACTTTGGAAGTATGCTTGGGGTCATTGTTCATTTGGAAGACCCATTTGCAACCAAGCTTTAACTTCCTGACTGATGTCTTGAGATGTTGCTTCAATATAGCCACATAATTTTCCTTCCTCATGATGACATTTATTTTGTACGTTCATCTCTAGGAGACAGAACGCGTCTCCTTCCTGAGCGGTATGACGGCTGCGTGGTCCCATGGTGTTTATACTTGCGTACTATTGTTTGTACCGATGAACGTGGTACCTTCAGGCGTTTGGAAATTGCTCCCAAGGATGAACCAGACTTGTGGAGGTCTCCAATTTGTTTTCTGAGGTCTTGGCTGATTTATTTTGATTTTCCCATGATGTCAAGCAAAGAGGCACTGAGCTTGAAGGTAGGCCTTGAAATACATCCACAGGTTCACCTCCAATTGACTCAAATGATGTCAATTGGCCTATCAGAAGCTTCTAAAGCCATGACATCATTTTCTGGAATTTTCCAAGCTGTTTAAAGGCACAGTCAACTTAGTTTATGTAAACTTCTGACCCACTGGAATTGTGATACAGTGAATTATAAAAAATAATCTGTCTGTAAACAAATTGTTGGAAAAATTACTTGTGTCATGCACAAAGTAGATGTCCTAAATGACTTGCCAAAACTAGAGTTTGTTAACAAGAAATTTGTGGAGTGGTTGAAAAACGAGTTTTAATGAGTCCAACCTAAGTGTATGTAAACTCCCGAGTGGCGCAGTGCATCGCAGTGCTAGCTGTGCCACTAGAGATCCTGGTTCGAATCCAGGCTCTGTCGTAGCCGGCCGTGACGGGGAGACCCATGGGGCGGCGCACAATTGGCCCAGCGTCGTCCAGGGTAGGGGAGGGAATGGCCGGCAGGGATGTAGCTCCGTTGGTAGAGCATGGCGTTTGCAACGCCAGGGTTGTGGGTTCGATTCCCACGGGGGGCCAGTAAGATTTTTATTTATTTTTTAATTTAAAAAAAATTATAATAATAATGTATGCACTCACTAACTGTAAGTCACTCTGGATAAGAGCGTCTGCTAAATGACTAAAAATGTAAACTTCCGACTTCAACTGTATATATATATTTATTTTTTTAAGCATTACCAATGTTATTTATTTACTGTAGATTGTAAAAAATATTTTATGTAAGTCAAGGAATTCAGATTTGATCCATCTACCTTGTTGCTGGAGTTCTGTCATTGAGATAATTATGAAACCATCGGCACGCGTCAGTACCCAACCCTATCGAGGACAGCTTATTCAACAGAATAACATTGTCTCCAGTATCAAAAGCTTTAAACAAGTTTACAAACATGGCAGCACAATTCTTTCTAAGGCATTTGCAATATAATTTACAACAAGCATGGTAGCCGTAGTGGTGCTATGTTTAGGTCTGAATCCGGATTGATTAACATTAAGAATACAATTTACAGACAGAAAATAACGTAGCTGTTTGTGGACCAATGATTCTAGTATTTTCGCAAGACAGGGGAGCCTGGAAATGGGTTGATAATTATCGAGATCACTACTTTCCCCACCCTTATGGAGTAGTAGCACCAAAGCTGCTTTCCACACTTTTGAAATATTTCCTGATAATAAAGTTAAATAACAAATGTGTGTTACTGAGCCAGCAATGAGAGGCACTGCATACTTAAGCAAAGGCGGGTCCAAATTGTCAGCCCCTAATGATTTCTTGGTGTCAATAGCTAATAAGGCAGCAATAACTTCTGTTTCTGTGAGTTGCCAAAAAGAAAAACAGAGACTACCATTTCCCAAATTACGTAAAGTTGACTGATCATCCAGTGAGGCAACTGGAGGCTATATGTGGGAAGAACAGTCAACTGACTGGCCAAGACCAGTATGACCACCATTTCTTTCAAACAGGAAACCAGCTGAGATAAAATGCTGATTAAAAGCATTATAAATCTTAACTTTTTCAGTAATGATGCAGGAAACTGCTTAGGCAGGGAAGTAGAGGAATTACACAGCTTCAGTGAATTAACAGTTTTCCAGAATTTAGCGTGATCACTAATAAGAGTCTGCCATAGCGCTAAGGAAGTCGTTTGATTTGGCCTGTAACCTAGCTCACTACAGTAAGGCAGCTCGTTCATCATCAGACAGTCACCGCTCCACATAGACGACATGTTCTACTCCTCCACCAGAAAGGAATATTAGAAAATATTTTTGCCATTGCCTGAACTTAGCCTCTGCCCAGGCTTTCAACAACATATTTTGTCAAAATCCATACAGTTGCATTCAATTTCGCACTACAGCCCAACTGTTGTTTTAGCGGATGCTTTAAAATGTATTTTTATTTGTTATTTATTTAACTTTTTGGGGGCATGGCCAATGGGGGCGATATATGAATCTATCACAATGTTTTATGAGTACATTATCACGATAATACAAAGGTTGTCACCACCCAACCCTAGCGCCCAATAATTACTCTAAACCTGAGGACACAGTCAGCACAACTTAAAGACAACACACTTTGCATATAGCCTCAACCCTAAAGCCTTGAGGTACAGCAAAAGGCCTTGCAACAGCAGTAACAGTCAGACCTCTGGGAGTGGGGCGAAGCGGTGTCCCATTGATCGAGGGGTGGTGTAGCAGCACCACCAGTAATACCACCACCGGCCCCAGCAGTAGAAGTGTTAGCATTAGCAGCCTGCTCACAGCTCAGCGCTCTCTCCACCACCACCCTGCTCCTGTCTAAATCTACTGTCGAGGCGTTCGTCCTCAGCTCTGTCCTCAGCTCTGTCCTCAGGCACCACCAGCAGCACAGGAGCATCTCATCTCAAACGCTTTAACCATTCGACACCGGCCTCACAAAATCCATCTCCATAACTCGGCCCTAGTCCTAGTCCCGGGCTTAGTTCGATCCAGCCCTAATCCAGTCCCAAAGCCCAGAACTCAACCTGAGTCCAGTTCTAGCCCAGTTGTAGCTCAGCTCAGTCCACTCCTTGCCCAGACCTTGGTCCAAGAACTCAGTCCCAGTTCAGTTCAGATACGCAGCAGAGAGGAACAGTAAGCGAGGCCCAACCCTTACCGAGCGCAACACAGTCACACACAGCTAACGAGAAGCCTCCTCCCTCCGTCAGTCAGTCACAGTTGAAGTTTTGCAGTGCCTCTCCTCGCTCTCTCTCCGGGCCCTGCTGTGTGATGGTGTCATCCCCTACCCTGCCCCGTCCCCTAGCATCCCCCTGCTCCTGCCCTGATGTGTGTTCTGCTCCGCCCTGCTGCTACCACAGGATAGCCTATTTATAGCAGCAGCTAGCTAAGATACGACGATGCTCAAGAATCCGCTTCAGGAAGTAGAGTTACATAGATGGAGAGCGAGCGAGGGGGACAAGAGAGAGTGGGAGAGTGGGGACAAGAGCAAATGAGAGACAAGAGAGAAGAGAGGTGGAGTACAGAGAGTGGTACAGGAGAAAGAGAGAGAGAGGAAGGGGTACAGGAGAGAGACGGATGGGTAAAGGAAAGAAAGACAGATGGAGAGAGCTCAAGAGAAAGGAGGAGGGTAAATAGCAGAGGGGGGTGACAGAGGGGGCCTGACAGCAGATCATTCCTGCTGAGGCTGCAGAATGTATCATGGCCAAATAGACAGCTACTTTCTCTAGTAGCTAGCTAGCTTCTTTAATATGCAATTAGGTATTCATATAGCTGGGTCTCCTTAAGAATCTACTGTAGCCAGAGTAGAGAGCATAGCTGGAGGAGGATGAGAGGAGAATAATTAAGTAGGCATCTGTGTCGCAGCCAGGAGAGAGAGAGGGGGTGGAGATGGAGAGAGGGAAAGGGGGAGAGCGCAGATGAAATGCATTCTGAAGGTCACACAGGGACTGCAGAATATAAAGCACAATGAGCTCAGAGAGAAACGTGTAAGAGAGCGAGAGAGAGAGAGAGAGCGGCGAAAGCGCGAGAGAGAGGACTGTTACCGTACACAGGGAGTCTAGGGAGAGTAGCTCAGAACAACTGCATCTAGTCCCACCCAGGCTATGATAGCCTCAGCCTGTGTTATATCCTATCCACAATCAAACAGTCAAAGACAGAGAGCCATCCTTGCGTACTTAATCCTGGTTTGAAACAGCCAAGATTAAAATAGCACCTTATCCATTATTCAATCACAGAGCGGACCAAGCTGGCGCTGTACAGTGAGGAGTGGGTTGACAGGAAGGGGATCTGCAGGGAGACTGCAGGGAGATCCTATTCCAACATCACCACCATGGATTCCACAGATACAAGAAGACAATATGGACATAAATCTACCATTACAGTGTGCAATGGTGAAAACAGTGATGTGCTCGGACCGTAAGTGTGCTACATACATTAACCAGTGGTGTCCAACTTAGGACTCAGAGTTTCTGGGTTGCATGAGGTTCACACTAGCTATTGATTCTCACTAGAACCACTCACATACAATTACTTTCCTTGAATCTTGTTAGTTAAGATTGAAATGTCAATCAATCCATAATTCCGTCAATAGATTATGATTTAATCTGAGATGACATTCAAATACAGTTTAATACGCAGAAGGTCTTCAGTCCCATGATGGAGAACACTGCTGTGAAAAGTGAAAACGACAGATGAAAGCCATAAACCATGCAGGCAACTGCAAATCACTGCATTACCACCTCAAGCCTAAACCCAGAGCCATAGATGTACAGAGTTCCACAAACTATCCTCCATATTAGCACCAAACATTCCATTATATCAATAACATTCTAATTTGCACTCCTTGCCTAGATAGAACCTTTGGTGCCAAGATGGCTGCCGTTCAAAACTCGACATCTTCATCAGTTTGCTGAACTCTGTAGTGTATCTCTATGGCTCTATATGCCCCAGCCCAATCAGTCAATAAGACAACCCCCTCTACGCTCACTAGTCCTTACTTCCTGCTGTTGAAGCTGCTGTTATGATTGTTTGTGAGAGATGAAGGGGAGATCTTTGGCAAAGCAGAAAGATTGGAAGCACCAGATAACCTTCAAAAGATAAAGAATATCATGAGTTAGAAAGGATAAAGGCTCTCAAAGAAGAAGATTTTGAGAGGTGAGCATTAATTCAAAAAGTATGGAAATGGGTTAAACCAGGGGTTTTCAAACTGAGGCCAGGTAGTGCAGGGGGTCTGCGATTTTTATGATTATCGCAAGCTGCAACAGAATACCATTGTGGATAACATTTTGATGTCTCTGCGTCCAGTATGAAGTAAGTTAAAGGTAGTTTCACAAGCCAATGCTAACTAGTGTTAGTGCAATGACTGGAAGTCTACAGGAACAGTTAGCATGCTTGCTGTTCCTCTGATTCTGGGGAAGTAGATAAAGGGCTTCATTGCCAAAATCTCAAACTATCCCCTTAAAATGGAGGAAGTTGTAGTAAATGGAGCTAATCACAGGGTTTGTTCTGTATAGAAAATTCTTAGGCGGGCCATCTAAATGGTAATTTTAGGGATGGCAAAATGCATAGAATTGCAAGAAATGTGCTTTAAAAACAGTAAAATTGTCTCTCAGCTCCATGCCAAACTATGTAGAATTGCTGGAAATTTGATTCAAAACTGCAAAATTCTCTCAGCTCAATGGATTTATTTTTATTTTTAGAATTGCAGAAAATGTGCTTTGAAACAGAAACATTTTCTCTACGCCGCCAAGATACCTTTCTAGCTAATAGACTATATGTTGGAGTTTACCCTTCCTCTTCCAATGAACTGTGGTGAGGTCAAAATAATGAAACTGTTTACCAAATCTATTCATTTTAAAATGTTGATTACTTCTACCTGCCATTATCATTCACCTGATGAGACAAGACATTCTTTTTTATTTTGCTAATGTGTTATGGAGGTCCCTATGTCACCGGTTTGCCTGGGCGGGGGTCCCTGGGCAAGAAAAGTTTGAAAACCCCCGGGTTAAACGATAAGAGATATGTCAGCAACTAAAGCCAAGCAAATAGGATAGAGGCAAATATATGATATGGAGTTGAAATTCAAAGACGAAAGACAGTAGGAAAGTAGTAGCTAAAATAATCATAAGGGTCTGCTGGGTTGAATATAAAGGTATACATTGAATGTATGAAACAAACTTAGCAGAACAGACCAGTATAGAGAAAGCTCATCCTCAGAAGAACCTACAGTGGGGAAAAAAAGTATTTAGTCAGCCACCAATTGTGCATGTTCTCCCACTTAAAAAGATGAGAGAGGCCTGTAATTTTCATCATAGGTACATGTCAACTATGACAGACAAATTGAGAAAAAAAAATCCAGAACATCACATTGTAGGATTTTTTATGAATTTATTTGCAAATTATGGTGGAAAATAAGTATTTGGTCACCTACAAACAAGCAAGATTTCTGGCTCTCACAGACCTGTAACTTCTTCTTTAAGAGGCTCCTCTGTCCTCCACTCGTTACCTGTATTAATGGCACCTGTTTGAACTTGTTATCAGTATAAAAGACACCTGTCCACAACCTCAAACAGTCACACTGCAAACTCCACTATGGCCAAGACCAAAGAGCTGTCAAAGGACACCAGAAACAAAATTGTAGACCTGCACCAGGCTGGGAAGACTGAATCTGCAATAGGTAAGCAGCTTGGTTTGAAGAAATCAACTGTGGGAGCAATTATTAGGAAATGGAAGACATACAAGACCACTGATAATCTCCCTCGATCTGGGGCTCCACGCAAGATCTCACCCCGTGGGGTCAAAATGATCACAAGAACGGTGAGCAAAAATCCCAGAACCACACGGGGGGACCTAGTGAATGACCTGCAGAGAGCTGGGACCAAAGTAACAAAGCCTACCATCAGTAACACACTACGCCGCCAGGGAATCAAATCCTGCAGTGCCAGACGTGTCCCCCTGCTTAAGCCAGTACATGTCCAGGCCTGTCTGAAGTTTGCTAGAGTGCATTTGGATGATCCAGAAGAGGATTGGGAGAATGTCATATGGTCAGATGAAACCAAAATATAACTTTTTGGTAAAAACTCAACTCGTCGTGTTTGGAGGACAAAGAATGCTGAGTTGCATCCAAAGAACACCATACCTACTGTGAAGCATGGGGGTGGAAACATCATGCTTTGGGGCTGTTTTTCTGCAAAGGGACCAGGACGACTGATCCGTGTAAAGGAAAGAATGAATGGGGCCATGTATCGTGAGATTTTGAGTGAAAACCTCCTTCCATCAGCAAGGGCATTGAAGATGAAACGTGGCTGGGTCTTTCAGCATGACAATGATCCCAAACACACCGCCCGGGCAACGAAGGAGTGGCTTCGTAAGAAGCATTTCAAGGTCCTGGAGTGGCCTAGCCAGTCTCCAGATCTCAACCCCCATAGAAAATCTTTGGAGGGAGTTGAAAGTCCGTGTTGCCCAGCGACAGCCCCAAAACATCACTGCTCTAGAGGAGATCTGCATGGAGGAATGGGCCAAAATACCAGCAACAGTGTGTGAAAACCTTGTGAAGACTTACAGAAAACGTTTGACCTGTGTCATTGCCAACAAAGGGTATATAACAAAGTATTGAGAAACTTTTGTTATTGACCAAATACTTATTTTCCACCATAATTTGCAAATAAATTCATAAAAAATCCTACAATGTGATTTTCTGGATTTTTTTTCCTCATTTTGTCTGTCATAGTTGACGTGTACCTATGATGAAAATTACAGGCCTCTCTCATCTTTTTAAGTGGGAGAACTTGCACAATTGGTGGCTGACTAAATACTTTTTTTCCCCACTGTATGTCTTGCAATCCCCAGGCAAAGTGGGAGTCATTTCTAATTGGAAGTCCAGCTCCTCACTCCCATAACCTAAGGTCAAGGACACAGCCAGACACACTCACTTAGGTGCAGAGGAACCTCTAGGCCACGATCCATCCTCATTCTTCTGCTCTATTACCAGGACCTGCATGGATATCAGAAATAGAAACATAATACACATATAAATATATGGAAACATAACAATACGTCCAACCGGTCTCCCAACCGCAGACCACGTCACGTGTATGGCGTTGTGTGGGCGAGCGATTTGCTGATGTCAACGTTGTGAACAGAGTACTCCATGGTGGCGGTGGGGTTATGGTATGGGCAGAAATACATTATGGACAACAAACTCAATAGCATTTTATCGATGGCAATTTGAATGCACAGAAATACCGTGACGAGATCCTGAGGCCCATTGTGAGGTCCATTTCTTTTAAGTTATTTGTGACCAAAAGATGCATATCTGTATTCCCAGTCATATGAAATCCATAGATTAGGGCCTAATTAATTAATTTAAATTAACTGATTTCCTCATATGAACTGTAACTCAGTAAAATCTTTGAAATTGTTGCATGTTGCGTTTATATTTTTGTTCAGTATATGTACAAAACCATAAAGCTGAAATTTGAGCTGGTTAATGGACAAACCTGTGACAATTAATACTAGGATTTACATCTGACCACTGACGTACACTATTATTACGGTCCTTGACTTTTCCCCAAGCATGTGACCTCACCTGACCAGGAAAAACTCCAGAACCTACTTATAGACTAATCCTTTTTTTTTTTTTTTTGTCGCATGCGCCGAATACAACATGTGTAGACCTTACCGTGAAATGCTTACTTAGAAGCCATTAACCAACAACGCAGTTTTAAGAAAAAATTTACTAAGTCGAGGTAATTTGTACATGTAGGTAGGGGGAAAGTGACTATGCATAGATAAACAGCAAGTAGCAGCAGTGGGTGGCCATTTGATAATTTGTTTAGCAGTCTTATGGCTTGGGGGTAGAAGCTTTTTAGGAGCCTTTTGGACCTAGACTTGGAACTCCGGTACCGCTTGCCATGTGGTAGCAGAGAGAACATTCTATGACTTGGGTGACTGGAGTATTTGACAATTTTAGGGCCTTCCTTTTAGTATATACACTACCGTTCAAACGTTTGGGGGTCACTTAGAAATGTCCTTGTTTTCTAAAGAAAAGCAATTTTTTCATCCATTAAATAACATCAAATTGATCAGAAATACAGTGTTGTCATTGTTAATGTTGTAAATGGCTATTGTAGCTGGAAATGGCTGATTCTTTATGGAATATCTACATCGGCGTACAGAGGCCCATTATCAGCAACCATCAGTCCTGTGTTCCAATGGCAGGTTGTGTTTGCTAATCCAAGATTATAATAATAATAATAATAATAATAATAATAATAATAATAATATGCCATTTAGCAGACGCTTTTATCCAAAGTGACTTACAGTCATGCGTGCATACATTTGTGTATGGGTGGTCCCGGGGATCGAATCCACTACCTTGGCGTTACAAGCGCCGTGCTCTACCAGCTGAGCTACAGAGGACCACATGACATGAGAGAAATGGAGAGACAAACTTATCATTTGAAAAGGCTAATTGATCATTAGAAAATCATTTTGCAATTATGTTAGCACAGCTGAAAACTGTTGTGCTGATTAAATAAGCAATAAAACTGGCCTTCTTGAGACTAGTTGAGTATCTGGAGCATCAGCAATTGTGGGTTCGACTACAGGCTAAAAATGGCTAGAAACAAATAACTTTCTTCTGAAACTCGTCAGTCTATTCTTGTTCTGAGAAATGAAGGCTATTCCATGTGAGAAATTGCCAAGAAACTGAAGATCTCGTACAACACTGTGTACTACTCCCTTCACAGAACAGCGCAAACTGGCTCTAATCAGAATAGAAAGAGGAGTGGGAGGCCCCGGTGCACAACTGAGGAAGAGGACAAATACATTAGTGTCTAGTTTGAGAAACAGATGCCTCACAGGTCCTCAACTGGCAGTTTCATTAAATAGTACCCGCAAAACACCAGTCTCAACGTCAACAGTGAAGAGGCGACTCCGGGATGCTGACCTTCTAGGCAGAGTTGCAAAGAAAAAGCCATATCTCAGACTGGCCAATAAAAAGAAAAGATTAAGATGGGCTAAAGAACACAGACACTGGACAGAGGAAGATTGGAAAAAAGTGTTATGGACAGACAAATCGAAGTTTGAGGTGTTCGGATCACAAAGAAGAACATTTGTGAGACGCAGACTAAATTAAATGACGCTGGAGGAGTGCTTGATGCCATCTGTCATGGTGGGGGCAATGTGATGGTCTGGGGGTGCTTTGGTCGTGGTAAAGTGGGAGATTTGTACAGGGTAAAAGGGATCTTGAAGAAGGAAGGCTATCACTCCATTTTGCAATGCCATGCCATACCCTGTGGATGGCGCTTGATTGGAGCCAATTTCCTCCTACAACAGGACAATGACCCAAAGCACAGCTCCAATCTATGCAAGAAATATTTAGGGAAGAAGCAGTCAGCTGGTATTCTGTCTATAATGGAGTGGCCAGCACAGTCACCGGATCTCAACCATATTGAGCTGTTGTGGGAGCAGCTTGACCGTATGGTACGTAAGAAGTGGACATCAAGCCAATCCAACTTGTGGGAGGTGCTTCAGGAAGCATGGGGTGAAATCTCTTCAGATTACCCCAACAAATTGACAACTAGAATGCCAAAAGGTCTGCAAGGCTGTAATTGCTGCAAATGGAGGATTATTTGATGAAAGCAAAGTTTGAAGGACACAATTATTATTTCAATTAAAAATCATTATTTCTAACCTTGTCAATGACTACATTCCCTATTCATTTTGCTATATTTCCTATTCAAACTAATTTCATGTATGTTTTCATGGAAAACAAGGAAATGTCTAAGTGACCCCAAACTTTTGAACGGTAGTGTAGGTCCTGGATGGCAGGAAGCTTAGCCAAAGTGATGTACTGGGCTGTACACACTACCCTCTGTAGCGTCTTACGGTCGGATGCTGAGCAGTTGCCATACCAGGGGGTGATGCAACTGGTCAGGATGCTTTCGAGGGTGTAGCTGTATAACTTTTTGATGATATGGGGACCAATGCCAAATCTATTCAGTCTCCTGATGGGGAAAGGATTTGTTGTGCCCTCTTCACGACTTTCTTGGTGTGTTTGGACCATGATTAGTTTGTTGGTGATGTGGACAAAGGAACTTGAAACTATCTACCCACTCCACTACAGCCCCGTTGATGTGAACGGGGGCATTTTCGGCCCTCCTGCCAGGTCTCTGACCTCCTCCCTATAGGCTGTCTCATCGTTGTCGGTGATCAGGCCTAGCACCGTTGTGTCTTCAGCAAACTTAACGATGGTGTTGGAGTCGTGCTTGGCCACACAGTCGTGGGTGAACAGGGAGTACTGGAGGGGACTAAGCACGGACCTCTGAAGGGCCCCCGTGTTGAGGATCAGCGTGGCAGATGTGTTGTTGCCTACCCTTACCAACTGGGTGCAGCCTGTCAAGATGTCCAGGATCCAGTTGCAGAGGGAGGTGTTTAGTCCCAGGGTCCTTAGCTTAGAGATGAGCTTTGTGGGCACTATGGTGTTCAACGCTGAACAGTAGTCAATGAACAGCATTCTCACATACAGTGGGGAAAAAAAGTATTTAGTCAGCCACCAATTGTGCAAGTTCTCCCACTTAAAAAGATGAGAGAGGCCTGTAATTTTCATCATAGGTACACGTCAACTATGACAGACAAAATGAGATTTTTTTTCTCCAGAAAATCACATTGTAGGATTTTTAATGAATTTATTTGCAAATTATGGTGGAAAATAAGTATTTGGTCAATAACAAAAGTTTCTCAATACTTTGTTATAAACCCTTTGTTGGCAATGGCACAGGTCAAACATTTTCTGTAAGTCTTCACAAGGTTTTCACACACTGTTGCTGGTATTTTTGCCCATTCCTCCATGCAGATCTCCTCTAGAGCAGTGATGTTTTGGGGCTGTCGCTGGGCAACACAGACTTTCAACTCCCTCCAAAGATTTTCTATGGGGTTGAGATCTGGAGACTGGCTAGGCCACTCCAGGACCTTGAAATGCTTCTTACGAAGCCACTCCTTCATTGCCCGGGCGGTGTGTTTGGGATCATTGTCATGCTGAAAGACCCAGCCACGTTTCATCTTCAATGCCCTTGCTGATGGAAGGAGGTTTTCACTCAAAATCTCACGATACATGGCCCCATTCATTCATCCTTTACACGGATCAGTCGTCCTGGTCCCTTTGCAGAAAAACAGCCCCAAAGCATGATGTTTCCACCCCCATGCTTCACAGTAGGTATGGTGTTCTTTGGATGCAACTCAGCATGCTTTGTCCTCCAAACACGACGAGTTGAGTTTTTACCAACAAGTTCTATTTTGGTTTCATCTGACCATATGACATTCTCCCAATCCTCTTCTGGATCATCCAAATGCACTCTAGCAAACTTCAGACGGGCCTGGACATGTACTGGCTTAAGCAGGGGGACACGTCTCGCACTGCAGGATTTGAGTCCCTGGCGGCGTAGTGTGTTACTGATGGTAGGCTTTGTTACTTTGGTCCCAGCTCTCTGCAGGTCATTCACTAGGTCCCCCCGTGTGGTTCTGGGATTTTTGCTCACCGTTCTTGTGATCATTTTGACCCCACGGGGTGAGATCTTGCGTGGAGCCCCAGATCGAGGGGAGATTATCAGTGGTCTTGTATGTCTTCCATTTCCTAATAATTGCTCCCACAGTTGATTTCTTAAAACCAAGCTGCTTACCTATTGCAGATTCAGTCTTCCCAGCCTGGTGCAGGTCTACAATTTTGTTTCTGGTGTCCTTTGACAGCTCTTTGGTCTTGGCCATAGTGAAGTTTGGAGTGTGACTGTTTGTGGTTGTGGACAGGTGTCTTTTATACTGATAACAAGTTCAAACAGGTGCCATTAATACAGGTAACGAGTGGAGGACAGAGGAGCCTCTTAAAGAAGAAGTTACAGGTCTGTGAGAGCCAGAAATCTTGCTTATTTGTAGGTGACCAAATACTTATTTTCCACCATAATTTGCAAATAAATTCATTAAAAATCCTACAATGTGATTTTCTGGAATTTTTTTTCTCAATTTGTCTGTCATAGTTGACGTGTACCTATGATGAAAATTACAGGCCTCTCTCATCTTTTTAAGTGGGAGAACTTGCACAATTGGTGGCTGACTAAATACTTTTTTTCCCCCACTGTAGGTGTTCCTTTTGTCCAAGTGGGAAAGGGCTGTGTGGAGTGCGATTGATATTGCATTATCTCTGGATCTGTTGGGGATGTATGCAAATTGGAGTGGGTCTAGGGTTTCCGGGATAATGGTGTTGATGTGTGCCATGACCAGTCTTTCAAAGCACTTCATGGCTACGGATGTGAGTGCTACGGGGCGGTAGTCATTTAGGCAGGTTACCTTCCCTTTCTTGGGCACAGGGACTATGGTGGTCTGCTTAAAACATGTAGGTAAGTATTACAGACTCGGTCAGGGAGAGCTTGAAAATGTCAGTGAAGACACTTGCCAGTTGGTCCGCGCATGCTCCGAGTACACGTCCTGATAATCCGTCTGAATGTTGACCTGTTTAAAGGTCTTGCTCACATCGGCTACGGAGAGCGTGGTCACACAGTTGTCCGGAACAGCTGGTGCTCTCATGAATGCTTCAGTGTTGCTTGCCTCGAAGGCATTTAGCCCATCTGGTAGGCTCGTGTCACTGGACTGCTCGCGGCTGATTTTCCTTTTGTAGTCCGTAATAGTTTGCAAGTCCTGCCACATCCCACGAGCCGGTGTAGTAGGAGTCAATCTTAGTCCTGTATTGAAGCTTTGCCTGTTTGATGGTTCGTCTGAGGGATATGTATGCACGGTCACTGTGGGGTCGATGTCATCGATGCATTTATTGATGAAGCCAGTGACTGAGGTGGTATACTCCTCAACGCCATTGGATGAATCCCGGAACATATTCCAGTCTGTGCTAGAAAAACTGTCCTGTAGCGTAGCATCCGCGTCATCTGACCACTTCCGTATTGAGCGAGTCACTGGTACTTCCTGCTTTAGTTTTTCCTTGTAAGCAGGAATCAGGAGGATATAATTATGGTCAGATTTGCCAAATGGAGGGCGAGGGAGAGCTTTGTACGCATCTCCGTGTGTGGAGTAAAGGTGGTCTAGAGTTTTTTTTCCTCTGGTTGCACGTGACATTCTGGTAGAAAGTAGGTCAAACAGATTTAAGTTTGCCTGCTTTAAAGTCCCCGGCCACTAGGAGTACCGCTTCTGGATGAGCATTTTCTTGTTTGCTTATGGCCTTATACAGCTCGTTGAGTGCAGTCTTAGTACCAGCGTCTGTTTGTGGTGGTAAATAGACGGCTACAAAAAATATAGATGAAAACTCTTGATAGATAGTGTGGTCTACAGCTTATCATGAGGAACTCTACCTCAGGCGAGCAATACCTCGAGACTACCTTAATATTAGACATCATGCACCAGCTGTTATTGACAAATAGACACACACCCCCACCCCTCGTCTTACCAGACGTAGCTGTTCTGTCCTGCCGATGCACGGAAAATCCAGCTAACTGTATGAGTCATGAAACATAAGATATTACAGTTTTTAATGTCCCGTTGGTAGGATAGTCTCGAATGGAGCTCATCCAGTTTATTCTCCAGTGATTGCACGTTGGCTAATAGAACGGATGGTAGAGGCGGGTTACCCACTCGTCGACGAATTCTCACAATGCACCCTAATCTCCGCCCCCTGTATTTCCTTATTTTCTTAATGTCAATGACAGGGATTTGGGCCTTGTCTGGGAGCAACATTATATCCTTTGTGTCAGACTCATTAAAGAAAACATCTTTGTCCAGTTCGAGGTGAGTAATCACTGTTCTGACATCCAGAAGCTCTTTTCGGTCATAAGAGACGGTAGCATCAACATTATGTACAAAATAAGTGACAAACAATATGAAAAAACACAAAATAGCACAATTGGTTCGGAGCCCGTAAAACAGCAGCCATACCCTCCGGCGCCATTCCTAGTAACAAGAGAATAGAGAGTTTCCTTGTCAGTTTGCATGGTCTGGAATAATCTAGGCCCTATATAACTGGTGCAATGACAGGACAGGAAGTAGAAACATTAATGTATAAATAGCCTGGTATCCGAGGGTTATTTTATACCTGTCCTTGGTAGAGTCCTGCGTCCTGTATAGTGTTGTCCGGTTTGTTCAGAGGCTCGAACGTGTTGCTCATGTACTTGTTCCACAACCTGGTCTCTTTCTCGTCTGGGATGCTGAACAGTTTACGCATCTCCTTCTCAATGGTGTCTGCATCACAGGAGGTTATAGGACAAAGATAACAAATAAGCAACATGCCACATACATTGACTGTACAAAACATTAGGAACACCATAATATTGAGCTGCACCACCTTTTTGCCCTCAGAACAGCTTCAATTTGTCGACGCATGGAATCTACAAGGTGTCGAAAGTGTTCTACAGGGATGCTGGCCCATGTTGCCTACAATGCTTCCCACAGTTGTGTCATGTTGGCTGGATGTCCTTTGGGTGGTGGACCATTCTTGATACACATAGGAAACTGTTGAGCATGAAAAACCCAGCAGCATTTGACACAAACCGGTGCACCTGGCACCTACTACCATACCCCGTTCAAAGGCACTTAAATATTTTGTCTTGCCCATTCACCCTCAAATGGTACATATACACAATCCGTGTCTCAATTGTCTCGAGGCTTAAAAATCCTTCTTTAACCGGTCTCCTCCCCTTCATCTACACTGATTGAAGTGGATTTAACAGTTGACATCAATAAAGGATCATTGCTTTCATCTGGATTCACCTGGTCAGTCTGTCATGGAAAGAGCAGGTGTTGCTAATGTTTTGTACACTCAGTGTAGGTGACAAACTGACAAAACTACACGCATGCACCTGCATACTTAGAGCAGAGAATAATTGAGTGTATAAATCTCTCATGCTCTGATAAATTGGCAGCATTTACATTACATTTACGTCATTTAGCAGACGCTCTTATCCAGAGCGACTTACAGTTAGTGCATACATTATTATTTTCATACTGGCCCCCCGTGGGAATCGAACCCACAACCCTGGCGTTGCAAACGCCATGCTCTATCAACTGAGCTACCTCCCTGCCTGCCATTCCCTCCCCTACCCTGGACGACGCTGGGCCAATTGTGCGCCGCCCCATTGGTCTCCCGGTTGCGGCCGGCTACAGCAGAGCCTGGATTCGAACCAGGATCTCGGGAGGCCGCAGTGGTCTAAGAATGCAGCAGATTAATGAATGACTTTATAGTAACACACTCCCTGCCCATGTAATTGTTGATTACTTGTGTGTGCTTTAGGGAGCAGAGTTTTGGCAGTTCTTGTGGGAGCACATCATTTTGCTGTAGCCAAAAGCAAATTCAGTTTACATAAGAGGTTGACAAACACTTTGAGAGTTATCAATGACCTTCCCCTGTGATTTCACTGTTTAAATTGACCATTAAAAGGCTCGGCAATGCATTCAATTTGCATAAACTGAACAAAAGATGTTAGTATTATCAGTGAAATAACTAAGAGCAATGATGCACTATATAATCAACAAGTCAAATTAAGAACTACAGAACATGTCAGGTTATAAATACACAATCCTAATGTCAGGTAGAAAATGAGTGGAATTGATCCACAAAGAGGAAAAAGGAGAGCTTCTGTGCATTTCAAAACAAATATATTAGTAATTCATTCTGTGTCAGGTAGAAGAGAGGTTATCCTGTACAATCACTATGACTGGTGGTTAATGGATGGGAATGATTTATTCATTCATTCTCTGGCTGGGAGAAGAGGCCAGTTGCTACATTTGTCAGGTTTAACTGTACAATGAATATAATGGTTATACCAATGGTACTCTATAGCTCAGTTGGTAGAGCATGGTGTTTGGTAGAGCATGGGTTTGACGCCCAGGACTAGGCCTACCCATACGTGCACGCATGACTATAAGTCCCTACAGATAAAAGCGCAGGCTGAAGGGCATACTATTATATTATAATGGCAGGTAGAAAACAGGTGGAAATTACCCATGAGGAAAAGAGACAAATTTCTTCAAAATAAAGATATAATCTGCTCCATTCATTCTGTCAGGGAGAAGAAAAGTGTCTGCCTACCTATCGTGTCTGCTTTGCTGAAGCGTCTGGTGACCACGTTGTCCATGTTGCGGTCTTCACACAGCTTCAGCTCTGTGAGGTACACCTCCACCTTGCAGTGCTTCACAAACATACCCTGTTCTACCACCTGTAGAAATATGGCAATAAAGAGTGTCTTATATCATGGCACATTGCACAAGAGGAAATAAACTAAATTATTAACAAATGTTTGTTTTGCAAATTAAACACTTGACAATGTTAAAGTTGTCTTACATGACAGATGGCATGAGAAGAAAATAGGCATCACTCTGTTACAATTTTAGCAATTAAACTCATTACATTTTGTTCAAAGCGTTTGTCATACATGATGGCATATGCATTGCTAATTAAACTCATCATGACATTGTTCCAATACGGGCAAGATTTGCATGGCTGATTGATCACAAGTATGAACTTCCTAAAACGCTTCAACAGTGAACAGAGAAGCATTCACAAATTCCACCAAGAAAACAAGAACTAAAGAACACAGCATATGGCATTAGAATAATCAAGCACATTATTTGGGACAAATCAACAACAAGCTAAGAATTTGGCTACACAGTTAATAGGGCTATCTATACACTGAAAGCACTTTAAGTGTATAAACTATAGGCTACACTTTCTAACTCCCTTGACAGGAGCGAGTCACAAAGACTCTTAATATAGCCCCAGAGCGTAGAGACAGCTGAAGGGTCCATTCCTATTCATTTCACACAGCCCCTCCGCTGGTGGCTGGCCCCACACCACAGGGTACAGACCTTCCCCAGCCCATGAGATCAGCTGTAGGCATGGGTCAGATTCACCCACCACCAGACACCACCCACTGCCATCCTTATACAATTAATGCCCAGCCATGTGTTCAACACAAAGCAGAGAAAAGGCAAGTTGCAAGTTCTCACAGTAACAAACTCTGACATAACAGAAATGTCACAAAGTTCTTTAACAGCTATGTTAAGAACCAACGAGAACATATCTACCCCGCCCCCTCCCTTTCTGCTTAGGCTAGGCCATCTCTCCCTCTATCTTAAAAAGCCTCTCTCTCTCGGTTTGACCTCAGCCAGCATTCCTCCACTTCAAAAAACAAGGACACTCAAGAATCACTCCCCGGGTGATAGCCTCAACGTAGAGAACCCGAGTGGAACCGCAAGAGGAGAACCCAGAAAATCAATTCCAACACAGTCTGAAAACACGGTACAAGAACCCCCAAAAGTGAAATAGAAAGAAAAGAAAACCTCCTGCATGTTGTGTCTCGTAGCTCGCTCCATGTAGCGGTGTTTCAGTCATCCAGACCACTATCTGAAAATAGAAACGGCCAGGGCCACTCGATACCCCCCACAACATACATGGCAAAAAGGGGAGGATCGATGGGGGGAGAAAAAGAAAGCAGTGCAGCAGCCATGATGCCATGACTGGCTAGATTTGAAAATGCAGAAAGCTATGTCTGGGCTCACGGAAGTACAGTAGGCCCGGCTGGCAGTTAGCGGTTAGAAATAGCCCTACGTTAGCAGAACCCCTTTGCCGGTGTTTCCAGGAACACAATCCTTTTGTGAGTTACTGGCTTATACTGGAGTCAGTTGTCAGAGTTAAACCCAAAGCACACTGTATAAAAAAGCAACTACATAATATCAATGTAGTCTACTTCCACTTTATAAAATCTGATCTTCTGAGGACAATATTGCATCAGTAAGCATCTGTGATCGGTCCACTTTACATTTTAAAAACTAATCAAGTCCTTATACAGCATGCTACTTTCAGTCCATGTATTACAAATAATAGCTAGCATATTTGGAATACCGGTAGCTAAATTGTATCAAATCGCATGACCAGTCCAGCTGTGTTTCTCTTGAAGAAGACATAGTGAGAGAGGCATAGCCTAAACATTGAGATAACTTATGCTTGAGATTCAGTTACTAGCTGGGTAGGCCTTAATATCGATATAGAAATCAACGTTATCCTGGTATCCTTTTTCACAATCATCCCAATCTGACCTGTGTTGAAGTGTATTGATCAATCCAACCCTATAGAACACATCCAACATTTTGACACAGTGAAACTTCTCAATTACTCCTCTCACACCACAATAAGCTCTTCAGCTACGAGTAGGCTATCAACAAACAGGCTTAACGGCAACCATTGACATGTAATTGTGTACTGATATGATCTTATCTCATACTATTCACCACTTCACATAAAGTACCTGAGCTTTGACTGAGCTTCTCTTTCATCTGATGACCTCTGTAGCACTGACGCTATGTGCACTGTACACAACCAGCTCTTATACCCATACAGTAGCTGAACATTATTTTATTTGACCATTTAAAAACAACAAGATATTGGACCACACCAGCCATAATTAGCCACTAATAATGTCACCCATCCTTACCTTGCGTGAGACAGGCTCTTGTCCCTCCATCAGTGCATACCAGCTCACTAGCTTATTCCAGCCTTCTGTTGGAACCAGGATGTAGTCCAGCTCATCAATGAGGTGCTCCTTGATGGCCAGAACATCCCCATCTACTCACAACAGAGAGCGAGAGAGAGAACAGGGTCATGTTCATTAGGCAACAAACAGAAGAAAATGGACTGACACGGAAGGACTACCTGAACCTGGCCAATAACAAACATTCATTTTTGCTTGTTTGTTTGTCATAATGAATATGACCCAGGTTTAGTGGTGAAAGAGGGTTTATTTAAGGGAAACATTACAGGACTATGTATGGGTAGGGTTATAATGGAGTCATTCACTAGGTTTCTGGTGGTGGCCTACTCATAATGGCAGTTTCTCATACAATAACACACAAAGCAACAGAGAGATTTCTATAGAACGGAGGTAAGCTACCCTTGACCATTTTCATTGATGTTTACAGAGTCAATTATATACCTACTTTTTCTGTCATAGTTAGCCTATAGAAATTGCAAGTATAACTGCCTTTAGTTTGATATATTAGGTAAGATACATCATGTTGTTCACTCTAAACATCCTGTACTGCGCAAAACAGTGGTGGGTTCATCCAGACACACTGGGGATGAGTAAAAGAGCATGTTATGAAGTGAGTAAAAGAGCACATTATGAAGTCACCATTTTCACTAATCTCTCCAGAGATTGACAATAAATATTGCTTCAAAGAGGTCTGATTGTGGTGCATCTTACCACTTGTAAGGAGCCCCGAGTTGTCCACTGGTCCAGGGTAGACATTCTGGTCTCCCATCTGATATTTGTCCCAGCTGTCAAAGCCCACATATTTCTTCCACTGTTTGAACCAGTGGCTGTCCACTAGGTACCTATGCAGAAAGAGCGAGAGAGAGCACTGATTATTTAGATCTGAGATCACGCTAGACTAGATCTAATTTGTGGTAACAGATGGTATCTGATAAGTAAAAAAATAACACAAAAAAAATAACAAAACGTGTGAAGCACCAAAGTACAGGCAGGGTACCCACTAACCAGCAGGGCTGAGAGAAAGACCTCAGGTTACATAAGTCTCCACTGTGTTTCTCATTCAGATCATCTTTGCTAATTAGAGGAGACAAGAACTCGAGACAAATGGTTTATTTCAGAATGACCAGCAGCTGATCTGTTATGATTAGTTAAAAAATAACATTAATTTGATAGAGTAACGTTAAACAATGTAAGGAATGTTACAATTATCATAAAACAGATGCTTGCTAACAGTGGGAGCTTGCCAAAAGTTAGCTAGTTGGGACACTTGATTGTCACTAAACATCAATTGTCAGCAGCTAACTGTTTGATACTGGCACATTTGTGAGTGTGTTAGCGAGTTCGCAAGTTAAGCAATTTTGACAGGTGCTTTTCACGACCCTGATTTGCCAGATGAGCTCACGTCACGGGCAAACCACTTGAAATCAAGTTAGCCAGCTTGGAATCGCAAGATCATGAAACTGAAATAATTGGGAAAATACATGTACTTTACTAGCTACGTTGGTAACATAACTATGTATCTAGACAATACCATGTTGGCAAATAACTTGGTCACTAAAAACTGTGGAATGTAGCGAACCCGCTGGCTAGCTTTAGCTGGCAGAAGCTGACTGACTTGCTCACGTTAACTGGCAGGGTAACTGTCAACACGGCCTGTCACACCCGCTCTCCGCTGGTTTAGCACTTTGACCGCCCCGACAGAGTCAGCCAACACCCTCCTAAGACCTTTAAAAAGTTATCGGCAAACTCTTACCAAGTATCTCCCTTTCGTAGCTGTGTTTTCAGCAGTGCTGCGACTTCTCCTCTCTGGGTATCCAGATCTGCCGCTCCTCCTTCCGCCATCTTTCCTTGGACATCACCCGCTGCATGGTGGGATAGAAGAGCGTCACTCACGCACGCAAAGACTGCCCTTTCTAGCCAATCATCAACCCGAACTGGAAATGTGCCTAGTAGCCAGCGGGAAAAGCGCGGCTTCTAGTGGTTCACAGCATGACCCTGAATATTGCTAGATCATTCTTGCTCTGATATATAAAAGATCTGACAATATACATAGAGCAGAACTTGGTCCAAGGACTAGACAGGAAAATACTTGAATAGACTAGAACAATACTGTGAAGTGATTGTAAAGCCTTCCCTAGTGAAGAGTGATCTCATAAGGATCATAATAATAGCATACAATACACTGATATAATATATGCCACATTGTTTATTTCAAAACATACATTTATATTTACTTTGTACAGTCTTTTGTAGTCATGTTACACAAAAAATCAAATCATTAAAATATTGTACACATTTTCTATTAGTTCAACGGTTGTTAGCTCTTGTTAAATTAACAAAGGTGATACAATACATTCTCGTTTAACAATGATCCACATTCTAACAATGTCAACGGTTATTCATCTCATTTGTAATGTACAGCTTCTTTTTCTTTACCATCCCACTGGGCACAGATGTCAATTCAACGTCTTCCATGTTGTTTCCACGTAACTTCAATGAAATAACGTTGAACCAACATGGAAGACGTTGAATTGACATCTGTGCCCAGTGGGATGATTCCTTTAATACAATATGGAATACAATACAGTAGGCCTAACAACAATCTCCCATAGACAGACAATATTATACACGTGTAGATCAGTGTCCATTGAACAATGAGAAATAAGCTTTTGTAATTGAACACAGTCATCTTGTTTTCTACCTGAAAGCCCATTGGTTCCGTAAAAGAGAGCTTATGGGATGCAAGAGTGCACGATTGTTCCTCTCTCTCATTGCTTATCTGGCTGCCTGATGCACTTTCTCTTTAATTGGAATTTCAGTTAATTTCCCAAAATGACTTAATTGACTGAAAGAGTCACTCCAACTGTCACTGGGGTCTTCTTAGCAGTTTGAGTCCTTCACCCCCACTGGGAGGTAGCCATCTTTGTTTGGTACCCCTACTGGCTCCATGCCTCCCTCGCCCTTGGGGGCGAAGGTGGCCAGCATCCTCTCCTGTTCTCTCTTGGTTTTGGGTAGGTCGTTAGAGGGCTGGAGGAGGATGTGAATGCGCTGCAGAGAAAATGAGAAAAATGAATAAAGCATTACGGACTGAGTAGATTGAGATAATGTTAGTAATGTTGTGTATCATAGTGGAATGAAACAATGGTCATAAAAACACTGGACTGAGAAACATAAGGTTACTTGCTTAACCCCAGTTTTCTGATAATATGGGTGAGACATCTAACTACTCCAGAATAAGTTGTACACAGACAGGTAGCGTGGCGATTGAGTGAGCCCCTTCCCTCATAATAAAGAGTCACTCCGCTGCCCTCTGATCACTCTCGAACGTGACAAACTTCCTCACACGCTTGCGAGTAGGGGAATGTGGTGAGATGTCACACTCATAATATTAGAGAACTGGGGTTACACAAGTAACCTTAAGCTCTCTTTAAATTATTTGAGTCGACATCTCACTGTGGGATATGTCCAGCTTCTGTATCGCACATGCTCTCTGAAGCCAGGCAGTCTCAACATCAACCCTCAGAGGCCCCGACACCGTGGACAGTATGCGCTAATGAAGGCGCAGTGACGTCTAGTCGGTAGAACCTCAAAAGTATGAGGGGATGCCCAACAAGCCACATCGCAAATCTCCTGCAAGGAGATTCCCTTGAACAGTGCCCAAGAGGTGACCATACCTCTGGTGGTGTGAGCCATTAGGCCCTCCAGAGGCTGTAACCCCTTGCTATTATAGGCCAATATAATAGCACCCACAATCCAATGAGACAACCGTTGATGAGAGGGGCCTCACCATGCAGGGAGGCGCCCAAGACACAAAGAGTTGGTCGCTCTTGCGCTAAGCTCTCGTCCTATCCAAGTATATGCGCAACACGCATACTGGACAGAAACAGTGTAGCCGCTCCTCTTCCATAAAAAGGAGGGTGGAAAGGCACAAGCTCCAAGGCGAAACAATTGTAATTGTTGCCAACCTTGGGCATAAAAGCGGGTTTGGGCAACAAGGTGACCCTGGAAAAGCCCCGGGCAAACTGCAGGAACGAATTGTAAACTAACAGTTCATGTAGCTCACTCACTCGCTTTTGCGGACATAAGGGCAACCAGTAAAGCGGTCTTAAAGGGAAGATATTTAATCTCCACGCTTTCCAGCGGCTCAAAAGGCTGCTGTGAAACAGCCTCAAGCACAATAGACAAATTCCATGACGAGGCTTGGGAACAGGACGTAAGCAACAGGCTCCCTTCATGAAACAACATGACAGGGGATGTTTTCCTACCGTGTTTTTGTGGAAGCCTATATGACAGGCCGAGATAGTGTCTAGATAGACCTTAACAGTGGTGAAAGCCTTCCCTCTGTCCAAAAGGTCCTGCAAGAAGCATAAAACCTTGGATACAGAGCATTGGTAAGGAATTATCTGTTTTTGGTCACACCACTTCTCAAAAACCAACCACTTATTTCCATACAGTGGGCATGTAGAAGGGGCCCTAGCACTCTGGATCTTCTCAATGACGAGGCAAGACTGCCGCATCCAGATTTAACTTCTCATGGACCAGGCCCAGAGGGCCATGGCTTCTGAGTGAGGGTGAAAAATCTTCTGTTCGCTTGGGTCAGCAGGTCCCTGCGTAACAAGAGTTGACAAGGCTTGTTGTATAGCAGGAGAGTGATCTCTGCTATCCAGAGCTTGCCTTGCCATCGCGGGGCTACCAAGATGAGGGATAATCCTTCTTCCCTCACTCTGGCCAGAGTGGGGAGTATGAGGCTGAGGGGAGGAAAAGTGTAAAGCAACACCCACTGTGTCTCCTGCAGGGCGTGTGTTCTTGCAACACAAAGAGATCCATGGACGCTTGACCGTATCTTGCCCAGATCTGTCACCACTTGGGGAAAGAGTCTCCCTTAGATGGGGATTCCCTCTGGACAATAAGTCCGCTTCTACATTCAGTACGCCCGGGACATGAGTCGTGCGTAGGGACAGTAGGTGTGCTCTGCTCCACAGAATAATCCAGACGAATATTCTGTGTAAGCACATGGAGCGAGTGCCACCCTGGTGGTTGATATACGACACTACAGTCATATTGTCTGTTCTGTGCAGGCAGGATTCTTACTGTATGTGAAAATAAGCATCCTGCAGGTCGACTGAGGTGAACCAGTCGCCTTGATGAGACAGCTCATGAAAAAAATGTATGCACTCACTAACTGTAAGTCGCTCTGGATAAGAGCGTCTGCTAAATGACTAAAATGTAAAATTTAACATAAGCATACGGAACATGAACTTCGTCAGATAGCTGTTGAGGACACTAAGTCTAAAATGTGGCAAACCCCTCCTTTTTCAGGAACCAGGAAGGACCCGGCGTAAAAACTGAGGTGGCTCTCTGCCGCTGGTATCGCCTTGACAGCCCATTTGCTTAATAGAGAGAAGACTTCCTGCTCTAGTATGCGTGCAAAGTCACCAGTCGCTACTGATTCCAAAATTCCATTGGAAATGGGTGGTCTCAGAGCAAACTGCAGTCTGTACCCCTTCGTCACTGTGGACCGGATCCAGGGCTGGACTGCTCATGGGCGCCAGTTCCCTGCTCTGCTGGCGAGTCCCCCACAGGTCAATAGACTCTCGCTCACCAGTGGTGCCAGTCCAGCATTCCCTCTGGTGGCGATGTAGAGTCATTTTCGTGTCCTTGGCATGATGCCTGGATACATCAGAAACTTTTTGAATTGAAAAGGCCAGTGTTGACACACTGGAACATGGGGACAGTGCTTGGTGGTTACTGACAATTAGTTTTCCTGTCCCGGCTGCTTGAACTAGAGCCAAGGGGAGAGCCGTGGCATGGAAGGCACTCTGGGGTAGAGTGGATTCCCTACGTCTTCCTTGAGAGAAAAAACATTCAACAGTTGCTGCACAAAGGGAAGGGTTTTAGGAGCACAGATGTGCCTCTCCCCCTCTGTGCTCTACACGAGAAGAGGCAGGCCAGAACACAGAGTGAACTGTTTGTATTTGTATTTATTACGGATCCCCATTAGCTGGGGTCCGGCAAAATGAAGGCAGTTATACAGTGGGGAAAAAAAGTATTTAGTCAGCGACCAATTGTGCAAGTTCTCCCACTTAAAAAGATGAGAGAGGCCTGTAATTTTCATCATAGGTACACGTCAACTATGACAGAGAAATTGAGAAAATAAAATCCAGAAAATCACATTGTAGGATTTTTTACGAATTTATTTGCAAATTATGGTGGAAAATAAGTATTTGGTCACCAACAAACAAGCAAGATTTCTGGCTCTCAAAGACCTGTAACTTCTTCTTTAAGAGGCTCCTCTGTCCTCCACTCGTTCCCTATATTAATGGCACCTGTTTGAACTTGTTATCAGTATAAAAGACACCTGTCCACAACCTCAAACAGTCACACTCCAAACTCCACTATGGCCAAGACCAAAGAGCTGTCAAAGGACACCAGAAACAAAATTGTAGACCTGCACCAGGCTGGGAAGACTGAATCTGCAATAGGTAAGCAGCTTGGTTTGAATAAATCAACTGTGGGAGCAATTATTAGGAAATGGAAGACATACAAGACCACTGATAATCTCCCTCGATCTGGGGCTCCACGCAAGATCTCACCCCGTGGGGTCAAAATGATCACAAGAACAGTGAGCAAATATCCCAGAACCACACGGGGGGACTTAGTGAATGACCTGCAGAGAGCTGGTACCAAAGTAATAAAGCCTACCATCAGTAACACACTACGCCGCCAGGGACTCAAATCCTGCAGTGAAGACGTGTCCCCCTGCTTAAGCCAGTACATGTCCAGGCCCGTCTGAAGTTTGCTAGAGTGCATTTGGATGATCCAGAAGAGGATTGGGAGAATGTCATATGGTCAGATGAAACCAAAATATAACTTTTTGATAAAAACTCAACTCGTCGTGTTTGGAGGACAAAGAATGCTGAGTTGCATCCAAATAACACCATACCTACTGTGAAGCATGGGGGTGGAAACATCATGCTTTGGGGCTGTTTTTCTGCAAAGGGACCAGGACGACTGATCCGTGTAAAGGAAAGAATGAATGGGGCCATGTATCGTGAGATTTTGAGTGAAAACCTCCTTCCATCAGCAAGGGCATTGAAGATGAAACGTGGCTGGGTCTTTCAGCATGACAATGATCCCAAACACACTGCCCGGGCAACGAAGGAGTGGCTTCGTAAGAAGCATTTCAAGGTCCTGGAGTGGCCTAGCCAGTCTCCAGATCTCAACCCCATAGAAAATCTTTGGAGGGAGTTGAAAGTCCGTGTTGCCCAGCGACAGCCCCAAAACATCACTGCTCTAGAGGAGATCTGCATGGAGGAATGGGCCAAAATACCATTAACAGTGTGTGAAAACCTTGTGAAGACTTACAGAAAACGTTTGACCTGTGTCATTGCCAACAAAGGGGATATAACAAAGTATTAAGAAACTTTTGTTATTGACCAAATACTTATTTTCCACCATAATTTGCAAATAAATTCATTAATAATCCTACAATGGGATTTTCTGGATTTTTTTTTCTCATTTTGTCTGTCATAGTTGACGTGTACCTATGATGAAAATTACAGGCTCTCTCATCTTTTTAAGTGGGAGAACTTGCACAATTGGTGGCTGACTAAATACTTTTTTTCCCCACTGTACATTACAAAATTCACAACATACTAAGTGTGTGTCCTCTACCACATATCTACAACACAAAATCCATGTTATCATGTGTGTATGCATGTATTCGTGCCTATGTTTGTGGTGCTTCACAGTCCCCCCTGTTCCATAAGTTGTATTTGTATCTGTTTTTAAAATCTGATTCTACTGCTTGCATCAGTTACCTGATGTGGAATAGAGTTCCATGTAGTCATGGCTCTATGTAGTACAGTGTGCCTCCCATAGTCTGTCTAGACTTGGGGACTGTGAAGAGACCTCTGGTGGCATGTCTTGTGGGGTATGCATGGGTGTCTGAGCTGTGTGATAGTAATTTAAACAGACAGCTCGGTGCTTTCAACATGTCAATACCTCTCACAAATACAAGTAGTGATGAAGTAAATCTCTCCTCTACTTTGAGCCAGGAGAGATTGACATGCATATTATTAATGTTTGCGCTCTGTGTACATCCAAGGGCCAGCCGTACTGCCCTGTTCTGAGCCAACTGCAATTTTCCTAAGTCCCTCTTTGTGGCACCTGACCACACGACTGAACAGTACTCCAGGTGTGTCAAAACTAGAGCCTGTAGGACCTGCCTTGTTGATAGTGCTGTTAAGAAGGCAGAGCAGCGCTTTATTATGGACAGACTTCTCCCCATCTTAGCTACTGTTGTATCAATATGTTTTGACCATGACAGTTTACAATCCAAGGTTACTCCAAGCAGTTTAGTCACCTCAACTTGCTCAATTTCCACATTATTTATTACAAGATTTAGTTGAGGTTTAGGGTTTAGTGAATGATTTGTCCCAAATACAATGCTTTTGGTTTTTGAAATATTTAGAACTAATTTATTCACCCATTCTGAATCTAACTGCAGCTCTTTGTTAAGTGTTGCAGTCATTTCAGTTGCTGTAGTAGCTGACGTGTATAGTCGAGTCATCCACGTACATACACACAAGCATGTCGTTAGTAAAGATTGAAAAAATAAGGGGCCTAGACAGCTGCCCTGGGGAATTCCTGATTCTACCTGCATTATGTTGGAGAAGCTTCCATTAAAGAACACCCTCTGTGTTCTGTTAGACAGGTAACTCTTTATCCACAATATAGCAGGGGGTGTAAAGCCATAACACACGTTTTTTCCACTAGCATACTATGATTGATAAAGTCAAAAGCCGCACTGTTCTTGTTATCATCAATTTCTCTCAGCCAAACATCAGTCATTTGTATAAGTGCTGTGCTTGTTGAATGTCCTTCCCTGTAAGCGTGCTGAAAATCTGTTGTCAATTTGTTTACTGTAAATTAGCATTGTATCTGGTCAAACACAATTTTCCCCAAAACTTTACCACGGGTTGGTAACAGGCTGATTGGTCGGCTATTTGAGCCAGTAAAGGGGGCTTTACTAGTCTTAGGTAGCGGAATGACTTTTGCTTCCCTCCAGGCCAGAGGGCACACACTTTCTAGTAGGCTTAAATTGTAGATATGGCAAATAGGAGTGGCAAAATCGTCCGCTATTATCCTCAGTAGTTTTCCATCCAAGTTGTCAGACCCATGATCACATGATTTCTCAATTTGCAGTATGATTGCCAAATCTGTTGCGCAGCCAGACTTAATTGCCATTTCTTTTGCCTCATCCCTCTCAACGATACAATTTTGGCTGCCCCTCTCTGCCGCAGGGGGCGTACCCCTAGGTCGGGCACCCCTTCTTCCACACAGAAAGACCTCGCTGCAGCTGCAACAAAGGACTGTTTTCCCCACTGTTGGCCCGTTAGGGAATTCAAACTGTTGGGTCGATGCCCGCTGCATTGCTGGGGGCTTCCCGCGGAAAGCCCTGGTGCCAGAGAATTGCCCTTTCCCTGCAACGAAGCCTTGGCTTGTGTAGGGGTAGGCCGGTAGCCACGATTCCCGGGTCTACGGGCAGACAGAAGTTGAAGGCTTTGCCCTCCTTCTTTCGAAGTTCGCACTTCTGCCGCATGGAGGTCAGAGCCGGCCCAAACAGTTCCATCTGCTCAACATGAGCGTAAAGGAAATCTGCTTTCTCCCTGTCCAACAGGCTGGACAGGTTGAGCCACAAAGCTCTCTCCCTTACCACTGCAATGCTTATGGCACGGCTGCAGCCTTGAACGGCACCCCTGAAGGCTCGGAGGTTGAGATCTGTGACAACACAGATCTCATCCCAAAGGTCTGGGTTAGGCTTGCCAATCAATATGAGATTGTGCATCTCCAACATCAAATTGGCCTGGTAAGCCAGTAGTAGGAATGTAACATTCAACACCCATACAGAACATGTGGAAGACACATAGACCTTTTGCTAGATAGATGCGGAGAAGCGGTCTGTCTTACCAGGGAGAGAAGTGCCCGTCATTAACAAGGCACTGGGATGGAGGAGGTTGGCCAGTGATGGCTCGACCACCAGTCAAGGGCCAGCTCCACCATGTCCTCGACATTCATGTTGACATAAAGTCAGCTTTGAACCTTGCCAGACAAAGGTTTATTCCAATTGCATTTGGCTTCCGCCACACAAACTGAGATAGCTGGGAGAAGTTGTTTGCCTGGGATGGTGCGAGAGGAGAGTTACCCCCCACGGGTTCGGCCAACTCAATACTGCCCGTTTGCAGACGTAAATGAATGAATATCATCCGCCATTGATGCCCTGCTAAGGGCGAAAGAGGGCCGAGCGGCTTGCTTCTCCTCATCCTCTTCCTCCTCAGCTGCCTGGAGGAGGTCGGTCATACCCTCGCAATCGTCGGGGAAGCCATCCATGACGTCGGCCCATGAGGGCTGGGTCTGCGAGGCAGTCTCCCCGCTCGAGTTAAGAGTGGGAGACGAACCACGTTGGGCTGCTTTGCGCATTCTCCGGCTGAGTGTGTTAACCGCATAACTCCACAATGGATGCTTGGCCGGGGGTTGTCGAACGCAGCTTCCGCGTGTTCGATACTGTGGGGATCTATTTTCTTACAACTAGATGTGATGCCTAGCTTAGAAAGAATACATTAATGATTAAACATAATAGGTTTGTGCTGTACTGATATAGATTGTTTAACATAACAAGCTGTGATTAATGTGAGGAACCGTTAGGGGGTAGGCTGAGATAGACTTGTGTCTCACACACAAACAATGCCTCTTTGTTAAACCGCTCAAGGACATGTGTACTGCAACAGAAACAACTAACACCTGGCAACAGTGAAGCGCCAAGGGGCTGGGACCAGCCTGAGCGCCAACGATAGGTTGGGTAAGTTTAAACCACACCCAGCCTCTATTCTGACAGGCCCAGCAGGGAGCGGGAACTATCTCTGTCAGAGTATTTAAATAAGAACTTATAACAATAGCTCAGTTCTCTGTCTGCCCTGCGTGGTGTTTCAGTGGGCCCGTATATACGAACATCATATTTACCATTCAAGTGTTTGCATTAATTAAAATACTAGTCTATTTTAGAAGACGTGTATTGACCTCTTTTTGTTCCTATACCAGATTTGAATTGATGCAATTTAACAATAGCCAGGCAGACGACACACAGGGAGTGTATGTCCTTGCCCGAAATGTACACCCTCCATAGGCACAGGTGTGCTGGTGCTGGGGCCTTGCTTGGTACCCCCTGGGGAGAACAAAGTAATATGTAACCAACGTTCGCCACTTGGGCTAGTAGCCTAGTTAGTTAGCATAGTGCTAGCCAGAGAAGCTGATCCTATAACAATGTGAACGCAGCTAGAATTCGCTACATGGGCTAGTTGCCTAGCTAGTTAGCACAAAGTTAGCCAAAGGAAGCTAGCACTGTGTGGTCTTGCGACGAACAAAAGCATGGCTCTCGACCAATAAGCAATCTAGTCAACGCCGGTGGAGGGTTGAATTAAACGACAGCGCGAACTAGAAATTCTACCCTTCGATGCAGAAAAGCTAGTCAGTAGTATAGCTAATCTGGAAACTAAGCTAGCTAAGTCTCCACAGCTAGCCTTGTGACGCTAGCTACAACTGGAGACGAAGGAAGAAAATCAGTGAAGCAAATTCTTACCCGAAATTTGAAAATGTTCCTTTTGGTAGTCACCCAACACAAAAGACGAGAGCTGTTAACCCTGCGCTCTGCGATGTAACCTTCAGTGTTGCCAACTCCTCAGTATGGAAAGTAGCTATTGGCTGTCCTAAAAGTTGCTAGAAGTCACTAAATGACGTCATCACCTAATTTGCATAATTGGCCATGTGCATGTAATTGTGATGGACGCTGTAGGAGAGAGGAATAACGTTGTGGTAGAGACAAAAGGTGAGTAAAAAACACCCTACATTTATATCCCGCCCTGATTGTAAGCCAGGGCAGGAACAGACAGCGGCGGCTTCCCGCATGCGCAATTCATTTGCAGTCTGGACGCGGAGGGGTGAACATCTCCTGCTCTGACAGCAGCTGGGAGGGACTGCTGCGCGAGGACTGGGCCGCCTGTGAGTGCTTTGGGACGGGGGTGGGGCCCGGGTGGGGCCCACGGCAGCACCCGCTGCTCGTTGAGAAGAGTAAGAACGATATATGCTTTCACGTCAGTCTCCAAAAGTCATCAATAACACCATAAAAAGTCGCTAGATTTGTCACTAGTCGCTTTTTTGAAAATGTGTCGCTAGAGGGGTCTGAATACTCGCTAAATATAGCGACAAAGTCGCTAAGTTGGCAACACTGGTAACGTTAACAGCACAACTGTGATCAGTTAAACAGGAAAACAGATCAAGTCGGGCGAGTGGCTCTATAGTATGAGTGGAGGGACTCCCTAATTCGCCACTCGACCTGTCTGTCTTCGAGCTACTTAGGATATTCTGGTGAATCCCACAGTGAGATGTCGAAACGAATAATTGAAAGATAACTATTATTAATAATGTGTTTTATATTGGTGTCTAATTTACAAAAAGCAGAAATTATTCACATACAGTAACGCATCCAACCAAACATTCATAAAACCAATGATTTCAGATTCAGTTAACAGAAAAAATGGGCTTTTGGTCTACAATACTTCTCTAATGTTACTATATTCTGTCACACATCATTCATTTAAAAAAAAAAATGTGTCATTTAGCAGACGCTCTTATCCAGAGTGCATACATTTTTGTTTTCATTCCCCTCCATTGCTCTCAAAACCTACACTAATATATACACACACACACACATACAGTGGGGAGAACAAGTATTTGATACACTGCCGATTTTGCAGGTTTTCCTACTTACAAAGCATGTAGAGGTCTGTAATTTTTATCATAGGTACACTTCAACTGTGAGAGACGGAATCTAAAACAAAAATCCAGAAAACCACATTGTATGATTTTTAAGTAATTAATTTGCATTTTATTGCATGACATAAGTATTTGATCACCTACCAACCAGTAAGAAAATTGTAGACCTGCACAAGGCTGGGATGGGCTACAGAACAATAGGCAAGCAGCTTGGTGAGAAGGCAACAACTGTTGGCACAATTATTAGAAAATGGAAGAAGTTCAAGATGACGGTCAATCGCCCTCGGTCTGGGGCTCCATGCAAGATCTCACCTCGTGGGGCATCAATGATCATGAGGAAGGTGAGGGATCAGCACAGAACTACACGGCAGGACCTGGTCAATGACCTGAAGAGAGCTGGGACCACAGTCTCAAAGAAAACCATTAGTAACACACTACACCGTCATGGATTAAAATCCTGCAGCGCACGCAAGGTCCCCCTGCTCAAGCCAGCGCATGTCCAGGCCCATCTGAAGTTTGCCAATGACCATCTGGATGATCCAGAGGAGGAATGGGAGAAGGTCATGTGGTCTGATGAGACAAAAATTGAGCTTTTTGGTCTAAACTCCACTCGCCGTGTTTGGAGGAAGAAGAAGGATGAGTACAACCCCAAGAACACCATCCCAACCGTGAAGCATGGAGGTGGAAACATCATTCTTTGGGGATGCATTTCTGCAAAGGGGACAGGACGACTGCACCGTATTGAGGGGAGGATGGATGGGGCCATGTATCGCGAGATCTTGGCCAACAACCTCCTTCCCTCAGTAAGAGCATTGAAGATGGGTCGTGGCTGGGTCTTCCAGCATGACAACGACCCCAAACACACAGCCAGGGCAACTAAGGAGTGGCTCCGTAAGAAGCATCTCAAGGTCCTGGAGTGGCCTAGCCAGTCTCCAGACCTGAACCCAATATAAAATCTTTGGAGGGAGCTGAAAGTCCGTATTGCCCAGCCACAGCCCCGAAACCTGAAGGATCTGGAGAAGGTCTGTATGGAGGAGTGGGCCAAAATCCCTGCTGCAGTGTGTGCAAACCTGGTCAAGACCTACAGGAAACGTATGATCTCTGTAATTGCAAACAAAGGTTTCTGTACCAAATATTAAGTTCTGCTTTTCTGATGTATCAAATACTTATGTCATGCAATAAAATGCTAATTAATTACTTTAAAATCATACAATGTGATTTTCTGGATTTTTGTTTTAGATTCCGTCTCTCACAGTTGAAGTGTACCTATGATAAAAATTACAGACCTCTACATGCTTTGTAAGTAGGAAAACCTGCAAAATCGGCAGTGTATCAAATACTTGTTCTCCCCACTGTACATACATACATACATACACACACACACAAAAGTATGTGGACACCACTTCAAATTATTGGATTCAGCTATTTCAGCCACACCCATGCAATCTCCATACACAAACATTGCCAGTAGAATGGCATTACTGAAGAGCTCCACGACTTTCAGCGTGGCACCAAGTCAGTTCGAGCTGCCCCGGTCAACTGTACGCGCTGGAGCAACAACGGCTCAGCCGCGAAGTGGTAGGCAACACAAGCTCACAGAACGGGACCGCCGAGTGCTGAAGCGTCTGTCCTCGGTTGCAACACTCACTACCGAGTTCCAAACTGCCTCTGGAAGCAACGTCAGCACAAGAACTGTTTGTTAGCAGCTTCATGAAATGGTTTCTATGGCAGAGCAGCCGCACACAAGCATCGGCTGGAGTGGTGTAAAGCTCACCGCCATTGGACTCTGGAGCAGTGGAAATGCGTTCTCTGGAGGGATGAATCATGCTTCATCATCTGGCAGTCCGACGGACGAATCTGGGTTTGGCGGATGCCAGGAGAACGCTACCTGCCCCAATGTATAGTGCCAACTGTAAAGTTTGGTGGAGGAGGAATAATGGTCTGGTGCTGTTTTTCATGGTTCGGGCTAGGCCCCTTATTTCCAGTGAAGGGAAATCTTCACACTACAGCATACATTCTGTGCTTCCAACTTTGTGGCAACAGTTTGGGGAAGGCCCTTTCCTGTTTCAGCAAGACAATCAATCAAATGTATTTATAAAGCCCCACAAAGTGCTATACAGAAAGTGCTATACAATGCCCCCACGCACAAAACAAGGTCCATACAGAAATGGTTTGTCGAGATCTGTGTGGAAGAACTTGACTGGCCTGCACAGAGCCCTGACCTCAACCCCATCGAACACCTTTGGAATGAATTGGAACGCCAACTGGGAGCCAGGCCTAATTGCCCAATCTCACTAATGCTCTTGTGGCTGAATGGAAGCAAGTACCCGCAGCAATGTTCCAACGTCTATTGGAAAGCCTTCCCAGAATAGTGGAGGCTGTTAAAGCAGCAAAGGGGGGACCAACTCCATATTAATGCCCATGATTCTGGAATGAGATGTTCGACGAGCAGGTGTCCACATACTTTTTTAATTTTATTTTTGTACCCCCCTTTTCTCCCCAATTTCGTGATATCCAATTGGTAGTTGTATCAAGAGGAAATGTTCAGTAAGCAAAGGAACCTAAATTCACCTCTCTGAGTGTTCCTTCTGTGGTGGCGAGTTTGTAGATAATCCAGAGAGGGATGCAGACCATGGAGGCAAGAGCCAGGAGCCAGCCTATCACATAGCCCCACCAGGGGTACACATACTCATTGTTGTACTTCAGAGGGGTGTACTTGATGAGGGAGAATGCAAAGGTGGCCTAGAGAAAACAAAAGTATTTGCAGTCAATTTAGCAGTGGGCCTTGACTGGGGCCGTCAATGTTTACAACTGTAACTGGAGTTTTTCCAGATCATGTGATCTGTCTAGGGCACAGATTTTTCCTGGTCAGGAAACAAATATTTTCCCTAACGAATTGCATTTTATACTGTATACGAGAGTTTAAATGGGTTTGTAGGTCACTCACAATGCATGTGGCTGGGGTGACATACAGCCAGCAGTATTTAATGTAAGGTCCTGGACGGTAGCCAATCATGTCTTCAATGTTATCATAGAAGCGGTCGACACCTGGAACAACATACAACAGAGAGACAGGCTAACCATGCTGGGTTTGGTCATAACAAGAGCTGTGGACATAAATGTCAACAATTGGGACTATGAAGCAGTCTCTGAACAGTACTATCAAAGGTCAGGAATATACAGCGCATTTGGAAAGTATTCAGACCCCTTGACTTTCACATTTTGTTACGTTACAGCCTTCTTCTAAAATGGATTACACTTTTTTTCTCTCTCTCTCATCAATCTACACACAATACCCTATAATGACAAAGCAAAAACAGGTTTGTCAAATGTTTTGTAAATTATAAAATAAAAAAACATAAATATCACATTTACATAAGTATTCAGGCCCTTTACTCAGTACTTTGTTGAAGCACCTTTGCCAGCTATTACAGCCTCTGGTCTTCTTGGGTATGATGCTACAAGCTTGGCATACCTGTATTTGGGGAGTTTCTCCCATTCTTCTCTGCAGATCCTCTCAAGCTCTGTCAGGTTGGATGGGGAGCGTCGCTGCACAGCTATTTTCAGGTCTCTCCAGTGATGTTAGATCGGATTCAAGTCCGGGCTCTGACTGGGCCACTCACAGACATTCAGAGACTTGTCCCGAAGCCACTCCTGCATTGTCTTGGCTGTGTGCTTAGGGTTGTTTTCCTGTTGGAAAGTGAACCTTCGCCCCAGTCTGAGGTCCTGAGCAGGTTTTCCTGGAGCAGGTTTTCATCAAGGATCTCTCTGTACTTTGCTCCGTTCATCTTTCCTTCGATCCTGACTGGTCTTCCAGTCCCTGCCGCTGAAAAACATCTCCACAGCATGATGCTGCCACCACCATGCTTCACCGTAGGGATGGTGCCAGTTTTCCTCCAGACGTGACGCTGCAGATATTTTTTGGTACCCTTCCCCAGATCTGTGCTCCGACACAATCCTGTCTCGGAGCTCTACGGACAATTCCTTCGACCTCATGGCTTGGTTTTTGTTCTTACATACACTGTCAACTGTGGGACTGTATATAGACAGGTGTGTGCCTTTCCAAATCATGCCCACTCAATTGAATTTACCACAGGTGGACTCCAATCAAGTTGCAGAAACATCTCAAGGATTATCAATGGAAACAGGATGCACCTGAGCTCAATTTCTAGTCTCATAGCAAAGGGTCTGAATACTTATGTAAATAAGGTATTTATTTATTTTATTTTTTATAAATTAACAAACATTTCAAAAAAACAGTTTTTGTGGAAAAGGTGAAGTGGTCTGAATACTTTCCGAATGCACTGTACTCTGGCATAAACTCCAGATTAAACCAATGACAGTTCTGTCTTTGGGGGATTGATATGGTGTAAAGATCTTTTGAAGGTTCCATCAGGTTATTATTTTATTGGATTCTAACTTACCATAGACCCATGCGATGGAGACCGTCTCAAAGATGGCCATGAAGAGAAGACACATGCCACTAGCAGCATAGTAGTCCATCAGCTGGAACACATACATCCCACCCTGAAGAGAGACAAGAAAACAACTCAAAAGCCTGCAGTGACAACCCACCTGGCATACATACAGTGGGGAGAACAAGTATTTGATACACTGCCGATTTCAGGTTTTCCTACTTACAAAGCATGTAGAGGTCTGTAATTTTTATCATAGGTACACTAACTGTGAGAGACGGAATCTAAAACTAAAATCCAGAAAATCACAATGTATGATTTTTAAGTAATTCATTTGCATTTTATTGCATGACATAAGTATTTGATCACCTACCAACCAGTAAGATTTCCGGCTCTCACAGACCTGTTAGTTTTTCTTTAAGAAGCCCTCCTGTTCTCCACTCATTACCTGTATTAACTGCACCTGTTTGAACTCGTTACCTGTATAAAAGACACCTGTCCAAACATTCAATCAAACAGACTCCAACCTCTCCACAATGGCCAAGACCAGAGAGCTGTGTAAGGACATCAGGGATAAAATTGTAGACCTGCACAAGGCTGGGATGGGCTAAAGGACAATAGGCAAGCAGCTTGGTGAGAAGGCAACAACTGTTGGCGCAATTATTAGAAAATGGAAGAAGTTCAAGATGACGGTCAATCACCCTCGGTCTGGGGCTCCATGCAAGATCTCACCTCGTGGGGCATCAATGATCATGAGGAAGGTGAGGGATCAGCCCAGAACTACACAGCAGGACCTGGTCAATGACCTGAAGAGAGCTGGGACCACAGTCTCAAAGAAAACCATTAGTAACACACTACGCCGTCATGGATTAAAATCCTGCAGCGCACGCAAGGTCCCCCTGCTCAAGCCAGCGCATGTCCAGGCCCGTCTGAAGTTTGCCAATGACCATCTGGATGATCCAGAGGAGGAATGGGAGAAGGTCATGTGGTCTGATGAGACAAAAATTGAGCTTTTGGTCTAAACTCCACTCGCCGTGTTTGGAGGAAGAAGAAGGATGAGTACAACCCCAAGAACACCATCCCAACCGTGAAGCATGGAGGTGGAAACATCATTCTTTGGGGATGCTTTTCTGCAAAGGGGACAGGACGACTGCACCGTATTGAGGGGAGGATGGATGGGGCCGTGTATCGCGAGATCTTGGCCAACAACCTCCTTCCCTCAGTAAGAGCATTGAAGATGGGTCGTGGCTGGGTCTTCCAGCATGACAACGACCCCAAACACACAGCCAGGGCAACTAAGGAGTGGCTCCGTAAGAAGCATCTCAAGGTCCTGGAGTGGCCTAGCCAGTCTCCAGACCTGAACCCAATATAAAATCTTTGGAGGGAGCTGAAAGTCCGTATTGCCCAGCCACAGCCCCGAAACCTGAAGGATCTGGAGAAGGTCTGTATGGAGGAGTGGGCCAAAATCCCTGCTGCAGTGTGTGCAAACCTGGTCAAGACCTACAGGAAACGTATGATCTCTGTAATTGCAAACAAAGGTTTCTGTACCAAATACTTATATCATGCAATACAATGCTAATTAATTACTTAAAAATCATAGAATGTGATTTTCTGGATTTTTACAGACCTCTACATGCTTTGTAAGTAGGAAAACCTGCAAAATCGGCAGTGTATCAAATACTTCTTCTCCCCACTGTACACTCTATATACAAAATTATTCGGCTATTTACAATTTACATTTTAGCAGATGCTCTTATCCAGAGCGACTTACAGTTAGTGAGTGCATACATTTTCATACTGGCCCCCTGTGGGAAACGAACCCACAACCCTGGCGTTACAAGCGCCATGCTCCATGCTCTACCAACTGAGATACAGGGGACTATTTCAGCCACACCCATTGCTGACAGGTGTATAAAATCAAGCACACGACCATGCAATCTCCATAGACAAACATTGGCAGTGGAATGGCCTTACTAAAGAGCTCAGTGACTTTCAACATGGCACAGTCATGAGATGCCACCTTTCCAACAAGTTAGTTCATCAAATTTCTGCCCTGCTAGAGATGCCCCGATCAACTGTAAGTGCTGTTATTGTGAAGTGGAAATGTCTAGGAGCAATAACGGCTCAGCTGCGAAGTGGTAGGCCACACAAGCTGACAGAACAGGACTGCCGAATGCTGAAGTGCGTAGCGCGTAAAAATCGTCTGTCCTCGGTTGCAACACTCACTACCGAATTCCAAACTGCCTCTGGAAACAATGTCAGCACAAGAACTGTTTGTCGGGAGCTTCATGAAATGGGTTTCCATGGCTGAACAGCCGCACACAAGCCTAAGTTCACCAAGCGCAATGCCAAGTGTCGGCTGGAGTGGTGTAAAGCTCGCCGCCATTGGACTCTGGAGCAGTGGAAACAAGTTATCTGGAATGATGAATCACGCTTCACCATCTGGCAGTCCGACGGACGAATCTGGGTTTGGCCGATGCCAGGAGAACGCTACCTGCTCCCAATGCATAGTGTCAACTGTAAAGTTTGGTGGAGGAGGCATAATGGTCTGAGGCTGTTTTTCATGGTTCGAGTGAAGGGAAATCTTAACACTATAACATACAATGACATTCTAGACGATTCTGCCTTCCAACTTTGTGGCAACAGTTTGAGGAAGGCCCTTTCCTGTTTCAGCATGACAATGCCCCCTGTGCACAAAGTGAGGTCCATACAGAAATGGTTTGTCGAGATCGGTGTGGAAGAACTTGCCTGGCCTGCACAGAGCCCTGACCTCAACCCCATCAAACACCTTTGGGATGAATTGGAACGACGAAGGCAAACCAGGCCTAATCCCCCAACATCAGTGCCCGACCTCAGTAATGCTCTTGTGGCTGAATGGAAGCAAGTCCCCGCAGCAATGTTCCACCATCTAGTGGAAAGCCTACCCAGATGATTGGAGGCTGTTATAGCAGCAAAGGGGGGACCAACTCCATATTAATGCCCATGATTTTGGAATGAGATGTTCGACGAGAAGGTGTCCACATACTTTTCTGTTGTTTTATTTACCCCCTTTTTCTCCCCAATTTCGTGATATCCAATTGGTAGTTACGATCTTGTCTCAACGCTGCAACTCCCCAACGGGCTCGGGAGAGGCGAAGGTAGAGTCATGCGTCCTCCGAAACATGACCTGCCAAGCTGCGCTGATTCTTAACATCGGCTCGCTTAACCCGTAAGCCAGCCACACCAATGTGTCGGATGAAACACCGCTCAACAGACGATCAAAGTCAGCTTGCAGGCGCCAGGCCCACCACACAGGAGTCATTAGAGTGCAATGAGCCAAGGAAATCCCCCCTGGCCAAACCCTCCCCTAACCAGGACAACGCTGGGTCAATTGTGCGCCGCCCTATGGGACATCCGGTCAAGGCCGGCTGTGACACAGCCTGGGATCGAACCCCCAGGCAGTAGTGACGCCTCAACACTGCGATGCAGTGCCTTAGACCGTTGCACCACTCGGGAGGCCCCTGGTGTCCACATACTTTTGGTCATGTAGTGTATAAATGAATGTGTTACGCTGTCCTGAACCACAGTAACAAGGTTGTTAGCCACTCTGAAGTGGTTTCTATCCACAAAATGAAAATGTCCTAGCTAATAAATCAAATCTAAATATAGATATTTTTTGTTTACTTTGAATGAGATCTCGACCAGCCACCTGGTAAGTTAGACTTTATGTCTGTCTGCATATTACAGCTAAAGAACACAATGAAATAGCCCTTGAGGGTTTATCCCCAACCCAGTCCCCAGGCAGGTTTGTCCCCCTAACTAACCCATGAGGGTTAATTCCAAATGTGATGCCTACCTCCATCAGCATGACCAGGCCCATGAGGAAGGAGATGAAGGCCACTAAAGCCAGAAAGAGCTCCCTGCGGTTCTTACGACGGAACACCTCGGGGTACATGTCCACCATGGCCGTTGTCAAGCTCTCTACACACACAAACTGGAGAGAAAGGGAGAGGTATTTTAACAAATCTCAGTTATAGGCATGTTTGGTAACATAAATAGTGAGCATCTTTGATATCATGTTAGGCTAGGAATGTTTGGTTACATAGTGATGCTCTCGGATCTCCTCTCAGTTCCCGTTGTACAGAAATGGTCCATTCTATCCTTAACCGGGTCCATTTGCTTGACAGTATGTTCATAAACATTGTAAATTACTTAAGAGGCCTTACTTGACTGTCCAACCCTAGCAGGATGATCATGATAAAGAAGAAGATGGCCCATAGTGAAGAAAACGGCATCATAGCCACAGCACGAGGGTACGCAATGAAGGCCAGACCAGGACCTAATGAAGAGAAAACAGGGAATCATATATAATAGCGAAATAAAAAGCGAAATAACATTATACTTGCATTTGAACAAATTATTGAAGTTAACACACACACACACACACACACTCACCAGACTCTGCTACCTCTGAGATGGGGACATCCTGTTCATAAGCCATGAAACCCAGGATGGAGAAAATGGCAAAGCCTGCCACAAAGCTTGTCCCACTGTTCAGGAAGCACAGGGCCAGGCAGTCTCTGCAATACAAGACACCAAAAATATGAAGATTTAAGGAGAGTTTAATTAACAGAAGCTTAATTAACAGTGTGTGTGAGTGATTGCATGTTTGGTAAGTGTGTTTAATGCATCTTTAGCGTACTTGTAGCAGTTGTTGTTGTACTTGTTGTAACTCCCCAATGCTATGAGGGAGCCTAGACAGATGGCATAGGAGAAGAAGATCTGGGTGCCTGCATCCATCCATACCTGTCATACAGAGAGAGGTGGGGGGTACACAAACAGAGGACAGTCAAGCAACTACTGTAGAAGAAAATTGACTAATAAATACAAAGGTGTGTCATCTAGGGATGCTATTGGATCATGCCTAAGCTCATGAATAAATACAAACCTCCTTTTAAAAAGTAATCGAGAGTCACCTGTTTTTGTTTTGGCAGGTTTCCTGACTGTGGGCCAACATTTATTTTAAAAAATGTTTACATCTGTCCCAAATGCTTGAAAACGTACAACACACGATGCACGTGGATAAATAAAACACACCTCTAGTCATGTGTGTTTTGAGAATGTGAGACTTAAAGAGCAGCCTCATGTGGAGTACCACATCACATGCTTGTTTTTCCTTTCTCTTCCTCTCTGTCCCTAATGAGTTCACCTAATCAGTGGACCAGTGACACTGCAGAGGTGAATTGTCAACCAGTCAGTTAAACGTCTTGTGGTCTAAACATTGATTAACGATCCCCACCTCTCAATCACCAACCAGACATTGAAGATCTGAGGTGAGATTGGGGGCAACAAAAGGCCCTGGGATGATGATGCAATCAAAATATCTGCCCCCCGCTAGGGTGTGGATGGGTGGGTTTCGAGAAAGGGCAGGCGAAAGCTGTGGTGTCAATGCCATCAATCCCACTGGTTCAAACCCCCCTGCAGACAAACACAATTGGTTTTGGTACTGAGTTTGCCAAACTCTAAATCTATGGCATCAGACATGTTGCGGCCCACCAGTGAGTTCCAATTCCCAAATTTCCCAGCCCACCATGTGGAGAACAGCACTTTGATGCTGAACCTGAAAAGACCGGGCTTTGGTCCAGACCAGGCTAAGCCAGTTGAGGGCTGAGCCCTGAGACTCTGAGGGGGAGTCTAGCAGCCGGAGGGTCCTGGAGGTCAGTGTTTACCTTCACTGCAGTGTCCTGCCCCTCCGTGCAACCCCACCACTCACAGCCTGCTACAGACTTTTTCATGGAACACAGATGGACTGAGCAAAAAATAGCATTCCAGCTAGCAGGGAACCCTGGGATATCTACACCCACACCTGGAGGACCTTCACCTAAGGAACTTCAAATTCCCCAGTCTGGGAAGACTTTGGGTAATATTGAGATAACTATTACAGAGAATTTATTTGAAATCATGCCAGTCCCAAACATAATTATGTTCTGATAGTCAAGTCACCGTAAAATGCTGAAAGTAGACTGTTTGTTTGCTATTCTGAGTATAAAATGTAATTTCAGCCAGGCATACCATTGCTTCCACAACAATAAGCTACCTGATGCGAGTGTGAGTGTGTGGTTCAGTCAACAGGGTTTATATTATGTAACAGCATGGGCCAGGGGTTATTATTGTTGTTGTGGTACATACCTGAGGGTCTGCTAGTCTTGACAGGTCAGGGTATAGGTAGAACTTGATCCCTAGGTCCGCTCCAGGTAAAGTGACTCCTCGAATCAGCAGAACTATCAGCATCAGGTAGGGGAAGGTAGCTGTGAAGTACACCACCTATAGATTGGATGGAATCATATTGAAAAGTTCGGTGATCCAACAGATCAGGCTCATGTTCATTAAGGGAAAACACGTTTTATTTTATTCATTGGAAGAAATTAGTGTTTCTTATTGAACAAGTCCAGGTAGTCCCTCTTTGTTTCACCCTGCTTCTTCTGTGTAACTCTTTACACTCGTACCCGTATACAGGTTCAAAATAGAAGATTTGGACACTGATAAGCGCCTAAATTGGAACGCAGTGGCTGTACAGTAACATGCTATACATTACGTCAGAGCTCAAGGTCTCCGCTTTACAGCCCAGTATTGGTTTTGACTGAAAGCGGTTCAAAACCACGCGGGACAAGAAGTTGCCCCCATCCCTCCTACTAGTTGGGCAACTTTTGCAACTTTTTTGTTGTCTGAGTGAGAATTTTTTTTTTTGTTGTCTGAGGGAAATGCTGTAAATTAAGAGGACTCGACGTATTTCGAAAGATGAGACGTTAGAGATTAGAATAAATACCGCTTTGATGTCATACAAGCAAGCCAATCACCCATTAGTCCAAATGTGCACTTCACATTTCCATATCATAAAACCCATGTAATATACATTGTTAACGTTTATGATCACTATGCTTGATGTACAGTTACAAGACAATATGGCGTCTTACCATGGGTTGTTCTGAACAGAATGAGCTGGTTTGTCACATGGTGAAGAAATGTGAAGGGGAACACGCATTTGAATGCACTCGTCATTCTATTCTATGCACACGAAAATTACAATCTGCTTCTTCGAATTGCCTTGTAAGATGAACATGACCCTGATCTGTTACTTAGCTAGCCATGTTGGCAATAGACACTCTTTCAAATGACGCCCACCTGACCAGATTGCGATTTATAATGGACAATTTTTGGAATGCGTAAACAACAGTAATTGTGTAAAAGGCGGGGATGCAGGGCTGTGTTCATTTCACATTACATTTTAGTCATTGAGCAGACACTCTTATATAGAGCGACTTACAGTAGTGAGTGCAAACATTTTCATATTTGTTTGTACTGGTCCCCCGTGGGAATAGAACCCACAACCCTGGTGCCACAGGAGGCTGCTGAGGGGAGGACAGCTCATAATAAATGGCCAGAACGGAGCAAATGGAATGGCATTAAACACATGGAAACCATGTGTTTGATATCATTCCACTGATTCCACTCCAGCCATTACCACGAGCCCGTCCTCCCCAATTAAGGTGCCACCAACGTCAAGTGCCATGCTCTACCAACTGAGCCACACGAGAGTTCCAAAGAAAACTACAAGTCTGCTTGATCTAGTTCCTCAACGGCACAGCAAGGTGAGCTCAAAAAAGCACCTTATAGTAGAAAACTCTTCTTTGAGTCATAAAAGTGTATTGCAATTACATAGGAACTGTGCACACTTTGGAGAGTTGTGTGGCCACTTGGAGACACCAGTTAGACCTATCACTCAAAACCTTGTATTTTTTTTGTTGCACCTACCCCAAATCACCATGAATATTCTTATGTTACTGTATGTATCCAGAGTATTTTCATATTTCGTTATCAACAAATGTGGCGAAAAGTACAGTAAATGCACATAAAATCAACAGTGTAATGTTTGGATTCAGTCTCGTGTCAGATTAACTGTTTTGTTATCAGCTTTAGTCTAATAATTTTCCCATAATCCCCAAACTGTTCCCTTTTGATTGCTACCATGGTTATGCATATACTTTTCATATTTCTTCAGTAAGAAACATTTCAATTTAGCCCTATCAATATAGGCCAATTCACATGAGTGTAAGGGGTTAATGCCTAATGAACATGACCCTGGTGAAGCAAACGAAGACAGGAAGAATTGAAAGAAACAAGCCCACCTTCCCAGTGGATTTGACCCCTTTCCAGATGCAGAAGTAACACATGACCCAGGCGATGGCCAGACAGAGGGCCAGGTCCCAGTTCAGAGAGCCCATGTGGTCGATGCCGGACGACAGCCTCAAGGCTCTTCTCCTGAATAAACACATAACACAGGGGGTCAGAACGAAATCACAATGGACGAAGTGCAGTAACAATTCTAGTTTAGATATTCCGATTTTAAGGACCCTCAGCTACTCCAAATAAGGTTAAAATATCATAAAAGCTTTAAGACTTCAGGGTCCGGTTTCCCGGACACAGATTAAGCGTAGTCCTGGACAAAAATCTTATTTCAATGGAGATGTGTTGAATAACAAAGAGAGGTGCGTTTTATTTTTAAAAAATTATATAATTTTTTTTGGAGTAGATCAGCTTTAATATTGCAGATAGATTGTAACTTCCAACAATGTAATTGCTTTGAATACTTACTCCCAGAATTCAATGACGGGGGATGTGGAGTTTTCAGGCAGGGTGTAGTTGACAGAATAGTTCCTCCTCTGAAACTCCACGCAATTTTCTTAGATAAAAAAAAAGTACATTTTGCATCATTACCACCATAATCACCGACTAGTGTTAAAGCAGTAATATGGAGTGCCAACATACATTTTATTGGAATTCAAATCTTTTTTTATTTGTAATATCGCTCCATACAGCAAAGCCACTTTAAAACATAGTTAACCTTTCCATTATTATTGTTGTCTCACTTGTATTCCAGGTGTTGTTGCAGGAGGACCAAGGGAGTTCCCAGGAGAAGGAGAAAGACAGGTAGAAGATTCCCCACGCCAGGACCACGATGTAGTAGGAGTTCAGCAGAGCCACGATGATCTGGGTGCCATAGCCAAGACCTGGAGCAAGGACAGGGAGGAATGAATAGAAAGTAAATCAAAAGTCCCACTTTGTAGTAAGTGTCACTAAAACCAGGTAAAAACATGTTAGTAACTATGTAATTACAATATAAGTACATATTGTTTATTGCATAGTACATAGAATAGTGATACATGAAAAAGTGTAAAAAGATCGGACGCAAACCCTTATTGTATGGCATAACTTTATTTACAGTATAATGCCTAAAAGGAAGATATACTCCCATAAGAAAGAGCAGGTTACCCTCAAACAGTGGACTGATCTTCCTCCAGCAGGTGATGCCTCCCTCGCTGGTGTACTGGCCCAGAGCAGTCTCCAGGAAGAACACAGGTATGCCACAGGTGAACAGGAAGATCAGGTAGGGGATGAGAAATGCACCTGGGGGACGGGAAATGGAGAGAGTCATACAAAGAATATACAATGAGTGTACAAAAAACATTAGGAACACCTGCTCTTTCCATGACAGACTGACCAGGTGAATCCAGGTAAAAGCTATGATCCCTTATTGATGTCACCTGTTAAATCCATTTCAAATCAGTGTAGATGAAAGGGAGGAGACAGGTTAAAGAAGGATTTTTAAGCCTCAAGACAATTGAGACATGGATTGTGTGTGTGCCATTCAGAGGGTGAATGAGCAAGACAAAAGATTCAAGTGCCTTTGAACGGGGTATGATAGTAGGTGCCAGGCACCCCGGTTTGAGTGTGTCAAGAACTGCAACGCTGCTGGGTTTCCTGTGTGTATCAAGAATGGTCCACCACCCAAAGGACATCCAGCCAATGGCAGGCCAGTGGTCGAAAACGGGACATTGATGAAAGAGAACAAAAGGAGGCTGACACGAATTGTGCAGAGTAACAGACGGGCTACAGTTAGTCAACTGACAGTCAAGTACAACAGTGGTGCCCAAAGACCCATAAAAGAATGCACAACTCATCGTACCTTGACACGAATGGGGTATGGCAGCTGACGACATTACAGAGTTCCACTTCTTTCAGCAAAAAAACAAGAAACTGTGGTTCCAGTGGGCTAAAGAACGAAAACACTGGATACTGGAGAATTGTAAAAGCATTGCCTGGTCTGATTAATCCCCGTTCCTGCCATTTCACACTGATGGGAGGACTAGAGTATGGAGAAAACCACGAGTACATGCATCCATCATGCCGCGTATCAACATTGATGGTGTGGGGTGTGTTTTCATGGCACACATTGGGTCCCTTGATAAAAGTGCCGCAACATTTAAATGCCACAGGATATCTGAACATCATTGCCATTTAGGTGCATCCCTTCATGGCAACAGTGTATCCATCTGCAAATAGATTTTTTCAGCAAGATAATGCCCCATGCCACAAGGCTAGGATTGTCAAGGAATGAATTACCTCTTGTAGACACTATAATAAGGTGTTTCATCCATAGGGTTTCAATGATTACAATTTCAGTCTGTGATTAATCTCAATCAATGTCAACATATTTTATTTTCAAGCTGAGTTAATGACGCAGTCTGTCGACTTTTGACGTCAGCCGATCTGAAGATGTTTAGAGTGCTTGGATGGATGGATTTCCGGAACATGGCAAACGCTGCAGGGGCAACTGCTTGACCACAGGCTATTTAGGACAGAGGGGAAACAACAGCTGTGACATTCTCTGACCCCTAACCTCTGATCCCATACACCCCACAGAGAGAAATGTCTGATGTAGCACCACCTACATAAGCATTTCCCTAAACCCATGGCCTGATCTAAATAGGCCGGAGTCCCAATTACACCCAACACTGTTTTTATAGCTAGGCCTCTGAAATTGAAACTGAAATTGAAATAGCCATTTGCAATCGGTCGGTGGAGATGCACAGTTGAGGCTCTTTGCTCCACTAGGAGCTAAAATGAATAAGTCAAGAAAATCATTTGCAAACTATTATTTTCAATTAAGAACAAATCCGTATTTAAAATATTGACCTGTCAAAACACATCAATACATGCTTGCCTTTGTGACTCAAAATTAAATGTCTGTGACCTCCTCTGGGCTCATCCTTTAGAACTCACCTCCTCCGTTCTTGTAACAGAGGTAAGGAAAGCGCCACATGTTCCCCAGGCCGATGATGGATCCCATCACAGACAGGATGAACTCCAGTTTGTTGCTCCATTGGCCCCTCTCCTGCATCTTCTCCTCTGACTGGGGCTGAGGGACAGGGACCAGGTCCTTCAGCCTGCTGCTGTTCTTGCCATTTGAGAGGCCTGCTTTAACTATTTCAAGCAATAAAAACAGAATGAGTTTGGCTGTTTTCAAGTCAAGTAGCTACATGTAGTGATGCATTACGTAATGCATATACACATGTATTTATTTTAAAAGTAAAGTAACATGTAAGCAGCCTGGGTACCCGTCTGTTCGCGTTATTATTCCACTCCATGTCATGTTTGCCGAGGAGTGGAAAGTTAGCAAAACAGGTTCTAGATTTCAGGGTAACATGTAAGTACATGTCAAGTACATTGATACCGCACATTGATACCGCGCAATATTATCTTTTGTCTAATGACTCCTCAAAAAAAGGTTGTGGCTCTCTTAAAATGCCATCTGAAGACCTTAATTAATGTACTCAAAAACAGGCAGAGATTTACACAATCAAGTTCAGGCCTACCTTAAATTGATTAACATGTTGCATCATGAATGGGTGGGAGTGGCAACAGCCCTCAGACAGCATGCATACAGAATTGATTAGTTCTTTACAAATATTTTACATTGAAATCTGGGGAAATAGCCCAGGATGATTCCACACTAAACCTTAGATCTCACATCATTAAAATATGCCCAGAGCTGAAGTCATCTTACAACTTATTTGAAACAAAATCAAAAAGCCTTAGAAAGACATGATGTACCATGTTCTACAACAATGTCTTAGAATTCAAAAATTAGTCAAGTACGTACCATTCATTGGTTGGGGTGTCTCAAGTCTCAGGGTTGGCTCTCTGTCAGTGAATATTGATCTGTACTGTTCACATTTTAGTATTTAACATGAGGGGCGAATAGGGGGTGGGATGTTGTAATCCTAAATTTAGGCTCAGCCTCCAATCCACTCTCTGCCCATATGACCACTCCCCTCCCCACTTAGGTACTCCCACTTATATTAATATACAAGGCAAACGGGTCCATTTAGTGAATATTGACATGCCAACAAATGAACAACCAAAGATAAATTATACAATTTGTTTTGGTTAATGATCCAGTGTCCAACTGCGATCACCTATGTCCTGTCTCGTGTTTGCAGTTTCTCTCGCTGGTTAGCTTTTGTCTCTTTAAGAGGTGAGTGGGTCAAATGGACCTGAGGAAGCAGCGGCGGTCAGGACTGGATTTTACTTGGCTTTGCTTCCACTGGTTGGTGGTTTCCCCTACATAAATGAAGCAGAGGTGTTCACAATCACATTACATACAATTAACGCACCTTTACTGCTTTCCCCTTCACAGGTACATATAGAATACTAATGTGAATTTAAATCCTGCGATTAGATATTTGCATGATTAGACTTATCACCAAGCCAAAACAATGAATGAGGGCAGAAACAGAAATTGTAACAAGTTCATAGTATTGTTGCATTGTTTCAAGAAAATTGATTTCATATTGTGTACAACAGTCAACTGACTGCCAATAATAGATTTTTTTACTCTTAATGAACCTTTCCTTCTCCTTTGACAACTCCAGGTTAATCTGGGATTGGGTGTGAGACGAAAAAACATGTAAAAAACACGGGAAGCCACGTGCGGCCAGGGAGATGCTGCTCGATACTATGGAGCTCTCGTAATGGGTTTAATGACTTTTCTTTTCTTTTTTTTCACCTACCAGAAGTAGTTGTGACAGACAGGCCTGAATCCATAGATCCCACATTTAGAACCCACGGCTCCTAAAACAGTAAGGCCATCTGATGACCCACCCAAAACTCTAATCTATCTAAAAGGTAGTTGGGAGTTTAGACATCTGATGTAAGACATTGGCATTGACATATCAAATCATCTCAAACAGGAAATTGTTTATAATGGTATTGAAAATAAAACAACAAATGCTGCTCCTTACTCATTTGACTAGGAATTGTTTATTAAAGGTGAGAAAACAAAAAACAGCCACATCCAATCACTTAATTGCTTCAAACACATTATAAATACGTATCACTACATACAACCATTGTTCCTAGTCCTACATGGAGCTGTTATTTATTGTTTGGGGCCAGGCAGAGATGAGAGGACACTGAATGTGCATCCCGAATGTTTACATTTTTGTCATTTAGCAGACGCGCTTATCCAGATCGACTTACAGGAGAAATTAGGGTTAAGTACCTTGCTCAAGGGCACGTCAATAAATGTTTCACCTAGTCAGGTAGGGGGTTCGAACCAGAGACTTTTCGGTTACTGGCCCAACGCTCTTAACAGCTAGGCTATCTGCCACCTCAGTACAGTCATCATGAATCTGTGAAGGTGTAACACTGCGTCACAAATGGCAACCTATTCCCTTTATAGTGCACTCCTTTTTACCAGAGCCCATGTAATGCACTACATAGGGAATAGGGTGCCATTTGTGACGCAGTGTTACACCTTCACAGATTCATGATGACTGTATTGAAGTTTCTGACTGTAGTAGGACTGAGGCAGATTGGCTCCAAATAATTATCAGAGGGGGGGTAGAGGACGTTACAGACCCGAAACTCAAACTCAAGAAACACACAAAACGGCCCATGGTCATTCCTAGTTGTGCACAGTGTGCTCTGCATTATAAGGCCTTCTTTAACAGTTCTGAATTAGAGAAAAACAAATCCTCATCAACAATTGGTTCCCATGAGAGAAGAGGAGAGGGAGAGTGGGAAAAAAGGTAATCTGGAGTTTTAGTCTGTGATGCAGAAAATACATCGCTCTCCTCAAACAGGACCACAAGCTTTTAGCTGAAGGTCTCGTTTCTTTGTAGCATTATTCTCATGGGAGTATCATCATCCAGTCTTGAGGATACCCCTTCATTTGAAGCCCCTCTACCCAGTAAGTCAAGAGGAGGGAAATCTGTCGGTCTGAACAGGTCAGGGTCATCCAGACTCAAATGGTCTGATGCGAGCTTCCCGGGTGGATGTGTGTGTGCATGTGGTCTCTGTCCTGGGTCTGCGCTAGCTGCTCTCCTGAGTCTCTGGCTGCTTCTGTTGCTGCATCATTTGGGTCTGGGAGGGGGGCATCATTATAGAGGGGGGCATAATGATCTGGCTCAGCCCACTGCAAACTGGCGCGTCCAGCACCACCGGCTCCTCACAAACACGCTCCACCTTCACCACTGCTGTAACCCCTCCTCCTCCTATGCCCATGCCTCTGCCCACACTTCCAACTACGCCCCCACTCAAGATGGCTGACTTGCGGTTGCAGTCGATGCAGATGTAGTCCTCGTTCTCAGCCATCTCGCAGGTCACACCCACACACACCTGGTGGAACCACTCGTCACAGCCGCCATCGCACTGAACCCAGTCCACCTGACAAAGGGAAGGGAGACATACACACATTCTGCTTAAATCAGGACATAATATCATCAGCTAGTGCTCAGATTCACAAGCGTTATACTTGTAGATGATTTACGTTTTTAAAAGGAATATAGCATTATGTACATGAAGTATGTATAATAAGCATGATAATTATGTTGCATTTTATTATGGTGCATTTAAGCATAATACAATACAGTCCGCCTTCAAGTTCTGTTAAGCTGGAGGATATCACCATGCCTCTGATGTGCTCTGAGAGCACATGGATGGGTAGGACTGGGAGGGTGGTTAGGCTACTCATTGACTTACTGACTAATTTACAGTCATCCAACAGCACATAATACGTTATATGTAACTCTCTTTAAGGTGTTCCAGTGCTGTTACTAACTGTTGATATTAAATTATTTCATGATGCTCACTTCCAAAGAGGTTTGCGTCACAGTGCCCAATATTAACTCGGCATACTTAGCTCTGCATCATAGTCAGCAAACAAAAATACAAAGTGAGACATTCAGTTTTTGCTCTGAATAGAGCTAATATCATTTAACCTCCTAAAGAAAAGTATTCAAACTTTGTAAGACAGTTTGTAAACGTGATTGTGATATACTAAGAGAGGAGATTGCTGTGGAAGACTTAAAAATGAAACATCTTATTCGCATAAATGTCCAATGATTTATTTGTAAAAACAGTCAGTGTTTCCCAAAATTATGGGTGAACGGTAGAATGAAATGTTGATCTTAATGTAATAGATATAGTTTAAGAAATTATATACAAACTACACTACCAGTGAAAAGTTTTAGAACACCTACTCATTCAAGGGTTTTTCTTTATTTTTACTATTTTCTACATTGTATAATAATAATAATAGTGAAGACATCAAAACTATGAAATAACACATATGGTATCATGTAGTAACCAAGAAAAAGTGTTAAACAAATCAAAATATATTTTATATTTCAGATTCTTCAAATAGACACACTTTGCCGGGATGACGGCTTTGCACACTGTTGGCATTCTCTCAACCAGATTCACCTGGAATGCTTTTCCAACCGTCTTGAAGGAGTTCCCACATATGCTGAGCACTTGTTGGCTGCTTTTCCTTCATTCTGCGGTCCGACTCATCCCAAACCATCTCAATTTGGTTGAGGTCAGTTGATTGTGGAGGCCAGGTCATCTGATGCAGCACTCAATCACTCTCCTTTTTGGTAAAATAGCCTGGAGGTGTGTTGGGTCATTGTCCTGTTGAAAAACAAATGATAGTCCCACTAAGCCCAAACCAGATGGGATGGCGTATCGCTGTAGAATGATGTGGTAGCCATGCTGGTTAAGTGTGTCTTGAATTCTAAATAAATCACAGACAGTGTCACCAGCAAAGCACTCCCACACCATAACACCTCCTCCTCCTCCATGCTTCACAGTGGGAAATACACATGCAGAGATCATCCGTTCACCCACACAGTGTCTCACAAAGACACGGCGGTCAGAACCAAAAATCTCCAACTTGGACTCCACACCAAAGGACAAATTTCCACCGGTCTAATGTCTACTGCTCGTGTTTCTTGGCCCAAGCAAGTTTCTTCTTATTATTGGTGTCCTTTAGTAGTGGTTTCTTTGCAGCAATTCGACCATGAAGTCCTGATTCACAGTCTCCTCTGAACAATTGATGTTGAGATGTGTCTGTTACTTGAACTCTGTGAAGCATTTATTTGGGCTGCAATTTCTGAGGTGCAGTTAACTCTAATGAACTTATCGTCTGCAGCAGAGGTAACTCTGGGTCTTCCATTCCTGTGGAGGTCCTCATGAGAGCCAGTTTCATCATAGCGATTTATGGTGTTTGTGACTGCACTTGAAGAAACTTTAAAAGTTCTTGAAATGTTCGGTATTGACTGACCTTCATGTCTTAATGTAATGATGGACTGTCGTTTCTCTTTGCTTATTAGAGCTGTTCTTGCCATAATTTGGACTTGGTCTTTTACCAAATAGGGCTATCTTCTGTATACCCCCCCTACCTTGTCACAACTGATTGGCTCAAACGCATTAAGGAAAGAAATTCCACAAATTAACTTTTAAGAAGGCACACCTGTTAATTGAAATGGATTCCAGGTGACTACCTCATGAAGCTGGTTGAGAGAATGCCAAGAGTGTGCAAAGTTGTAATCAAGGCAAAGGGTGGCTCTCAAATATAAATATATTTTGATTTGTTTAACACTTTTTTGGTTACTACATGATTCCATATGTGTTATTTCATAGTTTTGATGTCTTCACTATTATTCTAAAAAATAAAGAAAAACCCTTGAATGAGTAGGTGTGTCCAAACTTTTGACTGGTTCTGTGTATTTATAGAATTATACAATTTCTTAAAATAGGACCTTCTTCTTGGTAAGGACACTTAGGAGTAGGTTCTATTCCATTGACTGAATTTGACATTTTGCCTATGCATCTCTACTTGTACTTGGGTCAAAAACAGACTTGTGTTTCTGATAGGGCACGCCCTCTCAGGCCACACACTGACCTCTGCTGCACCCTGTTAACCAATAAACACTCACACCTATAAATCATCTGTCAGATCGATTTTGAGTCGCTACATCCTCTCTCAAATGAGCCCCATGTCCAAAAATGCTCCTTAGGCTATATTCAAGGTCTGACGACAACTACAGAAGATGCACTGCCCTCTGCAGGCAAATGAATGGTCTCAGTCAGTTGGTCTGGATGGGACATTTGAATACCAGGACAGAATCCCTAGGCTGAGGTTGTACCCATAGACACAATAATAGCCCCACCTAGGTGTTCTGACCATTACACCCCTCCAGTTATTTTGAAATGTGCATCAAGTAGTGTATACTGGAGATAGGGGTTGATTTGGGACAATACACACACACACAGCTGTGTATATGCTTCTCGTGTTGCTCTCACCTTGTCCTTGCAGGGTCTCATACAGTTACTGGACGCACAGACTGCGTTTTCATCATTGGAGTCCTCAGCTCCGGACCAGTCGTATTTCGACGGTATATCCAGGATCTTCTTCTCTTTACTCTTCTCCATCCCCTCCCTGACAGCCTCAGCCTTGACCACAGCTTTCTCCTTCCTCTTCCTCTCCTTCTCCGCTTTAGCCAGGCGCTTGGCCAGCTGTTTCAGTTCACGGTTCTTATCCGGGTTCAGCTTCAGCTTCTTCTTCTTGGGTTTCCCCAGCGGGTCTAAGAGGCTCCGTTTCTGATCCTTTGAGGACTTGGGGGACCGCATCATGTCTCCGACCCCGGAGACGGCTGTCATGAGAAGCTGGTGCTCCGCCCTCTCCAGCTTCCTCTTCCTCTTCTTCTCAGAGTCCTTCATCTTGATCTTCATCGGCTTCTCAAACTGAGAATCGTCATGCTGGGAAGGGAAGACAGGAAAGAGGGATGGACAAAATTGCTCAATTAATAAAAGCACTTTCAGTAGAGATTAAGTCCATTAAGTAAACTTAACCAGGTTCCAGTAAACCAGCCTTAGTATCACCCATGTTCAGTTCAGATTCTGACATACGTGTTTTCAGCCAGTGACTGTGTTTTCTTTACTGGCGCTGCCCTCTTGGCCAGGTCTACCTTGACCTCAATGGGTCAACCTGGTTAAATAAAAGAACATACACTAAACAAAAATATAACACGCAACATTTTCAAAGATTTTACTGAGTTACAGTTCATTAGGAAATCAGTCAATTAAAATAAATTCATTAGGCCCTAATCTATGGATTTCACATGACTGGAATATAGATATGCATCTGTTGGTCACAGATATATATATTTTTTAAAGGTAGGGGGCGTGGATCAGAAAACCAGTCATTATCTGGTGTGACCACCATTTGCCTCATGCTTGCAGCGTGACACATCTCCTTCGCATAGTGTTGATCAGGCGGTTTATTGTGGCCTGTGGAATTTTGTCCCACTCCTCTTCAATGGCTGTGCAAAGTTGCTGGATATTGCCGGGAACTGTAAGCGCAGTCGTACACGTCGATCCAGAACATTCCAAACATGCTCAATGGGTGACATGTCTGGTGAGTATGCAGGCCATGGAAGAACTGGGACATTTTCAGCTTCCAGGATTTGTGTACAGATCTTTGCAACATGGGGCCTGCATTATCATGCTGATACATGAGGTGATGTGGCGGATAAATGGCACGACATTGGGCCTAAGGATCTTGTCACAGTATCTCTGTGCATTCAAATTGCCATCGATAAAATGCAATTGTGTTCATTGTCCGTTGCTTATGCCTGCTCATACCATAATCCTACCGCCACTATGGGTCACTCTGTTCACAATGTTGACATTAGCAAACTGCTCGCCCACACGACACCATACACGCTGTCTGCCATCTGCCCCGTACAGTTGAAACCGGGATTCATCCGTGAAGAGCACACTTCTCCAGCATGCCAGTGGCAATCGAAGGTGAGCATTTGCCCACTGAAGTCGGTTATGCCGCCGAACTGCAGTCAGGTCAAGACCCTGGTGAGGACGACGAGCCCGCAGATGAGCTTCCCTGAGACAGTTTGTGTAGAAATTCTTCGGTTGTGTGGTTGTGGTAAAGAACCTTTCAATTCTCTGGCAACAGCTCTGGTGGACAGTCCTTCAGTCAGCATGCCAATAGCACGCTCCCTCAAAACTTGAGACATCTGTGGCATTGTGTTGTGTGACAAAACTGCACATTAGAGTGGCCTTTTATTGTCCCCAGCAAAACCCTTGAATGAGTAGGTGTGTCCAAACCTGCGTAATGATCATGCTTTTTAAATCAGCTTCTTGATATGCCACACCTGTCACTTTACATGTTGCGTTTATATTTTTGTTCAGTATAAGTGTATAAACACCAGTGCCTCTCTCCTACCTCCATGACCTGTAGGAACCTCTCCTCAGAGGGAGGGTGTGTGGCCTCCAGGATCCTCCAGATGTGCTGGGTCTCGTCCAGGGACACCTCAAGCAGGTCCCCCACCATCATCAGCTCCTCCAGCTGGGCCTTGGCCGGGGGGGACAGCTCCAGCACAGGGGGCTCCAGGGAGCGGGGCACCAGTGGGGTCTTTCTGGGCTGCTTCCTGGGGGTGCCCTGGTCTGGAGGGTAGAGGGAGAGAAGGATTCATCAATCAACCAATGAAACACACATTTACCTTCTCAATACCTACATTTACATGTATAGCTTTCTGTACCTTGACATTCTCGTTTCTAAATAAGGTCCCAAAGACAATTCACATAAGGAAAATAAAACAATACTCCAGAACATTGAATGGATGACACATTTATAAGTTACTATTTTTAAGTATAACAGGGAGACAGAGTTTGCGTAGCCATAGATTACATGCCATGTCTTACTCTGCGGGCAGGGCTTGGAGGCAGAGGAGTAGGCGTGTTCAGCGCAGAAGGAGGGTGTGGTGGGCCACATGTGACTGACTACTTCCTCTGACTTGACAGGGATCTCCTCATCACAAAACAGGTACGGCTTCACCTCACCTGGGTCCTGACACACACACACAGAGAGACAGCGAGAGAGCGTGCGAGAGAGAACGTGAGAAAGTGGGGCAGGTGAGGACACAGTGCTAGAAAAGCAGGATTTGCTAAGTGCTGTGTCTTTGCATGAGATAAATTGAATAGTAATGTTTTACTGGCTTTGTTACTCCTGCTAAAACATTGCCTATAGAAAACTAGCAGCTATACAGTAGTTTTTGGTTTTATTTTAATTGATTCAACAGGTATTTTTGATATTTAAAAAAACTGATGTTTGAGAAAACTCTCCATAGGCCACACCACAGTACCTTCATGTCGTAGCCATAGGTTTCCCTGATGTCCTCGTCTGAGTCCGTCTCCTCGTCATCGTAGTCGACAGACTGGCGTGGCGACGCTGCCCTGCTGAACCCTGCCTGCTGGAACGTCTGGATGTGACCCTACGGAGAGAACAGAAGTCCACAGTCATTCTGTTACTTCTCATCAGTAGTAATATCACTACTGTGGAACCAATCTCTCTGTTTTTCGCTCTCTAATGCACTGAACAAACAAGAAGGAAGAGAAGGAGAGGACATTAAAAAAACATCAGTCTCTTGACCTACCTTATCCCTGAGCATCTTGTTTAGAGGAATGACTGATCATGAGAGCAATAAAGAGAGATAATGGCCAACTTTTACACTGGACGCCATGTTAGCGCCTCCAAACTCTCTCTATACATGGCTCTGAGTACCATACGGCAGCATTAATCTCTTACCTGCAGGTCTGGGTTTGCGGCAGCCTTCTGCAGCTCAGCGTTGATGATCTTCTCTGTCTTCTCCCGGGCAGCCTGTTCTACCATCCTCTGACTGAGCACCGACAGCTTGGCCAGGGCCGAGGACAGCTCGTCTGTAGCCAGGGCCTGCCTGGCGCGGTCCTGCAAGTAGAGATGAATTAGATTAATCGATTCCATTGACGAACATAGGCGTTTAAATAAACAAGATTATGTTTTGATTCAGCATATGCGTGGCTTTTCACCCTTGCACATATATATACTTCTTATGTTTTGCAGGGAAAACTCAGATTATAAACCAAACTTTGATTAATCAAGCCTAGCAACCATCAAATAATTGATTCTGAAAACTTGAAGTCATCCCTACCTGCCAGCCCATGGCCCTCTCCGTCAGGCACTGTAGGGCCTCCCCCTCGGGCAGACGCACCGGCAGCTTCTGGAGGGACACCAGGAGAGACAGGATGGTCTCCAGACGCGGCCGACGCGACCGCTGGCACAACGGGCACAGGAACTTGGCCTCCTTGCTGTTGCTCTGCCAACCGGCCGAGCCCACGAGCTTCTTCTGGGAGCCCGTTTTCGGTAACGGCACGCAGGCTCCGTGGAACCAGTCCTTGCAGAGTTCACACTGCAGCATAAACCCGCTGGCAGTCTTACGACACAGACAGAACTTGACCTCCTCGATACGGTCAGCCATGGCCATCTTAGCCAGGTTGGCGGCTCGGAGGGAGTGGATGGCCTCAACCTCTTTCTGCTCCTTGGATTTGAATGCTGCTACGACGGTGGCCGGGTCGCAGGCGTCTTCGTAACTCTCGTCCAGGTCGCTGAGACCCTCCAGGTCCAGACCTTCTCTCTCCTTCTCAAGGAGCTCCTTGACTCGTTTGCGTTTGCTCTTGCTGTTGCCGTAGATACCAATATCCACACGCGGACTAAGGACCTAAGAGAGACAATACACAGAGAATAGAGATTAGCACAGATGTTATCAAACTACTAGTCCTATGATAATATTGGTCCTATTCCCAACTACCTACAGTTTAGACAGATGGAATTCACAACAATCTGCGTATGGTGGTCCACCAACTTCTGCACCATTCTACATAGCTTACGCAAATATCTCATATTGCACTCTGGGGTCAGCATAGCCTGAAAAGGGCTGCTTGGTTGGAAAAAATCTTTCAAACCACTATTCTCAGCGACATACTCATCCATTATTTCTCAGTGCCTAGGTACAGCCCAACCCAGGGTATTATGCCTTACCTGTAGCAGGGTGTAGGTGGAGTTCTTCTTGAGGAAGGTACGTGCAGTCCTCTCCCTCCAGGCGCGGGCCGAGGCCACCTGCGATTCGACCTGTGGCAGGGGGTCAAGCCGGACGGGGATTGAGCGACCCCTCGCCAGCAGGCTCTCCAGCTGCTCCAGGTATGCATAGTTACTGCCACTCTGGAGGGAGTGAGTCACACAGGGGATCAATACAGGGAAATTAATCATCATTGTCAAAAGAAATTAAAGCACGTAATGCATAGCACAGTATGAACCTTCCCATTCACATGTATCATTCATGTTCTGACGACAAGAAAAATTACAAACTTATCTGGTAACAATAACCAACTATTTATATGCAAGTAAAGTTCCTGTCGGATAAAAAAACAAAAACTCACAACAGTCCTGATGAAAACAGTATTTATACCTGTAAACTTTCCAAATGTCGACAGAACAAAATATGCTAGACAGGGGATACTTGTTTTGTCGGTGAAATAGATCATGCGACAAATGCAGTGGAAACGCTTTGATGCGGATTTGTTGATGGTATAACCATCATGTCGCAGTAAACTTGTAGACACAAGATAATATGGTTGTGTGGTCCTCCCACTATGACTTGGAAAAGCATGCACACTGCACAGTTTATTAGGCTACAGATTAAATACATTTAATAAATTATGAACTTCACAGGGTGGGGAAAGTGCACAGTGATTATGAGTATGATGCTTCTCTCCAATAAATATTGAAGGTCTTAATTTTATGCTGGTGATCGGTGCTTGGCTGTCAATAAATAAAAATGATCTCGCTCTTATCCATAATCTCATCATAAAGCACATCCCATTTTGTTAGACTTCAGTGCGGCTTTTGACATTATTGATCATAGTCTGCTGCTGGAAAAAGTATGTGTTATGGTTTTACTCCACCTGCTATATTGTGGATACAGTTACCTGTCTAACAGAACACAGACGGTGTTCTTTAATGGAAGCCTCTCCAACATAATCCAGGTAGAATCAGGAATTCCCCAGGGCAGCTGTGTAGGCCCATTACATCTTTCAATCTTTACTAATGACATGCCACTGGCTTTGAGTAAAGCCGGAGTGTCTATGTATGCGGATGACTCAACACTATACATGTCAGCTAACAAAGAGTTGCAGTTAGTTTCAGAGTGGGTGGCAAGGAATAAGAGTCCTAAATATTTATCAAACTAAAAGCATTGTATTTGGGACAAATCATTCACTAAACCCTAAATCTCAATTAAATCTTGTAATAATTAATGTGGAAATTGAGCAAGTTGAGGTGACTAAACTGCTTGGAATAACCCTGGATTTTAAACTCTCATGGTCAAAACATATTGATACAACAGTAGCTAAGATGGGGAGAAGTATGTCCATAATAAAAGCACAGCTCTACCTTCTTAACAGCACTATCAACAAGGCAGGTCCTAGAGGCTCTAGTTTTGTCACACCTGGACTACTGTTTAGTCGTATGGTCAGGTGCCACAAAAAAGGACTTAGGAAAATTGCAATTGGCTCAGAACAGGGCAGCACGGCTTGCCCTTGGATGTACACAGAGAGCTAATATTAATAATATGCATGTCGATCTCTCCTGGCTCAAAGTGGAGGAGAGATTGACTTCATCACTACTTGTGTTTATGAGAGGTATTGACATGTTGGGTGCACTGAGCTGTCTGTTTGAGCTACTGGCGCACAGCTCGATCACCCATGCATACCACACAAGACATGCCACCAGAGGTCTCTTCACAGTACCCAAGTCCAGAACAGACTATGGGAAGCGCACAGTACTACCTAGAGCCATGACTATATGGAACTCTATTCCACATCAAGTAACTGATGCAAGTAGTAAAATTAGATTTAAAAAACACCTTATGGAACAGCGGGGACTGTGAAGCAACACAAACATAGGCGCAGACACATGCATACACACGATAACATACGCACTATACACACACACGTACACATGGATTTACTATATGTACTGTAGATATGTGGTAGTGGTGGAGTAGGGGCCTGAGGGCACACAGTTTTGAATCTATACTCATCAGTAATTACCATGCGACGCGACACTACCTGAATGGCATCCACCTTGGCGCTCCACTCCTTGGCCTTGTGCAGAGCCTCTCGGAGGGCCAGGATGTTGGGCAGGTAGGCCGGGATGTTCCTGGCCTCTATCACAATGCTCTCCAGGGTTAGCATGCCGTGCCGAGGCCTGGGGGAGGAGAGAGACAATAAATAATGGATTAAGGGACATTCATCTCACAGTTACAGGCATCCTTTGATGCAATATGCTAAACAGGAATTGGGTCACGTTCAGAAAAGTTTTGAAACTGAGTGAAACCAGGAGGTACTACCTGAACATTTTTGTGAAGGTGTACCCCATTGAACACAACCCAAGCATGACACCAAAGCTATAGGCAAGTGACTTAAGAACTGCATTATCCTATTCTCATTTACCTGGCCTGTAGGCAGATGAGAGAACTGTACTATAGGTGTGTAATGTGTCTCTTCATCATTACCTGGCCTGTAGGCATGCGCGGGCCTTGTCCTCCCATCTTTCTGACACAGTGAGTATCTCCTGCAACTCAGCCATGGCCTTCTCCACAGCATGGTGTGGTGCCAGCCCCACCCCCGAGTCTATCAGCCGCTTCATCAGCTCCAGGGTCACCCGGTGGGGCTCTGCCAGCGTCACACGCACCTAATCATAACAAAACTTTTCAATGTAATATTTTTCCACTCCCAGAATAAATACTTTTAGACTGCTTAAGAAAGCACACAAACTATGAGGTAAAACACTACGCTAATGTACAATAATATCATCAGTCATCACCTCATCCAGCCAGCGGCCCTGCTGCAGCTCCTGTTTGAGCCTGGGCAGTTCAGGTAGTTCCACATCCAGACCTCCACCCAGGTCTAGCAGGGCCTGCAGCTTGGAGGAGTCAGGCAGCTCGTCAGCCAGGGCTACCTGGGCTCTCTCATGGAAATCCTCCACATTCTCTAGTAACTCCTGGAGAGGGAGGGAGAGAGGGATGAAGGATATGGTGTTATATACTAACAATCAAGGACTACTAATCAATAAATACTGGTTTGGGGACAGGTCAACTTCAGTGATGTAATACAAATAGAGTAGGATGTCAGAGGAGGAGATTTACTGTACATCTGTTTAGAATGGCCAGTGACTGTATTAGGTTGGGACTTACTTTGACCTGTCGAGCCTGTCCGATGACACAGGGCAGTTTGAACAGCTGCTCTACGAAGACTTTCAGCTCCTCCACTGTCAGCTTGTTACGAGTCCTGCTGCTCTCTGGACGCTGCCTGGTACTGGAATACAGAGAGAAATACATTGAGTTGATTTATTACTCACAGGTAGGGGGATAAATGTTAAATGGTGCTTTAGGTTATGTCCCGATTTGCTACCCTTCTCCCAAAGTGTGCACTAGCACACTCTCCCTCACAGATGCAACGGTGTAAAAACAATGAAGGAGAACGCTTGCACCAATCCAATGCTTTTAATTCCTTGGTGTAGAGTGTGTAAGTGCACAATTTGGGAGAAGGGAAGAGAACAGGGACATAAAACTTTAGTGTGACATAGCAGTGTGTGTGTGTGTGTGTGTGTGTGTGTGTACTCTACTGACCTGTGTCTCTGCTTGCGGCTGAGCAGTAGCTGGGCCACAGAGGAGCAGGTTTCGGCCTCCTTCACCATCTCTCTGAGCCGACGGAACAGACTGTTCTCTGGGTACTTCCTGTCCTCTGCATCCTCCAGAAGAACCTTCAACTCTATCAGGTCTGACAAAGGGAGAGGGATATAGACACAGACAGACAGGAGAGAAAGATAGAAGAATAGAGGAGAGAGAGACACATGAGGCAAGGGGAATCGTAGTACAATTGTTCTAATATTGTGCAGAGTATTTCTGCCATTACAGTACAGATAGTCCTCCTACCTTTCTTGTTCTTGTGGTCAGCAGCCAAGGCCTCAGTGACCCGCTTGGCCCAGGTGTCATAGGACTGGGCTCTGGACTTCACCCCATACAGCATGGAGGGAAACTCCTCCAGATCATACCGGTAGCTGGAATACAAAGAGACAGGAGTGTCAGCATCTATTTACCGTATTTTCCGCACTATAAGGCGCACCGGATTATAAGGCACACCTTCAATGAATGGCCTATTTTAGAACTGTTTTCATATATAGGGCGCACCGGATTATAAGGCGCATAGAATAGCAGATACTGCAGTCAAACGTTTGACTGGGGTTGCGTTATGCATCCACTAGATGGAGCTGTGCTAAAGGGAATGTCAACAAAACAGTCAGATAAAGTCAAATTTTATTAAGCGTTCTGACAACTCCGTTCACTCCCATGGTAACGTTGTTCAAACGTTAATGTGCATATTAACAATATCTCCCAGCCTTGCTCACTCTTCTCCCAAACGTGGAGGGGAACTTTTCCCTGATTCAGTAAACACGTAGTAAAAGAAACAGTCTGATACCACTAAATCAAACGTTAGTGTATAACTCAATATTGTTCAGTTACGTATAACACGTAAAGCTCACTTTTTCAGTTCATTCCCCGTCCACGAATCCCTCGAATTCTTCTTCTTCAGTGTCCGAATTGAACAGTTGGGCGACTACGGCATCCAACCTGCCCGGCTCCCTCTCGTCATTATCCGAGTCAGTGTCGCTGCTGTTGCCTGGCAGTTCAGAGATTATTCCTGCCTTCGTGAAAGCTTGGACCACAGTTGAGACTGATATATCAGCCCAGGCATCCACGATCCATTGGCAGATAGTGGCGTAAGTCGCCCGGCGCTGTCTCCCCGTCTTGGTGAACGTGTGCTCGCCTTCTGTCATCCACTGCTCCCACGCAGCTCGCAGTCTAGCTTTGAACGCCATGTTGACACCAATATCTAGCGGCTGGAGTTCTTTAGTTAATCCACCCGGAATGACGGCAAGCTCCGAATTAGTTTGCTTCACTTGTTTTTTTGACAGCATCGGTGATATGGGCGCGCATGGAGTCGTAGATCAATAGGGACGGAGCTGTGTGGAAAAAGCCACCCGGTCTCTTGACGTAAATTTCTCTCAGCCACTCACTCATCTTTTCCTCATCCATCCATCCCTTCGGGCTAGCTTTGATGACGACGCCGGCTGGAAAGTTTTCTTTTGGCAAGGTCTTCCTCTTGAAAATAACCATGGGTGGAAGTTTCTGGCCATTAGCCTGGCAGGCGAGAACTACAGTGAAGGATGACTTCTCATTCCCTGTGGTGCGTACAGACACCGTACTGAGCCCCGTTTTCGCCACAGTGCGGTTCACGGGAATATCAAAGTCGTAGTGAAACATTTCATTATTATTAAATAGTTTTTACTGGTTTTTCATACTGAAACATTTTGACAGAGCGCCTTGAGCACCGTGTACAACCAGTATGGATCAACCAATTGATCCATATATAAGGCGCTCCGGATTATAAGGCGCACAGTCATTTTTGGAGAAAATTAAAGGCTTTTAAGTGCGCCTTATAGTGCGTAAAATACGGTAATATTGATTGCTATGAGGGGTTAAATTGACCCAGATTAAAGCAACTTTCAATGGAGATTTGATTTACTCTGGGTCAGTGAAACTACATCCAAGTTCTCACTGATGCATTCACAGGTAAAACAACTATCATTCATCAGTGGGCTCTTATGGGGGCTTCTGAGCAGTACAGAGTTCATAACTCCTCTACTTCATTCATCCATTCCTTCTCACCGGAGACACTTGTAACTGACCATACCAATCATCGTTCATTACGATAAGTAGCCTATACTAGATATATGTGAAGTTGGAAATTAAATAAATGTGTTAATATGGGTGATGGTTAATAGGACAATTGATAGCTACAACCATTAAACTAGTAGTAGTTTAAAGGATAAATATAAAGATAATAAAACTGATGCACATTGTTATGAACTTATCGTTCCATATGGATTGCTGTCCATATCACCCAGCTGTACTCCTTACCGTAGACACTTGTTTCCCAGGGGACAGTCACAGAGTTCCTTGGCGTGGTGCAGACAGACTAGGCGCTCTGGGCTGCAGGGACAAGTCAGAGCTGAAAGGAAACAGGTGGTCTTACACTTCTGACACTGCCGCTCGTCATCAGGGACCAGCTCAAACACCTCCTGCTCAGAGGACAGCACACCCTGCAGACACGGAGGGAAATCGCAATCAGAAAACGATCCACTTCAACTAGACTGGGAGAACGAATGTGAAATTACATCAGTGATTCACTTTTGGTGTGATAGGAAATAATTTGAAACATATCTCTGGGATCATGTGATGTCAACATATTGTTTGATAATGCATCATCATAATGTATTCCCAAGTAAACCCCTCTATTTTTTTTTAGGGGGTAGATCAGCTTTAATATTGCAGATAAGATTGTAACTTCCATCAATGTAAATGTCTGCATCACTTCCAATCAACAATATGTTGATTTCTCGCAAATTATATATCCTTTTAAAAAATATATTTCCCTTTATTACTTTCCAACCCCACCACCCCTTCCCTAATTGGAGTAAACTAGGGAACAACAATGCTTAGACCTCTACTTCCAGCTTATACATACAATATACATTTTATAGACAGTCAATTTTACAATAATTCTATTTTGTTTGTTTTTACTCCTGAACTTCCTCTACCCTCAACCTCTCCAATCATTTTCATGATGTCAGCCGGTTTGCTTCTATATGCCATATCTTTCTAACTGTGCTCTTTCACAAAAGCTCTCAACTTATAACCTATAATTATTATGGAAAGTATGCTTTACATTAGTTATCTTGTTGTTATTAGTTGTTATTAGTCCCATCCTTCAACACCACCCATCTTTCTCTTAACACCATCCATATTGGATTTCTATTTGCCATATATTTTTCAACTGTACTGCTTTACAAAAGTTCTGAACCTTTCTATTCTCATTGTTTCTACAGATTGTAAATAAACATTTTTGCTAAAAGTATTATATTATTGATTATGACTTTTCAGATCACCCAGTAATGCTATCTGCAGGGTTAGCTCCAGGTAAATATTGCAATCCTTCAGCCATTCCTGGACCTGTGTCCAAACACAAGCTACAAATGGACAGTCCCAAAACAAATTATCTAATTATTATTTATCTTCGCAGCAAAATCTGCAGAGCTGGGAAGATTGTATACCCCATATAAATAACATTCTATTGGTAGCAAGAATTGTATATAATAATTTAAAGTGAACAATTTTAAGTTATGAATCCGGCGTCGTTTTGCGTATCAGTTCATAAACACTATGCCATGGGATCTGTACATCAAAAATCTCTTCAACTATTTTGCAATCTATATGGGACGGCTGTCAATCCTTTGGTCCTTAAATGAAACTGGTATACTTTTTTATTTATCACAATTTTCTTTAACCAATTATGTTCTTTAATGCAAGGCCGACAGACAGGTTCCTTACTTTTTCCCCCTTCCACTTTCCCCCTTCCATTTTTGCGGTAATGCTGCAATTATTTGGTTGTAATCTTGGGTAGAGCAGACATTTCCATGTGTTTTTGTTAGCTGCATGTGCGACATAGCTCCACCAGTCCTACCGATGATATCATTTACGAAGATTATACCTTTTAAAAAACATTTTGTCAAAAAAAAAAGTGTTTTATCAATTAGTATATTTGAGTTTAACCACAATATTTGTTGCATTATTTGTTCTGTCGTTTCTGGAGGATTAAATTGAAATTGCAACCAACTTTCTATGGCTTGTTTTAGAAATAGTGATATTTGGGAGATGATATCCTTTTCAAATAACTGAAAGTGAGAGTTGTAATCTGAATAAAGGGAAAAAGGCCATTCTTGAACATTGGGTGAGACAATCTTACTAATTTGCTAGAGAACCAGTTCGGATTTATGTATAACTTTTGTATGACTGAAGCTTTTAGTGATATTTAATAATTGAATATTTAATCATTTTCATTATATAAATAGGCCCGTTTAATTTTGTCTGCCTTGCCGTTCCAAATAAAATGGAATATTTTTTTCTCATAGAATTTTTTTTTTTTAACTGTTCACTAGGCATAGGCAAGACCATAAGCAAATAGATAAACTGGGATAATACTAAAGAGTTATCAGGGTGATTTTTCCACAAATAGACAGGTATATACACCTTTCCATGGTAGCAAGACCTTATCTATTTTTGCTAACTTTCTATTCAAATTTATTGGAGTGAGATCATTTATTTCATTTGGGATATGTATTCCGAGTATATCCACATCACCATCAGACCATTTTATTGGTAAACTACATGGTAATGTAACATTTTAATTTTTTAGAAATCCTATACGTAATATAGTACACTTATCATAATTTGATTGTAATCCAGAGAGGTTAGAAAATGTATGAGGCTGTGGAGGGATTCTAGTTGTGGATTTAAAAGAAAACATGAATCAGCGTACAATGACGCCTTTGTTTTTAAGCCCTGGATTTCTAATCCCTTGATATTATTGTTGGATCTGATTTTAATAGCTAACATCTCGATGGCCATAATAAATAGATATGCCGATAGTAGACAACCTTGTTTCACTCCTATTGACAGTTTAAAACTTTCTGAGAAATAGCCATTATTTACTATTTTACACCTAGGGTTACTATACATGATTTTAACCCATTTCATAAGAGATTCTCCAAAATTGAAATGCTCCAGGCATTTATATATAAACCCCAGTCGTACTTTATCAAATGCCATTTCAAAGTCTGCTATGAATAACAGGCCTGGTTTTCCAGATTTTTTCATAGTGTTCTATTGTTTGCAGTACTTGCCTTATATTATCTCCAATGTATCGTCCATGTAAAAAACCTGTCTGATTAGAATAAATAATGTCCGACAATACCTTTTTAATTCTATGCGCTATACATTTTGCATCACAACACTGAAGTGTAAGGGGCCTCCAATTTTTTTAATGGACTGAATCTTTATATTTTCCACTTGTATCCTGTTTCAGTAATAATGAAAATCAGACCTTCTTGAGTGTCTGATAATCTACCATTTACATAGGAGTGGTTAAAACATGCTAATAACGGTCCTCTGAGTATTTCAAAAAAAGGTTTGGTATACCTCGACTGGTATGCCATCCAACCCTAGAGTTTTCCCGGACTTAAAGTCTTTAATTGCATCCAGAAGTACCTCTGACATTTCGCGAGTCTTTCTGTATGGCTGTTAATTTTACATTATCAATAGAAGAAAAAAATCTCTACAATTAGCTTCAGTTAGTGGAGATGGAGGCGACCGAAACGAAAACATATGCTTAAAGTACTTTGTTTCCTCCTTCAAAATATAATTTGGTGAATCATGGGTGACTCCATCATTTGTAACCTGTTTAAGTAAATTATTTTTTGGTAGCATTCCTATGTTGAAGTTTTTTAAAATAATTTGGTGCATTTTTCCCCATATTCCATCCAGTTTGCTTTATTTTAATAATATATTACACTTGATCATTCTTGAATAAGTTTCTCCATTTATTTTAAAATTTTCCTCTAATTTATTCTGAGCCTCTATGTTAGTTTTTATTGCTATCCATCTGTTCTGTTAGACCTTCTATTTCCTTTGTTAGTATGGACTCTTGACCTAAATTGCTTTTGTTTTCGAGATGAGTACTGAATTGCTTGGCCTCTAAAAGGCACATTTAAAGGAGTCCCATACAATAAGGGGATTTGCTGTACCTATGTTATGGTCGGAAAAAATCAGTTATAAATTCCTCTGTCCTAGTTAAAAACAAGTTATCATCCAATAGGCTTTGATTACATTTCCAATATCCTCGCCCACGTGGAAATTCAGTAAGAGTAATGTATATGCCAATTATATGATGGTCCAACCGCATTCTGTCCCCTATCAACACTTTTAAAACTTTTGGTGCCAACGAGAATGACATAAGAAAGAAGTCAAGACGACTAGCTTGATTGAGTCTCCGCCATGAATATCTCACTAGATCCGGATATTTAAGCCTCCATATATCGACTAGTTCTAATGTATCCATGACATTCACGATTTCCTTAAGAGCATGTGGGTGATTGTTTGTAGTGCGCTTTCCTTTACGGTCCATTGAGCTATTTAAAACAGTATTATAATCTCACACCATAATAATATAGTCTTGAATTGCTTGCAGGGTTGATCATTTATTATATATATTGTCAAAGAAGTGTGGATCATCATTATTTGCTCCGTAAAGGTTAATGAGCCATATCTGTTTATGGTCCAATAACATATTTAAAATAATCCATCTACCTTGCGTATCTGTTTGGACAATTTGCAATTACTGTTAATTAATATAATCACCCCTATTGAGTTTCTTTGCCCATGGGAGAAGTATATTTCTCCCCCCCCCATTCTTTTTTTATAACTGGCTATACTTATTTCACCATATACCATAATGAGATACAAGTTTCAAATCTATTTATCAATATATATATATATATATATATATGTAAATTTACCAATAAAAAATACCATAGTGATTGCGTGTCCATATAGCTGTACCATTATATTTGCATTTCTACTAAGTAACCCTCCAATTGTTCTCCACTAATTCCCCCGCTAAAGCCCCCTCCCCATCCCAAGTTGGGCCGTCATCCCAGTGATCGGCATACCACCCCCGTCCCTCCGGATCCCTAGGGCCCGAGAGGCCTTAACCCATCCATTGAAAACAGCACACAGTGCCACCCACAAAACAGAAGCAGTTCATTTCCAATGCTCTCACCTCAATATATATACAGTGGGGAGAAGAAGTATTTGATACACTGCCGATTTTGCAGGTCTTCCTACTTACAAAGCATGTAGAGGTCTGTAATATTTATCATAGGTACACTTCAACTGTGAGAGACGGAATCTAAAACAAATCCAGAAATCACATTTTTAAGTAATTAATTTGCATTTTATTGCATGACATAAGTATTTGATCACCTACCAACCAGTAAGAATTCCGGCTCTCACAGACCTGTTAGTTTTTCTTTAAGAAGCCCTCCTGTTCTCCACTCATTACCTGTATTAACTGCACCTGTTTGAACTCGTTACCTGTATAAAAGACACCTGTCCACACACTCAATTAAACAGACTCTAACCTCTCCACAATGGCCAAGACCAGAGAGCTGTGTAAGGACATCATGGATAAAATTGTAGACCTGCACAAGGCTGTGATGGGCTACAGGACAATATGCAAGCAGCTTGGTGAGAAGGCAACAACTGTTGGCGCAATTATTAGAAAATGGAAGAAGTTCAAGATGACGGTCAATCACCCTCGGTCTGGGGCTCCATGCAAGATCTCACCTTGTGGGGAATCAATGATCATGAGGAAGATGAGGGATCAGCCCAGATCTACACAGCAGGACCTGGTCAATGACCTGAAGAGAGCTGGGACCACAGTCTCAAAGAAAACCATTAGTAACACACTACGCCGGCATGGATTCAAATCCTGCAGCGCACGCAAGGTCCCCCTGCTCAAGCCAGCGCATGTCCAGGCCCGTCTGAAGTTTGCCAATGACCATCTGGATGATCCAGAGGAGGAATGGGAGATGGTCATGTGGTCTGAAGAGACAGAAATTGAACTTTTTGGTCTAAACTCCACTCGCCGTGTTTGGAGGAAGAAGAAGGATGAGTACAACCCCAAGAACACCATCCCAACCGTGAAGCATGGAGGTGGAAACATCATTCTTTGGGGATGCTTTTCTGCAAAGGGGACAGGACGACTGCACCGTATTGAGTGGAGGATGGATGGGGCTATGTATCACGAGATCTTGGCCAACAACCTCCTTCCCTCAGTAAGAGCATTGAAGATGGGTCGTGGCTGGGTCTTCCAGCATGACAACGACCCGAAACACACAGCCAGGGCAACTAAGGAGTGGCTCCGTAAGAAGCATCTCAAGATCCTGGAGTAGCCTAGCCAGTCTCCAGACCTGAACCCAATAGAAAATCTTTGGAGGGAGCTCAAAGTCTGTATTGCCCAGCGACAGCCCCGAAACCTGAAGGATCTGGAGAAGGTCTGTATGGAGGAGTGGGCCAAAATCCCTGCTGCAGTGTGTGCAAACCTGGTCAAGACCTACAGGAAACGTATGATCTCTGTAATTGCAAACAAAGGTTTCTGTACCAAATATTAAGTTCTGCTTTTCTGATGTATCAAATACTTATGTCATGCAATAAAATGCAAATTAATTACTTAAAAAGCATACAATGTGATTTTCTGGATTTTTGTTTTAGATTCCGTCTCTCACAGTTGAAGTGTACCTATGATAAAAATGACAGACCTCTACATGCTTTGTAAGTAGGAAAACCTGCAAAATCAGCAGTGTATCAAATACTTGTTCTCCCCACTGTGTGTAGCTATTTAAAATTCAAATGTAGCTATTTTTTTATTCAAATATCTTGCATATCTTATTTTCCATCATTATCAATTAATATGCGTAATAATTTCAGCAGGTAATGCATAGGATTTTAACCTATAACCCAGATTGCCATTGTATTACATTACATTTTTGTCAAGCAATTATTATTTTAGCAAACAATTATTGTGGTTCATCCTATATTCTCCCTAACATCCTTACCCCCTTGCAACATATGTGGGATAAACACAGGCACATACTCTAACACACTCAACCCCTTTCCTCCACAATCAACCATAAAATCAGATGCTCAACAGTTGTTACATCCCAGAGCCCAACTCAAGAAAGGTCCTGATTTACGAATGCATATACAGTTACAGTTGTTTGAGAAAGCATGCAAGATTGAGCAAAAAATTGACAACAATGTGAGATTTGATTAATCTATTGAATCTATGTCAAGTCCTAGGTGATGGAGATCAGATCCACCCTCTTCACTTGAGACACAAACACTCTGGTCCCCCGTTGTAACCATTTTTCCCAAGCATTTCCGTGCAGTCAGACCTTTGATTATTTTGTGAACACATAGGGTTGGCAAGTCTTTTACCTAGGCTTTTAACCATTACTTTATCCTTAAAAAAAGCACATTTGGCAACGATTGGACGCTCATATCTCTGTCCTCTTTGTCCAAAACGGTGTACACGTTCGAGTTGGATTTTGACAGCCTCGAGTGGAATTTTAAGTGCTGTAAGAAAGAAGCCCTTCACAATTTTTTCTGTAATCTCTCCCTATTTTTCCTGGATACCCGTAAGTACTAGATTTTCTCTCATTGATCTAGTTTGTATGTCTAGTAAGGCTTCTCTCAGAAAGTTGTTCTCCTTTTTAAGTTCCTTAAGGTCCGTTTCCATCCTAGTGACTGTCCCTTTTAGTTTTTTTGTATCGCTCTCCATTACCGCTGTGTATTCAGTACGCCATCTTGTATACCTGCCCTCTTGCATTACTTCACCCTCTATCCTGGCCCTCCTGTAAAGTTTTCCTAAAGTGGCAAAAAGTTGTTTATATGGAAATCCCCCTGGGCCCTGTCCCTCACCATCTCCTGCACGGCCTGTCTGAGCCGTGTCTCTTCCTCCATCATATCTCCCATCTCTCTGAAGACTGCAGCAGCCAGCTCCACGTCCAGGCTCTCGGGGTCGGCAGCCATCTTGCACAGCAGCTCCTCGTGGGAGAAGACACAGTAGCGGTGGAGGCGACGGTAGTGGGCCACACACTGACGACCCATCGGGAGCTGGACGGGGACACACAGAGACAGAGACACAGACAGAGAGAGAGAGACACAGACAGAGAGAGAGAGACAGACAGAGAGAGAGAGAGAGAATGTCTAAAGTCTAATCGATTCCTTGGATCTTTTCTCCTCGCCTCCTCAAAACATCAAGGGGAAGCAAAAAGAGCATTGGAAGGGGAATATCTAAGATGATTGATTCACCAAGACAGCAATGCGGACAGTAAGAAGGGTATAAAATACTTGACTTACCGAAATTATTTTAAGCTCCCAACTAGGCTTGGGCGGAATTCCTGGATTATTTGGAAATAGCCACGGGATGGTTTTCCAATACCGTCAATAGCGTTGAAACTATTTCTTTGATGTTTTTTTTATCAATTTGTAGCTACTGAAGTAAATACCTGCAGTCAACTTGTGCAATACGTTAGGAGATAAAGATTGCATTCTTACATTTCACCCGTCAAATAATTTTTCATTATGAAGCTTAACGTTAGTCCCCAGTCACATTGTGTTTGTTTACAAGCACAGAACTACGAGACCGCAGCCTTGTGAGTCACTCACTGTTGTGCAGCATGCGCCAGGTGATCTAGTTACAGTATGGAATTCACAACTAAATGTTTGCCAGCTAGATATCTTAGAACTAAGTTAACTGTCTAAAATGTGCTAAATGCTCTGACATTTGGTTTGGTCATTTAGTAGCTGGTTAGCTAAGTGGTTAGCTTCTTCCAAAATCAAGCATTCACTTGGTAACAGCAGATAATCCCCTCCTGGATCAAAAGCCTTGCTGTATAATATTTGTTTTGTGCATGCAGCAAACTGTAAGTAGCATTTTTGAGTTACTTATTTAGGTCAGAGACCTAAATGCTCGTTAGCATTTAGTTAGCATTCACTATGGGATTGTACATGTACTTGTTAGCATTGCTAACCTTCGGATTACAGAGTATCAGTTGGGTTTGAAAACAGTGCCGGTATTTCCAAATATCCCGGTACAGCACAAGGTCGGTATGAAGGAATGATAATCTTGATACCGCCCAAACCTACTCCCAACATTCAAAATTCCAATTCAACATTCTGTTAATATTTGTTTACACACAAACACTTGTCTCACCCAGTCTGCGGTACAGAAGTTGACAGCCTCAGCAAAGTTGTATCCCTGATTGAAGCCACTGTGGTAGGCTCTGGGAAAGGTCACCACAAACTCCCCTGCACACTGGTTGGTCCGGAAAACCTGAGTGGCACAAACACACACCAGTAAAGTACACAAAGCAGACTTGGTCTCGTAAAAGGGGCCAGGGGCCGTACGTATCAAGCGTCTCAAGAGTCGGAGTTCCGATCTAGGATCAGATCTCCTTCTGTCCATATAAAACGCATGAATTGTGATCCAACAGGCAAAACTGTTCCTAGATTAGCACTCCTACTCTGAAACACTTGATACATACGGGCACGCCGTGCTCCATTAGGACGTTGGGATTCATGATGGTGACAAGCTGGTGCAGCAGGTCAGGCTGAGAGTCAAACAACTCTGGGGCCAGCTTCTTCATCACTGACTCCAGCTGCTCTGCCGCGTGGGCTGGGACACCATACCACGTCTTCGGCTCCCCCCTGGAGAGACAGGCAGAGAGAGAAGGTTAACCAGTCAGACGAATGAAGATGGGGAGTACAATTGTCTCTACGACCCATTGCAACATTGTATACGGTTTACATTGTTTTGTACGTGCATTTGTCTGTCTCTTCCCACTGAGGACTGTGTTAGAAAGACAATATATTTCTGTCCTTTGGACTAAAATATACAGTATTACTAAATATTTGGGCAAGAGGTTGATTTAGGACAAGGCATTTATGTTTGTTACTTTACCAGTGCAGGAAGTTGATGGAGTAGCTCCAGTGGTCCTCGATGTGCCAGCAGAAGGAGGAGAAGCACATGCCCACATAGAGCCAGGGAACCTTCATGCCAGAAATATCCACGTTTATGTGGGTAAGGACCGACTGCTCCAGGACTGGCATGTTGTTCAGGTTCCAGCCTGAGTTGGCATACTCCTACAGAAGAACAAGACCGAGGTGATGGAAGTTACTTATTGGTCATAAGTAACATAAACGCAAGCCGTTAAGGGTGTGGATTTCATACTGGGGCTCTTTCTCAATTAATCTTTCCACGATTCATTGTGTCCTCTCTCTACTCCATAAAAGGCATTAGCGGAGAAGGTTCGAATGTAGGAACAACGGATCTTGTCCTCCAATGCGTTTTGAAAAGGTGGCGAAAGACTATCGAGAAAGAGCCTGGGTCCTTCGTAACTATGCAGCAACTGGGACATAGTTACCTCTTCGTCTCCCAGGAGCCGTCTCTTGCCATCCCTGATGGGGAAGCCGCTGCCCACCTCCTTAGAGCTGATGTCAGCTCCGTACTCCACAATGACATCCTCCTCGATGGAGCTCACCAGACGCCAGAACTCCTTCTCCACCAGCTCTGTCGGCACCATCTGGGGGTGCAGCGAAAGGAGAATACACACACATGCATTGTTTAGATGTGATTGGGCATTAGTGGGAGAGAAAGGTTAGGTGTTCAACTTCAAACAGCATGAATGATGAAAATATCACCCAAAGAAAGTGAGTTGACTGCATCTGACTTGATTTTGAGATACAGACCTAACCTGAACATATGTATTCCAAAAGTATAGTTTTCTTTAGATTCTTGCCTATAACTCAAGGTGACCGTTTGATTTTGATACGTACGTGCACGGGCATGTTGAAGTAGTCTGACTTGAAGTGGTCAGCCATCTCTCCAAAGCTCTGGAGGGTGTACTCCCTCACGGCTTGCTCAAAGCCAAATGCCTCCCGCGGCTTACTGCACTCCTGTAGGGAGACATCCAGTGAGAAAACATCATCCTATCCCATAGTCCTTCTCAACATGATTTATGTATATCAGTCATACACTTCCATATCATCACAGCTTGACAAACACTATAACCTATTCATACGGAGGCAAAATTATAACACGTGGTAGGCAGGTGCGAACTGTATGTCCACGTGTTTTTTCTTGTTATAATACTCCTTGTGATTTACATTGTTGTACGTATTTATGAACTATATGAGGTGATGTTGTGCTGTTTGAGATGCAAGATACATTTTCCGAAAGGGACACAATAAATAAATTATTATAACTCACAATTTCTGCAAAAATCTTCCATTGATATAGAATAAATGCATGATTGGCATGAAAATTCAAGTTAGCTGTCGTGTGTTTCTCAAGTGAGGAATCAGCTTCGGATTGGGTAGTGGCAGGGTCATCAGAGTTCCATACCTCAGCGACACACTTGGGGCATCGCCAGTCCCCCTTGGGGACATCCTGTAGAGGCGGAATCAGACAGAAGGTGTGATAGCTGTCATCACAGCCGTCACACAGCAGGAGGCGGTCTTCCTCGTCGCCCCGCCCACACATCAGGCACATGTACAGGTCAATCTGGGGGATCTAGAACAGGAAATACAGAATAATAATTAGTCAAATGATTCAAAAAGTGGTCCATGAAACTAAAAACATGTTTTGAGCTGTTGTCCACTAGTGGTTCATTTGTTCAATGCACTCTAGTGAGTGAGTTGAACAAGACAACACAGACAGAGAAGAAAAGTGGAAAACAACTCATACTTACAAAGTTGAGATTATTATAGAATATTAGACAGACACAGAGGAGGAAGTCAACTGGTGATACTCACAAAGTTGACCTCCAGGGTTTCTTTGCGTGGTCGCATCTTAATGGCGAAGGCCTGGGCCTTCAGGTGACGCTGCTTCTTATTGAACCCATCGTCTTCTCATGTAACACAAGAGAACAGAATTGCTACAATACTGAGACAGAGAAATAACATTGCACAACTTGCATTTTCCCAGAAAATACATAAAGAACGTTGCACAGTAATTATGCTCCAAAACATTTAATGGGTATAGCAACCAACGTTTCGGCACACAGTGCCTTTTTCAGGGTTACATGATAAATGCTTGAACCAGGTTATGTAGACAAACAGTGCAATTAGTGCAGCCAATGAACACAGTGAGGGGAGTACCATAGTAATTAAGATAATGAGGGATGAAAAAGTAGAACTGTTAAAAAACTAATATTTTACTGCATGTCAAGATGTAAATAATTGCCCCATGTATTCAACATGATTAGATATAATAGAAAAATCTTGGTCGACCGAGAGTAGTCTGTTCTTTCAACGAACCAATTGGTAGACATTTTTAAATGTTTATTTTTATCTGTATAGCCATACCCTATGTGTTCTAATGAAATTCACATGCACTGAGCTTCTCTGATGCTTTAAGCACACTGTTGAAATAATTAAAAAGACACAAACGACTCAAGAGGGAGCCCGATGGCGACGCTGTGTTACAAAAAAGTGTGTCTGGCACACATTTTCTCTCTCCTCCCTGCTGCAGTGAGCAGGCACTACAGCACAGCAAGTGTTCATCGTGCTGTCCGTGCTGAAGCTGCAACATAAGTACAGCCATTTCATTTCTTACTTCTTTCTCTGACTGAAAAGTTGTGTTACCTAAATTGTTTAGGAAAACCATTCCCTCCCAATTCCATCAACCCTTGCTCTCTTTACGTGAAAAATGTATGCATTGCATCCACGTGACCAATAGGGCCTGACCTATAGCCTATCATATTCACATCAAGAAATTGGTTATAAACTCCCAACACCGTGACACGTGACAGTAAAATGGATGCGGAGGACGTGAAAAATAAACTCGAAATGGGGAATGTTTACTGGTTGCTCAGGAGGGAAAGGGGAAGTCAGGTGTGTGGAAGACATTTGAATTAGTTGTGGAAACTACTGGATATCAAGAAAAAGGAGGGTATAGGCAAAGCGCTGCGTGAGTATTGCGTGCCAAACAGGTGCTGTTAGATTGCAATATAATTGTTCTGCCCGTTTGGAACACTGTAAACACTCAATAAATTAAGTAATACCAGAGAGTCTGTTTTAACTTTTAAAAATTGTAACACCTTTATTACAGCATAACAAAGATTAAAAACTGCCGAATTTGTGAAATTGCTTTATCCAACATTTTGCGGTTGCGTGAGGCTTGGTGCTCACAGAATCAGTAGGCTATTAAACAAACACTCAAACAGGCAACAGAAGCAGGATCTGTCTTATTTCTGTAGATATATATGGATTATTTATAAAGCAAGGCACGTTTAACAGTTGGGCTATTGATTATAAGCCTAATTAAGTTGGGGTTTCCTCTCACCTCAATTTTCTTAGTCAATTAAGGCAAGGGCTGTTTCCTCGTATCCTCACTCCGCTGCTGCCTCCGCCGCATAGTTCTTATGTAAATAAGGTATCTTGGGCCCCATGTAGCTCAGTTGGTAGAGCATGGCACTTGCAACGCCAGGGTTGTGGGTTCGATTCCCACAGGGGGCCAGTATGAAAAATTTATGCACTCACTAACTGTAAGTCGCTCTGGATAAGAGCGTCTGCTAAATGACTAAAGTGTAAATGTATCTGTTTTTAACTTTTAACAAATTAGCAAAAATGTCTAAAAACCTGTTTTCGCTTTGTCATTATGGGGTATTGTTTGTAGATTTTTATTTATTTTATTTCATCCATTTTAGAGTAAGGCTGGAAGGTAACGAAATGTGGAAAAAGTGAATGGGTCTGAATACTTTCCGAATGCACTGTATAGGGCCATTATCTTTCCTACATACTTTATATCTGGTTTTAGTTGTTTACACTGAAAGTCTTTTAACATCACGAAAATTTACTTATAATATAATATGCCATTTAGCAGACACTTTTATCCAAAGCGACTTACAGTCATGCGTGCATACATTTTTTTTTGTGTATGAGTGGTCCCGGGGATCGAACCCACTACCCTGGCGTTACAAGCGCCGTGCTCTACCAGCAGAGCTACAGAGGACCACTTGTCGTTGCAGCATCTGCTCTGCATCTGCTCTAAGTAAGTGAAGTTAAATAAATACTTGCGAAGTTCCTTACCAGCCGGTACAATCTCTAACCCAACCACCTTGGGACCACTGCCAAAGATCTGCAGGGTCTTGGGCTCTTTGTTTTCCCGCTAGAAGGAGAGGAGACAAAAACATAATACAACACAACATCAGGGAACATTCCTGGGATGAGTACAAAATGTCACCCTTTTCCCCTATATAGTGCACTACTTTTGACCAGAACACTATGCAGGCCCTGGTCAAAAGTAGTGTACTATACAGTAAGTTAACTCTGGACTACCTCTAGCAGGGTTTCTATTAACCGGTAATAGACGGCTTCTGGCGGATTTTGTTTTTTTTAAGCCGATAAATAAAACTGCCGCCGGCAGATTTTAAGGGAGAATAGCACAGTTCCCGCTCAGCCCAGTCAAAGCTATTCGCTGCTCAGGCACCCCAATGGTGGAACAAGCTCCCCCACGACAGCGGAGTCACTGACCACCTTCCAGAGACACTTGAAACCCTACCTCTAAGGAATACCTGGAATAGTATAATAGTAATCCTTCTACCCCTTTACTACCACTGTCTTTTGTCTAAACTAACACCTGACTTATTTCACCTGCTAGCACTGACTTGTTTAAAGAAATGTACTTATTGTGATCGAGATGTAGTTGTCTCTGATTGCACTGACCTTTCTCACAGCTGCTTGTTTGAATAAGTGTACTTACTGTGATCAAGATGTGGTTGTCCCACTGGCTATCCTAAGTTGAATGCACCAATTTGTAAGTCGCTCTGGACAAGAGCGTCTGCTAAATGACTTAAATGTAAAATGTAAATGTAGCCTAGCCAAAATCTGATCATATCCATGAAGGCAATTATTTTATATCAACTTTCTTTCATTTTCCAGTAGCCAACGGCACAATCGTAGTCATATTAGCATCCCAAGCTAGTTGTTGCATATTAGATCTCCCCAATTTCTAAATTTTGACAGCTGTGTTTTCCCGCAAATTGCATTATAACAAACATTCGCGCATAGCCTACTGCCTTGTGCGCTTATAATGTGAAGAAATAATTGTTCGTAATGTGAAGAAATAATAGTTTATCAACATTTTAAGCTAACTTTTCTGACCTAACTGCTTTTTAAAGTTTTTTTATGTAGCCTATCGTCCCACAACTGTCCCAGTCAGTTTGGAATAGGCTATTTCTTTCTCGACAAGCTGACCAATAGAATAGTTAAACTTTTCTACTATGGGGGATAGCAGATTGACATAGGCTAGTAATTTCGCTATTCGTTACTCGTCTTGTTGGCTGAGGAAAAGTAAACGTGGACAGTTATACATCTTCAAAGTGCAAATCAAAATTCGGTAAGAAGGACCGCACATCGTTGCATCCTCGACTATCGTGTTCTATTAATATGAAGTACCATAATCCAAATGTGATTTCTGTCATTTTGAGCACCGTGGGTGAACACCCTAATCAGGTTACGCACCCAATATATATGGGTCCGGTAAATTTCTCAAATGTCAGTCGAATTAAAATGCTGCTGGTCAAATGTCCGGCGCCACATTTTCCTAACGGAAACACTGACCTCTAGGCATATCCATACATTAGATCAGTATTGGGTACAGTATCTCAGTTAGCAGCATATAAAAACTACAACCGCCAACCTAACGTCCTACAGAACTCGTGATAAGAAATAGGCTGTGCTGAATTACACAAGAGGTAAAGATAATGCTATTACAGTAACCATGCGACCCCATGACTCAGGGTGACGAGCAGATCTCTGTTGATGTTATGGGCACTTTGGGCAGACACAGCACACGCAAGGCTAAGGTTCTCTGGCTATTGAGAATGTATCTCCATCCATCAATTGCATTTCCAGTGCATTAAGTCCCCAAACAAGTTAGGCAAAAAACAGGAGTAAAAATGCAGATAATTTTTTGTAAATCACCATGTGAAATCAAAATGAAAGTGATCAAATACAATTTTAAAACAGACTCCGGTGATCACCTCATCACCGACCTCGGTCTTCAGGCGGCGGGAGCGTCGCTCAGGGAGCGGGCAGTCCTTGTTCGGAGTCCCGTCACTCAGGCTGTCCCTCTCTCGGTCCTCTTCATCCTCCTCCTCTTCCCCTCCTTCTTCCCCCATGCCTTCGTCCTGCTCCTCTCCGTCATCTCCCTCCTCGTACAGGCGGTGGATACCCTGAGGGGAAGAGAGGGTAGGGAGCAGAGTTAAAAGTCAGCAACAGAGGCAGGAGAACACCTACATACCCACTTCACAACAAGGTGGTGGTATGGGAGGTGTTACTGTAGCAGATGTAAGGTGTTGGTTGCTAGATTATTGGAGAGTGGTTGAATAGAGCAGGGAGTAGTAACATTTATACCATGGCATTGTTGAATTCTAGTTTCTGATTGGCTTGAAGGGCATTCTAGAGCGTGTATTATTTCCCTAGAATGCACAGTATAATTCAATGGCTATAGTTCATTATAATATAATATGCCATTTAGCAGACGCTTTTATCCAAAGCGACTTAGTCATGCGTGCATACATTTTTTTTGTGTATGGGTGGTCCCGGGGATCGAACCCACTACCTTGGCGTTACAAGCGCCGTGCTCTACCAGCTGAGCTACAGAGGACCATTCTTACGTGATCTATGTTTGAGCTGCTTTTGAAAGCAAAATTCTAATTAAAAACATTGGCATTGTTGAATTAGATTTTCCTAATAGCAAGATAGGCCTGATGGTTTGGTTAGCTAAACTAGCAAGTCTGTTTGGTTACCAAGGCAACTACTGTAGCTATCTAGTAAACTTGCTTTCCACTCCAGTGGATGTTGAACACATTTCTAGCAGCAAATCTGTTAAAATATAGCCATGGTATGAAAGGGTTATAATCAACTCAAGGCTCTATGCGTTCTCTGGAAAATAATGCAACTCCGTGGAAGGGTAGTTCCATTCCACTAGCACGTTGTGGAACACACCGTCCACGTCGTTCATTATTTTCCATAGAACGCATAGCCCCTCGTTGATTATCCCTTACATGTTGTGATACAGAACCAGAAGAGGCTGGTGGGAGGAGCTATAGGAGGACGGGCTCATTGTAATGGCTGGATTGATTCTATTCCAGCCATTACAATGAGCCCGTCCTCTTATAGCTCTTCCCACCAGCCTCTTCTGTACAGAACATTGTTATAAATGTGACTGTAGCATGGCAAAGCACAAAAGGAAAGAACCACATGACAGGGTATTGACATGAGTTGTAAGAATGTAAAAGTGTGAATACACAGCACAAACCTATGATGGCGCCGGAGAAGATGGCTACTATTTTACAGCCCTCTAACCAATTGTACTATTATGTGTGTTTTTTCGCATTATTTGTAATTTATTCTGTACATAATGTTTCTGCCATCGTCTCTTATAACCAAAAAGAGCTTCTGGATATCAGGACAGCGATTACCCACCTCGTATTGGACAAATAATTTTTCTTCAACGAATCGGACGCGAAGGATATCCTACAGACACCCGACATGCCCAAATCTCTGTCATTCGCAGGAGAAAGAGACGGAGATATCGTGGACGTAGGTCGGGGTGCCTTGTAAGGATCCCACGGCAAGCAAGTAAACTGCCTCTTCCATCAATCCTATTAGCCAATCTTCAATCATTTGAAAATAAATTAGTTGACCTAAGATTACGGTTATCCTACCAACAGGACATTAAAATCTGTAATATCTTATGTTTCACCGAGTCGTGGCTGAACGACGACATGGACAACATACAGCTAGCGGGCTATACGCTACATCGGCAGGATAGAACAGCTGACTCCGGTAAGACAAGGGGTGGCGGTCTGTGTATATTTGTAAACAACAGCTGGCGAACAAAATCAAATACTAAGGAAGTCTCAAGGTTTTGCTCGCCTGAGGTAGAGTTTATGATAAGCTGTAGACCACACTATTTACCAAGAGAGTTTTCATCTATATTTTTCATTGCTGTCTATTTACCACCACAAACCAATGCTGGCATTAAGATTGCACTCAATGAGCTGTATAAGGCCATAACTAAACAGGATAATGCTCATCCAGAGGCAGCGCTCCTAGTGGCCGGGGACTTTAATGCAGGGAAACTTAAATCTGTTCTACCTCATTTCTACCAGCATGTTAAATGTGCAACCAGAGGAAAAAAAAACTCTAGACCACCTTTACTCCACACACAGAGACGCATACAAAGCTCTCCCTCGCCCTCCATTTGGCAAATCTGACCATAACTCTATCCTCCTGATTCCTGCTTATAAGCAAAAACTAAAGCAGGATGCACCAGTGACTCGGTTATTAAAAAAGTGGTCAGATGACGCAGATGCTAAGCTATAGGACTGTTTTGCTAGCACAGACTGGAACATGTTCCGGGATTCTTCAGATAGCATTGATGAGTACACCACATCAGTCACTGGCTTCATCAATAAGTGCATCGATGACGTCGTCCCCACAGTGACCGTACGTACATACCCCAACCAGAAGCAATGGATTACAGGCAACATCCGCACTGAGCTAAAGGGTAGAGCTGCCGCATTCAAGGAGCGGGACTCTAACCCGGACGCTTATAAGAAATCCTGCTATGCCCTCCGACGAACCATCAAACAGGCAAAGAGTCAATACAGGACTAAGATTGAATCGTACTACACCGGCTCTGACGCTCGTCAGATGTGGCAGGGCTTGAAAACTATTACAGACTACAAAGGGAAGCACAGCCGCGAGCTGCCCAGTGACACAAGCCTACCAGACGAGCTAAACCACTTATATGCTCGCTTCGAAGCAAGCAACACTGAAGCATGCATGAGAGCACCAGCTGTTCCGGATGACTTTATGATCACACTCTCCGTAGCCGATGTGAGTAAGACTTTTAAGCAGGTCAACATTCACAAGGCCGCAGGGCCAGACGGATTACCAGGATGTGTACTCCGAGCATGTGCTGACCAACTGGCAAGTGTCTTCACCGACATTTTCAACATGTCCCTGACTGAGTCTGTAATACCAACATGTATCAAGCAGACCACCATAGTCCCTGTGCCCAAGGACACTAAGAACCTGCCTAAATGACTACCGACCCGTAGCACTGACGTCTGTAGCCATGAAGTGCTTTGAAAGGCTGGTCATGGCTCACATCAACACAATTATCCCAGAAACGCTAGACCCACTCCAATTTGCATACCACCCCAACATATCCACAGATGATGCAATCTCTATTGCACTCCACACTGCCCTTTCCCACCTGGACAAGAGGAACACCTACGTGAGAATGCTATTCATTGACTACAGCTCAGCGTTCAACACCATTGTGCCCTCAAAGCTCATCACTAAGCTAAGGATCCTGGGACTAAACACCTCCCTCTGCAACTGGATCCTGGACTTCCTGACAAGCCGCCCCCAGGTGGTAAGGGTAGGTAACAACACCTCTGACACGCTGATCCTCAACACGGGGGCCCCTCAGGGGTGCGTGCTCAGTCCCCTCCTGTACTCCCTGTTCACCCATGACTGCATGGCCAGACACGACTCCAACAACATCATTAAGTTTGCCGACGACACAACAGTAGTAGGCCTGATCACCAACAACAACGACACAGCCTATAGGGAGGAGGTCAGAGACTTGGCCGTGTTGGGCCAGGATAACAACCTCTCCCTCAACGTGACCAAGACAAAGGAGATGATTGTGGACTACAGGGAAAAAAAAGAGAACTGAGCACGCCCCCGTTCTCATCGACGGGGCTGTAGTGGAACAGGTTGAGAGCTTCAAGTTCCTTGGTGTCCACATCACCAACGAACTATCATGGTCCAAACACACCAAGACAGTCGTGAAGAGGGCACGACAAAGCCTATTCCCCATCAGGAGACTGAAAATATTTGGCATGGGTCCTCAGATCCTCAAAAGTTTCTACAGCTGCACCATCGATAGCATCCTGACTGGTTGCATCACTGTCTGGTACGGCAACTGCTCTGCCTCCAACCGCAAGGCACTACAGAGGGTAGTGCGTACAGCCCAGTACATCACTGGGGCCAAGCTTCCTGCCATCCAGGACCTCTATACCAGGCGGTGTCAGAGGAAGGCCCTCAAAATTGTCAAAGACTCCAGCCACCCTAGTCATAGACTGTTCTCTCTGCTACCGCACGGCAAGTGGTACCGGAGCGCCAAGTCTAGGTCCAAAAGGCTTCTCAACAGCTTCTACCCCCAAGCCATAAGACTCCTGAACAGCTAATCATGGCTACCCAGACTATTTGCACTGCCCCCCCAACCCCACCCCATCTTTTTACGCTGCTGCTACTCTGTTAATTATTTATGCATAGTCACTTTAACTCTACCCACATGTACATATTACCTCAACTAGCCGGTGCCCCCGCACATTGACTCTGCACCGGTACCCCCCTGTATATAGCCTCCCTACTGTTATTTTATTTTACTTCTGCTCGTTTTTTCCTCAACACTTTTTTGTTGTTGTTTTATTTTACATTTTTATTACAAAATAAATGCATTGTTGGTTAAGGGCTGTAAGTAAGCATTTCACAGTAATGTCTACACCTGTTGTATTCGGCGCATGTGGCAAATAAAATTTGATTTGATGATCCACACCTAACACTTGTCGAAAGAGGGCTGATGCAATTCAATACCTCTATTGACATCACAAAAACATTTCTCACACTCCACAGACATCTAGCCTACATGTTATTGTGTGCATGTGTCGACCAATAGCACTTACAGTGAGCGTGGCTCCAGACTGGAAGAGCTCGTAGGGGTAGAGGATCCTCTCAAAGTGGGACCGCAGCAGAGAGCCCGTACCTTTCCCTGGGGGGAAACTCAACCTGCTGGCCACCTTGGACCATCTCTTCTCCTTACACACTGTCTCAAAGCCTCCCTCAGAGGAGACAATCTGAAATACAATGTTTTTTTAGTAAGATGGTTGTGGTTGACTCATACACAAAATGCATATTTTCAGAATACTAAGGAGATGTACACCAGCACTTAGCACCTCTTTGTCCTCTGTAGCTCAGCTGGTAGAGCACGGCGCTTGTAACACCAAGGTAGTGGGATCGATCCCCGGGACCACCCATACACAAAAATGTATGCACGCACGACTGTAAGTCGCTTTGGATAAAAGCGTCTGCTAAATGGCATATTATTATTATTATTGTTGTCCTAAAACAAAATCCAAAACAAACACTACTTACTCCTCAGTTATAAATACATTATAGCATACTTACACAAACACACCACCCTGCATGTTTCTAAACACAGTATACTGTTCAGGTGAATGGTCTGACGCCGGTCTTACCTTGCTGAGCTGGTAAAGATCGAGGATCTTCCTCTCCACATGAGGGAAGCGCAGCCTGGACCCCTGCAGCTCCCAGAACTTGGCAATCTGATCCAGGAAGTTGAGCTTGACTCGAGTGAGGGCCTGAAAGCAATGGGAGAGGTGAGGGAAGGGTACACAAACACATGAAAGTCAATTCAAGTGAAAAATCTGGCATGCTCAACTCTAAACAGGAGTATAAAGAGGTGTCTTTGAGTGGTGTAGCCTAGGAGAAATCCAAGTAAAGACATAGCCTACACATGCCAGTGACTGATATCCTTTCAACTCTTAAGGTAGGCTAGGCTACAACTTTTCTGACCCTAAAAACCATTCCTAAAGTAGGCCTACCACCCATTCAGGCCAGTGGTCTGTTAACTCAGTCATTGTATACAAGAGTGCTGCCCCCAAAATGTGACGACAGCTGCAGTCAATGCACATAAGGTCTGCACTGTCCAGCCACACCAACGTTTGGGCTACCTACTCACAAAAAACATGTTTATTCATAGAATACATAATAACATATGTTTAAATAACATACATCAGTGAATGACTGACAACAAACTCAGCTGAATAACTAGCCTATTTGACAACTTACTTAGGCAATACCTCTATTTAGGCCTATACCTTATAATGACTACATCCAGGCTACCTAACTGTATTTCCAACATAGCCTTCACAGTGTCGTAACTAGGTACAGTATACTTGCCTCCAATTCATTGAGTCTCTGGACTCTGGGAGTGAAGCGGAAGTTGCGTACGTCGCAGGCAAAAGGAGGTGTCCAGTCCTAAAAGACAGAGAAGAGAACAATGGAAACCAAATGAACAACTTTGGTTCATATTTTTATATGATGAAGTAATGAGGAAGTAAAAGCAACAACAAAAAACTAGAAAATACTTGACAACATAAACATTACATAACAGTATTCAAATCCCCTTTTCACATAAATAATATAAGGATGTGTTGATACAGATTGGGAAAGCATCAGCCCTGGAAATTGGATGTAAAAAAAAAAGTATAATAATATCTAAAATGTTAACTGAATACTGGATATGACACAAATCATAATTTAAGCCCCTGTAGTCTAATTGCTTCAAAATGGGCACAGATTTATCCCCAAAAGACAAATAATATTGGGGCACAGTGCATCAAAGAAAACCTCCCAGAAGCAACTGTCAAGTTTAAGTGAGGCAAATATAAGAGGGTTAGCCTATTCACTCAAAGGTTCTGTGTGGGAAAAGGGAATAAAAGAGAAAAATACAAAAAGGCCAATAGACATACATTTGATTTGCACAAGGCCAAATATGAAAAACATGAAACGTAGTGCTTTAAGGTTCTAATTTCACTTCCTGCTACTGTAGGCCTATCCCAAACCATACAAAACATATATTACTCTTTACAGCTAAATACATGCATATTGTTAATATTGTAGTCATGATGTAGAAAAGACTTGGACATCTAGGACATCAAATGAAAAGCACCTAGGAGTTGATATATCAAATTGTGAATCGTTCAAAAATGTATCTAGACCTCATCTAATTCGTGTAACGTTTACTTGATATCCCGAATGTAACAGTTCCGATCTGTCCAGGAAACACCAAAAAAGAAAACAAAGAGTCACAGACGCGAGTCCTGAATAGAGGCCGCTGTTTTAAATGACGACTTTACTTTAACAGTTTGGCTAAATATAAACATCCAAAATCATTGTTAAAATAAAATGAGAAACAGACAAGAAATTTGACTAATATTTGACCTCCACAAGTGAAAAATTCAAAGAGTAAAATGTCGTTGCCCAACTAAAAATGTGCGTCGGGCTAGGCCGAAAATAACATAAATAGATGACAAGGGCACAAACCAATGCAGCCGTAAATCTTAAAATGGAAGCAATGTGTTATATTCCAAAAGCAGAGACAGTGAGGTTACCTCGGGCGGTCGAATTTTGCAGATGCCAGTTCTCTCTGCAATAGGTCGAATCTTGTTTATAAATCCTAGTGGATCCGAAAAATCTTCCCAACTCGGCTCAAAAACTGGGCACTCAGGAGGGGGTACAAATTCGGCAAAATCAGACATGATGAAATCACAACTGTAAAATTCTCTTTTAAAAAACCAATAGTACTTGTGTTAAAAATGCATTATGTTGACATCTTTGAGTGAGGCCATCTTTCAATTAGCACAGATATTGTTGCTTCGGCAACTTCTCCTTCATGTTCATGATAGTTTTAGTCTCAAGAAAAATCATTTCAATGAAGACAATTTCTTGATATGCCAACAGCTGGGCGACATGACAATATTGTTGTGTTGACGTCTCAAAGACAAAACTGTAAAAGATCAAAAATAAATGTCCATTCCTATTCCATTTTAAGGAAATTGCTGGGCCAAGCCGGGCGGCGTCCACACCCACCACTCCCGTGCAGCAACGTGAACTGCAGGGCTGAGAACTACCTGGGGCGCAGGACAAGATCAGTCAAAAGCGCCATCACTCCCCTTTAAAATGGTGACATATGATCCCGCAACAAACTAAAAATGGACCAAAAAATGTTTTATAACTATAATTTATAACTCTTCTAAGCCCCATATTCACCGAATAAACATTTTCCACATTATTTGCGATTTCACTTTTGAATATCCATCGGTTGCGACATCTTCATGTGCCAGGATAATGCATTATTTCACCAGATTTCGCAATTGTATCCATTTAAAGTTGTGTCTAAGTGGTTATCCAATCTAATGATGACCTTCTTGAGTAGTTTTCCAGCCTAAATGAGTGCAACCCTCTTCATCCGACGAGTAGCTGATGACAATCAACATTGAAACGAGAGCAGTTAGCTAGCAATTTGCGCACATTGTTGATCAAACCGTGTCCACTGCGACGTCCATTCATTTGCACGAGAACATTAGCTAGCTCGTTGCTACAACAGGCAGGGGGTTCCGTGGAGTTGAAGGGTCGACATTCCCGATTCAGCAACAAACGTTATTTGCTCCACAATAAACCAGACGAGCTAATTTAAACCAGTCTCATGCACACAGTTATCCTGCTTCGTGTCACTCGAGTACTTTTCTAGCTGCCGTTGTCATTAAAAAACACGATACTTCCTAGCTAGCTGGCAAGCTTAGCTAATTTAGCCTAGCCACACAGTGCTGTGACTGCTTGCTAGTTGCTGGCCAATAACTTCGTATGGTGTCTTTCTTTAGTTCGCACAGTTCTGGAACAATACAAATTTTTTCAGGATAAACATTTCGTCTATAATTGTTCAGTAAATGCCTATGTTGCTCGACGCTTTGAACGTTCGAATATTGTATATATTGAGATATTTTCCACCTTTCTTTTACTAGCAATGACCATATCACTACCATGTATCAATCCTCCACTTCCGCCTCCACATCCGCTTCAAGAAAACTAGAACCATGGTTTTACTTATTATTTCCCTCTATACAAAATCATATGCCTCCAGATATGTGCATAAACATTTATGGTAAATTAATTGTAGTCTTGTAAGGTACTACTACTAGTGCTGCGTTCATAACCAAGTGGGGGAAAGAATCCATCATCTCTAGCGGTGCTTTCACGACCACTGGGATTCGGGGAAAAAACGAGGTCAAATCGTGACGTCAGTGATATTCAGGTCGGAGAAGTCGGAGCTCTAGGATGATCCCAGAGTTTCCGACTTGGAATTCCGAGTTGGATGACATTTCAAACCCATTTTTCCCAGTCGAAATACATTTCCCCCGAATTGCCAGTTGCATTGAACTCACTGAAGTCGGATGTCGGAGATTTCCCAGTTGTATGAGCTCCGACTTCTCCCACATGATGACCTCTGATATCGCCTAAGGAAATTATTTCCATAACAGAATTTTCGCCACTTAAGTGTAACTAAACATTCTTTATAAAAGCAATATATTTATATGTTTTTTTTAACACTATAATTAGTTTACAAGTATGATTGATAGCTGTACTTTTAGTTTATGGTTGATCAGCTTGTTGGCCATTAGCCAATCGGCGTTTCAACGAGTTCAAAGCATGTGTGAATGCATCCAATTTGTATTTACGACTTCACAACTAGTAATTACCACTTTCCCACTTGGTTATGCTGCGTTCTGTCGTAGTAAATATATATAATGTTATAGCTTGGTCTGACTAAAATCTTGTGCATGACCCATCTTGTGTTGGGCCTTTGTATTTAATACAATGCACAAAGACTTCTATCTTGTCGGCCTTATCAGCAGGTGGCTATGGACAACACCCACGCCATAGGTCTCTCAGTTCTCCCAACTCACGACTTCTTGCTCTGAGGACATACACACACACACCCACACACACACACACATATACACACACACACACACACACATCATCATTGTTAAACATACACACACATACACACACACACACACACACACACACATACACACGCACACACACACACACATCATCATTGTTAAACATACACACACATACACACACACACACACACACACACATACGCACACACACACACACACACATCATCATTGTTAAGCACACACACACACAAAAACCCCCTTCTCTTAGGCTGAACATCTGAAGACAGAGAACCCGACTCAGAGCCAATGCAATGGAGGTGACCTCGACCAACTCATCAGGACCAATCAGAAGATCAGAACTACTAGAATCAACCTACTTTATTTTATTGTATAAAATGTCAGCACACAATGTTTAGGGGCTCTCTCTCAGATATCTCCCTACGAGATTGACGAACGGGTCCGTGCACGCTATTCTCAGATATCTTTACCTCTGAATAAACTGCCTTATATTATACAATTATCCACCTTGTCCAAAAGTCTCTACTTGGTCTCCGTTCTCCAGTAAACTTGTTTTATCAACAAAACTTGGTAGCAGAGGATGGTTTTCTAACTCTGAATTCGGTCCATAAAAGTTGATAGAGACAGGAGACAAGTAAGAGACGGATCTGAAAGGACGGGTGACCTGTCCGCAGGAGCAGCCGGGAATCCAGCTCGCCTCAGGAAACTGATCTAGACGGCCGTCAATACAAAGGTAAGCAGAACCTGTTAAAACAAAATCTGCATATTGTATTGTAGGATAAACTAAATTATGATCAGTAAGTACTGGGCGTGAGTATGGATTACTGTAAAATTTATAACATATCTATTATGACTCAAAAGGCACATATGTAAAGATATCTGAATTCTTTAGGTTTTTACTGTTGAAATGTGACTCTCTAGGGGAGGAGTCTAGTTACAGAGGTTGTGGTTCACGAGAGACGGACCCTTTTATTTTTTACTGTTGATATCTGAAATCTTAGGTTTTTACTGTTGAAATGTGACTCTAAGAGAAGAAGTCTAGTTACAGTGGTTTTATTTTCTGTTGAAATGCGGCTTTCTAGTGAGGAGCCTATTACAGAGGTTTTGGTCCACAAGCGATGGACCCCTTTTATTTGATCCACAAGAGAAGGATCTGGTGACTTGATAAAAAGATTCAGATAGTCGGGTTGAGTTAATTCCGTGAGAATCCAAGTCCAGAAAAGGTTCTCCCGACTAGACGCCAGTTGAATGGTTTAAACGACTGGGAGTCTCCTTGAGGAGAATCAAAAAAAATAAAAATAAAAATACAAGTTCAGATAGTCGGGCAATTGGTTGACGTGGCACTCAACTATATGTACTGTGAGGAACTTAAACTGAATTCCTGTGTTGCTTAGGTTTTTACTGTTGAAATGTGACTCTAAGAGAAGAAGTCTAGTTACAGTGGTTTTATTTTCTGTTGAAATGCGGCTTTCTAGTGAGGAGCCTATTACAGAGGTTTTGGTCCACAAGCGATGGACCCCTTTTATTTGATCCACAAGAGAAGGATCTGGTGACTTGATAAAAAGATTCAGATAGTCGGGTTGAGTTAATTCCGTGAGAATCCAAGTCCAGAAAAGGTTCTCCCGACTAGACGCCAGTTGAATGGTTTAAACGACTGGGAGTCTCCTTGAGGAGAATCAAAAAAAAAAAAAAAAAAAATACAAGTTCAGATAGTCGGGCAATTGGTTGACGTGGCACTCAACTATATGTACTGTGAGGAACTTAAACTGAATTTGTGTGTTGATGCTGATATGTAATGAAAATGTAATTGTTGAAATGATAACCTGAATGTTGTGTAAGATTGGCCGTTTCATGAGACTAACTAGTGGATAACTTTTAAGAGGACCACCGAGTCCTATTTTGCCTGTTATGTAGCCGCTGCGCTAAAAGCTGACTTGAACTTTTTCCCTCTTGTGGTGTTGGTATTTTCATAATTCCTAAAATTAGATTGATAATTATTTTGGAAGCGCTCGAGTTTGTTAATATATTGTTCCAAAAGGGCGATTCTGATACCTTTTGGGAAAATATATAATAACTCGAATAACTGAAAAACAATAATAACTTTTGCTAAATAATTCCTAAAATTAAATTGATAATTATTTTGGGAGCGCTTGAGTTTGTTAATATATTGTTCCAAAAGGGCGGTTCTGATACCTTTTGGGAAAATATATAATAACTCGAATAACTGAAAAACAATAATAACTTTTGCTAAATAATTCCTAAAATTAAATTGATAATTATTTTGGGAGCGCTTGAGTTTGTTAATATATTGTTCCAAAAGGGCGGTTCTGATACCTTTTGGGAAAATATATAATAATTCGAATAATTGAAAAACAATAATACCTTTTGCAAAATAATTCCTAATAATAAAGTATTGAACATTTTTTGTGTACGAGGGTGGGACATCAGAGATAAATCTCAGTCAGCGCCAAGAATACATTGCTGGATTCGGCCAGTGACGGGCTAAGAGCACCAAGATAGTCTAACAAAAAACTGTATAACCATGGCAACCACTACCGTCCCAAAACTCAAGTTTAATGAATATCTAGATCAAAAAATACAGGATAGAGCGGGAGTGGTGCCGAATGGTTTTTTAATTCGATCTAAAAGTTGGTGCGAGAGGAAAAGGCAAATCATCGATCTAAAAACAGACGGAAGAGTGACCTGAAAATCCTGGAGAAATCAACTATTCGTCTTGGCTCAGGAAACCTGATCAGAGCGCGCTCTTCTAAAAAGGTATGCAGAGCCTGTTAAAACGAAATCTTGCATATTGTATTATAGACCAATACCAAATTATGATCAGTAGTACTGAGCGTGAGTATGAATACTTGTTAAATAATTTTCCATCCTAATGAATTAAGGCATACATGAGATATCTGGTACTGTGTTTTATACTAAGGAATTAAGGAATAAGGAATAAGGAATAAGGAATAAAGATAAACGTATCCAGAATGTGTCGAACTACGGATTGACGCATTGGTGGATAAGATTTGACCCACAACTAGATTCCTAAAGGGACCCAGTTTGAACTGAGACCTTTTGCATAAATCCTATTAGGGGAGGTCCTACCCTATAGGTTGCGAGGAGGTAGAAGTTTAACTGTGGCAGAGTTCTAGACATTAGGTGGAGGGAGAGGTATGGTTTTGAGGGACGTCTGGACGCAGATAAACTCGAATCCATGCTTAAAACAGATACATAAGGTGTGTAAAGGAGAAATGAGCAATGAGAGAGAAAGAGAGTTGCGAGGGGAGGGGCTGGAGAGAGCGAAAGTGTGGCTTTTGGAGCGAGGAAAGACTGGAGTTGGCTGGGAACACCACGGGGTGATTATTTGAGAGGTGCCTGTGGGTTTCTGACGAGGGATGAGATGGGTGAGAAAGTAGAGAATATTTACATTTGCATTTTTGGTGATTTGGCAGACGCTCTTGTCCAGAGCGACTTGCAGGAGCGATTGGGGTTGAGTGCCTTGCTCGAGGGCACATCGGCAGATTTTTCGCCTGGTCGGCTCGGGGATTGGAACCGGCGACCTCTCGGTTCTTGGCGCGGCGCTACTGATCACTAAGCTGCCTGCCGCCCCATATGAGTTTAAGGTTGTGGCGTTGTTTGATCATGTGATAAGGTTTAATTTGTAATCGGACCATAACTAAAGTGGTTGTAGAAGTAATGTATAGGTAGGGGAGAGCCAATAGGGGGCTCCATTGAACTATTATGGTTTATTTGGCATTTCAATGGCATAAGGTGAAATCTGTATGCATGAGGGGAATTCGATTATGTATTATTATAGTATTATGGACACTCCGTAATAAATAAACTGAACCAAACAAGACGTTACTACAGCAATAGAGAATAGTTAATGTTGTTACGTTAGTTCTTAAACCCGATGATAGAGGAAAATGCAGAACGCTGTTAGAGTGTGTTTTATTTAGGCTACTAGGGTGTTTGAGACGGAAGGGCTGGCTAGACGGGGGTGATGACGTGGCTGGATGTGCGACGTGAAAGTATTTACTTTGTGAGAATCGTAGATGGTGTGGAGTGACTGGCGATGTCCCTGGTTCGAACACAGGTAGGGACAGTAGACAAAGCTTTCGCAGTGGGGCTATATACCTAGATTACTATGTGGATGTGAAAGGTTGAATTAGATAGCTTAAATAGAAGTATTCTAGAAAAGTCTATGAAAATATGTTATAAGGTTACCATGCGCTCTCCCCGAAGGAGCAAGGGGAGGGTGAGAGACAGTACAGTTCAGATGGTAGGAACATTATTAAATGTATGCTAATCAACGATAGCAAGTATTTGTTTTATTAATTAGGGCATAATCAGAGAGAACAGTTAAATAAATTGAATAGCGAACTGAAATGGTTTAGCGGGAAAATATAAATGTTTGGTACATGTAGCAGAGTTAGGGTAATCAATTAAATAATAATTGTATACGCGAGGAATTTTGAGTGGTTTTATAGATTAGTTATGAGGAATTAGATTGATACTCGTTGGAATGTTGCCAAGGGCTAGGGGAGCAGTAGTGAAGTTAGGCCGTATTTAGGTCATGAAAGTGAGCTACCAAATTAAGGCCTGGCTATTTGTGGTTGTTTTTCAAATTGGGTTTTCAAATAAAAAACAACACACCTAGTATGATGTTTATAAAGCCTTGTTTCAATTTTTGGGGGGTTTTCAGCAGGTCAAGGGTTATAGGTCTTAAAGGTGCACACAGTGAATTTTATGGATTTTTTAGGTTTTGGCTGAGTTTGGGGTATATATGATTTCTTATGAGAATGAATGTCATGAGGACTTAATGAACACTTGGGATAACTAACATTTATGAAATATTTAGAATAATGGTAATTGTTTAGTATACTATGGGATTAAACAGTTCGTTAAATGATTTCAATGGCTTCTGAACTCTGTTTTAACATTCTGGTGTTAATTAATCATCCACACTAGTACATTCTAAAGGCATGAGAGGAAGACTTTAAGATAGTTTATTTTACTAAGTTGAGGGTAATTTATAGTACTGTGAAAATTGTGAAGAAGATTATAATTTGGTAATAATATATTTGATTTGAACCATAAATAACAGAAGAGAGAGTGGAGGAATGGCAATTGGATAATGAAATACCAATATTAACTAAAGTGATTGTTTAGGTAGGTGGTAATATTGACACATGGCCAAATCATGTGTCAAAGAGGGGGATGGTTGGATTAAATATTAAATATATACGAAGGAGAGGACAAAATACTTTATTAAATATATACGAAGGAGAGGACAAAATACTTTAAAAAAAACAACATGTATGATAGTTTATTAACCACACCTGTATGTCAGAGGTTTTGTGCCCCACAGGTGAACTAAAGGAGAAGGTGACCCACTCTATCTAACCAGGAGACTGAATCAGGCCTGGCGGGAAGGGCCCCTACCAAGTACTGCCTTTGCCAGCAGAATAGCTGAGAGATCCATCTGGGTGCATGTCACACACTGTACAAAACCAGCTACACCTGACGAACAAACACAGAGTTAGGAGAAAGATCCGATCACCACTATGGTTCGGGGGTTGCCTCCTTAACGAAGATTCCCTTACCCTGTCTGATCATCCTTGTGTGAGTTCGATAGAAGGTAAAGCAATGGGTTGGCCTCTGGCATCTGACATGTTCTCAGGGCAAGGGTGGGGATTCACAGGTCTCCCGACGGTAGGTAGCTGTCTGATTGTGGGGGCCATATTCCTAACACACACGGACCCTCCTGTTTCAGCCAGAAGTGGTAGTTAACCTAACACAAGTTGAAAAGGCATAGGAGACAGCTAGACGTAGGGAAAGGGGAAATTCTAGAGTAAACCTCTCTGAGGGAGGTAGTGAGACCGGGGCTGTGATAAAGATAGTGCAAAACTATGGACCTGGAGGAAGTAGTACAGGTGGAAACGGGGTATAGAAATCTTAACCTGTGGTTGGAATGGATTCAGTATACGGAAAAAAACTATGTCTAAAGAGGACTGTTTTGCCTGTAGGACAGCCAAACCAGGGATAACAACTACTCCGTTCCCCTTGACAGGCTTTAACTCTCTGTCAGGTTTTTCCTCCATGCAAGCCACCTGGGAATGTGGTGAAAGAGTCTTATGGTAACTTGCACTATCTGTTTCCCCCGATAACAAAGTCATCCCGACCTGGGTTGCCTCAGTTTGAAGTCACAGGGGATTCTTATTATTGTTTTTCTAGGACTAGTAAGGATAGGATACAGGGTAGGGCATCTTAGCTCCTGCTCCCACACAGAGAATGTCACACCTAAAGAGACCATGACTAAATCTCTCCTCTTTGTTGCAGCAAGAGGATTATAGGAGCCAAAACCAGGCCCGTGCTGACATCTGATGGATGTGTGGTGATAACTGATTGTGAACTCACCTACATACGCAAACAATCAAACGTGTCAGAGATTGGTGAGTTGTCACATAGAAAGTAGGACCTCCTCCCGGGATCCTTTGATGAAAGGATATATATTGATGGGATCCACAATCAGATCGCAGCTGGGTTTGAATCAAGTATTTTCTGGTGGTCAAACAATTAATAAAAATGTAGATTGGATAAATTATATTTAATATAACCAGCAAAAGATTTATTAACCACACTCGTGATGCAATAAAGGGATTAGCTGAGCAGACAGCGGCAACTAGCTTAATGACATGGCAGAATAGAATAGCTTTAGATATGCTTTTGGCTGAGCGGGACGGGGTTTGTGTTCTGTTTGGATATATGTGCTGTACTTTCATCTCCAACAATATAGCACCGGACGGGCCCGTGACCAAAGCGCTTGAGTGACCATCACCACGCTGGCGAACGAACTGGTTGAGAACTCTGGTATTGATAGCTCCATAAACGGTTGGTTTGATAACGTATTTGGTAAATGGAAAACTATTGTTGTGACTATTCTGGGTGAAGTTATGGCCTCTATGGGTATACTTGTTCTTTGTGGATGTTGCCTTATTTCCTGGCTGAGTGACTGGTTTGGTGAGTACTCTTCTATGGTGGTTACTGGATTTCTGACCCTAGTAATTGTGTTTTTGCTGTTAATGTGTTGTGCTGCTTGCATCGTCCCCTGTCTCAGGAGGTCAGTGGTAGGAGTGGTGCAGGCGTCAGGTATGATGCTGTTGTTACCGGCCCAGGATGATGCAGGTGACTCTGCTACTGACTCTGAGACCAAGCTGGATGATCCATGTTTTGCCTAGTAAAATACATACACGCATTTATTTTCAGTTCTTGCTCATTTATTACCTTACGTTTTTACTAACCACTGTGATTGTTTATTCTTCCTGATGTGAAGGTAAAGGATTCCTGGGTGGCTGGTAGCCAACTCAGTACATGTTAGGTGTAGGGGAGGAATAGAGGGTTAAAATTATTATTTTTTATTTTCTATTAACATTAAATGTTGTGATTTAATTTCCATATCCTGTTATTCTTAAGGGTGATTATACTCTGTTTAGAGTGACACCATAAAATTGTTGGGTTTTATTTTTTTGGATCTGTATGTGATGAATAGCTTGGAAGGAATGCATTAATGAGGAGCACTATACTGATATGGATTGTTTCACATAACAGGCTGATAAGAACACTCTCTCTTTGTTGTCTGTGAAACTGTCCTTGAACATGGGTACATGGAGTACAGTTTTTGGGGGCTCGTCCTTTTGGGTGCTGACTGTTGTACTATTAATAAAAACGTCGATAGAATTAACTGCATACATTAATGTTAAAATTAGGCAATTGGACACAACAAGGTTTTGAGGCGGTGCATGGCCAGTTGGCTGCAACCTCTCTCATGGCTTTCCAAAATTGTATTGCTGTCGACATGCTCCTGGCTGAAAAAGGAGGAGTATGTGCTATGTTTGGTGAACAATGTTGTACCTTTATTCCCAACAATACAGCCACAGATGGCAGTTTGATAATTGCCCTGGAAGGGTTACGAACTCTTAATGGTAAGATGAAGAGCCACTCAGGGGTGGACACTTCAATGTGGGACTCTTGGATGGATGCGTTTGGTAAATATAAAACGCTTGTTTCTTCTATACTTGTATCCATCTCAATTTTGCTGCAATTCTAGTGCTTTGTGGATGCTGTTGCATTCCATGCATACGGACGCTGACAACCAGGATTATAACCACCGCTATTGATCCACATCCTGCAGATAACGGTCAGATGTTTCCTTTGCTTGCTATTGACGATGCTGACCAAGGATATCTGGATGATGAATAGCATTTAAGCTTTTTGTCACGTCTCTTGTGAGACGTGAGGAGGGGGAATCAAAACTTTATCTTCTGATAAAGTTTTCCCTATTTTGCCAATTACACTGTTAGCTTGTGTCACGTCTTAAGTTTTCCTTCTTTACTGTTACTTGGTCACGTCTCTGGGGAGACGTGAAGAGAGGGATTTGTCGTAGTAAATATATATAATGTTATAGCTTGGTCTGACTAAAATCTTGTGCATGACCCATCTTGTGTTGGGCCTTTGTATTTAATACAATGCACAAAGACTTCTATCTTGTCGGCCTTATCAGCAGGTGGCTATGGACAACACCCACGCCATAGGTCTCTCAGTTCTCCCAACTCACGACTTCTTGCTCTGAGGACATACACACACACACACCCACACACACACACACATACACACACACACACACACACATCATCATTGTTAAACATACACACACATACACACACACACACACACACACACACATACACACGCACACACACACACACATCATCATTGTTAAACATACACACACATACACACACACACACATACGCACACACACACACACACACATCATCATTGTTAAGCACACACACACACAAAAACCCCCTTCTCTTAGGCTGAACATCTGAAGACAGAGAACCCGACTCAGAGCCAATGCAATGGAGGTGACCTCGACCAACTCATCAGGACCAATCAGAAGATCAGAACTACTAGAATCAACCTACTTTATTTTATTGTATAAAATGTCAGCACACAATGTTTAGGGGCTCTCTCTCAGATATCTCCCTACAAGATTGACGAACGGGTCCGTGCACGCTATTCTCAGATATCTTTACCTCTGAATAAACTGCCTTATATTATACAATTATCCACCTTGTCCAAAAGTCTCTACTTGGTCTCCGTTCTCCAGTAAACTTGTTTTATCAACAGTTCATGAGCTCATCAGAGCTTCCTATTTAATTTCGATAATACGGCTTTGTTTCATTCATGTGCTTTTTGGTCGAAACAATTCTTCAAACAATGTTGCTTATGCTGTAGGGTCGTTCAAGTGAAACTTCCCAGTCGGAACTTCCGATAACTCCGAAAGCATGTATACAGGGTCAGTGTGTAAGGATAATAGAAAAGGTCACCCCATACAAAACCAACCAGTCAATATAATCGAGAACTATAATCAGAAATCACGTGATATGTATCAAACAGTGGGGCGCCGTCTGACCCGCTTGTTGGTAACTATTTATATGCTAATTTCTGAACGCAAAAAGCATCAACCATGGCTGTTATTACACCCCGTACAAGTTGGTGGCGTTTTTTTTTTTTTTTTCACATTTATTTAACCAGGTAAGCCAGTTGAGAACAAGTTCTCATTTACAACTGCGACCTGGCCAAGATAAAGCATAGCAGTGCGATAAAAACAACACAGAGTTACATATGGGGTAAAAAAAACATAAAGTCAAAAATACAACAGAAAATATATATACAGTGTGTGCAAATGTAGCAAGTTATGGAGGTAAGGCAATAATTAGGCTATAGTGCAAAATAATTACAATAGTATTAACACTGGAATGCTAGATGTGCAAGAGATTATGTGCAAATAGAGATACTGGGGTGCAAAAGAGCAAAATAAATAACAATATAGGGATGAGGTAGTTGGGTGGGCTAATTTCAGATGGGCTGTGTACAGGTGCAGTGATCGGTAAGGTGCTCTGACAACTGATGCTTAAAGTTAGTGAGGGAGATAAGAGTCTCCAGCTTCAGAGATTTTTGCAATTCGTTCCAGTCATTGGCAGCAGAGAACTGGAAGGAATGGCGGCCAAAGGAGGTGTTGGCTTTGGGAATGACCAGTGAGATATACCTGCTGGAGCGCAGACTACGGATGGGTGCTGCTATGGTGACCAATGAGCTAAGATAAGGCGGGGATTTGCCTAGCAGTGATTTATAGATGGCCTGGAGCCAGTGGGTTTGACGACCGAACATGTAGTGAGGACCAGCCAACAAGAGCGTACAGGTCACAGTGGTGGGTAGTGTATGGGGCTTTGGAGACAAAACGGATGGCACTGTGATAGACTACATCCAATTTGCTGAGTAGAGTGTTGGAGGCTATTTTGTAAATGACATCGCCGAAGTCAAGGATCGGTAGGATAGTCAGTTTTACGAGGGCATGTTTGGCAGCATGAGTGAAGGAGGCTTTGTTGCGAAATAGGAAGCCAATTCTAGATTTAACTTTGGATTGGAGATTCTTTATGTGAGTCTGGAAGGAGAGTTTACAGTCTAACCAGACACCTAGGTATTTGTAGTTGTCCACATACTCTATGTCAGACCCGTCGAGAGTGGTGATTCTAGTCGGGTGGGCGGGTGCCAGCAGCGTTCGATTGAAAAGCATGCATTTAGTTTTACTAGTGTTTAAGAGCAGTTGGAGGCTACTGAAGGAGTGTTGTATGGCATTGAAGCTCGTTTGGAGGTTTGTTAACACAGTGTCCAATGAAGGGCCAGATGTATACAAAATGGTGTCGTCTGCGTAGAGGTGGATCTGAGAGTCACCAGCAGCAAGAGCGACATCATTGATATACACAGAGAAAAGTGTCGGCCCAAGAATTGAACCCTGTGGCACCCCCATAGAGACTGCCATAGGTCCAGACAACAGGCCCTCCGATTTGACACACTGAACTCTATCTGAGAAGTAGTTGGTGAACCAGGCGAGGCAGTCATTTGAGAAACCAAGGCTATTTAGTCTGCCAATAAGAATGCAGTGGTTGACAGAGTCGAAAGCCTTGGCCAGGTCGATGAAGACGGCTGCACAGTACTGTCTATTATCAATCGCGGTTATAATATCGTTTAGGACCTTGAGCGTGGCTGAAATGCACCCATGACCAGCTCGGAAACTGGATTGCATAGCGGAGAAGGTATGGCGGTAATGACAATTTGTATTGCTTTTTTATTGTGCTGTAACTAAAACTAAAAAAAGATCTTCTGACATTTTTCCCAGCTAGCAAGGATGTCAAATACACAGTGAGAGAGGTACGGACATGGAGAGGGGGAAACATTAGGGATGTAACGATTCACTGATAGGTATTGGACCCCGGTTCAATGACTGCCCAGAATCGGCCCATTCTGTCTGCCAGAACTAAGTCGATACTGCAGGTGTATACTGCAGAAGTGTCCCGATGCAAATTCATATTAATATTATCCATCCACCCCCCTGATAGTTTTCAATTCAGTTGCATTATACTATATCAAAATACAAAAACAGCTGTAAACTAACAGTAGGGAACATAGCCCTTAGCCACACATCCACCACAGCAGTGTCCCCTTATACACATACACACACACACATATAATAAAAATACAATATAAACTACAGCCTCAGATCAAAGCAATTCATACAACAAATCACAGGGTAGGAAGTAGGGAGCAGAGCCCCATCCACAACAGCACACATATTCAGTCAGAGAGGAGTCACATGTTTAGGCCCGGGAAATTAGGGTTGGTCACAGCTCTGAGATGGACCGGACTAAAAGAGAGAGAAGATGTTGCAGCATGTGCTGCTGGACAAGAGCGCTGACGTTAATGCCCCACCTCAGCCTCCATGAGAGGAGTTTGACCAGTCAGAGAGAACGTATGGGTCAGTGAAGTACTGCACCACACAGTCGGACACCATACCCAATTCCTAATGTCTTTGACTCTAGCCCAGAGAACATAACATGTCAGGTTCAGCCGATGAAGGCTGCTCTCACCTTGTCACGGTGCTCCACGTTGGCAGGCCAGGGTCAGTGCTGTGTTGCAGTTGGTCTCGATCTGAGTGTTGTAGTCTGAGCCCATGTCCAGCAGCAGCTTGACCGCAGGGACGTGACCATTCATGGCAGCCATCAGAGAGATACCCAGTGTACTTCTAGTCCTGAAAGGAAGCAAATACACAGTGAGAGAGGTACGGACATGGAGAAGGGGAAACATTAGGGATGTAACGATTCACTGATAGGTATTGGTCCCCGGTTCAAATGTTTAAGATATGAGTGCATCGGTCCCCAGGACCCCAAACTGATCCAAATGTAACATGCATCGGTCAGAAAATCGATTCAAACGTTACGAATCGCCGGTTCACTAAATGTTTTTGTTCAAATTCCTTTCTTTCTACCTTCCTAAAATACATCATTTATCATTCATTTCTATTGGGCACAACATCAATCAATCAAATGTATTTATAAAGCCCTTTTTACATCAGCAGATGTCACAAAGTGCTATACAGAAACCCAGCCTAAAACCCCAAACAGCAAGTGTAACAGTGTTGCTTCCGTCCCTCTCCTCGCCCCTACCTGGGCTTGAACCAGGGACCCTCTGCACACATCGACAACAGTCACCCTCTAAGCACCGTTACCCGTCGCTCCACAAAAGCCGCGGCCCTTGCAGAGCAAGGGAAACAACTACTTCAATGTCTCAAAGGGAGTGACATCACCGATTGAAATGCTACTAGCGCACACCGCTAACTAGCTAGCCATTTCACACCGGTTACACTCACCCCCCTTTTGACCTCCTCCTTTTCCGCAGCAACCAGTGATCCGGGTCACGGCACCAATGTAACAGTGTTGCTTCCGTTACCTGTCGCTCCACAAAAGCTGTGGCCCTTGCAGAGCAAGGCAAACAACTACTTCAAGGTCTCAGAGCGAGTGACGTCACCGATTGAAATGCTACTAGCGCGCACCGTTAACTAGCTAGCCATTTCACACCGGTTACACAAGCAAAGCAGATGTAGAAGCACGATGGCTATGAAAAACTCCCTAGAAAGGCAGGAACCTAGGAAGAAACCTAGAGAGGAACCAGGCTCTGAGGGGTGGCCAGTCCTCTTCTGGCTGTGCCGGGTGGAGATTATAAGAGTACATGGCCATTTAAGGCCAGATTGTTCTTCAAGATGTTCAAACGTTCATAGATGACCAGCAGGGTCAAATAATAATCACAGTGGTTGTAGAGGGTGCAACAGGTCAGTACCTCAGGAGTAAATGTCAGTTGGCTTTTCATAGCCGAGCATTAAGAGGTCGAGGCAGCAGGTGCGGTAGGGAAAGAGAGTCGAAAACAGCAGGTCCGGGACAAGGTAGCACGTCCGGTGAACATGTCAGGGTTCTAAATCCAAGATGGCATAGCAGTGCGGTCATGTTCTTTGTTGTGTGTCTGTGTAAATAGCCTGTTTTTTTTTTTTTTCGTACATATTTCCCTATCACACTTTTCATCCTTCTACAAAATATACTTTCCTGCAACCCGCCTCACTCAATGTGGAACGGATTCTATTATTGACTTACCTTTTATCTAGAATCTCCAGTTGATACCAACTAGCCAGCTAACTAGCTACTTGCTATTAGCCACCGTTAGCGGTTTTCACCCAGAACATCAGATTTTCTGCCGGAATAACTAAATCACTGGACATTAACACCGGATCGCAACTAGCTAGCCGCAACCGAATTGGATGTTACTGTTTGGCTAATCACCACTGCCCCTGAAGCAAGCACCAGTTAGCCTTGAGCCAGGCCCATATCCCGGCTATCTACCTCTCTGTCTACCGGACGGGAGTAGCCAGCTAACTAGCTACTTGCCATTAGCCACCGCTAGCGGTTTCTCACCATTGTCTGTGGCCTGCATTAACTACCAGCCAGCTCTAGCCTGGACTATTATCGGCCAGTCTGCACTGTCTGCACAGCGCGTTATCGACCCAGAACATATCGTTTTTTCTGCCGGAATCACTGATTCACTGGACCTTTAACACCGGATCATCGTAGCTAGATAGCTGCAATCGAATGGACGTTGTTGTTGGCTAATCAGCCTCGAGCTAGCCGCGAGCCAGGCCCTTCTCCCGGCTATCTACCTCTCTGTCAACCGGACGGGACCTCCTAGTGTTGACACGGAGCCCCGCCGATCCAACACGACTGGTCTGCCGACGAAATCGTCTGATGTGATTACATCAGGTTTCCCGCTACAACGTCGACCACGAAGATCCATCTGCTAGCCCCGGCCTGCTAGCACACGCTAGCCGTGGCCTCTTGCTTGCTAGTGCTATAGCAGCCCCCGAACTACCTCCGAACTCTCCTATTGCTGTTCACCGGACCTTATGATAACTCAGCTATACAGCTGATGCCTGCTGGACTGTTCCTTTATACGGTACCGCATCCTGTTTATGTTTAGCCTCAGCCCAAACTTTGTTGCCATTACCAGCTGTTGTCTTTGCTCTCGAATAACACCTGTGATTGCTTTATGCTTCTCTCCCATTTCAATATGCCTTGCTTATTGCTGTTTCGGTTATTTCTTATTGTACTATTTCACTGTAGATCCCCCAGCCCAGCTCAACCTGCCATAGATAGCTCCTTTGTCCCACCCCCCATACACACAGAGACCGACTCAATCGGTGCCTCCAGTGATGCTATCTCTTTCATCGTTACCCAACGCTTAGGTTTACCTCCACTGTACTCATATCCTTCCATATCCTTTTCTGTACATAATGCCCTGAATCTATTCTACAACGCCCGGAAACCTGCCCCTTTTTTTCTCTGTACCCAACGCACTAGAAGACCAGTACTTAAATCCTTTAGCCGTATCCTTATTCTACTCCTCCTCTGTTCCTCTGGTGGTGTAGAGGTGAACCCAGGCCCTATAGCCCCCAGTATCACTCCTACTTCCCAGGCGTTATCATTTGTTGACTTCTGTAACCGTAAAAGCATTGGTTTCTTGAACGTTAACATCAGAAGTCTCCTCCCTAAGTTTGAGTTATTCACTGCGTTAGCACACTCCGCCAACCCTGAAGTCCTAGCAGTGTCTAAATCCTGGCTTAGGAAGGCCACCAAAAATTCAGAATTTTCCATTCCCAACTACCACATTTTCCGTCTCGATAGAACTGCCAAAGGGGGTGGGGTTGCAATCTACTGTAGAGATAGCCTGCAGAGCTCTATCGTACTATCCAGGTATGTGCCCAAACAGTTTGAGCTTCTACTTCTAAAAATCCACCTTTCCATAAATAAGTCTCTCACTGTTGCCGCTTGCTACAGACCCCCCTCAGCCCCGAGCTGTGCCCTGGACACCATATGTGTGTACAATCTAAACTAGATGCCCTCAATCTCACACAAATTATCAACGAACCTACCAGGTACAACCCTAAATCTGTAAACATGGGCACCCTCATAGATATCATCCTGACAAATTGACCCTCTAAAAACACCTCCGCTGTCTTCAACCAGGATCTCAGCGATCACTGCCTTATTGCCTGCGTCCATAATGGGTCCGCGGTCAAACGACCACCCCTCATCACTGTCAAACGCTCCCTAAAACACTTTAGCGAGCAGGCCTTTCTAATTGACCTGGCCCGGGTATCCTGGATGGATATTGACCTCATTCCGTCAGTAGAGGATGCCTGATTGTTCTTTAAAAGTGATTTCCGCTCAATCTTAAATAAGCATGCCCCATTCAAAAAATTCAGAACTAAGAACAGATATAGCCCCTGGTTGTCCTCAGACTTGACTGCCCTTGACCAGCACAAAAAATATCCTGTGGCGTACTGCATTAGCATCGAATAGCCCCCGCGATATGCAACTTTTCAGGGAAGTTAGGAACCAATATACACAAGCAGTTAGGAAAGCAAAGGCTAGCTTTTTCAAACAGAAATGTGCATCCTGTAGCTCTAACTCCAAAAGGTTTTGAGACACTGTAAAGTCCATGGAGAATAAGAGCACCTCCTCCCAGCTGCCCACTGCACTGAGGATAGGAAACACTATCACCACCGATAAATCTACAATAATCGAGAATTTCAACAAGCATTTTGCTACGGCTGGCCATGCTTTTCACCTGGCTACCACTACCCCGTCCACCAGCTCTGCACCCTCCGCTGCAACTTGCCCATGCCCCCCCGCTTCTCCTTCACACAAATTCAGACAGCTGATGTTCTGAAAGAGCTGCAAAATCTGGACCCCTTCAAATCATCTGGGCTAGACAATCTGGACCCTTTCTTTCTAAAACTAGTCGCCGAAATTGTCGCAACCCCTATTACTAGCCTGTTCAACTTGTCTTTCGTAACGTCTGAAATCCCCAGAGATTGGAAAGCTGCCATGGTCATACCCCTCTTCAAAGGGGGTGACAGTCTAGATCCAAACTGTTACAGAACTATATCCATCCTGCCCTGCCTTTCGAAAGTTTTTGAAAGCCAAGTTATCAAACAGGTCACCGACCATTTCGAATCCCACCGTACCTTCTCCGCTATGCAATCCGGTTTCCGAGCTGGTCATGGGTGCACCTCAGCCACGCTCAAGGTGCTAAACGATATTATAACTGCGATCGATAATAGACAGTACTGTGCAGCCGTCTTCATCAACCTGGCCAAGGCTTTCGACTCTGTCAACCACCGCATTCTTATTGGCAGACTAAATAGCCTTGGTTTCTCAAATGACTGCCTCGCCTGGTTCACCAACTACTTCTCAGATAGAGTTCTATGTGTCAAATCGGAGGGCCTGTTGTCTGGACTTATGGCAGTCTCTATGGGGGTGCCACAGGGTTCAATTCTTGGGCCGACTCTTTTCTCCGTGAATATCAATGATGTCGCTCTTGCTGCTGGTGACTCTTAGATCCACCTCTACGCAGACAACACCATTTTGTATACATCTATATCCACGTCTATCACCCATACTACCGACGCCACAATGCAGGAGGCCAGGAGTATGGGGGTGTTGTCTCTGGGCCTCTCCTCTGTGTCATACAGCCGGGACAGTGTGTCTGCCTTCACGTTCTTCATACCCGGAATGTATGACAGTGTAAAATCAAACCGGGTGAAGAATAGGGCCCACCTGGCCTGGCGAGGATTCAGCCTCCTCACTGCCCGGATGTACTCTAGGTTATGGTGGTCCGTCCAGACGAGGAAAGGGTGTTTTGCCTCGGACAACAGCCAACAGCTCCCGATCACCAACGTCGAAATTCTGCTCCGCCAGGCTGAGCTTCTTAGAGAAGAAGGCAGAGGGGCGGAGCTTGGGTGGCGTACCCGAGCATTGAGACAGGACAGCTCCTACCCCAACCTCGGATGCATCCACCTCCACTACGAATGGTACTGATGAATCGGGGTAGGCCGGTACTGGGGCTGAGGTGAACAGACCCTGCAGTTTGCTGAAGGCCAGGTCAGCCTCAGCAGACCATCGGAGCCGGGATGGCCCACCCTTCAACAGGGAGGTAATGGGAGCTGCGACCTTGCCAAAGCCCCGGATAAACCTCAGATAGTAGTTGGCAAAGCCAAGGAAGCGCTGCACCTCCTTAACCGTGGATGGAGTCTGCCAATTACGCACGGCTGAAATGCGATCTCCCTCCATCTCCACACCTGAGGTGGAAATGCGGTATCCAAGGAAGGAGACAGACTGCTGGAAAAACATACACTTCTCTGCCTTAGCATAAAGGTCATTTTCCAACAGTCGGGCCAGCACCTTGCGAACCAGGGACACATGCTCGGCGCGCGTAGCGGAATACACCAGGATGTCATCGATGTAGACCACTACACTGCGACTAAGCATGTCCCGAAACACCTCGTTAACAAAGGACTGGAAAACTGAGGGAGCATTCATCAAACCATAGGGCATCACCAGGTATTCATAATGCCCCGTGGTTGTGCTGAATGCTGTCTTCCACTCATCTCCCTCTCGGATACGCACCAGGTTGTACACACTCCTGAGATCTAATTTGGTGAAGAAGCGCACCCCATGCATTGATTCAATCACCGAAAGAATAAGTGGGAGAGGATAACTAAATCTTATTGTCTCCCTGTTCAGTGGTCGATAATCAATGCACGGGCGCAGACCTCCGTCCTTCTTCTTCACAAAGAAGAAACTCGAGGAGGCGGGAGAAGTGGAGGGACGTATATACCCCTGGCGCAGGGACTCGGTGACATATGTTTCCATAGCCACCGTTTCAGCCTGTGACAGGGGGTATATACAGTGGGGAGAACAAGTATTTGATACACTGCCGATTTTGCAGGTTTTCCTACTTACAAAGCATGTAGAGGTCTGTAATTTTTATCATAGGTACACTTCAACTGTGAGAGACGGAAAAATCCAGAAAATCACATTGTATGATTTTTAAGTAATTAATTTGCATTTTATTGCATGACATAAGTATTATGATCACCTACCAACCAGTAAGAATTCCGGCTCTCACAGACCTGTTAGTTTTTCTTTAATAAGCCCTCCTGTTCTCCACTCATTACCTGTATTAACTGCACCTGTTTGAACTCGTTACCTGTATAAAATACATCTGTCCACACAATCAAACAGACTCCAACCTCTCCACAATGACCAAGACCAGAGAGCTGTGTAAGGACATCAGGGATAAAATTGTAGACCTGCACAAGGCTGGGATGGTCTACAGGACAATAGGCAAGCAGCTTGGTGAGAAGGCAACAACTGTTGGCACAATTATTAGAACATGGAAGAAGTTCAAGATGACGGTCAATCCCCCTCGGTCTGGGGCTCCATGCAAGATCTCACCTCGTGGGGCATCAATGATCATGAGGAAGGTGAGGGATCAGCCCAAAACTACACGGCAGGACCTGGCCAATGACCTGAAGAGAGCTGGGACCACAGTCTCAAAGTCTCAAAGAAAACCATTAGTAACACACTACGCCGTCATGGATTAAAATCCTGCAGGGCACGCAAGGTCCCCCTGCTCAAGCCAGCGCATGTCCAGGCCCGTCTGAAGTTTGCCAATGACCATCTGGATGATCCAGAGGAGGAATGGGAGAAGGTCATGTGGTCTGATGAGACAAAAATAGAGCTTTTTGGTCTAAACTCCACTCGCCGTGTTTGGAGGAAGAAGAAGGATGAGTACAACCCCAAGAACACCATCCCAACCGTGAAGCATGGAGGTGGAAACATCATTCTTTGGGGATGCTTTTCTGCAAAGGGGACAGGACGACTGCACCGTATTGAGGGGAGGATGGATGGGGCCATGTATCGCGAGATCTTGGCCAACAACCTCCTTCCCTCAGTAAGAGCATTGAAGATGGGTCGTGGCTGGGTCTTCCAGCATGACAACGACCCGAAACACACAGCCCAGGCAACTAAGGAGTGGCTCCGTAAGAAGCATCTCAAGGTCCTGGAGTGGCCTAGCCAGTCTCCAGACCTGAACCCAATAGAAAATCTTTGGAGGTAGCTGAAAGTCTGTATTGCCAAGCGACAGCCCCGAAACCTGAAGGGTCTGTATGGAGGAGTGGGCCAAAATCCCTGCTGCAGTGTGTGCAAACCTGGTCAAGACCTACAGGAAACGTATGATCTCTGTAATTGCAAACAAAGGTTTCTGTACCAAATATTAAGTTCTGCTTTTCTGATGTATCAAATACTTATGTCATGCAATAAAATGCAAATGAATTACTTAAAAATCATACAATGTGATTTTCTGGATTTTTGTTTTAGATTCCGTCTCTCACAGTTGAAGTGTACCTATGATAAAAATGACAGACCTCTACATGCTTTGTAAGTAGGAAAACCTGCAAAATCGGCAGTGTATCAAATACTTGTTCTCCCCACTGTATGACTCCTGGGAGGTAGAGCGTCTACCCGGAGGTTTATCGCACAATCCCCCGTCCGATGAGGTGGTAATTTAGTCAACTGCATTTTAGAAAACGCTTGCGCCAGATCGAGGTATTCAGGGGGAATGTGCATGGTGGAGGTACTGTCTGGACTTTCCACCGTGGTTGCACCAACGGAAACATCTAGACACCCTCTGTGAGCCCTCTGCAGCCATGAGAAGGTGGGGTTGTGGAGTGCTAGCCAAGGGATACCTAATACCACAGGGAAAGCAGGAGATTCAATAATCAAAAAAATTACCTGCTCAAAATGAGTCTCCTGGGTGATCATGGTGACTGGTATCGTGACCCTATTGGTCGACTATCGAGTGCTCTGATGGGGAGTGGAATGGATAGGGGAACCAATGTTATGCCTTTACGGCGTGCGAATGCCCTGTCCATAAAGTTCCCAGCTGTGCCTGAATCGACTAGCGCCTTACACTGGAGAACTACCATAAGATCGGGAAAGTGGATAGGTAGGGTACAGTGTGCAGCAGAGGGCTCTGAACAAGTGTGGGTGTTCGAAAGCTGGGGTGATGCGTGAGTGCCCTGCCTGCCGCCTCCCGGCCCAAAAGAACGTTGACTACAACATGTGGTGTATTGTCCCTTCATGCCACCAGAGTGGCACTGTCGCTGTCATCCTCCGCTCTCTCGGCCGGCGGCTCCACCCAGCTCCATCGGCTCGGGATCCGAGTCGTCCGGGGTGGAAACGGGCAGACCCCTACCAGGACGTCCTCTGGCTGCCAGCAGGTTGTCCAAACGAATGGCCATGTCCACCAGTTTGTTGAAGGACAACATGGTGTAACGGCAGGCTAGCTCCCGTCGGACGTCCTCCCGCAGATGGCACCGGTAATGGTCGATCAGGGCTTGCTCATTCCACCCGGACCCCGCTGCCAGCGTCCGAAACTCCAATGCGAAGTCCTGCGCGGTCCTCGTCCCCTGCCTCAGATGGACCAGTCGCTCACCTGCCTCTCTAGCCTCGGGCAGGTGAAAACCGCCCGAAAGAGGAGAGCAAACTCCCTGTAGTCCTCCAACACGGCTCTTCCTTCGTTCCACACCGTGTTGGCCCACTCCAGGGCTTTCCCACAGAGGCAGGAAACGAGGACGGACACCTTCTCCTGCTCCGGCCTGATGCTGGCGAAGTAATGCTCCAATGGGAGGAGGAATCCCTGGCACAGCGCCGTCGTCCCATCAAATGCCCGTGGTCGGGATATCTAGATCCCTCCAGGTGCTGGGGTGTAGGTGGCTGGTTCCGGTTGGCCAGCTGGTCTCGACAGATCGGGTTCTCTCCTCTCCAGGCGTTGGACGACCTGAAGAACCCGATCCATCGCTTTCCCCAAGCTGGCCAGCATCGTGGAATGCTCCTGGACCCGTGCCACGACTCCAGGCATGCGCTCTTCTCCCGCTGACTCCATATTCGGGTGGGTGATTCTGTGATGAGGTGGAGTCAGGCGCAGGAGGGTAAATCACAGAATAACAGGCTTTAATCCACAAAATGCAGGTTTACGCAGAACTGCGTCAAACACACTCAAGGGCACGAAAACAGGTGCACTGGAAAATACAAGGCACACGGGAAAATACTCCCGTCGAACAAAATACACGAGCTCCACCGAGCTTCACTAACCTTCACAATAAACAATCACTCACAAGGACAAGGGGGCAGAGGCAACACTTATACACAGACTAATTAGGGGATTAGAACCAGGTGTGTGTGATAACGAGACAAGACAATTGTGATGATGATTGGGGCGGCAGTGGTTAGTACTCCGGTGACGACGAACGCCAAAGCCTGCCCGAACAAGGAGGGGAGGCAGCCTTGGCCGAAGTCGTGACACACACCTGTCAGGTGGATGGATTATCTTGGCAAATGAGAAATGCTCTCTAACAGGGATATAAACAAATTTGTGCAAAAAAATTGAGAAATAAGCTTTCTTTTTCCTTTTTTCCTTTTTATTTTTTACATTCCAAAAATAAAAATAAACATATACACACGAATGAAAACTTACAGACACATATAAACAATGACTACATCTCATCTGCCCATTTCAATGATAAATCATTAGATTTTTCCATTGTGTCAATGATGGGGGATTGATTGACTTCCAATTTTTTTGTATACGTTTTTTCAAAATGAGTGATGAGAAAAGAATCGTCCAGCCCATTGGGTATCTCACTACACTCCCATATGTAATGTGTTGAAATATGCAGACAGATGGATTAAAAGTACATTTATGTTGTAATACTTTTGACAGCCAATTTTCTAGCTCCGCCCACAACTTCTGAACTTTATAGTATGAAAAATGTATGCACTCACTAACTGTAAGTCGCTCTGGATAAGAGCGTCTGCTAAATGACTAAAATGTTTTTAAAAAATAGCATTCCCAAAAAGCATGGATTATTGAGTCATTATTAGTTTTAAACTTGAGACATTACTCTGCCGTTGTGCTGTAGAATTTGTGAATTTTGTCTTTTGTATAATAAATTCTATACATTATACATGGATTAAGCATACATTTTTGTTAACTGTAATTTCGTTAGTTATGCTCCAACTTTCCCTCCATTTTATGCCAACATCTGTTTGTTTTTTAATCTTGGTTCCAATAGTAATATTTTTTTATTGTCAGTTGGATATGCTCTCTGCAAGGTTTTGTAGATATTTTCTATCGTATTGTCACGTTCGTTGAATGACGGGTCAGACCAAGGTGCAGCGTGATATACGTACATGTTTATTTTAACTGAATAAACACCACAACAAAACAATAAACGAAACGTGACGTCCAAGGTCTCTCTCACACCACACCATACCATACCATACCATACCATACCATACCATACCATACCATACCATACCATACCATACCATACCATACCATACCATACCATACCATACCATACCATACCATACCATACCATACCATACCATACCATACCAGGAACAAGATCCCACAACTAGACTGTGCCAATAGGCTGCTTAAGTATGGTCCCCAATCAGAGACAATGAGCGACAGCTGCCTCTGATTGGGAACCACACCGGCCAACATAGATCCACACATACTAGAATATACAACATAGAACATACACAACAAAGAATATACACACCCTGACTCAACATATAAGCGTCCCCTGAGTCAGGGCGTGACACGTATGAACATCCTTTTCTGACTCAAATAAGATTCCCTCAAGGTTGCTTTGATGTGCAAAAGATTTCAAATTGAAATGTTGTGATACAGTATGTAACTTTTAAGTTTCATTAGTCAGTCCAAAATTACTTTATAATTCTGTAATGGAAATACATGTATTTCCTGATACCAAGTCATTTACAGTTTCTATGCCTTTAGTTTTCCATGTGGGCCAATTTATTGATGAATTCTGAAAAGCTATCCAAGGATTATTCCATAAGGTTGTGTTTCTAGGGAGTGATATTGGTTCTTATAAATTACGTTTCATTTTCTTTCATATCGTTATAGTGTTCTTAACTAGGAAGTTGTTAATGTTCTTAGATTTATCCTTTGAAAATAGACACGTAAAAATATTCTGGGGATGAGCATGTGCATCTTCAATATGTACCCATTGTTAATCTTTAGTGCATTTAACGATATGTCGCAAGTAAAAGCCTTGGGTAGCGAGTTGATACAATTCCAAGTCTGGAAGGTTAAAACCACCCTCAGACTTAGGAAGATGTAAAACTTTTCATCTGTTATGACCGAGTATACTTTTTTAAAGAATGTCTTCGGTGGGGTAATTGGAATTACTGAAAATAGATACAAAAACTTTAGCAGCCATTCTATTCTAAAGATATTTTTATACGCTTTTTATGCGTATGGAACATTTCGGGGATCTTTTATTTCGGCTAATAATAATTAATAATAATTAGTGATTTAGCAGACGCTCTTATCCAGAGCGACTTACACTTTACATGTTGCGTTTATATTTTTGTTCAATGTATTCAGCTAATCATCTCGGATAGACAGTGCACAGCTCCAGTGAACTGTAGAAACTAGTACCGCCCCCGTGTTGAAAAGCCTGCCTTCGAGGGTGGGAACACAATTGGACAAGGAAGAAGGGATCCTGTCAGGCCAGGAAAAATGTGTCAACCTAGATATCCTGCAAATCCAATGGCTCTATTGAACAAGGACAACCATATCTACTCGCTGCTAGCATGATCGTGCAATCGGCAAAACACAAAGACCACAATAATTGCTACAAAACATGACTCCATAAAACATTTTTTATCAGACAGCAGGCTCAATCAACCAATGTTGTCATTGGTTGAACACTCCTGAAAAACCTTTCATCACTCATAATTATGTTGGGACACTGGAAAAAACAGGCCAAATAATGTCTAGAGGTGACGTTTCCCTTTAAGGCTTCGGCCCACCACCTATAGCTATACTTTGTAGAAATCATGCCTTGATAATATTTAGACATTTTTGCTACCATTCCAAATATGTTCATTTTGTTTTTATATTATTACTAAGTTCATGGTGTGTAGCTGTCACGTTGTATAATGGTTTGAAGACAGGCGCAGGAATACGTATTAGGGGTTTTATTACTCCACCCAACACAAACACGGATATATATACAAAAGGGATGTAACCCAAACAAAGAGCGAGGCGTAACCTCTACACCAGGGGTGTCAAACTCATTTTAGCTCAGGGGCCACATGGAGGAAAATCTATTCCCAAGTGGGCCGGACCGGTAAAATCATGGTATATATAACTTAAAAACAACAACTTCAGATTGTTTTCTTTGTTTTAATACTATCAACATAAAACATAAAGCTGGAGCCTGAGGACAGTGTGTCCAAAATAGTACAAGCACAACATCACTATTAATCATAAAACACCTGAAGTTTATTTGAAAATTCTAAAGAAAAAGAACACACAAACACACAATGCCTCAGTGATTCACAGAAGTATATCACAGATCACAGAACTATATCAGGGTGTCATTTCTCAGGCAGAAATGTAGATACAAATAATGAAATCCTGTTCCCCAAACAAGTGCAAGAACCACAGAGTCAAGAATAGGTTAAATATACAAATAAAATAAAATCAATTAAAAACAATAGCACATCAACATAAAAACATATAAACATAAAGCTGGAGCCTGAGGACAGTGTGTCCAAAAGCACAACATCAATATTAATCATAAAACACCTCAAGTTATTTGAAATTCTGAGGACAAACAACACACAAACACACAATGCCTCAGTGATTCACAGAAGTATATCACAGATCACAGAACTATATCAGGGTGTCTCATGCAGCACTTTAAGTGGGGTTGCATAGTTTATTTGACTCCTGATACCTGGCATCTTTTAGCTTTCACCAGCGCATCAATATCAGGCGTCACATCCTGAGTGGCAGCCAACTTCAGGATGGGATTCAAGTGCTTGTGCGTGAGCCTTGAGCGCAGCTTTGTTTTATTCATGACGTTATCCATCTTTAATGACTTGCACCACAAAGCCTCCTGGTGCAAAATACAGTGAAAAGTCCAAAAATCACGTCCTCCATTTGCAGATTGCACTTTCTCTCTGAACTTTGTCACAACGCTGCTTTTTTCCCGATAATTGAGGGCGCACCATTTGTAGCCAGGCTGACAGCGCAGGACCAGTCCACTCCGACCCTGTCCAGCGCGCCGACGAGTGCAGTGAAAATATCAGCTGCTGTCGTTGTATCTGTCATCGGCACCAACTCCACGAACTCCTCGGTGACGGTCAATGTGTCATCAACTCCGCGGATGAAAATGGCCAGTTGTGCAACATCTGTAATGTCCGTGCTTTCATCAATTGCAACCGAAAACGCAATAAATGACTTTACTTTTTGCTTCAACTGGCTGTCCAAATCCACTGAAAGATCGGAAATCCTGTCTGCAACTGTGTTTCTTGTCAGGCTGATATTTGCAAAAGCCTGGTGCTCTTCTGGGCACACAATCTCTGCTGCCTTCATCATGCATGTTTTTACAAATTCACCCTCACTAAATGGTTTTGAAGCCACTGCGATTTCATTAGCAATGAGGTAGCTAGCTTTCACTGCAGCGTCACTGATGTCTCGGCTGTGAGTAAACACAGACTGCTGTTTCTTCAGACCCACCAACAGTTCATTCATCTTCTCTCTTCTACGCTGTCCTTGAAAGTTGTCATATTTGTCGGCATGAAGACTCACATAGTGGCGACGAAGGTTATATTCTTTCAGCACTGCAACATGCTGTGAACACACCAAACATACAGCTTTCCCATTCAATTCCGTGAATAAATAGAAGGATGACAATTTTTCTTGGAACACTCTGCACTCTGCGTCCACTTTTCTCTTTTTTGACAGAGACATATTGGGGCAATGAGGGTGCCAAAGCACATAATGTTAAAAGTAGAAGCCGTAATAAATATCGCGGGCAAAACAAAGTAGCTCATCCGGACTGGCTGCACTTGCTTGACCTATTTGCTCTGCCCCGGTATAAACAGTTTGCTTGCTTAACACAATTGCTATTGCGCCATCCAGTGGACGCAATTGGAACAGCAGTTTCTTTTATTGAAAAATTGCAGCTCATTTTTATACTTTACAAAATCATCTCGCGGGCCAGATTAAACCCGTTTGCGGGCCTGATCCGGCCCGCGGGCCGGACGTTTGACACCCCTGCTCTACACAATACATGGGACGAGACCCGTAAACAACAAGAGCACAATACACGGTACGCATGAGACCAACGGACATGGGACAATAATCGACAAGAACAATGGGGAACAGAGGGCACATATATACACATACTAACCAGGGGGAATGGGAACCAGGTGTGCGTAATGAGACAACACAGTCTGGGGTTGGTGGTAATGATCCATGTCAGTGACGCCTAGAAAGCCGGTGACATGAACAGAATGAGCAGCAGTACCAGGGGATCTGTGACAGTAGCTAACCCACAGACTTGGCTATATTTAGCCACTCCTACATTGTCTGGCTAGCTAGTGTACATAATAGCAACTGTTGCTAGATAAAATTAGCTAGCTAATTCCTCTCGTCTTGAGAGTCTTGAGTCTGAGTCTGTAGCTCAGCTGGTAGAGCACGGCGCTTATAACGCCAAGGTAGTGGGTTCGATCCCCGGGACCACCCATACACAAAAAAAAAAAAAAAAAAAAAATGTATGCACGCATGACTGTAAGTCGCTTTGGATAAAAGCGTCTGCTAAATGGCATATTATTATTATTATTATTATAAGAACAGTAGTACAAATGCTCTATGCTCTCGCAGCCAGTCAATAACAACAATAATACTTTGTTATACAGTACCAGTCAAAAGTTTGGACACACCTACTCATTCAAAGGTTTTCTTTATTTTTACTATTTTCTACATTGTAGAATAATATTGAAGACATCAAAACTATGAAATAACACATATGGAATCATGTAGTAACCAAAAAAGTGTTAAACAAATCAAAATATACAGTGGGGAGAACAAGTATTTGATACTTTTATTTTTATTTTATTTCACCTTTATTTAACCAGGTAAGCCAGTTGAGAACAAGTTCTCATTTACAACTGCGACCTGGCCAAGATAAAGCAAAGCAGTGCGATAAAAACAACACAGAGTTACATATGGGGTAAAAAAAACATAAAGTCAAAAATACAACAGAAAATATATATACAGTGTGTGCATGGATACACTGCCGATTTTGCAGGTTTTCCTACTTACAAAGCATGTAGAGGTCTGTAATTTTTATCATAGGTACACTCCAACTGTGAGAGACGGAATATAAAACAAAAATCCAGAAAATCACATTGTATGATTTTTAAGTAATTCATTTGCATTTTATTGCATGACATAAGTATTTGATACATCAGAAAAGCAGAACTTAATATTTGGTACAGAAACCTTTGTTTGTAATTACAGAGATCATATGTTTCCTGTAGGTCTTGACCAGGTTTGCACACACTGCAGCAGGGATTTTGGCCCACTCCTCCATACAGACCTTCTCCAGATCCTTCAGGTTTCGGGGCTGTCGCTGGGCAATACGGACTTTCAGCTCCCTCCAAAGATTTTCTATTGGGTTCAGGTCTGGAGTCTGGCTAGGCCACTCCAGGACCTTGAGATGCTTCTTACGGAGCCACTCCTTAGTTGCCCTGGCTGTGTGTTTCGGGTCGTTGTCATGCTGGAAGACCCAGCCACGACCCATCTTCAATGCTCTTACTGAGGGAAGGAGGTTGTTGGCCAAGATCTCGCGATACATGGCCCCATCCATCCTCCCCTCAATACGGTGCAGTCGTCCTGTCCCCTTTGCAGAAAAGCATCCCCAAAGAATGATGTTTCCACCTCCATGCTTCACGGTTGGGATGGTGTTCTTGGGGTTGTACTCATCCTTCTTCTTCCTCCAAACACGGCGAGTGGAGTTTAGACCAAAAAGCTCTATTTTTGTCTCATCAGACCACATGACCTTCTCCCATTCCTCCTCTGGATCATCCAGATGGTCATTGGCAAACTTCAGACGGGCCTGGACATGCGCTGGCTTGAGCAGGGGGACCTTGCGTGCCCTGCAGGATTTTAATCCATGACGGCGTAGTGTGTTACTAATGGTTTTCTTTGAGACTGTGGTCCCAGCTCTCTTCAGGTCATTGACCAGGTCCTGCCGTGTAGTTCTGGGCTGATTCCTCACCTTCCTCATGATCATTGATGCCCCACGAGGTGAGATCTTGCATGGAGCCCCAGACCGAGGGTGATTGACCGTCATCTTGAACTTCCTCCATTTTCTAATAATTGCACCAACAGTTGTTGCCTTCTCTCCAAGCTGCTTGCCTATTGTCCTGTAGCCCATCCCAGCCTTGTGCAGGTCTACAATTTTATCCCTGATGTCCTTACACAGCTCTCTGGTCTTGGCCATTGTGGAGAGGTTGGAGTCTGTTTGATTGAGTGTGTGGACAGGTGTCTTTTATACAGGTAACAAGTTCAAACAGGTGCAGTTAATACAGGTAATGAGTGGAGAACAGGAGGGCTTCTTAAAGAAAAACTAACAGGTCTGTGAGAGCCGGAATTCTTACTGGTTGGTAGGTGATCAAATACTTATGTCATGCAATAAAATGCAAATGAATTACTTAAAAATCATACAATGTGATTTTCTGGATTTTTGTTTTATATTCCGTCTCTCACAGTTGAAGTGTACCTATGATAAAAATTACAGACCTCTACATGCTTTGTAAGTAGGAAAACCTGCAAAATCGGTGTATCAAATAATAGTTCTCCCCACTGTATGTAATATTTTAGATTCTTCAAAGTAGCCACCCTTTGCCTTGATGACAGCTTTGCACACTCTTGGCATTCTCTCAACCAGCTTCATGAGGAATGCTTTTCCTACAGTCTTGAAGGAATTCCTACATATGCTGAGGACTTGTTGCCTGCTTTTCCTTCACTCTGCGGTCCAACTCATCCCAAACCATCTCAACTGGGTTGAGGTCGGGTGATTGTGGAGGCCAGGTCATCTGATGCAGCACTCCATCACTCTCCTTAGTCAAATAGCCCTTACAAATCAAATCAAATCAAAATTTATTTTTCACATGCGCCGAATACAACAGGTGTAGACCTTACAGTGAAATGCTTACTTACAAGCCCTTAACCAACGATGCAGTTTTAAGAAAGAATACAAAACAAATGCACAAAAAAAGACAATATAAAATAACAGTAACAAATAATTAAAGAGCAGCAGTACAAATAACAATAGCGAGGCTATATACAGGGGGTACCGGTACCGAGTTAATGTGTGGGGGCACCGGTTAGTCGAGGTAATTGAGGTAATATGTACATGTAGGTACAGTTATTAAAGTGACTATGCATAGATAATAAACAGAGAGTAGCAGCAGTTTAAAAGAGGCACGGCAAGCAGTAGTAAGCGGTAGCAGAGAGACCCCCCCGCCCCTCTTCTATGACTAGGGTTGCTGGAGTCTTTAACAATTTTTAGGGCCTGGTATAGAGGTCCTGGATGGCAGGATGCTTGGCCCCAGTGATGTACTTGGCCGTATGCACTACCCTCTGTAGTGCCTTGCGGTCAGAGGCCGAGCAGTTGCCATACCAGGCAATGATGCAACCAGTCAGGATGCTCTCGATGGTGCAGCTGTAGAACCTTTTGAGAATCTGAGGACCCATGCCAAATCTTTTCAGTCTCTTTAGGTGGAATAGGTTTTGTCGTGCCCTCTTCACGACTGTCTTGGTGTGCTTGGACCATGTTAGTTTGTTGGTGATGTGGACACCAAGGAACTTAAAGCTCTCAACCTGCTCCACTAAAACCCAGTCGATGAGAATGGGGGCGTGCTCGGTCCACTTATTTTCTTGTAGTCCACAATCATCTCCTTTCTCTTGATCACGTTGAGGGAGAGGTTGTTGTCCTGGCACCACACGGCCAAGTCTCTGACCTCCTCCCTATAGGCTGTCTCATCGTTGTCGGTGATCAGGCCTACCACTGTTGTGTCATCGGCAAACTTAATGATGGTGTTGGAGTCGTGCCTGGCCATGCAGTTATGAGTGAACAGGGAGTACAGGAGGGGACTGAGCACGCACCCCTGAGGGGACCCGTGTTGAGGATCAGCGTGGCGGATGTGTTGTTCCCTACCCTCACCACCTGGAAGTGGCCCGTCAGGAAGTCCAGGATCTAGTTGCAGAGGGAGGTGTTTAGTCCCAGGGTCTTAGCTTAGTGATGAGCTTTGAGGGCGCTATGGTGTTGAATGCTGAGCTGTAGTCTGGAGGTGTGTTTTGGGTCATTGTCCTGTTGAAAAACAAATGATAGTCCCACTAAGCGCAAACCAGATGGGATGACGTATCACTGCAGAATGCTGTGGTAGCCATGCTGGTTAAATGTGCCTTGAATTCTAAATAAATCACCAACAGTATCACCAGCAAAGCACCCCCACACCATCACACCTCCTCCTCCATGCTTCACGGTGGGAACCACACATGCGGAGATCATCCGTTCACCTACTCTGCGTCTCACAAAGACACGGCGGTTGGAACCAAAAATCTCAAATTTGGACTCATCAGATCAAAGGACAGATTTCCACCGGTCTAATGTCCATTGCTAATGTTTCATGGCCCAAGCAAGTCTCTTCTTCTTGTTGGTGTCCTTTAGTAGTGGTTTCTTTGCAGCAATTCGACCATGAATGCCTGATTCACGCAGTCTCCTCTGAACAGTTGATGTTGATGTGTCTGTTACTTGAACTCTGTGAAGCATTTATTTGGGCTTCAATCTGAGGTGCAGTTAACTCTAATGAACTTATCGCTCTTAGGGATGACTACCACCCCTTTCTGGATGTTGAACCGCAGGGCCATCTGAGCTGTGGTCTTCTTGTACTTGTGGGCGATGCACACCAAGAGCTGATCCTCTAACAAGGGCGGACAGGTGAAATGTAAACAACACGGTTTAGAAATTATATTTTAGGGATGTATATCTAGCTTTACATAGCTACATGCATTTTTTGCTCAATCTTTTTGGAGTCTAATAGCTGTACTTATCCGATTGACTATACCATTAATCATTGGATGAATTGGGTTGTCCTCATCCAGTGTAATCACAACTGATTATGTCATTGATTATTATTTTCTAATGTAGTGCATTAGTTTTACCAGGATGCATCTCTTGGTGTTCCTATGGAGCTGTTTCCCACAATGACGATGTCGTTCTGCAACTATTCAAGCAGCTTTGGCTGAGTGAAATATGGATGACATTCAACCTGTGTTGAGAGAAAATAAAGCAATCAGCTCTTATACATGTTTAGTAACATTGTAATTACTACAGTTACAACATTGTTGTTACATAGTACTTTAGTAGTTGGAGTTCATGGTGTTCATGGTTGTGTCCCAAATGGTTCCCTATTCCCTATATACTGCACTACTTTTGACTAGGGCCCATAGGGCTCTGGTAAAAGTAGTGCACTACATAGGGAATACGGTGCCATTTGGGATGCAACCCTTTCTACCTGATTTGAGACCAGTCTGTTAGAGGCCTGGTCGCCTCAGGATCAGCTCCAACTGCCGCTTGTTAAAGTTGGAAACTCCCAGAGATTTGGTTAGGCCAGCATGTTTGCAAGCCTCCAAATCCTGTTTTCATGGAAGGAAAATAAAACAAAACCAAGAAACTCAAAACACATACACTAAAAAGACATCTCATTCATTCTGGCTAAGCACTCTAAAAGAAAAGGAACACAATACTGAGAAAGGTCAGGAACCAGACTTTTTTTTACCCGATATGCAATTGGTAGTTACAATCTTGTCCCATCGCTGCAACTCCCCATGGACTCAGGAGAGGCGAAGGTCGAGAGCCACGCATCCTCCGAAACACGACCCTGCCAAGCCGCACTGCTTCTTGACACACTGCTCACTTAACCAGGAAGCCAGCCACACCAATATGTCGGAGGAAACACCATCCAGCTGGCAATTGAAGTCAGCTTGCAGGCACCCAGCCCGCCACAAGGAGTTGCTAGAGTGCAATGGGACAAGGAAATCCCGGCAGGCCAAACCCTCCCCTAACGACGCTGGGCCAATTGTGTGCTGCCTCATATGTCTCCCGGTCACGGCCAGCTGTGACACAGCCTGGGATTGAACCTAGGTCTGTAGTGATGCCTCAAGCACTATGATGCAGTGCCTTAGACCGCTGCGCCACTCAGGAGCCCCAGGAACCAGATTTTATCCTTCACTGCAAAGTGAACAGGATGGATTTTACTACCATTAATGGCCTTGGCCTTGACCTTTGGTTTACAAAACTGTATTTCTACGTCAAGGGGTCATCCGCAAGCTGAAGCTGTCTTTCACACTTTGTGAATTTAGAATACAATTGTGAATGCATATATATAATTTTTTTACCAAGTGTGGTGCAGTGTACATCAGTAACTGGCAAGGATCCATCCTTGAACTAATTTGAATCAGGGGTTGTTATGCAGGTCTAGTTGGCTTACCTTCCATGTGGCACAAACATCTGTTTCATGGTATCCCGAGTGGCGCAGCGGTCTAAGGCACTGCATCTCAGTGCTTGAGGTGTCACTACAGACCCCCAGGTTTGATTCCAGGCTGTATCACAACCGGCTATGATTGGGAGTCCTATAGGGTGGCGCACAATTGGCTCAGCGTCGTCCGGGTTTGGCTGGTGTAGGCCGTCATTGTAAATAAGAATTTGTTCTTCACTGACTTGCCTAGTTAAATAAAGGAAAAAATTAATAAGTACTTCCCATTCTCACCCTTGGGGTAGAATGTGTCTCCTGGCTTCATGAAATTACACATTTTAGGTAAAAATGTAGAGTGATAGAATTGTATTCAATATTCAGTTAGGACATGGGTCGTTGCTGTACCTTGAAGGCAGTGGCCATTTCAACAATGTATAGGTCCACATAGTATAGGTCCACATGATGGAAGGTATTCCACAGCTACACATTTTTGGAGAAGATAAAAATATTACTTTTTTTTGTTGACATAGGCTCTATGATCACAATAGAAGACAGTCAGTGACCTTGCCCACTACTAAAATACATTTGATCAAATACTTCATGGTTTGATTAGACCAAAACAGCCGTTTGAGTGTATGCCTTTCAAACATTCTCAAAATACACACCTTTCCACAGTGGAAGATATCCTCTCTGTTTTATATTAGAACATATGGAAGTCCAGTACAGAAGTCCAGAGAGGACATATGAACATTATGTCGAGATCACAACTTATTTATCTCATGATCATGACATAACAAAAGTTGTTTTCTCAAGATCAGGAGATAATTTTCTCATGATCACTACATAACAAAAGTTGTTTTGTCGACATCACGAGATAAACTCTATATATCTAAATAGGAGTGGATGTATTGATGATAGATTGACAGTATGGCTGATGCCCCGTGTACACTAGCATGCGGTAAATTGCCGCGTGCCGCTTCAGCCGCCCAGAGTGGCTCGCTTGTGGGCGTGCTGGCAGCATTTGGCAGCACGTTCGATTGTGCGTCAAGAATTCAGCATAGCAAGTTTGTATGAAGGTCTGGTTATTCACAGGTAAATAATAATATGCTCTAAACCGCTCTGGTAACAACCAAACTTTGCTGCCCTGTTTCCAATCATCCACATGGCTGGGAGAACCTATTCAAGTAAATACAACTCAAATGAGCTGCTAACGTAGCTAGCTAGATATCTAGCCAACTTTACGTACTGTATAGATAGCTAGCTAAGTGAATTACATTTTACCAGCTACCTAACTTCATATTAGCTAGCTATCTTGATATATCTATCACTGTAAAAAAACAAACTCCAAATGCATTTGTAGGTAGCTAGCTAACTGCCATGGAGGAGGGTGAAAGGATAGCTGCCTCATCTGTCAAAGTGAGAGAGTAGGCTATTCTGGATAGGGCAGATACTTTTGTGTAGTTCCAGTCCCTAGAAGTGAGGACAGAGAACATAATATTTAGTGCTGTCTAATTTGAGTATAATTTAGTCTGTTTTTTGTGTGGTTTTTTGTCCTCAGATACAGAGAGCTCTGAACTCCTGTCTGCAGATGAAGAGGTCCCAATGAAGAGCAGTGGTTCTCAGTCGTGGTCCTGGGGACTCAAAGGGGTGCACATTTTTGTTTTTGCCTTAGCACTACACAGCTGATTCAAATGATCAAGTCATCATCAAGCTTCAAGTGGTATTTATGTATTCATTTGTGACGCTATCGTTGATATGATCCTGCTATTGTCACATGCTACACATGCACATATCTATCCAATGTTATCATGATTTGTTACAAGGGATATTATACTTTACTAATCCACAATGACCTGGTGATGTAAAAGTCTAACAATATAATTATCTTCCATTATCCTACAGATACCTTGTAACTGGAGATTCCTTCAAAACGATTGCCTACAGTTACCGTGTAGGGCACTGCAAGGTTGGGTGACCAGGGCCATCTGGGACTGCCTCCTGGGGGAATTCAGGAGTGTGAAGGTGTCCTGTATAAGTTTATGAGGATGGACACGAGGACCAGGAGGGGATCTGCAGCTCGCTGCCGTTTGCCAGAGGAGAGGTCTGCTGCTCTGCAGGATGTTTCAAGGATGGGGGCCAACAACGCAGCACGGGAGGCAATCCATGTGTGGGAGATCTTCACCTCCTACTTCTTCGAAGAGGGTGCTGTTCCCTGGCAACACTGTAGACAACACTATGCACAACCAAATGCTCTTTTGAGAGCCATCCACATGGCAATAAGAGTATTATTCTATTTACTTAGCTATGTCAACTGCAGTTATTAAATTCACAGTTTCTCTCCTTTTGATTTCTACTTCTAAGGTGAGGGTGCTGTTCAGGTAAGGGTGGTGTCTTTACAAAAACAAAACCGGCTCTTTTAAGAGTCACCCATATTGAACAAATTTAGAACAATTAGACACCCTATAGCACACACCTACACACTCGTGTATCAATCTGATTGATGGATTGTGTTGTGCAGTAAGCATGCTCAGTTGTATAACTGTGGCTCCTTCCACCTTCAAAGAATAGGACCAACCATGGAGAACAGTAAGACACTTCATTATTTATATTTATATAACTACATTATATTGTTTGTCCTCGTGTGTCTGTGCATATTTTTCAGCATAAAATACTCTGCAGCCACTTAGTGTGGACACCAGGTGAGGCCACACACACAGATTCCTGTTGAACACTGTCTCTTTAACTACCTTATTTTATCAATAACAGTCTCTCTCCTTCACTTCATCCCTCTCCCCCCTTCTCCCTAAATCCTCTAGGTTATATCAGCTGTGTCGGTGAACCCCTCCCACATCTGAACTGGCTAACACAGATGGCACAGCATGATCAGAGGTGAGAGGTCACTTGGTCGGGTCAACAGGAAGTCTTATTAAAGAGATGCTTTACATTGAAATACAGATAGAGATGTAGTAGTCCCAGAGTTAATGATCCAAGGTCAGTTTTGCATTTTACCTCCTGATGATTAAGATGACTGACAGTGTTAGAATAAAAAAAACACAAGGCTTAATCATGCTATCTCTCTCTATCTGTCTCTCGTCTGCAGGTATGTTTTGATGTGAGAAAGGATGCCAACCTCCAGTCCCATCATCGCCCTCACTCGCTCTTAAGATAATCTTCGGGCCAACTGGGGGCCCAAGGCAGCTAGAGACACTTATGTAATTGTGATGAACTGAGAGAATATTACGTTTAGTATCACTGTAATTCATTAATCATATGCTGTCTTCCCTGCTCCTCTGTTCTTACCTCTTTCCCTTTCTGTCTTTTACACTCTTTCTCACTGTCACGTTCGTTGAAGGACGGGTCAGACCAAGGCGCAGCGTGAAATGCATACATGTTTATTTATAAACTAAACACACGAACAACAAAACAACGTAACGTGGAGTCCTCAGGCTAAACACAATACAAGCCTCTACACAGAACAAGATCCCACAACTAATGATACCAAACAAGCTACTAAAGTATGATCCCCAATCAGAGACAACAAGCGACAGCTACCTCTGATTGGGAATCACACCCGGCCAAACATAGAAGTAGAACTAAACATAGAATATACAACATAGATTTCCACACCCTGACTCAACATACAAGAGTCCCATAAGTCAGGGTGTGACACTCACACCTCTTTACCCACCTCCTCTTTCATCCTCTGTTTTTATAATGGACACCAGATCTGCATTGAAGTACAGATTGAACTTGTAATTATAATATTACAATTACAATATTTAAAATGCATGTATTTATAACACTTGGAAAATGAACTTCTTTCAATAAAGCGTTTCACATTATCTACTGGTTGAAATGAAGTCTCTAATTTGATGAAATACTACACCTATCCTGTGTCCTCAGATAAATGCAGATGAAGGAAATTAGATATTGAGATGAGCTGGTTTAAGAGTATTTACATGATGCATAGGGTACTGTTTTTTAAATTATATTTCTGTATATATGAATTACAAATCAAGGCTTTAACTAGTTAAATCATGTTTCTAGTCTATTGCATAGTTACAATGTGTAACCATTGATGTCTCAGGACCAGGATTGGTAAACACTATTGAAGTGTATAATTGTAATACATACATGCAGACACAGCATCATTCAAAGACTGGAATTTGATACTGCTGGTATTGGATATGACTGAAAAAGAATCTCACAGACATTCATACCTGAACTGCACCTTTATTTGCCAAGGTAGAGTACATGATCAGTGAATATATTAAATGTACAGGCTACAATGTGGGGATCTCATGCATGGTAATAACTACATGTATATATGACTTGCATCTTTGGCACAAAGTTATATTATATTCTCCTCAATCCATAGGCTTCATTAATGTCATTCAGACTGCCATAGGCTTCATTAATGTCATTCAGACTGTTTTGAAGTTGATACAACCAGCTATGATAGCTGAAATGTTCAACTTTTTAATCGCCTCCCACGCCACGTTCGTCCCGCCCAACGACCCACCGCCCTCCCCGCTTCTCACCGCTTTCCTTCCATTGAAGGTGAGGCACCACGTGCTAGTTTACACAGGGCATGATGCGGCAGAGCCCACGGTGGATCAGCACATAGGTTTTTATTGATTGCTACACTAAGGGATGGTACATTTCATGTTAACATGATGCTTTCATTTGTGTTTAGAGCTTATTATCAGTTTATAAATTAGAATGTTAGCAAGTTAAATGTCCCTTACCTTGAGCTACTAGCTTGAGGGGGAGCTAAGCCCTCGTGGGGCATTTAAGCCCTGAATGATACCTGCCAGGCAGCCCTGTCTCACAGGCTGTGTCCTACCCCCAATACCACAGACAATTGCATGCAAGCAACAACGCAGCTAACTTCGCTAGTCTTGTGAGCGAGCTAGTTAGCTAGGTAGTCTTATTAGCTAGCTAGCTAGCTTATCTACCCCCAAGACCACAGCCAATCGCATTCAAGGAACAACGCAGCTAACTTGGCTAGTCTTGTGAGCTAGCTAGCTAACAAGCTAGTGTGGGGATCTATTTTCTTATAACTAGATGTGATGCCTAGCTTAGAAAGAATACATTAATGATTAAACATAATAGGTTTGTGCTGTACTGATATAGACTGTTAAACATAACAAGCTGTGATTAATGTGGGGAACTATTAGGGGGTAGGCTGAGACAAGGCTTGTGTCTCACATACACACACACTGCCTCTTTGTTAGAACGCTCAAGGACATGTGTTCTGCTACAAAGATGTCTGAGGTTGCTGACTCGAGACAAGTTGTGGAGAAAACAACTGACACCTGGCAACAGTGAAGCGCCAAGGGGCTGGGACCAGCCTGTGCGCCAACGATAGGCTGAGTAAGTCTAAACCACACTCAGTCTCTACTCTGATAAGCCAGCAGGGAGCGGGAACTATCTCTGTCAGAGTATTTAAAGAAGAACTTATAACAATGGACCAGTTCTCTGTCTGCCCTGCGTGGTATTTCAGTGGGCCCGTATATACGAACATCATATTTACCATTGAAGTGTTTTGCATTAATTAAAATACTAGTCTATTTTAGAAGATGTGTATTGACCTCTTTTTGTTCCAATACCAGATTTGAATTGACACAACTTAACACTAGCTTGTTATCTATTCTGGTTGTTAGCTTGCATAACTGATGTGTATAATTATAAGGGACCCTTCATGTTTTGTGGATAATATTTATCCACAGTGGGTGAGCTCCATTCCTGACAGGCTGATCAGATGAAATTTCAGCCTCAGCTTTACCTATGAAACAGCCTACAAGGCAGCATCCTGACATCAGCCTCTGAGTCTGCTATTGAATCTGATTAGCCTGCCAGGAATAGAGCTCACCCCCTGGATCAGATCTGTATCTGGCTATAAAGCACGTTGACAGCTAATCTGCCTGCAAGGAGCTTTACCTTTACCTCAATTGGTAGAGCATGGCGCTTGTAACGCCAGGGTAGTGGGTTTGATCCCCGGGACCACCCATATGTAAAAATGTATGCACACATGACTGTAAGTCGCTTTGGATAAAAGCGTCTGCTAAATGGCATATTATTATATTATTATTACCTATGAAACAGCCTGCAAGGCAGAATCCTGATTTATTAGCCTCTGAGGCTGCTAATGAATCTGATCAAGCTCTGAGGCTGAAATTGAATCTGATCAGCCTGTCAGGAATGGAGATCACCCACGCTGTATATTTAAATATTATCCATAAAACATTAAGTGTCCCTTAGAATTATATACATATCAGTTATGTATCATGTTAGTGTTAAGTTGCGTCAATTCAAATCTGGTATTGGAACAAAAAGAGGTCAATACACGTCTTCTAAAATAGACTAGTATTTTAATTAATGCAAAACACTTCAATGGTAAATATGATGTTCGTATATACAGGTCCACTGAAATACCACGCAGGGCAGACAGAGAACTGGTCCATTGTTATAAGTTCTTCTTTAAATGCTCTGACAGAGATAGTTCCCGCTCCCTGCTGGCCTATCAGAGTAGAGACTGAGCGTGGTTTAGACTTACTCAGCCTATCGTTGGCACACAGGCTGGTCCCAGACCCTTGGCGCTTCACTGTTGCCAGGTGTCAGTTGTTTTCTCCACAACTTGTCTCGAGTCAGCAACCTCAGACATCTTTGTAGCAGAACACATGTCCTTGAGCGTTCTAACAAAGAGGCAGTGTGTGTGTATGTGAGACACAAGCCTTATCTCAGCCTACCCCCTAATAGTTCCCCACATTAATCACAGCTTGTTATGTTAAACAGTCTATATCAGTACAGCACAAACCTATTATGTTCAATCATTAATGTATTCTTTCTAAGCTAGGCATCACATCTAGTTATAAGAAAATAGATCCCCACATTAGCATGAAATGTACTATCCCTTAGTGTACCAATCAATAAAAACGTATGTGCGGATCCACCGTGGGCTCTGCCGCCTCAACCATACTGTCAATCTATCATCAATACGTCCACTCCTATTGATAGAGTTTATTTCGTTATCTCGACAAAACAACTTTTGTTATGTTGTGATGATGAAATAAATAAGTTGTGATCTCGACATATCGAGGGAATCGTTTTTGTATTCATATGTCCTCTCTGGACTTCTGTAGGTAATGGGGCCTGTGTAGCTCAGTAGGTAGAGCATGGCGTTTGCAACGCCAGGGTTGTGGGTTTGATTCCCATGGGGGGCCAGTATGAAAAATTTATGCACTCACTAACTGTAAGTCGCTCTGGATAAGAGCGTCTGCTAAATGACTAAAATGCAAATAATGGATAGGCTATCATAGTGTTACCTTTGGTCCCTGCCCATCAACTCCTCCCCAGGCTACTGGGCTTTTCTGGCAGGGACTCAGGGAGGGATTAATACATTGATAATGAATGAGGAATCATCTAACTAAATATGATTGTGAGAAAATCAAAGAAATGCATTATGTTTGTTTTTTATTGGTACAGTTCTTTGCTTGTGTTGATTGCCTTGAACAATTAAAAAACGCCTTTCGAATTCAAAAAGCTATTTTGGCCTGAACTGGTCGCTGTACCATAAAACTTCGCAGTGCATGCTGGGCACTGCGTGAGTGTTTTTTTGGGGGAAATAATGTTGCTCGCACAGATGGCAGCTAGCATTTTCCATTGATAGAAGTTTGTATTGCACGTTTATTGTACAAAATTACTGTTATGTGACCTCTACTATTGTTCAGTTTCGATGACACTAGGCAGCTATTTAATAACTAAGTTGTATTATCCTTCGTGGTAGCAACTGTGTCATCTAGCTAACGTTAGCCAGCTAGCTTCCCAACCGCAGAGATAAACACTTAAAATTTATGCTTTTACACTAACGATAGCTAAACCTGCCATTACTGGGGGTAAGGTAGTATTATGTATGAACCATGAACTTTGCTCGTGCAAGACATATGCCCAACTGATTTCGACGTTAACAGACTGCAGAGAGACTAGCTAACATTAGCTAGTATATGCTAGCTAGCTAACAGTGACTGGTTTCCAAGCACTCAAGTCCATCTTGAATAAGCACAAAGCTACAACGGAGACAATGGATGAGAGCCCAGAAGCGGCTGTGGACAACGATGACCTTGTTATTATTGTGGAAAACGAGGCAGAGAGCTTGCCAGCTGAAGAGGAGAGGGCGAAACAGCTAGGAGGTAGCCTCGGTCTCATGGACACTTGCCCTGTCTGCAAGTTGAATTTCCACAACAGAGAGCCGAAACTTCTGCCATGCCTCCACTCTTTCTGCAAGAAGTGTCTTCCACCCCCTTCAAGGAACTTAGTCAACACTGAACAACGGCGCGACCCGCAACTTCAAGCGGACAACTCGAAACCACGTGAGATCCGTCAGTTTGTTTATTATTGGAAAGTTGATAACTGTACTGTAGTCAGACTACTAGTCACTGAAGTGCAGTAGTCTGTAACATGGACTTACTGGATTTTCAAAATAGTCTGTCAGATTGATTGTAATATTAGAAGATGCCGATCATTTCTGTGTGTGTTATTCCCCTGGTTCCAGTCAATGTGATCCGCTGCCCAGTTTGTCGACAAGAGTGCTGGGAGGTGGAGGTGCTGGATAACTTCTTTGTGAAGGACTCTGTGGAGGTTCCCAGCAGCACAGTGGAGAAGACCAGTCAGGTGCGTTAATATTGGTTACCAGGAAGGGTCACAAATGGTACGCTCAAATGGGGAAAAATGGATTGCATATATTTTTTTATCACCCATCTACACACAATACCCCATAATGACAAAGTGAAAAATGTTTTTAGAAATTGTTGCAAATTTATCGAAAATGAAAAACATAACTATCTCATTTACGTAAGGATTCACATCCCTGAGTCAATACATTGTAGAAACAGCGATTACAGCTGTGAGTCTTTCTGGGTAGGCCATTAAGAGCTTTCCACACCTGGATTGTGCAACATTTGCCCATTTGATCTTTTTCAAAAATCTTCAAGCTCTGTCAAATTGGTTGTTGATCATTGCTAGACAACCATTTTCAGGTCTTGCCATAGATTTTCAAGCAGATTTAAGTCAAAACTTTTAAGTCAAGAACATTCACTGTCTTATTGGTAAGAAACTCCAGTGTAGATTTGGCCTTGTGTTTTAGGTTATTGTCCTGCTGAAATGTTAATTCATCTCCCAATGTCTGGTGGAAAGCAGACTTAACCAGGTTCTCCTCTAGGATTTTGCCTGTGCTTAGCTCCAGTTTATTTTTTATCCTGAAAAACTTCCCAGTCCTTAACAATAACAAGCATACCCATAACATGGTGAAGCCACCACTATGTTTGTAAATATGGAGAGTGGTACTCAGTAATGTGTTGTATTGGATTTGCCCCAAACATAACACTTTGTATTCAGGACATAATGTTAATTGCTTTGCCACATTTCTTGCAGTATTACTTTAGTGCCTTGTTGCAAACAGGATGCATGTTTTGGAATATTTTTGTTCTGTACAGGCTTCGTTTTCACTCTGTCAATTAGGTTAGTATTGTGGAGTAACTACAATGTTGTTGCTCCATCCTCAGTTTTCTCCTATCACAGCCATTAAACTCTGTAACTGTTTTAAAGTCATCATTGGCCTCATGGTGAAATCCCTGAGTGGTTTCCTTCCTCTTCAGCAACTGAGTTAGGAAAGACGCCTATATCTTTGTTGTGACGGGGTGTATTGATCCAAAGTGTAAATTATAACTTCACCATGCTCAAAGGGGTATTCAATGTCTGCTTTTTTATTTTGACCCATCTACCAATAGAGGTGCCCTTCTTTGCGAGGCATTGGAAAACCTCCCTGGTCTTTTGTGGTTTAACCTGTGTTTGAAATTCACTGCTCAACTGAGGGACCTTACAGATAATTGTATATGTGGCGTACAGAGATGAGGAATTAATTCTAAAATCATGTTAAACACAGTCCATGCAACTTATTTTTTTTATTTTTTATTATTTTTATTTATGTGACTTGTTACGCACATTTTTACTCCTGAACTTATTTAGGCTTGCCATAACAAAGAGATTGAATACTTATTGACTCAAGACATTTAACCTTTTCATTTTTTATTAATTTGTAAAAATTAAATATAAATGAATAACATAGTTCCACTTTGACATTATGAGGTATTGTGTGTAAGCCAGTGACAACAAATCTCTATTTAATCAATTTTATATTCAGGCAATAAAATGTATACCATGTGTCACCACAGCATTGCCTTACATAATCTTTAGGACTAAAATCATGGATTTAAGCAAAGGCAAGTTCTTGCTCATATGTTCTCCCTTCCCTATTTCCAGGTGTGTATGAGTTGTGATGACAACACAGAGGCCACTGGGTTCTGTGTGGAGTGTGTGGAGTTCCTGTGTGTGACGTGTATTGAGGCCCACCAGAGGGTCAAGTTCACCAGGGATCATACCATACGGCAGAAGGAGGAGATGTCCCCAGGTAGCCTACTCTATGAAAATATGTGGCTTACTGAATTGTATACTGTAAGAACATAGACTTTCCAGGGCCAAGGAATGTGGTAGGTAGGCGCTTTACAACAAAATCTATTAAACCAAATCACAAATATGTAGATAGATAAATGCATAGTGATTTATTTTCTTATAGGCTAAATTCTTGTCTTATTCCAGAGGCTGTGGGTGCGTCCACACAGAAGCCAGTGTTCTGTGACATCCACAAGCAGGAGCCCCTCAAGCTGTTCTGTGAGACCTGCGACCGTCTCACCTGCAGGGACTGTCAGCTGCTCAAGCACAAAGACCACAAGTATGACCACATTTATTTATTCACCTTTTATGTTTCCAGGTTAGTGTCAGAGAATCTCTTTTGTCGTGCTTAGCTACCTTAAAGGGATACTTTGGGATTTTGACAATGAGGCCCCTTATCTACTTCCCCAGAGTCAGATGAACTAGTGGATACCATTTTTATGCCTCTGTGTCCAGTGTGAAGGAAGTTAGGTAGTTTCGCGAGTCAATGCTAACTATTGTTAGCGCAATGACTGGAAGTCTATGGGCATCTGCTAGCATGCTGTATCTGCTAGCACTCACTGTAAATCGCTCTGGATAAGAGCATCTGCAAAATGACTTAAATGTAACAAGAGACCTACAGTGGGGAAAAAAAGTATTTAGTCAGCCACCAATTGTGCAAGTTCTCCCACTTAAAAATATGAGAGAGGCCTGTAATTTTCATCATAGGTACACGTCAACTATGACAGACAAAATGAGGAAAAAAATTCCAGAAAATCACATTGTAGGATTTTTTATGAATTTATCTGCAAATTATGGTGGAAAATAAGTATTTGGTCACCTACAAACAAGCAAGATTTCTGGCTCTCACAGACCTGTAACATCTTCTTTAAGAGGCTCCTCTGTCCTCCACTCGTTACCTGTATTAATGGCACCTGTTTGAACTTGTTATCAGTATAAAAGACACCTGTCCACAACCTCAAACAGTCACACTCCAAACTCCACTATGGCCAAGACCAAAGAGCTGTCAAAGGACACCAGAAACAAAATTGTAGACCTGCACCAGGCTGGGAAGACTGAATCTGCAATAGGTAAGCAGCTTGGTTTGAAGAAATCAACTGTGGGAGCAATTATTAAGGAAATGGAAGACATACAAGACCACTGATAATCTCCCTCGATCTGGGGCTCCACGCAAGATCTCACCCCGTGGGGTCAAAATGATCACAAGAACAGTGAGCAAAAATCCCAGAACCACACGGGGGGACCTAGTGAATGACCTGCAGAGAGCTGGGACCAAAGTAACAAAGCCTACCATAAGTAACACACTACGCCGCCAGGGACTCAAATCCTGCAGTGCAAGACGTGTCACCCTGCTTAAGCCAGTACATGTCCAGGCCCGTCTGAAGTTTGCTAGAGTGCATCTGGATGATCCAGAAGAGGATTGGGAGAATGTCATATGGTCAGATGAAACCAAAATATAACTTTTTGGTAAAAACTCAACTCGTCGTGTATGGAGGACAAAGAATGCTGAGTTGTATCCAAATAACACCATACCTACTGTGAAGCATGGGGGTGGAAACATCATGCTTTGGGGCTGTTTTTCTGCAAAGGGACCAGGACGACTGATCCGTGTAAAGGAAAGAATGAATGGGATTTTGTATCGTGAGATTTTGAGTGAAAACCTCCTTCCATCAGCAAGGGCATTGAAGATGAAACGTGGCTGGGTCTTTCAGCATGACAATGATCCCAAACACACCGCCCGGGCAACGAAGGAGTAGCTTCGTAAGAAGCATTTCAAGGTCCTGGAGTGGCCTAGCCAGTCTCCAGATCTCAACCCCATAGAAAATCTTTGGAGGGAGTTGAAAGTCCGTGTTGCCCAGCGACAGCCCCAAAACATCACTGCTCTAGAGGAGATCTGCATGGAGGAATGGGCCAAAATACCAGCAACAGTGTGTGAAAACCTTGTGAAGACTTACAGAAAACGTTTGACCTGTGTCATTGCCAACAAAGGGTATATAACAAAGTATTGAGAAACTTTTGTTATTGACCAAATACTTATTTTCCACCATAATTTGCAAATAAATTCATAAAAAATCCTACAATGTGATTTTCTGGATATTTTTTTATCATTTTGTCTGTCATAGTTGACGTGTACCTATGATGAAAATTACAGGCCTCTCTCATCTTTTTAAGTGGGAGAACTTGCACAATTGGTGGCTGACTAAATACTTTTTTTCCCCACTGTACCTATCAGAGGCCTGGGTTGAAACCTTCAATAGTCAATATTATGCTCAAACTGGTTCTATATTTTGAAGTATAGTTTTTGTACCTGTGCTTCATGTGTTGGTATTAATCCTCTGTGTAAAGGGGATTTTCAGGTGAACAAAAAGGAGAGCAGTTGTTGATAATATCAATAAAAAATCCATCTGGTTTATTACAAGAATTCAGGGAGAACACCTCTAATTATATATTAATCACACAGCACCGAAGGTTATGTAAACACAGCCCAAGAGGCTTGTCACATCAGCTGCTACAGAATCTGTGTTACAGATGCAGTACATTATCAATGTTCCCTAGGCTCAGTCAAACTTTAACCATAACATTCAACACTGGCAGACATTTGATACTGGCAGTTAAACAGGTCAAAGGTCGGAACATCAAAACTGCAACATGTAAAGTGTTGGTCCCATGTTTCATGAGCTGAAATAAAGTATCCCATACAATTTCCATATGCACAAAAAGCTTATTTCTTTCAAGTGCACACATTTGTTTTCATCTCTGTTAGTGAGCATTTCTCCTTTGCCAAGATAAACCATCCACCTGACACGTGTGGCATATCAAGAAGCTGATTAAAAAGCATGCTCATTATACAGGTGCACCTTGTGCTGGGGACAATAAAATGGCACTCTAAAATGTGCAGTTTTGTCACACAACACAATGCCACAGATGTCTCAAGTTTTGAGGGTGTGCAATAGGCATGCTGACTGCAGGAATGTACCAGAGCTGTTGCCAGAGTATTGAATGTTCATATCTCTACCATAAGCCACCTCCAACGTCATTTTAGAGAATTTGGTAGTCTGTCAAACTGGCCTCACAAACGCAGACCATGTGTAACCACGCCAGTCCAGGACCTCCACATCCGGCTTCTTCACCTGAAACTGAGGAGTATTTCTGTCTGTAATAAAGCCCTTTTGTGGGGAAAAACTCATTCTGATTGGCTGGACCTGGCTCCCCAGTGGGTGGGCCTGGCTCCCAAGTGGGTGGACCTACGCCCTCCCAGGCCCACCCATGGCTGCACCCCCTGCCCAGTCATGTGAAATCCATAGATTAGGGCCTAATTTATTTATTTTAATTGACAGATTTCCTTATGAGCTGTAACTCAGTAAAATTGTTACAACAGATAATTCTAGACTAATAGGCGCAAAACAATTTAATTAAATATGGTACTTAAACATACATGGTTAACTCCTGTTTCCCTTCCCCAAGGGAACACATCTGTCTGCGTCACCCAGCACACACAGTCATGTTTTTACATATTAATCCATATCACCAGTAAATAAAATACAGGTAAAAAATTACTCAAATAATTTCCCATTACACTCTGCATTTCTTGTCTCCAGTTACCAGTTCCTTGAAGACGCCTACAGAAACCACAGGCAACACCTGGAAAACATGACACATCAGTTACAGGAGAAGAGGAAGGCCATAGAAGAAGTGTCCAATTGCATCAACAATGGGTAATTTATTACATATACTAAACATGCAAACTAAACTCGCATGTTATGTACATTGACAAGTTCAATAGCATGAATGACTACAGGCAAACTCATAATGTCCTGCTTTTCTACTTCTACTGTCTATATTCTTTCAGACTCCAGCAAGTCGATGAAAACCGCAAGTCTGTCACCAATGAGATAAAGAAGTCAATTTGCAACTTGATCATGGAGATCAACAGAAAGGGAAAAATCTTGGTCAATCAACTTGAGGTATGCTTGTTAAACAGGACATGAGCAATCATGTCATTCCACCACATAATTAAATAATGTACACTTCTGCTGACATGGCTCTAATTACACTATATATGAGTATATTTGTAAGTAGCTTTGTGCTAATCATGGTGGTTGTGTCAGACACTGACGAAGGACCATGAGGTCGGACTGAAGAAACAACAAGAAGATGTCAGCCACCTGACCAGACATCTAGATCACGTCATCAACTTCACCAAGTGGGCCACAGCCAGTCACAGTGGCACAGCTCTCCTATACTGCAAGAGACTGGTAGGAACCATGACTTTCACTGGGGAGATGGATTTATTTTGGCCTACTTTTTAAACCCATGAGGGAAAATGTTGACCTAAATTGTTCAGGCAGCTCTGTGTAGAAATGCACATTGAAAACGGAATTTGTGATGTTCAATAGCATTAGGCTACTTCCATTTGCGTGATTCAGTAACCTTTTCTTTCAGATTCTTTGCCAAATCCATTACCTAATGAGGGCCAACTGTAACGCATCCATCGTCCCTCAGAGCTCAGTCCGCTTCCAGTGTCGCTCCGGTTTCTGGGCCTCAAATGTCGATCTTGGTAAGAACTCTTAAACTTCAGTTCTGATGGATACTGTAGGCGTAATCCAAAATCATCCCCATGATGTTAAATGCAGACATTGTTAAACTAATGTTTGTTAATGTGCCATTAAACCCCTACAACTCATCCAGAACGCCGCAGCCCGTCTGGTGTTCAACCTTCCCAAGTTCTCTCACGTCACCCCCCTCCTCCGCACACTCCACTGGCTTCCAGTTGAAGCTCGCATCCGTTACAAGACCATGGTGCTTGCCTATGGAGCAGTGAGGGGAACGGCACCTCTGTACCTTCGGGCTCTGATCAGTCCCTACACCCAAACGAGGGCATTGCGTTCATCCACCTCTGGCCTGCTGGCTCCCTTCCTCTGCGGAAGCATAGTTCCCGCTCAGCCCAGTCAAAACTGTTCGCTGCTCTGGCACCCCAATGGTGGAACAAGCTCCCTCACGACGCCAGGACAGCGGAGTCACTCACCACCTTCCGGAGACATTTGAAACCCCACCTCTTTAAGGAATACCTGGGATAGGATAAAGTAATCCTTCTACCCCCCCAAAAAAATTGTAAAGTGGTTATCCCACTGGCTATAGGGTGAATGCACCAATTTGTGAGTCGCTCTGGATAAGAGCGTCTGCTAAATGACGTAAATGTGCCCTTGAGCAAGGCACTTAACCCTAATTGCTCCTGTAAGTCGCTCTGGATAAGAGCGTCTGCTAAATGACTAACATGTAAATGTAAAAAAAAATGTTTCTGTGTATTTCCTAAGGGTCTTTGGCAGTAGAGAGAATCCCTGGTCGTCAGCCCAGTTCTATGCAGCAGGGCTTCCCTCCTGGCCACCCCAGCCAGCCTGGCCCCGGCCCCAGAGGAGAGGGCCCTCCCGGGGCCTTCCCTCCAGGCTCCTCCGCCCACCAGCGTGGGAGCACCCTGGCCCAGCTCCAGCTGCAGGTAGAGAAGCTTGCCCAGCACCCCAACAGGGCTGGACAGCCCCCTCCCAACCACTGGTCCTGGTACCAGCAGGGTCTGAAGCTCCCAGGGCCGGTGCCAGGGCCAGGGGGCCCCCCTCCACAGAGGCCCCACCAGGGGGGTTCTCCGTCGCAGGGTCCCCCCAACATGGTCCAGATCCAGCAGCCGGGCCGGAGTTACGGACCCCCCGGGCCCCAAACCCATCCCAACCCCAGGAGCCCCACCTCTATGCTGCAAAACGCAGGCTTCCCTCCTCAGGTATGTGTGATTCTTTTAACATTTTTTTTATTCCTAATCCTTTTTTGAAGTTGTAGATTTGCTCTTTGCTGTTATCAGACAGTGTACAATAACAGAGAACTGAGAACATGCTATTTCAGTTGGGATAAAATGGTGACAAGCTGATACAAAGGCACCAATTATGATTCATATGTTTGCTGAGTTGTGTTATTGTCTGTAGTAATCCATGTTTATATATATTTTGTCATAATTAGCCTTCAAATTGCAAGACTTGTAAAAAATGCTTGCCTCTGACTTTTGTGCCATATCTCATTCTAGTCTCTGAGGGATCTCATCCACAACTCCAGCTTCCCTCCCAAACCAATGGATGTGCTACAGGGTACCTCCCGCTACTCTCATGCACCTCCTCCCAACACAGGACCCATCAGCACTCAAGCCTCTATACACCAGGTACATGCGGTTTCCCATAAACTGAAGCTGAAGCTCATTATTTAATGTATTTACATGTATTTTATGTCTCAATGGTTGTGTATTTACCACACACACACAAACAAGAGAAATAAACTGTTCGCTGCTCTGGCATCCCAATGGTGGAACGAGCTCCCTCACGACGCCAGGACAGCGGAGTCACTCACCACCTTCCGGAGACATTTGAAACCCCACCTCTTTAAGGAATACCTGGGATAGGATAAAGTAATCCTTCTACCCCTCCCTTACCCCAACCCCCAAAAAAAAAAAAAGACATTGTAAAGTGGTTATCCCACTGGCTATAAGGTGAATGCACCAATTTGTAAGTCGCTCTGGATAAGAGCGTCTGCTAAATTACGTAAATGTAAATAGAATAACTCTTTGGTTGTTGTTCTCAGCGTAACATGATGGAAGCCGCACAATTGAGGAGGAGTGACCCCAGTGGATCTTCATCATTATCCATGCCCAACCCCAGAGCTAGTTATGCTCCGAGCCTAGCCACTGCCTTCCCAGACAGACATGGTAGGCGTCTCACCCTCTCACACTCCCCTAATTTATTACATGCAAAACAAACATGAAATATAATTAAATTAGCTATTCATGCCCAATCATAAATTAATCGCAATAAAACCCCTTTCTCGTTCTCTCCTCAGCACATGGAAGACAGAATTCCCCCATGTCCAAATCTTCCTCCTCTGAAGCCAACATAGGGTAGGTGAACCCCACTCCCACACCACAGGGTGCTGTCCTCTTTACACCCCACACCAAGGTCACAGTATATACCGTGTGGTTGATGTGTTCCTGGTTGTAATATATGTACCATGTTGTTGATATGTTCCTGGTTGTAATATCTATGTTTCTGTACCATGTGGTTGACGTGTTCCTCGTTGTAATATCTGTGTTGAAGGTCTGCTTCCTGGAAGCGCACAGAGCCTCATGCGGCAGCTCCCCCCTCCTCAGCTAAGCGGAGGCGAAGGTCGTCCCCCGGACCAATCATCGTCATCAAGGACGAACCAGAGGACGACGACGAAGTCAGCTTTGTAAGTATGACTGCATGTACACTCTCTCTGTGTGTGTTTGTCTCTATCTCTGTGTGCCTTTGAAAAGAGATATATTCTATACAATCATATATGAAATATGATATTAGGTTCAGATGATAGAATCTCCCTAGTCTTTCTTCCATCCTCCAGGTGCAGTCTAGTGTTGGAGCCTCAGCCAGCCTGCCAGACAGCAGTACAGGCATCCAGCCCAAGCCCCAGTCCCAGCCCCAGCAGCAGTCTCTCCCAGCACCCATGGTGGAGCCCCAGCCAGACCCCCAGCCAGACCCCCAGCCAGAGCCCGAGCCAGAGCCCCAGCCAGAGACCCAGCCAGAGACCCAGCCAGAGACCCAGCCAGAGACCCAGGTAGAGCTAGAGGCAGACCCCCAACCAGAGCCAGAAAAGGCCCCAGGTGTCCCTGAAGACGACCCCAATGAAGACTGGTGCGCTGTGTGTCAGAATGGGGGAGAACTGCTCTGCTGTGACAAATGTCCCAAAGTCTTCCATCTGAACTGTCATATACCTACCCTTAGAGAGTCTCCCAGGTAATTAACACCTACTTTTAAATGTATATGCACCACTCACAGCTGCACCGTCCTGCCTGCTCTGCCTGTTAAATGTAATACATCGGTCTCTGAAGGGCGATTAGTTTGCAGTACCTTGTAATATAAAATGGGGGAATTGTTTACCCCCAAAGTATGATGAGAGACTGCAATATTGTCAATTCACTATCCCCCCTGTGTGTCTGTGTTTCCAGTGGTGAGTGGTTCTGTTCGTTCTGTCGTGACCTGACCAGTCCTGAGATGGAGTATAACCCAGATAGCCAGAGAGAATCACCAGCCATGAAGGAAGAGCCAGGATCAGAGAGATTCCCTCCAGTTGATAAAAGGAAATGTGAGAGACTGTTGCTCTGCATCTACTGCAACGAGTTCAGTACAGATTTCCAGGAGCCTGCCTCACCGTCGGTAAGACTGCAACTACCAACTGCTCCATAGAACGTTTTTGCTCTATAGTTTTAATTCAATCAATACGATACGACTTTGTCTATCGAGTCTGAAAATTGTCATAACTCCCAATCCCCAGACACAACACCATTCATTGTGGTTAATTTATCACAGCTAAATAATGATGGTTCTCCCATCTGATATGTCCAGGCAATCCCAGAGTATAAGGAGCTGATTGAGACTCCAATGGACCTGTCCATAGTGAAGAGCAGACTGGAGTCTAAGGAGAGCCCACGTTACTGCAGTGCTGAGGAGTTTGTCAAGGATGTCAGGCTCATATTCAGGAACTGTGCAAAGTATTACCAGGTACGGCAACACGACATTACACACAATATGACACACTTGGGTTGGGTTATGGTGCTTGCTTTATAAAATACATTTGTTTGATTGACAGGCAGACACTGAGGTGGGAGGTGCAGGACTGAGCCTGGAGGAATACTTTGAGGAGCAGCTGAAGCTCCTCTACCAAGACAGAAACTTCCCTGGGGGCAGAGAGGAGGGCATGATACCCCCTGTGGAGGATGAGATGGAAGAAGGAATGGAAGACGAAGGGATGGGTCCTAACGAAGGGGATATGCCCCCTGTCGAGGATGACCTAACACCTATTGAAGAAGGGATGACTTCTATGGAGAAAGACGGGATGGCTCCTGTGGAAGGAGGGATGGAGGAAGAAGGGATACCTCCTTTAGAAGAGAGCATGGAAGCGGAAGAGACTTCTCCAGTGAAAGGAGACTCACCACCTTGTGATGCTACTGGATCAGTAGATCCATCAACAAGGGGCGCATCATCACCCAACCCTCCCAGCGAGGAGGCTCCCCAACCCCCCTCAGATACCCCAGACAACCCTCCCTGCGAGGAGGCCCCCCAACCCCCCTCAGATACCCCAGAAAACCCTGCTGACTCCCACGACACCAGCCCTGCTGACTCCCACGACACCAGCCCTGCTGCAGGCTTAGCCACAGAAAATGAGGGGACGACTGAAGAAGTGAGAGACAAAGCAGAAGAGGAGTGATTCTTGTTCTTCCACTGTAAATTGGACGGACAATAAAGCTTTTTGAATTATCTATAGGATCTGTTGTCTGAAAATACAGGGAACCCCTTTGCTGCATCATACACTTTTTGATATGATTTGCAATAATAATAATAAATAAATAAAACAGAAACCCGGGACGTATAACAGGGTACAGAGATGGACAATGAATGCACAAATGTTGTTTGTCTTGTTACAAAGCAATGTAGCTACATATATGAACTAATAATGCTGTTCTGTCTGCTGAGATTGAGAAGTTACAATCATGATGTAACTGATGAACTTTCTACAATAACAATCATAACACACAAATAATCTCCGTTATTGATAAGTTGTCTGCAGTTTTCCATGTTGGCTTTTGTAAAGATGAATGCCATATAATACTGTATATTTATAATGTAAGTGATAATATTATTTATCCAACTCTAAAGAAAAATAACTGCAAAGAAAGAATTCCATGAAAAGCATAGCCCTACATCACATCTTAAAACTCTTTTTTTATTTTTATTAAGGTCAATCATTTTTAACAGACATTTTTATGTATAGTTGTGTTTGTGTTATAATTTAGTTAAATTATAGGCTACTCTTGTATAGAACATTGTAAAGGAGGTATTCTGAAAGATAGACTCAGCGATATGACATAGATGCAGAAAGTAAACAGCATAGTGGGTCAATTTCAGCGACAACTAAGAGCGTGAGGCTCAACTTGTCCGCTATTTTGGTGCCCTGGCTACCGTGAAGCGAACTGTGCACATGAGCAGATACTCTGTGTGAGAGCGAAGTCTTGCATCCGCTCATCTCAATATCTACTATGCTGCTTGTGGCAACGTCATTTCGCTGAGTACCTTTAAGACTGTGTTCACTAGATTACAGGGATGCAAAATGTAAATATTTTTGTCAGACAATGAAAGTGCAGTGTTCTCGAATGGTGCTGCTTGCTTTTTGGCATGTAAAGAGAACGAAACTGTTGCATGTTTTCTTGTTGCCTGGCTACCCAGACTTGGTCTGGCCAAACGCCACGCCCACGGACGTTAGTTTTTTCTCCACTATCAGTCTGGATCTGAGTACCTAACCAACCCTTCACCGAATGTGAACACATTCGGGGCCGTCTGATTGGTCCAGAAACCGATGGGTTGGGCCAGAGCCAGAACACGTGGGTAAAGCGTCCAGTTAGAAAATGTGTAATTGACTTTGATACTCTGATTGGTTAGAGATGATCCAATCGATGATGACTTTGTTTTGTACAACGCCCCTCATCACCACCACAAGACTTCAATAGATGATTTAAAGAGGTCACTGGAAAGCAGACTGTGGGGGATAGAAAAAGGATGCCAGATTGGCGCACATTCAACAAATCTGATCTAACAAAGTGGATATTTGTCAAATCCGTCGTGATTGATGTGTATTGTAACAGGCCCGCTGATTACTAAAGTCTGATTTGGAGATATTTGGCTGTTTTCGCTGCATAACATTTAGAAGTAGTTCCTTTTCAGGTATAGAAGAAGTGACTGCTAAATGCTAACGCCTGTTGGTATAAGCTGGTAGCATACAGTAAAACTTCAATTAAACGCTGAGTCTCAAATAGCCGCCTGTCCCTTTTAATAGCCGGGCAATGGTACACATTTCAGAAAATAAACGCCCCTTTCAAATAAATGCAGGGTATAAATGAATTGTTTATGAGGTTACCATGAATTGTTTACCAGTTTTAATGTTTGATTTGTTAAATTAAATAATTCAGTAATGACTGAAAAAATTATGGCAATCATCCGTTTTTATTGCCAGTAACAAACTGCTAGTCAATGGCTGCTAACAGCTGAGATCTGCTAGCTAACTGGCAAGCACAAAAACAGTCAACAACTTCGGGAGTACAGACCCCCAGAAATCGTCCGATCGCCTTCTAGTGGCGAAAGTAAGAACTGACGAAAATGCACAGTCAAAGAGGAGAACAATGACTCTGTCAATTAAGTTTTTTTATTTTTTTAGGCATAGTAAGACAAAGGTGACACAATGTGTAAATGATAACACAGTGTAGGAAATGAAGAAATTGTTTAAAATGCTGGAAGTGAATGCTGGAATTAAACAATGAAATATGCAAATGAGCAAAAGCTGTGTGCATTAAGGAAATAGATGCCTGGCTCACATTGAAGCCTGTCTCAAATAGGTGCCTGTTGTGTTCAGTGATTTAAGCAAATAAACACTGGGCTATTAATTGTGGTAGCTAGCATAGAGAAATCAGTGGTGTTAGTCAAAGTTGTTTTTAACTGTAATGCAGTTGATTGATGACGATGACATGAACATGTATTGGGGTTGCCATCCATACAAGCATTATACTTAGATTTATACCTCAACATAGTGTGAAATACACATATAAACAATATCCTAAATGTAGATGAGTTTTGCTGGGGGTCAATGAGGAGTTTCGGGCACTTTCCCCCAGGAATCTTTCCCCCGTGTGTTTCATTGTTTTAACTGAGTTCCATTGATCTCTTTACCACATCTATGATGGCATTCTCAGACTAAAGTATGTAGCAAATGAGAGAGCAGCGGAATAATTTAGTGTGAGTCGTCAGGCTAGTTTTTTTGTTTAACCTCCTTGATAAGTGTCTCTAGAGTAGAGATCGGGGACCATTCAGCTCCTATCAAGTCACTGGTGTAAGGTGGCCAGGCTTCTTGTTTAAACAAGAGCATCATGCAACCTTGTGTACTCCAATATCTCTATCAGTAAAGGGGTAACACCAGAGTGTGAATTACAGGGGGCCCAGGGAGGTCTCAGACCCCTGAGACATGAGTCCCCCTAAATGCAACAAAGTCAAACTTTGAGGGGTCTCTAAATAATGCTAATTTAACCATTCTCTTATTTGTTTAAAATGCAATTTGTACTTCTACAGTGGTATATATAAAAATAAACATTTATTCCAAATTAAACGAATACCCCCACCTCTGTGTCATGTTGTTTTGTTTTTTTATCCCATGTGGCTGCACTTTTCAACCTGGGACAGTCCCATATCACAACCCCTTTTCAGGTGACCCAACTTTTCTTTCTACAAAAAAAGGTCCTTTTGTCAGCAAAACGCATAAATTAATTCAGGCTACGAGAGTGTAGGCCCAATTACAATCATTGAATGTCATTACACTTTTTGGTGTTTTGTAACAAGATGTCTCTTTCCATTCATCAAATGGCACAAGTGCACAGTGCACTGTTTGGATGCTGGAATTCTTTTGAAGAGGATGAACATGCTCAGGTAGCCTACGTTTTAAAGTGATTTGTTTGGCAATAAGATGAAAACTGTTTAATGACATGTCTTTAGCCTGCTATAGTATAGTAATATATTAGGCCCATAAAAAATGTCATGCACATAGGAGGTCCTGTAAAAAAAAATTGAGACCCACGAATGTCACGGCATAATTTGCACTGGGACCAATACATGCTGAAAACGTAGTAAAGAAATGTAATCAAACTCTTGAGTACATTACTTCAATTGATATCGGTGTACTGATTACCTCTAGCACAAACAGAAAAGCAAGCAATGTTGATCAATGTAAGAAAGCCTATTATATCTCTATAGCCACTCATTTTATATCATAGATAACGTGGAATGCGTCAAATTATGCACTGTGGGTCCGGCTATCAAAATGCATTTTAATTTTACTTTTTGAAGACACCACATAGCTCAATGGACACCACATCGGCTATTAAACCAACAGTGAGATTGATGGCGCCCTTCACTCCCCCATACCCCAAAGCGAGATTATTCGCGCTGTCTTGCTACAGAACTGCAATAATACATACGATTCTCAGCAGCTGTCTGACCTCCCTATACGCCGACTCACTCTCACCTTTTGTCCGGTTCATGACAGGAGCGCTCAGCGGTCCAGAATAGAGAACGGTTTTCAAAGACTCAAGCAATCTTAAATAGATTTTCAACAAGATGTTTTAATCAGAAAATATCTTCCAAGTGCAATGGGACCATGGATATTACTATTTTTCTTTTCATATGGAGTTTTACATGGGCAAGGTAAGAGTTAAAACTGGTGAGATTGCCTGGAGTGGACTATCACTATTAACAGTGTTACTAATATTGTAATAATTAATTAATTAAATTAATGTTGGAATAAAATATAGGCCTGTTGTATTTTACTCTGGATTGTTCAATCAGAAATATGAATATGAAATACATTCTTCGAATCAAACATGCCAAAAAAGTTTCTACATTACACCTTTTGAATTGTGAAATGGGCCTAGATTATATATGTAGAAAAGTATGTTCAGGAATGCCTTGTATATAGCCTACATCTGCTGACTAGGCTTAGCCAAATAATTAATTGCTGTTTGGTTACCCCCCCTCTCTCTTTTGTCAAAACCTTTCCCACCATGTTCTCACCCCACATAAACTTGTCCAGAGCACCCAGAGTACAGTTCGCCCATGTTGAAGGACTGCTGTCAGGATGGGAGGGGCCGAGCTCTGGTTGAACAAGACTGTACAGTCCTCCCTCTAATCGCAGCCTCTCACATCTGCAGGTAGGTAACAGTAACACCTGGTTTTCAGGAGGACAGTATGTATGTGTCTGTAACCTGTGTGACCCAGTTCATAAGAGGCCCCTGTTGGTAGGGAAATACATGAAGAAATCCAGGACAGTCCAGGAATGGTTAGATAATTAGATGTTATAGTGCTTGTGCTGTTGACTATCATTGTAGTAAGTAGCCTAGTGCCAAGAAAAAAAAACTAATTATTTATTGGGCATTGTTACTGCATTCATAATGGGAGGCACAGGGGCGTAGTGGTATGCCTGTTGAGAGATGATGGTGTCATTAAAACAGGAAAGTCCTTAGTGGGGTTGAAGCCCCAACTCAACCCCAACCACTCCCCCTGCCAACCCCCATCACTCTTCCTCTATCACCTCCCACCACCACCCATTCCCCCTACAACCCCCCACAACCCTCAACCCCGTTGGGCAGATTGCCACATAGGCCCCATGTACAGGAGCTAAGTGCCCCCTTGGAGCCCTCCTAAAGGACCCCCGGGCTGCAGGGTGCCTGTAAAGAGCTATGTGGTTGGATTTGAAAATTGCAGTGGGGAAGACACCTGGAGCACACATGGGATGGCCTTTTTCTGACTGAAGACAACATCCTTTCCTCTCCTCACACCATCTGAATTGTTCTGCTCTTCACTTCTCAGTGGTCTAACAGGATAGCTCAGGAGCAGTGTTGTTCCGCTGTAGAAGGGGACACATTGTGTACCAGCGGCATCAACCTGGCCAAAGAACAGGGGGCCTGTGTGGTGCCTTTCACCCATGGGGACCCCTGTGAAACAAAGACTACCAAGGTGTGTGACTGTGTATTGGAACTCTCTCTCAATCACCTTCCTCCTTTTTTACTTACTGTAGCTCCTCTCCAACATCTACCAATACAGCTTTTTCTTCCATCCTCACTCACTTGTCTCTGACTCTACCCTCTCTTAAGGAGCGACTGAACGCACCGATTGATCATGTTTTTCTGTTGCTCATTAAGAAAAATGTCATTTCAATCTTGGAGGTGTGATTCGATGTGGCAGCTACTGATGTTTGTTCCCCATGAAACACCATAGGAACAAAGCCAGTATCACTTCCTCAAAATAGTCAGAATGAATCTAAGATAAATCAATAAATCAATAATTCATTTTGACGTTTTTGCTAAGGTGCTTGGTGCAGTATTTCTAAAAAAAAATGTTTGGGACGTCTTGTCTTATGTAAACAAAGTCCGATCTGCTGCGCTGCTAGGCAGGTCTGTCTCACTGTCTGTGTGTTCTGCGGTACAATTGGATAGAGCGCAATCACTGCAGCTGTTTATCCTGTATTAGTGGGCATTGTCGAAATCAAAAACCAACCCTCAAGTAAGTCCTGACAAACTCTTGTACTCAAATCTCACAAAACTGCGTTTTGGAAGATACTGACTTTATGACCAAAATTAACCTACTTGCACCCTTTAGTCAATTTTGGCACTGGAATAAATGTTTCTGATTAATATCGATGTCACGTGCCGTTTTCAACAAGAGAAGTTGGTTCTCGAGTTCAGTTCTGCTTTAATGCATACGTGTCTACTGTCCATTTACTGGCGTTTTGAGATACATACTGTGTAAGTAACATTTTAGATACATGCCCTTTCTCTGCTTCCTCTCCCCCTCTCATATGTGTTGTGACTGCTGTCTGCTGGGCCTGATGTCTGCTAGCAGTGGTAATGGCTGTGAGCTGGCCCTAGACCTGGGAAAGCAGTGTCAGGAGACAGCCCAGGCCTGCTGTAGTTGGGTATGACCAGAGCACAACAAGCCTGCTGCTGGGGCTCAAGGTAACCTAGTGCTACAGCAGTGCTTACCAAATGGTGCTCCAGAACCCAAGTGGCTCAGTCCTAAATGGTGCTCCAGAACCCATGTGGCACAGTCCTAAATTATAGGCCAGTGGCTCAGTCCTAAATTATAGGCCAGTGGCTGTGTCCAAATGGTGTCCCAGACAAAAAAACAGTTTGTGAACCATTAGTTTGACAGAATGTTACCTGCCAGCGCAAACAATATTTGGTTCTGGGTTCCGAGATTAGTGAAGCACTGACCCGGACATTGTAGAGAAAAACAAGTGAATCAATCATATGGCACCTACAGTGGAATAAACCAAGTCAATCAATCAACCAAGCAAAGCTCCCCGATAAGGTTATTGTTGATTGATAAGATTGAAATAGAGTAACACGAAGGGATCGCCTCCCGGCAAACCCCTTGTGAAGTTCAATGAGAGAAGATCGGTAATAGAGGTGGCATTCGTTGGATTGAACATCCCACGGGAAATCGAGTTGTGTACGTTGTTCGCATGAGTTTCCTTGATTGGTGAAGCGTGTAGAGTTGATCCATAGTTCGGGAAATGGGAAATGGCGGCGAGTAGTGCGGACAAAATGGACGAAATTGAGAAAACGTTGGTGAAGCAACATCTGTGCTGGAATGTGAACAATGTGGGTGTCAGTTCTGATGGTATGGAGCGGGAGGATGAGGGTCAAGGACCGGAATGGTCGGTAGTGGAAAGACATAGGAAGAAGAGAGATCATAATACAGAAAGCAGTGGCGCGTCTAGTAAAGAAAGCATAAAGAGGGCCAAGGTAGGAAGCAAGAGTAATGTGTTGGAGTGGAAAGTGGTGATAGTGTTTGATGAGATACCAGGGCCTCAATTACAAACTCTCCGACTAACTAATGCCGTAGAGAAAGAGGTAGGTGAAGTGAAATTAGCTCGGTTCATTGGAAATGGTAGATTGTTAATATTGTGTGGTAGCCAGGCTCAGAAAGAGAAGATTTTGAAAATGGAAAAGCTTAATGGGAAGAAGATTAAAAGCCATGTCCCTGGTGCGTATGCTAGATTGAAGGGAGTCATCACTGGGGTCCCAATATCTATGTCAACAGATGATATTAAAGAAAATGTGAAGGGAGGCAGAGATAATGTGAAGGGAGGCCAAAAGGGAAAGAGGGTCAAAGAAGTGAAAGCTTATCGGTGATGCTGAGGTTTGAGAAAGTCTTGCTGGGAAAAGTACAGGTAGGATTCCTTAGTTTCAATGTTAGAGAATGTGTCCCATATGTACTGCAGTGTTTTAAATGCCAAAGAATGGGACATGTAGCTGCTCAGTGTAAAGGAAATAAAAGATGTGCCAAGTGTGGAGGGGTACATGATTACGGTGAATGTGGAAGTAATGTGAAGGTTAAGTGCTGTAATTGTGGGGAAGAACACAGTGCAGCATTTAGTGAATGTCAGGTACAGGGAGAGGCAAGAGAGGCTCAGAGATATAGGATCAGTCATGATGTATCGTATGCAGAGGCCATAAAACAGATTGGTAGAACTACAGTGCGGACTGATGGAGCTTACATGGATGTACCTGTAGTAAGTGGACCTACTTAAGTGGACCTAATGTCGGGGCTGGTGCTTCTGAAGGTCCTGGCATGTTCAGAAATCTTGTGCGGTGTCAAAGGACACTTTGATAATGAATAAAGTTGACTTCGTAGCTTTTATTGGTAAGGTTATCAATATGACTCGGGTTGTGGAAATCAGAAAGGCCAGGTTGAAGGTTATTGTGGAGACGGCAAAAGAGATATTGGGGGTAACAGATGTTAATGTTGAAATGGTTGTTGACATGCTGAACAATCCTAAGGGTGGAGTGTTTCAGCATGATATAGATCAAGTTTAATGGGGTTAGGGAGGGGGTTTTGGGGGAGGGGGGAGGGTGTGGTAGAAGTTAGGGATTTATTTGGTTTTTAATTTTATTTTCATGTTAGTACAGAATTGGGCAGATCATGATTGATCGTACATTCCAGCACAGTAGGTGGCGGCATGCACTTAAACGATTGTTTGCGGACCATAGAAGAATAAGAAAAAGAGTTCAGTCCGTCTTATTGTGACACCATGTACTAAGGCTAGCTGTAACAGTGCGATTTCTTTTGAATCTTGAAAGTGAACATTTAAAAATGTTTGTTTTCTTCCACAGCCCAGACTGAAGTGAACCCTTCACCTAGTGATCCACTGAAGTCACCGGCTAAGGGCCCATGCAAAGGTCAGGCACCTCTGATTCAGTCATTGATATATATTTGTGTCTGTTTATTTTCTGTTACAGTTCTGCCAAGCATACAATAGGATATACTTTATTGTCCATTTGCATGGACAGTTTAATGCATTTCTTTACAATGAAAACACTTAAAAATGCTATGTGGAGAACAGCAAAAAACAAGCAAAAATGACCTCAGTCATTATCACCTTGGCTGCTATAGGTTTGTTCACCTCAGTCGATCTACAAACATATAGCCTATTAACTATATAATTGTAATGTTTTACCCCGGAAAGGGGAGAAATATGAGAAAGGATTCACACTGACATGTAGCTTCAGCGACTGTTCAGTCAGTTGTAATGATGAATTGCATAAAATCATCATCTCTTTACATAGATATCTATTTTCTCAAATTACATAGCGTTCACGTTTGTATTCCTAGGCATTACTAATCAAGCTCCGCACAAACACACATCAATGGAGCACACAGATTATCGTATTATCACATTCGCATTAATTATTTGAATATTACTTACGATTCTGTATTAATATCAGTAATGGAATTTTTTTTACTCCAGTGGGCGATCGACATAAGATGAACAACAAATGTATTGTTTGCATTTTGTTGCATTTTAATGTAGGCCTATAAGGAAGATAGGCCATGTGGAGATGTTCATATTGAAACATATCTTATTTTGTTTAAGTTTCTAACTTTTTTGATAAGATTAGTACAGATTTTCTCAGGGGACCCCACATGGGGCCCCGTTGCCCGACCTCAAGTTTGCAACTACTTTACTAACCTCTCTAACTGCTTGCTTCATCTCTTTCTCTGTCTCCTCTGTTTCCTCCTGCATGCATTGCAGCCTGCCTTAGCCTCACCACTGAGCGCCACATCAGTGTCTGTCTCAGGAGCCTACTCTCTGTAAAGCAAAGTTATTATGAGAACTTAGTAGCCTATTTTTTGTTCCTGCTGAGGTAGGCTTTGTTTAACGTTAGCTTCTTAGTTCATCCTTCTAGCTGGCTAAGTAATACTAGCCTGAGCCCTTCAACGTTACTGCAATAGAAGACAATAGCTACCTGACTGTCTGACATATCTATAAGCGACTCTTTACCAGTTGAGTCCTCATTCTCCGAGAGTCGGTTTTGATTTGTATGGGGGATGTCTGTAGACATGGCAATATTGCCTTTTGTCGAGCATCTCGTAAACACACTGTCAGCAGCGTCTCTATTGCCTACTTGAGCCGACTCTGAGCTGTGATAGTTTGTTTCACGTCTCAGGCCTGTGCCGCGAGAGGGCGGAGTTAGCCGTTCAAGAGAGTAGTGAATGTGCCCCTTGCACTGCAGCCTGCAGAGCTTGGACCCCAGGATCATATCATCATCTACTGAGGATGCCCTTGTTAGAGACTGACAGCTCCCCGTACCAGGCTAGGAAACAGAAAGTCAGAACATTTTCTATATGGCAGGTGTAGTAGTTGGAGTGTATCCGGGTGTTGATATTCAGTTATCTCAGTCAGGGCAGGAGGGTCTTTTCAGGATTGGAGAGTAGAGTTGTTAGTTTAGTAATGTGTGATAACTGATGACATAACAACTGAACTAACATGTACGTGTGTGTGGTTGTGTGTGTGTTTAGTAGGATCCACCAAGTGTTCACATCTGTGTGTGGGCAAAGGCACATGTGCTTGCTTCGATGGCTACAAACTCAAACCAGACCAACACAACTGTGAGGGTGAGTATGTAGACCTATGCAAAAATGGTACATCCCATAACATATAGAACATGTGACTCATCATAGGCTAGAATACACTCAAGCAATCAGACATGCACATTAGTGGTCAGCTGTTTGTTCACCCGCACCCGCCCGCAATTGCTAATAACCCTTCCTCAACTGCCCGACTAAATGTGATGAAGTGAAAATCTGAGGCCTAGGGTGCAGTATTTTATTGTTAACTGATTTAGATATTTTTTTGCGTACAATTTCCAATATTTTGGTAGGCTATTTGTTAGTATACTTCTCTATAATTAGATACATGCAGCTTCCCTTCTGTCATTATATGTTGCCCTAGAAGACTATATAAACCCTTGCTCACCAGAATAATGTCATAAATCGATAGAATGAATGCTTCAATGTAATTGACATCGGTAAAGTTTTCTCTGTCATCTCTGTTTCTTTCGTGGAGCAAAGACATTTAGGGACCGGGAGAAAATGCAATAACAAAAAATGTCTGTTAAAAATGTCAAAAAATGTGTTTGACCGGTTGTAAGGAAATAGAAAACTGTGAAAACTACTAAAAATGTTTTATCTGATAAGATTTCAGTTCGGCTTAGATGTATATTTTATATGGTTGAAATACTATCCGCTTTTATGATGCTGATAAAGATAGCACTTCTACAGAAGGTATCTAACTGCGCATTCACATTCTCTCAAGATGCTGAAATAAATAAATCATATTTCTCCACTCAAAGGTTTGCCTATATTTTGGTGTACACTGTATATACAAAAGTATGTGGACACCCCTTCAAATGACTGGATTTGGCTATTTCAGCCACACCCGTTGCTGACAGGTGTATAAAGTCGAGCACACAGCCATGCAATCTCCATAGACACACATTGGCAGTAGAATGGCCTTACTAAAGAGCTCAGTGACTTTCAACATGCCACCTTTCCAACAAGTCAGTTCGAGCTGCCCCGGTCAACTGTAAGTGCTGTTATTGTGAAGTGGAAACGTCTAAGAGCAACAGCGGCTCAGCCGCAAAGTGGTAGGCCACACAAGCTCGCAGAACGGGACCGCCGAGTGCTCAAGAGCATAGCGTGTAAAAATTATCTGTCCTCGGTTGCAACGCTCACTACCGAGTTCCAATCTGCCTCTGGAAGCAACGTCAGCACAAGAACTGTTAGTCGGGAGCTTCATGAAATGGATTTCCATGGCCGAGCAGCTGCACACAAGCCTAAGATCACCATGCGCAAAGCCAAGCGTTAGTCTGGAGTGGTGTAAAGATCGACGCCATTGGATTCTGGAGCAGTGGAAACACGTTCTCTGGAGTGATGAATCACGCTTCAACATCTGGCAGTCCAATGGACAAATCTGGGTTGGCGGATGCCAGAAAAAAGCTACCTGCCCCTAAGGGCTAGGTCCCTTAGTTCCAGTGAAGGGAAGTCTTAACGCTACAGCATACAATGACATTCTAGACGATTCTGTGCTTCCAACTTTGTGGTAGCAGTTTGGGGAAGGCCCTTTCCTGTTTCAGCATGACAATGCCCCCGTGCACAAAGCGAGGTCCATACAGAAATGGTTTGTCGAGATCGGTGTGGAAGAACTTGACTGGCCTCTACAGAGCCCTGACTTCAACCCCATCGAACACCTTTGGGATGAATTGGAAGGCTGACTGCGAGCCAGGCCTAATCGCTGAATGGAAGCAAGTCCCCGCAGCAATGTTCCAACATCTAGTGGAAAGCCTTACTAGAAGAGTGGAGGCTGTTATAGAAGCAAAGGGGTGACCAACTCCATTTTACTGCCCATGATTTTGGAATGAGATGTTCGACAAGCAGGTGTCCACATAATTTTGGTCCTGTAGTGTATAATTTTCCTGCAGGAAATGCTTAATTCTGCAGGAGATAATATTAAGGCTATGTGAGAGGTTATAGACCTACAGTCAGTTTCCAGATTTCAGTTTCCATTTAACGCCATAGGCGTGTTTGAAGTCTTGTGACTGTCGAATTTGTATAGCGCCTCACAATCATCACATAACATAGGAACTGCTATCATCCTCTTTTACCACTTCACCAAATCTTTCCAAAACTTTACTTTTCTGGCCCTCCCTCTATATTTTCAACTCTTCATTTCGCAGCTTTTCTCTTATTGAATTAAACTCCGACGTTGTCCTTTTTGCCTCCGTGGATTGACATGAACTTTTTCTGCCTGTTCCCAAAAGCATTCGATGATTGACGTGTAGGCTATTTAGCGAGCATACAGTTATAGGCCCTCTAAATATTAGGCTTACGCACTAATGCCAGATTGCCTAAATTAATGAAAGAAAAACCTCAATGTAGCCTATACATAGAAATTGCACAAGAATTATACATTTATGGATTTTTTAAGGTATTGCTTTCTCTTTATTCAACCCGCCCGCCACCCACCCGCTCTTCATCCACACAATATTTCATGACCCTAATCCCACCCGCCCCGCAGATATAACCACGGGGACTGTTGGTTATGAGTCAACCCACACATCACTAATGCACATGTACCAGGACATGATATAATAGGAAAATGTCATCCTGTCACGTTTTTGCAAGATGTTATGCCTCAACCAATTGATACTTATGCCAATAAATCGCAGTCAATGGGAAAAGATGAGTGTCAACCAATTGATGCTTATGTTAATACATTGCATTCAATGTAAATGATGTGTCACAAGGTTGATGCTTATGTCAGTACATTACAGTCAATGGGAAAAGATAAGTGTCAACCAATTGAAGCTTATGTCAATACATTGCATTCAATGGCAAAATATGAGTGTCAAAGGGTTTATGCTAATGTCAATGCATGGCTGTCAAAACATCGCAGTCAGTGGGGAAAAGATGAATGTCAACCGATTGAAGCTTATGCCAATACATTCCAGTCAGTGGGAAAATATGAAAAGATGAGACTCACAGACAGACAGACATCTCTCTCTCTCTTGCTCTCTCTCGCTCTCCTCTAATCCCCCTTCTCCCTGTCTTTCTTCTCTCTCTCCCTCCCTCCTTCTCTCTCCTTCTCTTTGCCCCCTCTGTCTCTTTCTTTCAACCTAATCTTTATCCCCCTTTCTCTTCTCTCTCCCTCCCCCTTCTTTCACCACCTCTAACCTCTCTCCCTCTCCCCTCTCTTCTATCTCTCCCCTCCTTCCTCTCTCTCCCCCTCCCTCCCTCCTTAACAAGGACATTGACGCATAAGTCAATACATTGCATTCAAGGCAAAGAAATTGGTGATACAGCTGCAATGGGTAAATTGGTGAAAAACCCAGACATTCAGACAGACATGCAGACAGACATGCAGACAGACAGACCGGCAAACAAACAGACAGACGCAGGTAGGCAGAAAGACACACAGACACACAGACAGACAGGAAAAAAGACAGACACAGACAGTCAATCTAAAAAGATTGGACCAATATCCTCTTCAGAATTCATTCTAACAAGGCTCTTAGCTTCTAGAACTGCAAGATCATTGTGTCCAATGGAGGTCATAAAATGCTTTGGGTCGATTGACTTCAAATTTCATATGTCGGGTCATGATGGTCTCCAGTCACAAATCTGTAAAATTTGGAAAGATTCAACCTTTTTAACCTTTCAAAACCACCCCTATGACCCCCAATTAAGTCACTTCCTGTAATCGCAGGAAGCAGTACTTCAATGTACTGCCTCTTGGGGACACTCTTTAACAATGCCCTGAGTTTCGAGTCTTTAAATAAAGAATTAACCATTCTACAGAGGATGGAAGACAGTGTTTTTGTGTAACTGCATGGAAAGAAAGAAGCACCATGTTGAGGATGAATTAAGCCGTTTCCTGTTGCCACAGTAAGCTGAACCTCAACACAGGGCATCCCTGTAAGGTCACGACTAGTGCGTCATGGTTATCTGAGGGCTGTAGGTAATACTTTTCTATCGAAGAAAGGCCTTGTTCACTGTGGGACCAAGTTTTCACAGTGAAGAGTTAATTTCACATGGTGAGATGTAGGCTTGCCTTCATCGGGAGCGTCTGTTGAACAATCTTATACCTGTATTGTGTTTCTAGCCTCAACCGTTCTGCAGATGTCACTCAAAAGCACACTAACTCTAGGTCAGGCTTCAAATGAGACAATGTTTAGTTTAGTTTATTAGGATCCCCATTAGCTACTGCACATGCAGCAGCTACTCTTCCTGGGGTCCACATAAAACGTAAAAATACATGACAACAACAGTTATAGACAACGACATCACATAAATAAAATAACATAAAAAATGTAATACTAAAATAAGAGTTATACACTGAGTATACAAAACATAAAATCTGTTTTTTAAAGCTAAACTTGCTTTTTGCCTGAGTAACCTCTGGTGTCAGAACATTCCATGATGACATGGCTCTATATTATACATAACTGAGCGACGCATTAAATCTGTTTTTGGTTTGGGTACAGTGAAGAAGCCCATAGGGGCATGTCTGGTGGGGTATGTACAGTGCATTCAGAATGTATTCAGACCCCTTCACTTTTTCCACATTTTGTTACGTTACAGCCGTATTCTAAAATTGATTAAATCATTTTTTCCCTCATAAATCTACACACAATACCCCATAATGACAAAGCAACAACAGGTTTTTAGAAATTTTAGCAAATAATATTTAAAAAAATCACATTTACTTAAGTATTCAAACCCTTTACTCAGTACTTTGTTGAAGCACCTTTGACAGCGATTACAGTCTTCTTGGGTATGACGCTACAAGCTTGGCACACCTTTATTTGGGGAGTTTCTCCCATTCTTCTCTGCAGATCCTCTCAAGCTCTGTCAGGTTGGATGGGGAGTGTCGTTGCACAGCTATTTTCAGGTCTCTCCAGAGATGTTCGATCGGGTTCAAGTCCGGGCTCTGGCTGGGCCACTCAAGGACATTCAGAGACTTGTTGCATTGGCCACATCCCGGCTCAAACCTAAACCTAGCCTCAACCCTAACCCTTACCCTTCGCTTCCTCTCTACATCTTGGCTCAACCCTAACCATAGCCATAACCCTAACTACTTGTCCACTAACCCTAGACATAACACTAATTAACAATGAAATAATTCACCTCACCCCCCAACTACATTGCAGAAAGGTATGCCTCACTTGAAGCCTGACCTAGAGTTAATGTGCTTTTGAGTGACGTCGGCAGAACGGTTGAGGCTAAAAACAAAATGTAGGTATGGGATTGTTCAACAGACGCTCCCGATGAATGCAAGCCTACACCTGACTATGTAAAATTAACTCTTGACAGTGAAAACTTGGTCACACAGAGAACAAGGCCTTTCTTCGATAGAAAAGCATTACCTACAGCCCTCACATAACCATCTAGCTAACCGTCCTTCCACACATCTCTCTTGTTATTATGTGTTAGACATTAACGAGTGCAGGCAGTACTCAGGACGCCTCTGTGCCCACAAGTGTGAGACACCCTGGGGTCCTACCAGTGTTCCTGTACCACAGGCTTCAAACTGGCCAGCGACGGCAGGAACTGTGAAGGTAAGAAGCTATGACTCCACCAAAGAAATTAATTCTCTCTGAATCCATCTTTCAGTCTGCTTGGGGGTGCTCGGGTCAAAGGAATTGAAGTACTGTATGTGTGCTACTCCAACACTGCAGTGTGCTATTGGTGCTGGGAGAGAAAAGCTGGAGTATTTTTCACTTTTGTTCTATTCAGCCCTTTTCAGGAATTACAGTAGTCTCACATATTTTGAGTTACAAATCCAACCAACATTTGCAATTCACACTGATACAAATGACGTTTTATAAAGTGTCAAACTCAGATGACCTGTGACCTTTGACCTGTGCAAGATATGAATGAGTGTTATATGAACCCCTGCAGTCAGGAGTGTGCTAATGTTTATGGCTCCTACCAGTGCTACTGTCGCCATGGCTACCAGCTCAGTGACATCAATGGGATCACTTGTGAAGGTAGGTAAATGAATGTGAAGGTAAGAGTAAATATTGGCAGTATTGGAAGAATTTACTAAGATACCAGTATATAGGATGTAAGTATTTAAAGTAACTGGAATTTTAAGACAGCATGCTTTTAGGACAGCAAGCCTGGTATTAGGCTGAGATGGAGGGAATGTCACACCTTCCAACCTGCATTCAGTTGCCTTCATATTCGAGGCAGCTACACTTTTTCAGTTGTTTGGGTACAATCTCCTCTCTCTCTCTCATCATTATCAGATATTGCCAACTGGGGGTCACGTGTGTTCCTACCACTGTTCCAACACCCCAGGAAGCTTCCGCTGTACCTCGCCCCCAACGGACGAGCCTGCCAAGGTCAGGGAAAACATTTCACCATCCCTCCATTCCTCCTCTCCTCCATACCTCCCTTGTCCGTCATTCTCCCTCACTCTTAGAAAAAAAGGGTAATTCGGCTATCCCCATAGGAGAACCATTTTTGGTTCCATGTAGAACAATCTGTGGAAAGGGTTCTAACTGGAACCAAAAAGGGTTATTCAAAGGGTTATTCTATGGAGACAGCCAAATAATGCTTTTAGGTTGTAGATAAACACACTCTTATAAAAACATGTGGTATCTAAACATTATTGTTTAGATAAACACATTGGAAATAATGTATTTTGTGTTTTTGTGAGTGTGTCCATTATGTGCAAGTATGTGCAAATGTGTTTAGATGTCATTTAATACAGATGCGTTTAGATGTGCATGACTGTGTATGTGCAATATTGTATGTGAAACACACTGATAACATTTTTCGTTCTCTCTCTGTTCAGATATTAATGAGTGTGTGGCCGGATCCCACAGCTGCGCGGTGACAGAGAGCTGCTTCAACGTACAGGGAGGGTTCAGATGTCTGTCCTTCGAGTGTCCACACAACATCCGCCAGACAGCAGAGGGGTGAGAACTAGAACTGAACTGAGAACAGTGTTTACTTTCCTTTACTGTCTGGCCTGCTGTGTCTGTGTGAAATTAGTATGTTTTATACGCTCTTTCTCTGATCAATTATCATTGCTCTTTTATAACTCATCATTTTCTTAAGAGGTGGCTGGCATCTGTTGAGATACTGTATGGTGGCAATCTTTGGTGACAATTTTGTCTGACCAGAATCGTCACTTTGCACCTTGTGACAGTCACACAACTTTTTAATTTCACAATTTCTGACTCTCTTTGCCCCTCCCGATGTTCCCTTCTCCTTCCAGCCGTTGCGAACGCGTCGCCTGCGAGTTCATACGGGACCCCTTGTGTTTATCCCTCCCCTTAAGAATATCTTTCTACAACATCACTTTCCCCACCAACATCTCCGTGCCGGCCGATGTCTTCTGCATGGGGCCCTCCAACTCAGTCCCAGGGGACGACATCCAGCTATACATCGTTGCAGGAGACCAAGGCAGCTTCTTCAGTGCCCAGAGACAGGCCCACAGTGGAGTGATCTCACTGCAAAGTATTGTGACGGAACCCCGGGACTTCTTGCTCACGGTGGAGATGAGGCTCATACGTTACGGGACTGTTCATCTTTAAATGGCTAAGATTGCGGTGTTTATCACCCACAAGCAGCCCATCCCACCAAGACTACCATTCTAAAGACCATTCTCTAACCCTGCTGTCATAAAATGGCTGATCTCATATTTGACCATCATGATGAAGAATAATCTTATCTATTTAGTAGCATTCCTCAACCTTCTGTGTTCTGGGGAAGTTACATGGTGATATTCAAGTGTTGTGACAATGGGTGCTGTGATGTGTAATGTTCACTAGGTGGGGATCATAGGCAGTATAAGAATCTAATCTACCCAATCTACCTCATGATTTGCATGGCAGCTTTGCTTTGGATTTTGAGCTTTTGTTGCTTTTTATTGTATTTTTTTGCAATTAAAATGAATTTGTTACACAGTGATTTCTTTCCCTTTCTAATTTCCCTTCTACCCCCTAACCAGATACTAATACAATACGTATTGCTCTCACTAACAATGGCTGCTGCAGCAATATCCATTAAAACTATTCTATCCTGTCCTGTGGCGATTATTAATGACGGTTGGTGAATTCATTTTTCCCGATGCCCTACCTACCTCTGCCAATCTGCCTTAACAGAGGATCAAGGATGTCCCTCTTTAGTGGAGCAATGAAAAATAAAGCATGCCACTTATTTATGGGTACTTGGTCCCTGGCCAGTGGCGGGAGCTCAATTAGTGGTCTCCAAGCTTTACAGCCGAGAAGATGGATGATGCTCTTAGTGTTAGTGTTGGGTGGTTATCAATGAGTACTGCTGGTAAATTATACGAAAACACAAGGAGCTGTGATAGACTTGAGCCAGACAACTTTTACTTTCCAGTGATCAGGTTTTCTTTTATAGTTTAGTCTGGATTGTGGACTACTATTCCCCTTGGATTTGTGGTTTGGCATCTGTTGAATACAGAAGCTGTTTTGAAATGTATGGATGGATATGTCCTGTTGACAGTCTATGGAATATTTGAGAAATGTGGGATTCCCATTCCGGTCTCTGTTGCTTTTGATGTATTAACTACCAGCTGTGGCTCACTTCTGTTCTGTCTCATTATCTTCCCATCCAGTCACCTTAGTTGACATTGTGTGTCTGAATTGCTGTGGCGGGTCTATAGTTACTGCAGTTACCCTCTGTGGCAATGCCCTTGCATCAGAAACCACACAATCATTTTGTGGCTTTGGCCCACAGACCTGAAGGCAAACTTGGACCCACCTGCTAGCACTGCTAGAGCCTAATTACAAGCCCCCTTCCCTTTTGGAAGCTTGACTTCCATGTAGAGGCTTCTTTTTTAACCTCAGGAGACCCTCAATGTGTCCAATGCCTTGTTTGGCCTCTCCTCTTAAGCCTTGATTCATTAATAAACCATTAAAAATATATATGGATCTATTCAGGCGTTGCCAGAGTTTTGTGTGAAATGCTCTGGATTGTAGAAGTGCTTATCCATTCATCACCATTGAATTGATGCATTGAATGAGGGAGCCTTGTGAATTTTTCTTTTTCTGTAAGTGTTGTTGGCATTTCAACATTGATTTGTATTGTTACTGTATTTCAGTTTACATAATGTAATTGTGCACTTGAACATCTCTCTCTCTCTCTCTCTCTCTCTCTCTCTCTCTCTCTCTCTCTCTCTCTCTCTCTCTCTCTCTCTCTCTCTCTCTCTCTCTCTCTCTCTCTCTCTCTCTCTCTCTCTCTCTCTCTCTCTCTCTCTCTCTCTCTCTCTCTCTCTCTCTCTCTCTCTCAATTCAAATGGCTTTATTGACATGGGAAACATATGTTTACATTGCCAAAGCAAATGGAATAGGCAATAAACAAAAGGGAAATAAACAAAGGAAACATTAGTAAACATTACACTCACAAAAGTTTTAAAAGAATATAGACATTTCAAATGTTATATTATTGGCTATGTACAGTACAGTGTTGTAACAATGTGCAAGTAGTTGAAGTATGAAAGGGAAAATAAAGAGATAAATATAGGTTGTATTTACAATATTTGTGCTCCCAGGTTGCCCTTTTCTCATGGCAACGGGCCACAAATCTTGCTGCTGTGACTGCACACTTTATTTTGCCACAAATTCTTTGTGGGAAATACAGTATGTGTCTCTATTGTGGTCATACATTTGTCAGGAGGTTAGGAAGTGTAGCTCAGTTTCCACCTCATTTTGTGGGCAGTGGGCACATAGCCTGCCATCTCTCGAGAGCCAGGTCTGTCTATGGCGGCCTCTCTCAATAGCAAGGCTATGTTCACTGAGTTTGTACATAGTCAAGGATTTTCTTAATTTAGGGTCAGTCACAGTGGTCAAGTATTCTGCCACTGTGTATGAGAGTTTAGGGCCAGATAGAATTCCAATTTGCTCTGTTTTTTGGTTGATTCTTTCCGGTGTGTCAAATAGTTATGTTTTTGCTTTCTCATAATTTAGTTGGGTCTAAATGTGTTTCTGTCCTGGGGCTCTGTGGAGTCTGTTTGTGTTTGTGAACAGAGCCCCAGAACCAGCTGGCTGAGGGGACTCTTCTCTAGGTTAATCACTCTGTAGGTGAGGGCTTTGTGGTGGAATGTGTGAGCATAACTTCCTTTTAGGTGGTTGTAGAATTTTCTGGATTTTGATAACTAGCTGGTATAGTCCTAATTCTGCTCTGCATGCATTGTTTGAGGTTTTGCATTATACACAAAGTATATTTTTGCAGAATTCTGCATGCAGAGTCTCAATTAGGTGTTTGTCCCATTTTATGAATTATTGGCTGGTGAGTGGACCGCAGACCTCACAACCAAAGAGGACAATGGGTTCGATATCTGAAGTATTTTTAGCCAGATCCTAATTGGGATGTTGAGTTTTATGTTCCTTTTGATGGCATAGAAGGCCCTTCTTGCCTAGTCTCTTAGATCATTCACAGCCTTGTAGAAGTTACCTGTGGTGTTGATGTAAAGGCCGAGGTAGGTGTAATTCTTTGTGTGCTCTAGGGCAACAGTGTCTAGATAGAATTTGTATTTGTTGTCTTGGCTACTGGACCTTTTTTGGAATACCATTATTTTTGTCTTACTGTGATTCACTGTCAGGGCCCAAGTCTGACAGAATCTGCGCAGAAGATCTAGGTGCTGCTGTAGGCCCTCCTTGGTTGGGGACAGAAGCACCAGATCATCTGCAAACAGTAGACATTTGATTTCTGAGTCCAGTAGGGTGAGGCCGGGTGCTGCAGACTGTTCTAGTGCCCTTGCCAATTCATTGATATATACAGTTGAAGTCGGAAGTTTACATACACCTTAGCCAAATACATTTAAACTCAGTTTTTCACAATTCCTGACATTTAATCCTAGTAACAATTCCCTGTCTTAGGTCAGTTAGGATCACCACTTTATTTTAAGAATGTGAAATGTCAGAATAGTAGTAGAGAGAATGATTTCTTTCAGCTTTTATTTCTTTCATCACATTCCCAGTGGGACAGAAGTTTACATACACTCAATTATTATTTGGTAGCATTGCCTTTAAATTGTTTAACTTGGGTCAAACGTTTCGGGTAGCCTTCCACAATAAGTTGGGTGAATGTTGGCCCATTCCTCCTGACAGAGCTGTTGTGTAACTGAGTCACGTTTTACGTTTGTAGGCCTCCTTGCTCGCACACGCTTTTTCAGTTCTGCCCACAAATTTTCTATAGGATTGAGGTCAGGGCTTTGTGATGGCCACTCCAATACCTTGACTTTGTTGTCCTTAAGCCATTTTGCCACAACTTTGGAAGTATGCTTGGGGTCATTGTCCATTTGGAACACCCATTTGCGACCAAGCTTTAACTTCCTGACTGATGTCTTGAGATGTTGCTTCAATATATCCACATAATTTTCCTTCCTCATGATGCCATCTATTTTGTGAAGTGCACCAGTCCCTCCTGCAGCAAAGCACCCCCACAGCATTATGCTACCACGCCCGTGCTTCACGGTTGGGATGGTGTTCTTCGGCTTGCAAGCCTTCCCCTTTTTCCTCCAAAAAATTATGGCCAAACAGTTCAAATTTTTTTTCATTAGACCAGTGGACATTTCTCCAAAAATTACGATCTTTGTCCCCATGTGCAGTTGCAAACCGTAGTCTGGCTTTTTTTATGGCGGTTTTGGAGCAGTGGCTTCTTCCTTGCTGAGCGGCCTTTCAGGTTATGTCGATATAGGACTCGTTTTACTATGGATATAGATACTTTTGTACCTGTTTCCTTCAGCATCTTCACAAGGTCCTTTGCTGTTGTTCTGGGATTGATTTGCACTTTTCGCACCAAAGTACGTTCATCTCTAGGAGACGTAGTCCCATGGTGTTTATACTTGCGTACTATTGTTTGTACAGATGAACGTGGTACCTTCAGGCATTTGGAAATTGCTCCCAAGGATGAACCAGACTTGTGGAGGTCTACAATATTTTGGCTGATTTCTTTTGATTTTCCCATGATGTCAAGCAAAGAGGCACTGAGTTTGAAGGTAGGCCTTGAAATACATCCACAGGTACACCTCCAATAGGCTAATTAATTAATTAATTGACATAATTTGAGTCAATCAGAAGCTTCTAAAGCCATGACATCATTTTCTGGAATTTTCCAAGCTGTTTAAAGGCACAGTCAATTTAGTGTATGTAAACTTCTGACCCACTGGAATTGTGATACAGTGAATTATAAGTGAAATAATCTGTCTGTAAACAATTGTTGGAAAAATTACGTGTGTCATGCACAAAGCAGAGGTCCTAACCGACTTGCCAAACCATAGTTTGTTAACAAGAAATTTGTGGAGTGGTTGATAAACGAGTTTTAATAACTCCAACCTAAGTATATGTAAACTTCCGACTTCAACTGTATGTTGGAGGGTGGGGCTCAAGCTGCATCCCTGTCTCACCCCATAGCCCTGAGGAAAGAATTCTGTGTGTTTATTGCCAATTTTAACTGCACACTTGTAGTTTGTGTACATTTATTTTATAATGTCATATATAGCAACCCTCATGCCAAATTGAGTCAAAAGCTTTTTTTTTTATCAACAAAGTGTAACGATCCCGGCAGTCTGAGTCGGGTCCTGTCTGTGGACTAGTTTTTCTGCTCGTGATCTCCAGTTTCCCGAGGGTTCTGGAACGCTCCGGGGAGCTCTCTTGATTTCCGCACCTGCATCCCATCAGCAATCTGCACACCTGGTCCTGATCATCACCCTTCTTAGGCTCTGGCCTAACATCCATTCCCTGCCGGATCGTTAGCCATGAACAGTAGGTTTACCAGAGTATCAGTCTTAGAGCTTCTAGCGTTAGTTTTGTTGTTTTGCACCTTGTTGGTTTGTTGTTTACTTACCTCCGTTTTGTTCCATCTGCAGTCACTCGTCCGGAACCTTCATCCAACCTCTGCCTGGTGGTCGGCGGCTGCCGAGCCATGATTGGATCAACCACTGCACCCCCAACAACTACTCAACGCCGCCCGCTCTGTTCCCTGGATTATTCAGCATCACTCTTGAATTTGTAAATAAACACTCGCCTTCGTTTCAACTTACCTTGTCCTGGTCTGCTTCTGGGTTCTGGCTTTGTAACTCGTGACAGAACGATCCGGCCAGTAATGAACCCAGCGGACCTGGACGCTGTTCGCCATGCCATTTCCCATCAGGAGAAGATGTTGGGACAACATAGCACGGCACTACAGGAGATAGCGTTGTCAGTTCGGAACCTTTCTACCGGTCTGACGGAGGTCCAGAACCAGCGCAAGTTTCCGGTGGAGGATCCACTACCGGTTTCACCCATCTCGCCTGCCGCGTCTGGAGCTGTGTCCTTCCGTGAGCCCAAGGTTCCGACGCCGGATAAATATGAGGGGGAGCTGGGAAGATGCCGTTCTTTCCTTATGCAGTGTGGGTTGGTGTTCGATCTACAGCCCTACTCTTATGCCACAGACAAGGGCTAGGATAGCCTTTGTGATTGAGTTGCTGCGTGGTCGAGCGCTGGAGTGGGCTTCAGCCGTTTGGGAACGACAAGACCCCTGCATGGCTTCATACCAGGGGTTCACGGCCGAGATGAGGAAGCTCTTCGACCATTCCGTCCGAGGGAGGGACGCAGCTAGGCGCCTGTTTCGCTTCACCAAGGAACTCGCAGCGTGGCCGACTTCGTGATCGAGTTCAAGACGTTGGCTGTGGAGAGTGGGTGGAATGAGGAGTCTCTGCAAGCGGCCTTTTACCAGGGTCTGTCGGAGCAGCTCAAGGATGAGTTGATCTCCTATCCGGAGCCTAGTGACCTGGACAGCTTGGTAGCCTTGTCTATTCGGGTGGATAATCGAGTCCGAGAGCGAAGGAGGGAGAAGCAATGGGGTCCGTCCAATCGATCAGCTTCTCAGTTCCCAGTCGGGTCGGGTGGTGGACCAGAACACGTCGATCATTCTCCACCACAAAGGATTAGTGGAGAGGTCCTCTCTCCCGATTCTGAACCCATGCAAGTGGGGCGGCACGGGTTAACCAAGGAGGAGCGTCAACATAGACGTAAGACCAACTGCTGCCTCTACTGTGGTAGCTCGGGACATTACATCTCCACTTGTTCCCGGCGGTCGTCAAACTGCCCGGCTCGCTAAAGTTGGGAGGACTTTTAGCGAGCCAGTTTCAACCTCTCAGTACCTCTGTCAGACCCCGTTTCCGGCTACCCTTGTGAACAGGAATCAGAGCTTAGCGATTAACGCTTTTATCGATTCAGGTGCCGATGGAAGCTTTCTTGATGCCGAGTTGGTGGAACAGCTGGGGCTTTCCAAGGAGCAATTGCCGGAAGCCATTGAAGCGACCACTCTGAACGGCAGTAGTCTGGCACGTATCACGATGAGGACTGAACCGGTTAAGATGCTGTTGTCGGGGAATCATTCGGAGATGATTTCATTCTTCATTCTGCCGTCTTCCCATGTTCCTCTGGTCCTTGGATACCCCTGGCTGAAGGAACACAATCCCACGTTCGATTGGGTGACGGGCAAGGTAACGAGTTGGAGCCTTGATTGTCATGCTAACTGTCTCAAGACTGCCTGTCCCCATTCGGTTCCCAGTCAGGTGATTGAGGCTAAACCCCCAGATTTGTCCCTGGTTCCCGAGACATATCACGATTTGGGGAAAGTGTTCAGTAAGCAGAAGGCTCTGTCACTCCCTCCCCACCGACCATATGATTGTGCCATCAACCTGTTCCCTGGAGCTGTCTACCCCCAAGGGAAGGTTATACAGTATCTCCCGCCCTGAACGTGAGGCTTTGGAGACCTACATCAAGGAGTCCCTAGCTGCTGGTCTCGTTCGTCCCTCGTCATCACCCCTGGGGGCAGGATTCTTCTTTGTGGGTAAGAAGGATGGCTCTCTTCGACCGTGTATTGATTATCGGGGGGTTGAATGACATCACGGTCAAGAACAAGTATCCCCTGCCCTTGATGAGTTCTGCCTTCGACTCCTTACAGGGTGCTACGGTGTTCACCAAGCTAGACCCTACGCAATGCGTATCACATGGTCCGGATCAGAGAGGGAGACGAGTGGTTGACGGGTTTCAATACACCGATGGGTCACTTCGAGTATCAGGTGATGCCGTTTGGACTGACCAATGCTCCAGCGGTATTCCAGAGTATGGTGAACGACGTCCTGAGAGATATGATCGGTCTCTTTGTGTTTGTTTACCTGGATGACATTCTGATCTTCTCGAAGGAACCTTCCGACCACGTCCAGCATGTCCGGCAGGTTCTGCAGCGATTGTTGGAGAATCGCCTGTTCGTGAAGGCCGAGAAGTGCGAGTTTCACGCCCACACGACATCCTTTCTCGGGTACATCATCTCCAGGGGAGAGATTAGGATGGACCAGGAGAAGGTTAGAGCGGTTCTGGAATGGGCCCAGCCCGGTACGAGATTGCAGCTCCAGAGATTTTTTGGGGGTTTGCGAATTTCTACCGCAGATTCATCCGGGATTACAGCCGTGTGGCCGCTCCGTTAACGGCCTTGACTTCCAGTATCAGGAGCTTCAAGTGGAATCCGGAGGCGGATCGGCGTTTCTGGATTTGAAGAGGCGATTCACCAACGCACCGATTCTCTCTCAACCGGACACGGCCCGTCAGTTCGTCGTTGAAGTGGACGCGTCTGATGTGGGAGTTGGCGCCATCCTGTCGCAGCGATGCTCCACGGACAGTAAACTCCATCCCTGCGCCTACTACTCTCGTCGCCTTTCGCCTGCGGAGAGGAATTACGATGTGGGTAACCGGGAGCTTCTCGCGGTGAAACTTGCCTTGGAGGAGTGGCGCCACTGGTTGGAGGGGGCGGAGCAGCCGTTTATTGTCTGGACTGACCACAAGAATCTTGCTTACGTGCAATCGGCTAGAGCGTCTCAACTCCCCGTCAGGCCAGGTGGTCGTTGTTTTTCGGACGATTCAATTTTTTCCCTGACGTTCCGACCTGGATCTAAGAAGCGGCAAGGCGGACGCCTTGTCTCGGATGTTCTCCAAGACGGAGGAGAGTGGGTCCAAGACCGAGACAATTCTCCCCCGGAACTGCGTCGTGGGAGCTGTTAGGTGGAAGATTGAGGAGGAGGTGATGGCGGCTCTTCGGACGCAGCCCGGTCCCGGTTGACTTCTTTCTCCCCTCTCTCTCCAGATAAAATCCTGCGACTTGTGACTGCAGGCCGCCCAACAACCTGCCCGCTTGACCCCATCCCCTCCTCCCTTCTCCAGACCATCTCCGGTGACCTTCTCCCCTACCTCACCTCGCTGATCAACTCATCCTTGACCGCTGGCCATGTCCCTTCCGTCTTCAAGAGAGCGAGAGTTGCTCCCCTTCTCAAAAAACCAACACTCGACCCCACTGATGTCAACAACTACAGACCAGTATCCCTTCTTTCTTTTCTTTCCAAAACTATTGAGCGTGCCGTCTTTAGCCAACTCTCTTGCTATCTCTCTCAGAATGACCTTCTTGATCCAAACCAATCAGGTTTCAGGACTGGTCATTCAACTGAGACTGCTCTTCTCTGTGTCACGGAGACTCTCCGCACTGCTAAAGCTAACTCTCTCTCCTCTGCTCTTGTCCTTCTAGACCTGTCTGCTGCCTTTGATACTGTGAACCATCAGATCCTCCTCTCCACCCTCTCCGAGATGGGCATCTCCGGCGCGGCTCACTCCTGGATTGCGTCCTACCTGACCGGTCGCTCCTACCAAGTGGCGTGGCGGGAAGCTGTCTCCGCACCACGTGCTCTCACCACTGGTGTCCCCCAGGGATCGGTTCTGGGCCCTCTCCTTTTCTCCCTATACACCAAGTCACTTGGCTCTGTCATATCCTCACATGGTCTCTCCTATCATTGCTACGCTGACGATACACAACTAATCTTCTCCTTTCCCCCTTCTGATAACCAGGTGGCGAATCGCATCTCTGCATGTCTGGCAGACATATCAGTATGGATGACGGATCACCACCTCAAGCTGAACCCTGGCAAGACGGAGCTGCTCTTCCTCCCGGGGAAGGACTGCCCGTTCCATGATCTCGCCATCACGGTTGACAACTCCGCTGTGTCCTCCTCCCAGAGTGCGAAGAGCCTAGGCGTGACCCTGGACAACACCCTGTCGTTCTCCGCCAACATCAAGGCGGTGACCCGCTCCTGCAGGTTCATGCTCTACAACATTCGGAGAGTGCGACCCTGCCTTACACAGGAAGCGGCGCAGGTCCTGGTCCAGGCACTTGTCATCTCCCGTCTGGACTACTGCAACTCGCTGTTGGCTGGGCTCCCTGCCTGTGCCATTAAACCCCTACAACTCATCCAGAATGCCGCAGCCCGTCTGGTGTTCAACCTTCCCAAGTTCTCTCACGTCACCCCCTCCTCCGCACACTCCACTGGCTTCCAGTTGAAGCTCGCATCCGCTACAAGACCATGGTGCTTGCCTATGGAGCAGTGAGGGGAACGGCACCTCTGTACCTTCAGGCTCTGATCAGTCCCTACACCCAAAGCGAGGACATTGCGTTCATCCACCTCTGGCCTGCTGGCTCCCTTCCTCTGCGGAAGCATAGCTCCCGCTCAGCCCAGTCAAAACTGTTCGCTGCTCTGGCACCCCAATGGTGGAACAAGCTCCCTCACGACGCCAGGACAGCGGAGTCACTCACCACCTTCCGGAGACATTTGAAACCCCACCTCTTTAAGGAATACCTGGGATAGGATAAAGTATTCCTTCTAACCCCCCCTAAATTGTAAAGTGGTTATCCCACTGGCTATAGGGTGAACGCACCAATTTGTGAGTCGCTCTGGCTAAGAGCGTCTGCTAAATGACGTTAATGTGCCCCTGAGCAAGGCACTTAACCCTAATTGCTCCTGTAAGTCGCTCTGGTTAAGAGCGTCTGCTAAATGACTAAAATGTAAATGTAAATGTAACGGTCCACCCGGTCGGTTGTTTGTGCCTGAGTCGGTTCGTCCTGCGGTCCTCAAATGGTCCCACGCCAGCAAGATGGCTTGTCACCCTGGCGTGGCTCGGACGATGGCGTTTCTTCGCAGACGTTTTTGGTGGCCTGCCATGGCCGAGGATACTCGGGGTTATGTTGCTGCCTGTCCAGTGTGTGCGCAGAATAAGAGTACCAATCGGCCCAGCTCTGGACTACTTCACCCCCTTCCTATTCCCCGGCGACCATGGTCGCATCTGGCCCTGGACTTTGTCACTGGGTTGCCCGCTTCTGAGGGGAACACGGTCGTTCTGACTATCGTGGACAGATTCAGCAAGTTCGCCCACTTTGTGCCAATTGCCAAGCTTCCCTCTGCCTCGGAGACGTCCGAGATCCTGGTTAGGGAGGTTTTCAGGGTCCACGGGTTGCCCAGTGATATCGTTTCCGACCGTGGCCCTCAGTTTACCTCTGCTGTCTGGAAGTCCTTCTGTTTGGCCATTGGAGCTACAGTCAGTCTCACATCTGGTTTTCACCCCCAATCTAATGGTCAGGCGGAGAGAGCCAACCAGAAGATGGAATCCACGCTACGCTGCCTGGCCTCTTCCAACCCCACCTCCTGGGTCTCTCAGTTGCCTTGGGTTGAGTATGCCCACAATACTCTCCCTACATCTGCCACTGGGATGTCTCCCTTCCAGTGCCTGTATGGCTACCAACCTCTCTTGTTCCCTTCTCAGGAGAAGGAGCTCTCAGTGCCTTCTGTTCAGGCCCATATTCGTCGTTGCCACCGGACCTGGCATCGGGCCAGAAAGGCACTCCTTAGAGTTTCGGACCGGTATCAGCTCCAGGCGAATCGTCGCCGGATCCCCGCTCCCACCTACACCATCGGAGATAGGGTCTGGTTGGCCACACGGGATCTTCCTTTACGGACTGAGTCTAGGAAGTTGTTACCGAAGTTCATTGGTCCGTTTGTGGTGGAGAAGGTGATCAATCCGGTGGCAGTTCGACTCAAACTCCCGAGGACGCTCAGAGTCCATCCCACCTTTCATGTCTCCTGCCTCAAGCCTGTTTTCCTCAGTCCTCTGTTGCCTCCTCCGCCTCCTCCTCCTCCTCCTCGGATGATCGGAGGTGGTCCTGCCTACACGGTGCGACGCATCATGGATTCCAGACGGCGGGGCCGGGGTTTCCAGTATCTCGTGGACTGGGAGGGGTATGGTCCTGAAGAGAGGAGTTGGATTCCGCGCGACAGATCCTAGATGCTGACCTCATCCGTGACTTCTACCGCCTCCATCCTGGCGCTCCGGGGAGTCCGCCCGGTGGCGTTCGTCGGAGGGGGGTACTGTAACGATCCCGGCAGTCTGAGTCGGGTCCTGTCTGTGGACTAGTTTTTCTGCTCGTGATCTCCAGTTTCCCGAGGGTTCTGGAACGCTCCGGGGAGCTCTCTTGATTTCCGCACCTGCATCCCATCAGCAATCTGCACACCTGGTCCTGATCATCACCCTTCTTAGGCTCTGGCCTAACATCCATTCCCTGCCGGATCGTTAGCCATGAACAGTAGGTTTACCAGAGTATCAGTCTTAGAGCTTCTAGCGTTAGTTTTGTTGTTTTGCACCTTGTTGGTTTGTTGTTTACTTACCTCCGTTTTGTTCCATCTGCAGTCACTCGTCCGGAACCTTCATCCAACCTCTGCCTGGTGGTCGGCGGCTGCCGAGCCATGATTGGATCAACCACTGCACCCCCAACAACTACTCAACGCCGCCCGCTCTGTTCCCTGGATTATTCAGCATCACTCTTGAATTTGTAAATAAACACTCGCCTTCGTTTCAACTTACCTTGTCCTGGTCTGCTTCTGGGTTCTGGCTTTGTAACTCGTGACACAAAGCATGAAAAGACATTGCTTCTGTTTTATTTAGTTTGTTTGTCAATAAGGGTGTGCAGGGTCTGTCGTACGGTATTTTGGTAAGAAGCCAATTTGACATTTGCTCAGGACATTTTTTTCACTGAGGAAATGTTGGAGTCTGATTTTTCTGAGATTGCTGCTGACACATATTCCACGGTAATTATTGGGGTACATTTGTTTCCACTTTTGTGAATTGGGGTGATCAGGCCTTGTGTGGTGGTGTTACAATTGGCCCAGCGTCGTCCAGGGTAGGGGAGGGAATGGCCGGCAGGGATGTAGCTCAGTTGGTAGAGCACAGCGTAAACAAACCCAGGGTTGTGGGTTCGATTCCCACGGGGGGCCAGTATAAAAAAATTAAAATAATGTATGCACTCACTAACTGTAAGTCGCTCTGGATAAGAGCGTCTGCTAAATGACTCAAATGTAAAAATGTTTTTAAAAATGTGTTACAGGCGCAGGAGGGTAAATCACAGAATAACAGGTTTATTCCGTTGACACAGCGGTACGCGACAATGCGTCAAACACTCCAGTTTGGAAATATACAGCACACTGGAAACAACAAGGCACACAAGTGAATATCCCGGCGGTACAAAGTACAAGAGCTCCACTGAGCTAAACTAACCTCCACAATAAACAATCACACACAAAGACAAGGGGGCATAGGGAACACTTATACAGGTACTGATGAGGGCAAATGAAACCAGGTGTGTGTAATAAACAAGACAAAACAAATGGATTGTTGAGATGAGGAGCGGCAGTGGCTAGAAGACCGGTGACGACAAACGCCGAAGCCTGCCTGAACAAGGAGAGGAGGCAGCTTTGGAGGAAGTCGTGACAGTAACGCCCCCGACACCGGCCTGGAGGACACGGAGCAGGGCGAGCCGGATGGCGACAGGGAGGGATCGAGGATATCCCTCACCGGGACCCAACACCGCTCCTCTGGACCGTACCCCTCCCACTCCACGAGGTACTGAAGGCCCCCCACCCAACGCCTCAAATCCAGGATGGAATGGACGGAGTACGCTGGGGCCCCCTCGATGTCCAGAGTGGGCGGAGGGACCTCCTGCACCTCAGACTCCTGGAGCGGACCAGCCACAACAGGCCTGAGGAGAGACACATGAAACAAGGAGTTAATACAGTAATCGGGAGGGAGTAGTAACCTATATGTAACCTCGTTGATTCTCCTCAGGACTCTGAACGGCCCCATAAATCGCGGGCTCAACTTCCGGCAGGGCAGGCGGAGGAGCAGATTCCGGGTCAAGAATCTGCTCCTCCGCCAGTACAAAAACCGGGGCTTCACTGCGGTGGCGGTCATCGTTGGCCTCCTGGCGACGCACGGCGTGCTGGAGGTTTAACGTGAGAAGCGTTCCACGTCTCCTCCGCACGCCGAAACCAGTCATCCACCGCAGGAGCTTCAGTCTGGCTCGGATGACACGGTGCCAGAACCGGCTGACAACCTAAGACACATTGAAAGGGAGTTAGGTTAGTGGAGAAGTGGCGATGCGAGTTCGGAACTTTGGCAAGAACACCGACCACTCCCCGGCCGGTCCTGGCAGAAGGACCGCAGGAACCTACCCACATCTTGAGTCACCTGTTCCACCTGCCCATTAGACTCGGGGTGAAACCCAGAGGTCAGGCTGACGAGACCCCAGACGTTCCATGAACACCTTCCAGACGCTGGATGTGAACTGGGGACCCCGGTCAGACACTATGTCCTCTGGCACCCGTAGTGCTGGAAGACGTTAGTAAACAGGGCCTCCGCCGTCTGCAGGGCCGTGGGGAGACCGGGCAGAGGAAGGAGGCAACAGGCTTTTGAAAAGCGGTCCACAAGGACCAGGATGATGCTGTTACCCTGAGAGAGGGGAAGATCAGTTAGAAAGTCAATACACAGGTGGGACCATGGCCGTTGTGGAACTGGTAAGGGCTGTAACTAACCTGCTGGGAGGTGCCTAGGTGCCTTACTCTGGGTGCACACCGAGCAGGAGGAGACATACACCCTCACGTACCTTAGCCAAGGTAGGCCACCAGTACTTTCCGGTTAGGCAGCGCAATGTACGACCGATACCTGGGTGACCAGAGGAGGGAGACGTGTGGGCCAAATAGATCAAACGGTCACGGACAAGAGATGGCACGTACTGCAGCCCAGCTGGACACTGAGGTGGAGATGGCTCTGTGCATCCTGCCCGCTCTATGTCCGCGTCCATCGCCCATAATACCGGCGCCACAATGCAGGAGGCCGGGAGTATGGGGGTGTTGTTTATGGGCCTCTCCTCTGTGTCGTACAGTCGTGACAGCGCGTCTGCCTTCACATTCTTCGTACCCGGGATGTATGACAGAGTAAACTCAAACTGGGTGAAGAATAGGGCCCACCTGGCCTGGCGAGGGTTCAGCCTCCTTGCTGCCCAGATGTACTCCAGGTTACGCTGGTCAGTCCAGACGAGGAAAGGGTGTTTCGCCCCCTCGAGCCAGTGCCTCCACACTGTTAGGGCTCTGACTACAGCCAACAGCTCCCGATCACCAACGTTGTAGTTCTGCTCCACCACGCTGAGCTTCTTGGAGAAGAAGGCACAGGGGCAGAGCTTGGTTGGCATACCCGAGCGTTGAGACAGGACAGCGCCTATCCCTACCTCGGACGCATCCACCTTCACTATGAACGATAGTGATGGATCGGGATGGGCCAGTACCGGGGCTGAGGTGAACAGAACCCTCAGGTTACTGAAGGCCCTGTCAGCCTCAGCAGACCAGTGGAGCCGGGACGGCCCACCCTTCAACAGAGATGTGATGGGAGCTGCGACCTTGCCAAAGCCCTGGATAAACCCCTGATAGTAGTTGGCAAAGCCAATAAAGCGCTGCACCTCCTTTACCGTGGTTGGAGTCTGCCAATTACCCACGGCTGAAATGCGATCTCCCTCCATCTCCACACCTGAGGAGGTAATGCGGTATCCAAGGAAGGAGATGGACTGCTGGAAAAACAGACACTTCTCTGCCTTGGCATAAAGGTCATTTTACAACAGTCGGCCCAGCACTTTGCGAACCAGTGACACATGCTCGGTGCGCATAGCGGAATACACCAGAATGTCATCGATGTAGACGACTACACTGTGACCAACCATGTCCCGAAACACCTCGTTAACAAAGGACTGGAAAACGGATGGAGCATTCATCAAACCGTACGGCATCACCAGGTATTCGTAATGCCCCGTGGTTGTGCTGAATGCTGTCTTCCATTCGTCCCCCTCTCGGACACGCACCAGGTTATACTCACTCCGGAGATCAAATTTTGTGAAAAAGCACGCCCCATGCATTGACTAGATCACAGATGGGATGAGGGGCAGAGGATAACTATAACGTATTGTCCCCTTGCTCAATGCTCGGTAATCAATGCACGGGGGCAGACCTTAGTCTTTCTTCTTCACAAAAAAGAAACTCGAGGAGGTGGAGGGACGTATGAACCCCTGGCGCAGGGACTCGGAGACGTATGTCTCCATCGCCTCCATTTCAGCCTGCGACAGGTTATATACATGACTCCTGGGAGGCACAGCATCTACTTGTAGGTTTATCGCGCAATTCCCCCCGCCCCAATGAGGTGGTAATTTGGTGGCCTGCCAGGTATTCGGGGGGGATGCACACGGTGGAGGAAGTGTCTGGACTTTCCACCGTGGTTGCACCAACGGAAACAGCTAGGCACCTACCCTGACACTCTCGCGACCACCCTGTGAGAACCCTCTGCGACCATGAAAAGGTGGGGTTGTGTAGTGCTAACCAGGGAAGACCCAACACAACAGGGAAATCGGGGGACAAAATAATAAAAAATGTGACGTGCTCTCTATGGGTCCTTTGAGGAACCATTGTGACTGGTGCTGTAACTTCCCTAATGAACCCTGACCCTAATGGTCGACTATCAAGTGCTTTGATGGGCAGTGGAGTGGACAGGGGAACCAATGGAATACCTAGACTTAGAGCTAACGACCTGTCCATAAAGTTCCCAGCTGCGCCTGAATCGACCAGTGCCTTACACTGGGAAACTACGGGGTATTCGGGTAAGGTGACGTGTATGGTGCAGTTTGCAGCAGAGGGCACTGACCGAGTGTGGGTTTGCGCTACCTGGGGTGTAGCGAGAGTTCCCTTCCTGCCGCCTCCAGACCCGGAAGAACCCTGACAACAGCGTGCAGTATAATGTCCTCTTCTGCCTCAAGAGTGACATTGAAGCTGTCCTCCTCCATTCTCCCGGATCGTTGCCCACCCAGCTCCATCGGAACGGACTCCGAGTTGGGGGGTGAAATGGGCAGGCCACTCCCAGGATGTCCTCTAGCAGCCAGCAGGTTGTCCAACCAGATGGCCATGTCCCCCAGATGATCGAAGGTTAACATGGCATCCCAGGCAGGCTAGCTCCCTTCGGACGTCCTCTCGTAGGCTGCACCAGAATCCGTCGATCAGGGCCCGCTCGTTCCACCCGGACCCAGCCGCTAGGGTCTGAAACTCCAGGGCGAAGTCCTGCGCCGTCCTCATCCCCTGCCTCAGTTGGACCAGACGCTCGCCCGCCTCTCGTCCTTCGGGCGGGTGGTCGAAGACTGCCCGGAAGAGGCGAGCGAACTCCCCATAGTTGTCCAATGCGGTTCCTCCTTCTCTCCAGACCGCATTGGCCCACTCCAGGGCTTTCCCCGAGAGGCAGGAGACGAGGGCAGACACCTTCTCCCGCTCCGATGGAGCCGGGCTGATGTTCAAGAAGTAGAGGTCCAGCTGCAGGAGGAATCCCTGACAGCAGGCAGCTGTCCCGTCAAACTCCCTCGGGGTGCTGGAATGTGGGTGGCCAGATCCGGTCGCTCAGCTGGTCCTGATGGGTCGGGTCCTCTCCTCTCCAGACGTTGGAAGACCTGGAGAACCCGATCCATCGCTTCTCCTAAGCTGGCTAGCATCCTGGAATGCTCGTGGACCCGTGCCACGACTCCCGGCATGGGCTCTTCTCCTGCTGACTCCATGGCGGGTGTGTGATTTTATGGTGGTGTGATTTGAAGGAGTCAGGCACAGGAGGGTAAATCACAGAATAACAGGTTTATTCCGTTGACACAGCGGTACGCAGCAATGCGTCATCCACTCCACAGCGCACTGGAAACAACAAGGCACACGGTAAAAAAACATAAAGTCAAAAAATACAACAGAAAATATATATACAGTGTGTGCAAATGTAGCAAGTTATGGAGGTAAGGCAATAAATAGGCTATAGTGCAAAAAATAATTACAATTAGTATTAACACTGGAATGCTAGATGTGCAAGAGATTATGTGCAAATAGAGATACTGGGGTGCAAAAGAGCAAAATAAATAACAATATAGGGATGAGGTAGTTGGGTGGGCTAATTTCAGATGGGCTGTGTACAGGTGCAGTGATCGGTAAGGTGCTCTGACAACTGATGCTTAAAGTTAGTGAGGGAGATAAGAGTCTCCAGCTTCAGAGATTTTTGCAATTCGTTCCAGTCATTGGCAGCAGAGAACTGGAAGGAATGGCGGCCAAAGGAGGTGTTGGCTTTGGGAATGACCAGTGAGATATACCTGCTGGAGCGCAGACTACGGGTGAGTGCTGCTATGGTGATCAATGAGCTAAGATAAGGCGGGGATTTGGTATACCATCAACACCACAGGCCTTTTTGTATTTTGTCCTGTAGCTCATCCAATTTCATTGGAGAATCCAGTGGGTTCTGGTAGTCTTTAATAGCTGATTCTAAGTTTTGTAAATTATCATGTATATGTTTTTGCTCTTGGTTCTTTGTTATATGGACAAAAAGGTTAAGTGGTTTATCAATACATCTCTATTTTGGATAGATAGCTCTTCATGTTGTTGTTTGATTGGTGTGTTCCAATTTTTGCAGAAGTGATGTGATTCTATGGATTCTTCAATCACAATGAGCTGTTTTCTGGCATGCGGTTCCTTCTTTTTTCTTAGTGTAATTCTGTAGAAGTCTTTTCAAATCAAATTTTATTGGTCACATACACATACAGTGAGGGAAAAAAGTATTTGATCCCCTGCTGATTTTGTACGTTTGCCCACTGACAAAGACATGATCAGTCTATAATTTTAATGGTAGGTTTATTTGAACAGTGAGAGACAGAATAACAAACAAAAAATCCAGAAAAACACATGTCAAAAATGTTATAAATTGATTTGCATTTTAATGAGGGAAATAAGTATTTGGCCCCTCTGCAAAACATTACTTAGTACTTGGTAGCAAGACCCTTGTTGGTCAGACGTTTCTTGTAATTGGCCACCAGGTTTGCACACATCTCAGGAGGGATTTTGTCCCACTCCTCTTTGCAGATCTTCTCCAAGTCATTAAGGTTTCGAGGCTGACGTTTGGCAACTTGAACCTTCAGCTCCCTCCACAGATTTTCTATGGGATTAAGGTCTGGAGACTGGCTAGGCCACTCCAGGACCTTAATGTGCTTCTTCTTGAGCCACTCCTTTGTTGCCTTGGCTGTGTGAATTTGGGTCATTGTCATGCTGGAATACCCATCCACGACCCATTTTCAATGCCCTGGCTGACGGAAGGAGGTTCTCACCCAAGATTTGACGGTACATGGATTTGACGGTGAAATTGTCCTGTCCCCTTAGCAGAAAAACACCCCCAAAGCATAATGTTTCCACCTCCATGTTTGACGGTGGGGATGGTGTTCTTGGGGTTATAGGCAGCATTCCTCCTCCTCCAAACACGGCGAGTTGAGTTGATGCCAAAGAGCTCCATTTTGGTCTCATCTGACCACAACACTTTCACCCAGTTCTCCTCTGAATTATTCAGATGTTCATTGGCAAACTTCAGACGGGCCTGTATATGTGCTTTCTTGAGCAGGGGGACCTTGCGGGCACTGCAGGATTTCAGTCCTTCACGGCGTAGTGCGTTACCAATTGTTTTCTTGGTGACTATGGTCCCAGCTGCCTTGAGATCATTGACAAGATCCTCCCGTGTAGTTCTGGGCTGAGAGATCTTGCATGGAGCCCCAGGCCGAGGGAGATTGACAGGTCTTTAGTGTTTCTTCCATTTGCGAATAATCGCACCAACTGTTGTCACCTTCTCACCAAGCTGCTTGGCGATGGTCTTGTAGCCCATTCCAGCCTTGTGTAGGTCTACAATCTTGTCCCTGACATCCTTGGAGAGCTCTTTGGTCTTGGCCATGGTGGAGAGTTTGGAATCTGATTGATTGATTGCTTCTGTGGACAGGTGTCTTTTGTACAGGTAACAAACTGAGATTAGGAGCACTCCCTTTAAGAGTGTGCTCCTAATCTCAGCTCATTACCTGTATAAAAGACACCTGGGAGCCAGAAATCTTTCTGATTGAGAGGGGGTCAAATACTTATTTCCCTCATTAAAATGCAAATCAATTTATAACATTTTTGACATGCGTTTTTATGATTTTTTTGTTGTTATTCTGTCTCTCACTGTTCAAATAAATCTACCATTAAAATTTTAGACTGATAATTTCTTTGTCAGTTGGCAAACGTACAAAATCAGCAGGGGATCAAATACTTTTTTCCCTCACTGTATTTAGCAGATGTTATTGCGGGTGTAGCGAAATGCTTGTGTTCCTAGCTCCAACAGTGCAGTAATATCTAACAATTCACAACAATACACAATAATCTAAAAGTAAAAGAATGGAATTAAGAAATATATAAATACTAGGACGAGCAATGTCGGAGTGGCATTGACTAAAATACAGTAGAATAAAGTGTATACATATGAGTAAAGCAGTATGTAAACATTATTAAAGTGACTAGTGTTCCATGTCTATGTATATGGGGCAGCAGCCTCTAAGGTGCAGGGTTGAGTTACCGGGTGGTAGCCGGCTAGTGATGGCTATTTAACAGTCTGATGGCCTTGAGATAGAAGCTGTTTTTCAGTCTCTCGGTCCAAGCTTTGATGCACCTGTACTGACCTTGCCTTCTGGATGGTAGCAGGTTGAACAGGCCGTGGCTCGGGTGGTTGATGTCCTTGATGACCTTTTTGGCCTTCCTGTGACATCGGGTGCTGTAGGTGTCCTGGAGGGCAGGCAGTGTGCCCCCGGTGATGCGTTTGGCAGACCGCACCACCCGCTGGAGAACCCTGCGGTTGAGGAGGCGGCTAGGGATGCCGTCTGGGCCGGCAGCCTTGCGAGGGTTAACACGCTTAAACGTCTTACTCACGTCGGCCACGGAGAACGAGAGCCCATAGTCCTTGGGAGCGGGCCGCGTCGGTGGCATTGTGTTAACCTTTAAAGCGGGCGAAGAAAGTGTTCAGCTTTTCCGGGAGCAAGACGTCAGTGTCCGCGACGTGGCTGGTTTTCCCTTTGTAATCCGTGATTGTCTGTCGACCCTGCCACGTATGTCTCGTGTCTGAGCCGTTGAATTGCAACTCCACTTTGTCTCTGTACTGACATTTTGCCTGTTTAAATGCCTTACGGAAGGAATAACTACACTGTTTGTATTCAACCATATTCCCAGTCACCTTGCCATGATTAAATGCGATGGTTCGCACTTTCAGTTTTGTGCGAATGCTGCCATCTATCCACGGTTTCAGGTTTGGGTAGGTTTTAATAGTCACAGTGGGAACAGCATCCCCTATACACTTCCTGATGAACTCAGTCACCGTGTCCGTGTATACGTCAATGTTATTCTCAGAGGCTACCCGGAACATATCCCAGTCCGCATGATCAAAACTATTTTGAAGCATGGATTCCGATTGGTCAGACCAGCGTTGAATAGACCTTAGCACAGGTACTTCCTGTTTGACTTTCTGCCTATAGGAAGGGAGGAGCAAAATGGAGTCGTGATCTGATTTGCCGAAGGGAGGGCGGGGGAGGGCCTTGTAGGCATCCCGGAAGGGGGAGTAGCAGTGGTCAAGCATTTTTCCAGCTCGAGTACAACAGTCAATGTGTTGATAGAACTTCGGTAGCATTTTCCTCAAATTTGCTTTGTTAAAATCCCCAGCTACAATAAATGCGGCCTCAGGATATGTGGTTTCCAGTTTGCACAAAGTCCAGTGTAGTTCCTTGAGGGCCGTCGTGGTATCGGCTTGAGGGGGAATATACACGGCTGTGACTATAACTGAATATAACTCTCTTGGGAGGTAATACATTTGATTGTGAGGTATTCTAGGTCGGGTGAACAAAAGGAATTGAGTTTCTGTACATTATCACAATCACACCATGAGTAGTTAATCATGAAACATACACCACCACCATTCTTCTTCCCAGAGAGTACTTTATTCCTATCTGCGCGATCTACTGAGTACCCAGCTGGCTATATGGACAGGGACAGTATATCCGGAGAGATGAATCCGTGAAACAGAGTATATTACAGTCCCTGATGTCTCTTTGTCAATTTGTAAGTCGCTCTGGATAAGAGCGTCTGCTAAATGACGTAAATGTGTCACGGTGTTAGAAATGGTGAGGTGTGGAATCAGGCGCAGAAGCAGATGTACAGTCCAACAAGACTTTACTAGCGAGTGCAAAATAATCCAAAAACGGCCAGAGGCCAGCAGACGCACACAGGCGTCAAAACGAGCGCACAAACACAGGGCGCAAAAACTCTCCTCAACCGAGGAGGAAGTTAAATCGTAACTGGCGTACCGAAACACGGGTAACGCACAAACACCTGACACGAAACAATTACACACAACACTACACTAACAACAAGGAAACTAAATAGGGTGCTTAATGAGACATAACACAAGACAGGTGTGGCTAACAGACAAAACGAATCAAACAGGAAACATGGAACATGCAACGGTGGCAGCTAGAATTCCGGAGACGACGAACGCCGAAACCTGCCCGAACAAGGGAGAGAGGCAGCCTCGGCCGAAACCGTGACAGTACCCCCCCCTTGACGCGCGGCTCCAGACGTGCGCCGACTCCGGCCTCGGGGACGACCCGGAGGACGTGGAGCAGGGCGCGTCGGATACCCCCGATGGAATTCCGTCAGGAGCGACGGGTCCAAAATGTCTCTCCTCGGCACCCAGCACCGCTCCTCCGGACCGTACCCCTCCCACTCCACTAGATACTGAAGACCCCCCATCCGACGTCTCGAATCCAAGATGGACCTCACGGAGTACGCCGGTGCCCCCTCGATGTCCAATGGGGGCGGGGGAGTCTCCCCTATCTCATTTTCTTGGAGCGGGCCCACTACCACCGGCCTGAGAAGGGACACATGGAACGAGGGGTTAATACACTTATACTCCACAGGTAGCTGTAATCTATAACATACCTCGTTCAACCTTCTCAGGACTTTAAATGGCCCTACAAACCGCCGACCCAGTTTCCGACAGGGCAGGCGGAGGGGCAGGTTTCTGGTAGAGAGCCAGACTCGATCACCAGGTGCGTACACCGGTCCCTCACTGCGGTGGAGATCAGCGCTCGCCTTCTGACGTCGGAGGGCCCGCTGCAGGTGGACGTGTGCAGCGTTCCAAGTCTCCTCCGAGCGCCGCGCCCACTCATCCACCGCAGGAGCCTCGATCTGGCTCTGCTGCCAGGGTGCCAGAACCGGCTGGTAACCTAACACACATTGAAATGGAGTTAGGTTAGTGGAGGAATGGCGCAGGGGAATTCTGGGCCATCTCGGCCCAGGGAACGTACCTTGACCACTCCTCCGGCCGGTCCTGGCAGTATGTTCTGAGAAACCTACCCACATCCTGGTTTACGCGTTCCACCTGCCCATTACTCTCCGGGTGGTACCCCGAGGTGAGGCTCACCGAGACCCCCAACCGCTCCATAAACGCTCTCCAGACTCTGGAGGTGAATTGGGGACCCCGATCAGCCACAATGTCCTCGGGTACCCCGTAGTGCCGGAACACATGGGTGAACAGTGCCTCGGCAGTTTGTAGGGCAGTAGGAAGACCCGGCATGGGGAGCAAACGACAGGCCTTAGAGAACCGGTCCACAACGACCAGGATGGTAGTATTCCCTTGGGAGAGGGGAAGGTCTGTTATAAAGTCCACAGAGAGGTGGGACCATGGTCGTTGTGGAACGGGCAGGGGTAGCAACTTACCCCTAGGCAGATGTCTAGGCGCCTTACACTGGGCGCACACCGAGCAGGAGGAAACATAAACCCTCACATCCCTTGCCAACGTGGGCCACCAGTACTTGGCACTAAGACAGTGCACTGTCCGGCCGATACCCGGATGTCCAGAGGAGGGTGACGTGTGAGCCCAATAGATCAATCGATCCCGAACCTCGAGCGGAACGTACTTCCGACCCTCCGGGCACTGTGGTGGACTAGGATCGGTGCGTAACGCCCGCTCGAGTTCAGCATCGACCTCCCACACTACCGGTGCCACCAGACACGACTCAGGCAGTATGGGAGTGGGCTCCACGGACCTCTCCTCCGTGTCATACCGCCGAGACAGCGCATCTGCCTTACCATTCTGTGACCCAGGGATGTACGTGATCTTAAAAGTGAACCTGGTCAAGAACATACTCCATCTTGCCTGGCGAGGGTTCAGCCTCCTCGCCGCCCGGATGTACTCCAGGTTACGGTGGTCCGTCAAAATGAGGAAAGGGTGTTGAGCCCCCTCAAGCCAGTGCCTCCACACCTTTAGAGCCTGTACCACGGCTAACAGCTCCCTGTCCCCTACGTCATAGTTCCGCTCCGCCGGACTGAGCTTCTTAGAATAAAAAGCACAGGGGCGGAGTTTAGGTGGCGCGCCAGACCGTTGTGAAAGCACGGCTCCTAAACCGGCCTCTGACGCGTCCACCTCTACCTGGAACGGCAAAGAGGGATCCGGATGCGCCAGCACCGGGGCCGAGGTAAACAGGTCCTTCAGCCTCCCAAACGCCCTGTCCGCCTCGGCTGACCACTGCAGACGCACCGGACCCCCCTTCAAAAGAGACGTGATGGGAGCTGCCACCTGTCCAAAACCCCGGATAAACCTCCTGTAGTAATTTGCAAACCCCAAAAACTGCTGCACCTCCTTCACAGTGGTTGGTGTTTGCCAATTACGCACGGCCGACACCCGGTCTACCTCCATCTTCACCCCTGACGCAGACAACTGATAACCCAAAAAGGAGACCGACTCCTGGAAAAACAGACACTTCTCTGCCTTCACATACAGGTCGTGCTCCACCAGCCTCCGCAACACTCTACGCACCAGGGCCACATGCTCGACACGGGTAGGCGAGTACACGAGAATGTCATCAATGTACACAACCACCCCCTGCCCCTGCATGTCCCTGAAGATCTCATCCACGAATGATTGGAAAACTGACGGAGCGTTCATCAACCCGTATGGCATGACCAGATACTCGTAATGGCCCGAGGTGGTACTAAAGGCTGTCTTCCATTCATCACCCTCCCTGATGCGCACCAAGTTGTACGCGCTCCTGAGATCTAATTTAGTGAAGAAACGCGCCCCATGCAACGACTCAGTCATGGTCGCAATCAGCGGGAGTGGATAACTGTACTTCACCGTAATCTGATTGAGACCACGGTAATCGATGCACGGGCGCAAACCACCATCCTTTTTCTTCACAAAAAGAAACTCGAGGACGCAGGGGAAGTGGAAGGCCGTATGTATCCTTGTCTCAGAGATTCGTCTATGTAAATCTCCATAGCTTTCTTCTCCTCCTGAGACAGAGGATACACATGGCTCCGTGGGAGCGCAGCTCCTGCCTGGAGGTCTATCGCACAATCTCCCTGCCTATGGGGTGGCAACCGCGTCGCCCTCGCCTTACTAAACGCAATAGCCAAATCCCCATACTCAGGGGGAACGTGCAATGCGGGCACCTGGTTTGGACTCTCCACCGAGGTAGCCCCCTACGGAAACGCCCAAACATCTACCCACACACTGAGCAGACCACTCCATCAGAGCCCTCTCCTGCCACGAAATAGCTGGGTTATGGGTACTCAACCAGGGCATGCCCAGCACCACCGGATACGCAGGGAGAGTCAATCAGGAACAGCTGAATCATCTCCTGATGATCCCCCTGCGCACACATCCTAAGTGGCGCCGTGACCTCCCTGATTAAGCCCGTACCCAACGGACGACTATCTAGGGCATGAACGGGGAAAGGAACATCAACAGAAATAAGGGGAATCCCTAACGCTAAACAAAACTTTTTATCAATAAAATTCCCAGCCGCGCCTGAATCTACCAGCGCCTTATGCTGGGAATGAGGTGCTACCTGTGGAAAACGCACAGGCATCCAAAAATGGGCAACAGTGAGCTCTGGGTGAGTGGGGCGCCTACTCACCTGGAGGGAATCCCCAGTGCGGGACCTGTCGTCATCCTCCCTAGGAGGCCATCCCCAGCACCTAGCCGCGGTGTGTCCTCCCCGACCACAGTTGGTGCAGTGGATGGACCCCCTAACCAACCGACTCCTCCTCTCTCTAGCGCCAGCGCCCCCGAGCTCCATAGGACACGGCTCGGAGGCGCTGGAGGGTGAAATGGACGGACCCCCTCAGGACGTCCGCGGGTGGCCAATAGGTTATCCAGCCTGATGGACATGTCGACCAGCTGGTCGAAAGAGAGACTGGTGTCCCTACAAGCCAGCTCCCGACGGACGTCCTCTCGTAGGCTACATCTGTATAGATCGACGAGGGCCCGCTCATTCCACCCTGCATCTGCCGCTAGAGTACGGAATTCGAGAGCGAATTCTTGGGCACTCCTCCTCCCCTGCCGGAGGAAGACCAGACGCTCCCCGCCGCTTTCCCTCCGGGGATGGTCAAACACCGCCCTGAAGCGGCGGGAGAACTTCGTTGTAGGTGATAGTCTCGGCGTCGATCTTCCTCCACTCCGCGTTGGCCCATTCCAACGCCTTCCCGGACAGGCAGGAGATCAGGGCGGACACGCTCTCATGCCCCGAGGGTGCCGGGTGTACGGTGGCCAGGTACAGCTCCACCTGGAGGAGGAATCCCTGACACCCAGCCGCGGTTCCGTCGTAGGCCCTCGGGAGAGAGAGTCGGATTCCTCGGGGTTCTGGCGCTGGAATGGGCGGACTGGCCGATGGTGCTGGCAGGGAGGGAGGTGGTGGAGGCGCTCCCCAGCCTCGGAGCGTGGTGATCACCTCCTGCAGGGCGGTCCCCATCTGCTGTATCTGGTCCTGTTGTTCCCGAACCTGGACCTCCAGTCTCGTCGGGGCTGCTTCGGCTCCTGCTGATTCCATGTCAAGGTGTGTAATTCTGTCACGGTGTTAGAAATGGTGAGGTGTGGAATCAGGCGCAGAAGCAGATGTACAGTCCAACAAGACTTTACTAGCGAGTGCAAAATAATCCAAAAACGGCCAGAGGCCAGCAGACGCACACAGGCGTCAAAACGAGCGCACAAACACAGGGCGCAAAAACTCTCCTCAACCGAGGAGGAAGTTAAATCGTAACTGGCGTACCGAAACACGGGTAACGCACAAACACCTGACACGAAACAATTACACACAACACTACACTAACAACAAGGAAACTAAATAGGGTGCTTAATGAGACATAACACAAGACAGGTGTGGCTAACAGACAAAACTAATCAAACAGGAAACATGGAACATGCAACGGTGGCAGCTAGAATTCCGGAGACGACGAACGCCGAAACCTGCCCGAACAAGGGAGAGAGGCAGCCTCGGCCGAAACCGTGACAAAATGTAAATGTAAGTGTCTCTCTGGAAGGAGATCCTCGCCCTGAGCTCGTCTACTTTATTGTCCAGAGACTGAACATTAGCGAGTAATATACTCGGAAGCGTACTAGAAGTCTAGAAGTCGGAGTGAACTAGAAGTCCACTCCGAATACCTCTTCTCCGCCGGCAGCGTCTTGGAGCAGCCTCTGGGATAAGTTAAATTGCCCTGAGGGGTACGAACAAAGGATCCAATTCGGGAAAGTAATATTCCTGGTCGTAATGCTGGTGAGTTACCACTGCTCTAATATCCAAAAGTTATTTCCGGCTGTATGTAATAACACAAACGTTCTGGGCTAATAATGTAAGAAATAACACACTAAAAAACAAAATACTGCAAAGTTGGAGCTAGAAGCAGAACTGCCATGTCTGTCGGTGCCATCTTTCGTGGTAGCAGGGTGGAGATAACCACTTGTGTGTTGGGGAAAGTAGAAAAAGCTTTTTCAATCCCTCCCTTGAGTGCTGTGGCCACCCTTTCCTGCTGTGCTCTCAGGTCGTTTGTGCCTGTCGTATTATTATGTGGCTGGGTGACCCTAGTTGGTCCTTAGACAGAAGGGCGTGCTGGGTGTTTGGACACCAGAGTTTAGACACTGTGCGTTAGGGAAATGTTTTATTATCTTGTATATATATCCCATTTCAGTCCATAAGGAGTACAATCTGTGGCTTGTGTGTCCTTAGTGGGTGTGGGGGGGTTGTCAGGAGGGCTATCCAGGAGGTTGACAGGGGGGGTGCTAGGATGGGGTAGGGTCCCTTGGGCTTGGGGTTCTTCATTTATCTGTCCTGTTGTGATGTAGAGGCTATGGTCAGGGTCTGGGGTGGACTGTTCTGCTGTGGTGTCGAGACTTTGGTCAGGATCTGATGTGGGCTGTTCTAATGGCTTCTCTGCGGGGGTGGCCAGCTCTCTCATGGGTTGTTCTCTGTCACAACTCATCATTCTCACCTTCTCATCCAGCACTCTCACCTCCTCCTCTAGTGCTCTCATCTTCTCCTGCCTCTGGGCCTTCTTCTTCCGCTCCTGCTCTTTCTCCTGTTGAAGTTGTCTCACCACAGTCCAGAGTGCAGACATGTCTCTCTCCCCTTCCAGCTCTCCGGGTCTGGTTGAGGGGGTGTTGTTGTGCAGGGATGTAGCTCAGTTGGTAGAGCATGGCGTTTGCAACGCCAGGGTTGTGGGTTCGTTTCCCACAGGGTGGCCAGTATGAAAAATAAAAAAATTATGAATGCACTCACTAACTGAAAGTCGCTCTGGATAAGAGCGTCTGCTACATGACTAAAATGTAAATGTAAATGTGCTGGACTGTTGTCAGGGTTTGTGCTGACTGGAGTGTGTTCACCTGCTGTTCCAGCTCCACCTGCCTTACCTCCAGCTGGGTGAATTTATCCTTAATTTCAGTGAGGGAGTAGTGCTCTGTGCTGGGGGGTTGACTTTCCGCTTGGGGTTGCTCGTCTGTGGGGTTGTTTAAGGAAGAGGTCTGGTCTGACTCACTCGGTGTGTGGGAGTCTTCATCAGGAGAGAGCTTCTCCTGCTGCGCTCCCTCTTTGATTCTGTGGAAGTCCAGCTGAAACTGTTTGGGGTTGCCCTGTACCAATACTGTTCCAGAATTGTACATGTTGACATTGGCTGACCTCCGAGTCCTCGTTGTCTAGTATCCTGAGTATCCACCCCATTGCTAACACCCACCGTCTGGACAGAGGGGTAGTGTGTTAATATAGTACTCCCGCCATGCCAGGGGATGGTCTGTGTGGAAGATTTAGTTGCTTATGTTCCCATTTTTGTAGCAGTCAGCAATAAGTGTCTCTGGATTGTCCATGAGGAGCTTATTTTTGTACTCTTTCTTTTGCAGCCGGATCTGTTCTGTCCTAGCAAGTTTGTTAGCTTTAATTTAGCATTCAGTCCTTATGAATTAAAATAGATGATTGTAATGTTTTTTCTTCTTGGCTTTTAAAAGTAGCTTCAGACTAAACATTACTCACTCAGTTCCAGGTTGGATGGTATTTTCAGGTTTATGTTGTGCTTCTTTTGCTGGTCATTGGTTTGCCAAAGCATTTGCTGTATAGTCCTTGGGAATAATACTCTGGTAGTAGGAATCCTTCCAGGTAATTTTGTCCAAAATCAGGTTGTAGGTTTGGAGTGTAGATTTGTAGTGAAGGTTAAGTTGTGGAGGGTAATATCCTGTAAATGTCCTTGTGAAGAAAATCCAAGTTTATCCAACTCTAAATCTATCTTTTTGTAAAAACATGCTTAAAAATTCAGGAGCTCATCTGCTCATGAACTCTCTCTCTCTCTCTCTCTCTCTCTCTCTCTCTCTCTCTCTCTCTCTCTCTCTCTCTCTCTCTCTCTCTCTCACTCATTCACTCCATCTTTTTCCCCCTCTGTCAGGCCTATGTCTGATAGCTCAGTAAACGTGCGCAGCATCAAGTCCTGTCAGCCCAACGACAACGGATGTGTTCTGGACACTGCCCACTCCATCTCTCATATAGTCATCTCCCTGCCCACCTTCAGAGAGTTCACTGGCCCAGAAGGTAAGGGACAGGAGGGATGCAAGATGGCAAGGTCCAACAACTCAGTAGAGAAAAAGCCAAAATAAATTTTGGATGACTTCTTGATTTCCTTTATATGCCAATCATGTAAGGAAAAGCAATTTGATTAATGGTATCAGAAGTCTGGTTTCCCAGCTAGCACATTTGGTTCCTTGGAAGTTGTGGGAATGTGCGTTTTTGGTTTCCCATTGGTTCTGGGAATGAAGCCATATGTTTCCTGAGCAGTAAAACAGAAAATATTTTAAATGTTCTGAGATTGGAAGTAAACATTTGCCTTTTCTGGGAATGTTTATTTTTAGGTTGCAGGGAGGTTCTGAGAACGTTTTACTCTCTTTCCTTTAAAGTTTTCCTTGGAGGGTTTATTAAAACTTAACATTTTAATTGTAGGTTATTTGGAGGTTTTTAAATAACTTCCTTAAAACTTTTACTGCATGTTTCAATAAGACTTTTAATAACACTGCTAGATTATTTTGGTAAAACATTTTTGATCTCCAAGCACAGATAGGACACATGGAAATGTATTTCCTTAGGCATTAATCATGCAAACACATTTTTTTATTTATTGTGATACAGCATCAGTGAGATTCAAACCTATAATATTCTGTTCTCTATCCATGGAATTAGTCCACTGTGCCACCAGGATGGAGCTAGCATGCCATGTTTTTTTACGCATACAAAGCTGTTCATTTTAGTCTATTCAAACAGACCCCATTTCAAACGAAACAAGCACTCATTAACATCAGGTGTGGAAAGTTTTCGTAATGTTCTCAGAACAATTTGAGAACATGAATTTAAATAGAACCATGAGGAAAGGTTACGCTGAAGTACTGAAATTCCCACAGAAGAATGTTGTTTCTTAACGTTCTTTGAACAATTTGAGAACATTACTTTAAATAGAACCATGAGGAAAACTGTAGGAAACGTTATGCTGAAGTACTGAAATTCCCACAGAAGAACGTTGTTTCTTAACATTCTCTGAACTATTTAAGAACATTCCAAATGTCAAACCAGTTGGAGAACTTTCCTAGAACCTTACCAAAATTGAAATGAAATGTATACATGTTTACACTTTTAGGTAATTTTCTGTTAAAGTAATGAAATACCAAGAAAATAGTGTTTTATTGTCAAGTTCTTTAAACGCCAACACCAGTAGAAATGTACTTTTTCGAGCTGAAAGACGATGGTCAGACCTTACTCATGATGTTGCACCATGATGTAAGTCAATAAAAAATCGTTTTAGTCAAGGTATGATATATTTGGGCTCGAAGTGCCAAATCCGAATGCGTGATTTCTGATGTTTTTGTCAGTCTTAAAGCGAAATCACGCGGAGATACGCCGTCAATAGCGTCAAACTTTGCTCGCAAGAGTTGAGAGCGTCAATTCACATACACTGCGTAGCGTATGCCAACTTAATTGTCATGAGAATCCATAATAAACAGTTGTATTTGTTATGTTCGCTATGTAGCTCTTGTGAATTATTGATGTGTGTTCCTTTCGACTTACCTTATACACTGAGTATACCAAACATTAGAAACCCCTTCCTAATATTGAGTTGCACCCGCCCGCCCATGACTTCAAGGTGTCGAAAGCGTTCTACAGGGATGCTGGCCCATGTTGACTCCAATGCTTCCAACAGTTGTGTCAAGTTGGCTGGATGTCCTTTGAGTGGTGGACCATTCTTGATAGACATGGGAAACTGTTGAGTGTGAAAAACCCGGCGGCGTTGCAGTTCTTGACACAAAACAGGCCTGCCATACCCCGTTCAAAGGCACAAATCTTTTGTTTTGCTCATTCACCCTCTGAATGGCACACATACACAATCCATGTCTCAATTGTCTCAAGGCTTAAAAATCCTTCTTTAACCTGTCTCCTCCCCTTCATCTACACTGATTGAAGTGGATTTAACAAGTGACATCAATAAGTGATCATAGCTTGTTCTGAATGTTTTGTGTACTCAGTGTATGTCCTACGGGAGCCACCGTACCTGCCTGTGCTAAACAGTTGTTATTTTAGCTCAGGAATGTGAGGAGAGATGTAGCTAGTACACCTGAGCAGTTTATAAAGAATGTATCTTGTCTCGTTCGTCTACATAATAGTATTCTCTCTTGAAATCGGAGTCCCTCGAGTTCTATATCGTGGAGCTCCGCCCCATAGGGGAGCTCTGCTCCTAGTGGTTTACCCTCTGCCCTAAGGCAGCAACAGCCTGAGACAAAATTATGCACACACCTGCAGCCAATAGGAGTACAAGTGTCCCTATAAGAGGGGATGCCTCCCCTCAATCAGCCTCCCTTTTTCTTCAGCGACTGGATGACTAGACTGAAGAGCCAAGAAGAGACGAAGCACAAGACTCAGGACGAAAAACGCCGTTGATATTCCAGTCATCAACGTCGTCTAAATGAGCACACCGGGAGATTTTCCACCCCCAAAAGCTCTTTTCAGAGCTCAGTGCAGATGCACTTCCATGGCGGCCGGTGACCACCACGACCTGTGTTTCGTGTGTTTGGGATCCCAGCATGCCAAGGAAGGCGTCTGCAGTCCCCCGAATTGCGCCTCCTGCGCCCTCCTTTCTTTAAAGGAGAGGAAGCAGCGTTAGGCGTTTTCAGGGAGGACATCCCCCTTGAGGACGTGCTGTCGATACTAGCCTCTGCTTCAGAGGCGTCGTCCGACGGCGCAGACTCGGGGGAAGATAGGGACTTTGAGGAGGGGTCTGGCATTCCAATGGAACAGTCGGACCCCATCCCTCATACTTTCAAGCCCCTCTTTCCTTTGGAGAGCGAGAGGGCTTGTAGTCCCTATAGCGAAGGGGATACGAGCTCTGAGAGATCAGAAGCTCTCTCTTTCGCTGCAGCCTCTCTGAGATCGGATTTTCCGGGTCTCATTGAGAGAGCTGCTCAACGGCTGGTGATAAGGCTGCCCCCTCTTCCCTCCGCACCGGAGGTTGATATGATGGAGACCCCTACAACTCATCCAGATTAAACCCCTACAACTCATCCAGAATGCCGCAGCCCGTCTGGTGTTCAACCTTCCCAAGTTCTCTCACGTCACCCCCCTCCTCCGCACACTCCACTGGCTTCCAGTTGAAGCTCGCATCCGCTACAAGACCATGGTGCTTGCCTATGGAGCAGTGAGGGGAACGGCACCTCTGTACCTTCAGGCTCTGATCAGTCCCTACACCCAAACGAGGGCATTGCGTTCATCCACCTCTGGCCTGCTGGCTCCCCTTCCTCTGCGGAAGCATAGCTCCCCCTCAGCCCAGTCAAAACTGTTCGCTGCTCTGGCACCCCAATGGTGGAACAAGCTCCCTCACGACGCCAGGACAGCGGAGTCACTCACCACCTTCCGAAGACATTTGAAACCCCACCTCTTTAAGGAATACCTGGGATAGGATAAACTCCACCTGACACAGGCGTCCGCAGTCTGCGCGGGGAGGTCCATGGCCACTTCGGTGGTCGGGGAACGACACCTCTGGTTGTCCTTGACATCCATGAAAGAGGCAGACAGGACGTCTCTCTTGAACGCCCCCCTCTCTGACGACGGCCTCTTTGGGGTCGCAGTCAAAGAGGCGACGGAGCGTTTTTCCAAGCTGGAGGAGGAGAAGAAGCAGCTGGCCAAGCACCTGCCGTTGGCAGGACGACTCGGCCCCCCTCCATCCCAAAGGCCATCTACCTCCGCCCCTCTAAGTAGACCGGGGTCTACGGCGAGGCGGCGTAATCGGTGTCATCCGGCGGCCACGAGCAGCAAGGGAACGGGCCCCGCCCTTCCAGCAGCTACGGTAGCCCCACTACAGCCGGCGAGGGAGGTGACGAGGACGCCGACCTGGCCCTCCAAGGGAGGCAAGAGGAGGCGTACGTGACGGGACGCGGGGGAGAGGATGGAGGACGCATCGATGGTGTCGAACGTGCCCACTGTTCCCCCCCACCCTTCGGTTGAAGGGATGGGTGTTGATGTAAATGCCTTTGTTGATGTATTTAATAAAGAGTTGGCTCCACCTGACTTTGTCAAAAAATAGCCTCTTTTCCATAATACGTCCGAGAGCGTTCAAATCTCACCCTCTCTTCCTTACCACTCTAAGAGCCGTCAGCCCACCGAGGGTGCATTGCTGAACAGGCACTTAGAGTAGGTATCCGTAAGACCTCAATCAGGTCGTCACATCACACTTCACGTATAAGAAGTGCTTTACATAGAAGGCAGCAGTCCCGGTCAGATTCTGACATGAGGACGCAGCCGCTATTTGGGGATGGCGCACTAGCACAGACTAAGGTCTCCGCTAGTACGAGCCAGACCCATGCTGCGTTCACGGAGGGCCCGATTACCGCGGTCACGAAGGTGTCCAGAGTATCGGCGCCCCCAGGCATTGTAACACAGCAGCTATCTGGGGACGGCGCATTATCGCAGACCAAGGTCTCGGTTAATGCGATTCAGACCCATGCTACGTTCACGGAGGGCCGGATTACTAGGGTTATGGGTATAACCAAAGTATCAGCTCCCCTGACAGAACGAGCTAGTACTCACCACACTGAGTGTGAATCAACCCACCAGGGGTGCAGAGATGAACACACACAGAAGGTGAAAGTTAAGAAGGTATCAAGGCGCCGCCTTGTTTTACCTCATAGAGACCTCATACTACAGACTTCTAGGAGTACTGTAGTGAAGGGCTCTGATAGCGAATTGCAGTCACCTAAGATGACGCAATCGCTTGCTGGGGATGGTGCCCTGCCGCAGGCTGTGACCTCGGTCAGCGCAATTCAGACCTGCGATGCGTTCAAGGAGGGCAGGAATACGACGGTTACGAGTTTAACCGACGTCCCTGCTCCTCCTTCTCTCTCAGAACGCATTGATGGTTCCTCTCCCTTTCACGGGAGGCCCACCTTGGGCTGTTCCACCACTTCAATGTTGGGGAACAGTGGCGGTAAGGGCCATAGAGGAATACAGGTCCTTCCTACTGGATGCACCACAGCTTCATTTACATTTACATTTAAGTCATTTAGCAGACGCTCTTATCCAGAGCGACTTACAGGAGCAATTAGGGTTAAGTGCCTTGCTCAAGGGCACATTAACGTCATTTAGCAGACGCTCTAGTCCAGAGCGACTCACAAATTGATGCATTCACCCTATAGCCAGTGGGATAACCACTTTACAATTTTTTTTGGGGGGGGGGTAGAAGGATTACTTTATCCTATCCCAGGTATTCCTTAAAGAGGTGGGGTTTCAAATGTCTCCGGAAGGTGGTGAGCGACTCCGCTGTGTGGGGGGGGGGGGGGGGGTAGAAGGATTACTTTATCCTATCCCAGGTATTCCTTAAAGAGGTGGGGTTTCAAATGTCTCCGGAAGGTGGTGAGTGACTCCACTGTGGGGGGGTAGAAGGATTACTTTATCCTATCCTAGGTATTCCTTAAAGAGGTGGGGTTTCAAATGTCTCCGGAAGGTGGTGAGTGACTCCGCTGTGGGGGGGGGTAGAAGGATTACTTTATCCTATCCCAGGTATTCCTTAAAGAGGTGGGGTTTCAAATGTCTCCGGAAGGTGGTGAGCGACTCCGCTGTGTGGGGGGGGTAGAAGGATTACTTTATCCTATCCCAGGTATTCCTTAAAGAGGTGGGGTTTCAAATGTCTCCGGAAGGTGGTGAGTGACTCCGCTGTGGGGGGGTAGAAGGATTACTTTATCCTATCCCAGGTATTCCTTAAAGAGGTGGGGTTTCAAATGTCTCCGGAAGGTGGTGAGCGACTCCGCTGTGTGTGGGGGGGTAGAAGGATTGCTTTATCCTATCCCAGGTATTCCTTAAAGAGGTGGGGTTTCAAATGTCTCCGGAAGGTGGTGAGTGACTCCGCTGTCCTGGCGTCGTGAGGGAGCTTGTTCCACCATTGGGGTGCCAGAGCAGCGAACAGTTTTGACTGGGCTGAGCGGGAACTATGCTTCAGCAGAGGAAGGGGAGCCAGCAGGCCAGAGGTGGATGAACGCAATGCCCTCGTTTGGGTGTAGGGACTGATCAGAGCCCGAAGGTACAGAGGTGCCGTTCCCCTCGCTGCTCCAAAGGCAAGCACCATGGTCTTGTAACGGATGCGAGCTTCAACTGGAAGCCAGTGGAGTGTGCGGAGGAGGGGGGTGACGTGAGAGAACTTGGGAAGGTTGAACACCAGACGGGCTGCGGCATTCTGGATGAGTTGTAGGGGTTTAATGGCACATGCAGGGAGGCCAGCCAACAGCGAGTTGCAGTAATCCAGACGGGAGATGACAAGTGCCTGGATTAGGACCTGTGCCGCTTCCTGTGTGAGGCAGGGTCGTACTCTCCGAATGTTGTAGAGCATGAACCTGCAGGAGCGGGTCACCGCCTTGATGTTAGCGGAGAACGACAGGGTGTTGTCCAGGGTCACGCCAAGGCTCTTCGCACTCTGGGAGGAGGACACAACGGAGTTGTCAACCGTGATGGCGAGATCATGGAACGGGCAGTCCTTCCCCGGGAGGAAGAGCAGCTCCGTCTTGCCAGGGTTCAGCTTGAGGTGGTGATCCGTCATCCATACTGATATGTCTGCCAGACATGCAGAGATGCGATTCGCCACCTGGTTATCAGAAGGGGGAAAGGAGAAGATTAGTTGTGTATCGTCAGCGTAGCAATGATAGGAGAGGCCGTGTGAGGATATGACAGAGCCAAGTGACTTGGTGTATAGGGAGAAAAGGAGAGGGCCTAGAACTGAGCCCTGGGGGACACCAGTGGTGAGAGCACGTGGTGCGGAGACAGCTTCTCGCCACGCCACTTGGTAGGAGCGACCGGTCAGGTAGGACGCAATCCAGGAGTGAGCCGCGCCGGAGATGCCCAGCTCGGAGAGGGTGGAGAGGAGGATCTGATGGTTCACAGTATCAAAGGCAGCAGACAGGTCTAGAAGGACAAGAGCAGAGGAGAGAGAGTTAGCTTTAGCAGTGCGGAGAGCCTCCGTGACACAGAGAAGAGCAGTCTCAGTTGAATGACCAGTCCTGAAACCTGATTGGTTTGGATCAAGAAGGTCATTCTGAGAGAGATAGCAAGAGAGTTGGCTAAAGACGGCACGCTCAATAGTTTTGGAAAGAAAAGAAAGAAGGGATACTGGTCTGTAGTTGTTGACATCAGTGGGGTCGAGTGTTGGTTTTTTGAGAAGGGGAGCAACTCTCGCTCTCTTGAAGACGGAAGGGACATGGCCAGCGGTCAAGGATGAGTTGATCAGCGAGGTGAGGTAGGGGAGAAGGTCACCGGAGATGGTCTGGAGAAGAGAGGAGGGGATGGGGTCAAGCGGGCAGGTTGTTGGGCGGCCTGCAGTAACAAGTCGCAGGATTTTATCTGGAGAGAGAGGGGAGAAAGAAGTCAAAGCATAGGGTAGGGCAGTGTGAGCAGGACCAGCAGTGTCATTAGACTTAACAAACGAGGATCGGATGTCGTCAACCTTCTTTTCAAAGTGGTTGACGAAGTCATCCACAGAGAGAGAGGGGGGGGGATTCAGGAGGGAGGAAAATGTGGCAAAGAGCTTCCTAGGAATTTAGAGTGGTAGAAGGTGGCCTTAGCAGCAGAAACAGATGAAGAAAATGTAGAGAGGAGGGAGTGAAAAGATGCCAGGTCGGCAGGGAGTTTAGTTTTCTTCCATTTCCGCTCCGCTGCCCGGAGCTCTGTTCTGTGAGCTCGCAATGAGTCATCAAGCCACGGAGCTGGAGGGGAGGACCGAGCCGGCCGGGAGGATAGGGGACACAGAGAGTCAAAGGATGCAGAAAGGGAGGAGAGGAGGGTTGAGGAGGCAGAATCAGGAGATTGGAGGGAGAAGGATTGAGCAGAGGGAAGAGATGATAGGATGGAAGAGGAGAGAGTAGTGGGAGAGAGAGAGCGAAGGTTGCGGCGGCGCATTACCATCTGTGTAGGGGCAGAGTGAGTAGTGTGGGAGGAGAGCGAGAGAGAAAAGGAAACAAAGTAGTGGTCGGAGACATGGAGGGGAGTTGCAGTGAGATTAGTAGAGGAGCAGCATCTAGTGAAGATGAGGTCAAGCGTATTGCCTGCCTTGTGAGTAGGGGGACGGTGAGAGGGTGAGGTCAAAAGAGGAGAGGAGTGGAAAGAAGGAGGCAGAGAGAAATGAGTCAAATGTGGACATAGGGAGGTTGAAATCCCCCAAAACTGTGAGGGGTGAGCCATCCTCAGGAAAGGAACTTATCAAGGCGTCAAGCTCATTGATGAACTCTCCAAGGGAACCTGGAGGGCGATAGATGACAAGGATATTAAGCTTAAATGGGCTAGTGACTGTGACAGCATGGAATTCAAATGAGGAGATAGACAGATGGGTTAGGGGAACAATTGAGAATGTCCACTTGGGAGAGATGAGGATTCCTGTACCACCACCCCTCTGACCAGATGCTCTCGGGGTATGCGAGAACACATGTTCAGACGAGGAGAGAGCAGTAGGAGTAGCAGTGTTTTCAGTGGTAATCCATGTTTCCGTCAGCGCCAGGAAGTCGAGGGACTGGAGGTTGGCATAGGCTGGGATGAAGTCAGCTTTGTTGGCAGCAGAACGGCAGTTCCAGAGGCTGCCTGAGACCTGGAACTCCAGGTGTGGGGTGCGTGCAGGGACCACCAGGTTAGAGAGGCAGCAGCCACGCGGTGTGGTGCGTTTGTGTAGCCTGTGCAGAGAGGAGAGAACAGGGATAGGCAGAGGCATAGTTGACAGGCTGTAGCAAATGGCTACAAAAATGCAGAGGAGATCGGAATGAAATGAGCTAAGCATCTGGGAGAGGAGAGAGCAGGGCCTCCCTCACCAAAAACTTCTACCTCAGAAACTAAAATTGTTTCACTGAACCACCCGAACAAAAACTCTCCCAACTTCCACCTTTAGAAATCAGAATTGTTGTGAACCACAGCGGTTCAATGTTTAAAGGAATAGACTCAACCCACTTTATTCAGCTAGCTAACTATGACACCATAGCTAACTAGCATGATAGCATCCAATAACAATAACACACAGTTTAGCACCAACACTTGGTCACAACAAACCACCAATAGTGTGTTAACTAGCTAACTAGCATGCTAGCATCCAGTAACACACAGTTTAGCACCAACACTTGGTCACATCAAACCACCAATAGTGAGTTAACACACTAAACAGATCATTCGTGTCTGTGTCAAGTTCCTTTCATGACGCAGCAATGATTAAACGTTGGCTAGCTAGGACAAGTATATTGTATTTAGCTACTACAGTACAGTTAGCTGGTCGTGTTGGGTAGCTAGCAATGGCCACTGTGTTGACTTTGTTTGGAGAACGGCTAGCTAGCTAGCTTCGTGCTACACCCGGCACACAATGGCTACTGTGTTGACTCTGACTCTGTTCGAAAAACGGCTAGTTAGCTCGCTCGTGCTACAGCCGGCACGGCCGAAGACACTGCCAACCTACAGTAACTACCCACAACAACCCACGATGCCTAGCTATGACGCCATAGCTAACTAGCATGCTAGCATCCATTAACACACAGTTTAGCACCAATACTTGGTTACAACAAACTGCCAAGAGTGTGTTAACACACTAAACAGATAATTCATGTCCGTGTCTAGTTCCTTTCATAACGCATAACGCAGCAAAAATTAAACGTTGGCTAGCAGCACATTAACATTGGAAACAGCTCTCCACCGTTGCTAAATGTTACCAGTAGCTACCCGCTAGCTAGCTAGCCTCGTGCTTCGATACTAACCTACAATAATTACCTACGGAAACCTACAATAACAACAATACTAACCTACAATAACTACAATACCTAACTACAACTAACTACCTACCTACGATCTAATACATGGTTTAAGCTTTACTCAACACCATATGAGAAGCTTACCTCCTGCTAGAGAAAAACACAACCTCTCCCGACGGGACTTCCTGACGGGACTTCCTTCGTGCTCAGCCGCTTTCTCTGCATTGCTGGCAGTGGCGAAGAAGCTGCACCCTCTCACGCTGGCTAGAACAGACGTTGCAGAAGGGTTATGCTCTCCAATTCCACCGGACCCCACCCCCGTTCAGGGGAGTGGTGGAGACGGTGATGAAAACGCCAGACAAAGTGGCCGCTCTGATGACAGAGATTACGGAACTTTTGGCGAAGGAGGCGGTGACAGTAGTTCCCCGGGAGCAAAGGTACAAAGGGCTATATTCGCCTTATTTCCTAGTGCCCAAAAAGACGGGGGGAGTGAGGCCGATTTTGGACTTAAGCATTCTCAACGAGAGCATAACCAAACGGCCCTTCCGAATGCTAACGACAAAACGTCTGCTGGAATGTGTCCAGAGAGGGGACTTTTGTACGAGCATAGACCTAAAGGACGCGTACTTTCATGTGCCGGTTCAGCCGCGTCACAGGAAGTTTCTGCGGTTCGCCTTTCAAGGGGGTGGCGTACGAATACACGAGGATGCCATTTGGGTACGCCCTGGCACCTCGCACATTTTCCAAGTGTGTGGAGGCGGCATTGGAACCGTTGCGTCGTCAGGGAATACGGCTGCTAGCCTACCTGGACGACCTACTGGTTCTCGCCCCGTCAGCAGAGCTGGCGATCACTCACACAACCCAGACAGTGATGCATCTCACAAGTCTGGGGTTTGCTGTGAATTGGAAAAAGAGCGCGCCCTGGCCCACTCATCAGATTGTCTACCTGGGGATACAGCTAGACACTGTGAGGATGAGGGCTCGAATTTCGGACCCCCGAAGGGTAGCCTTGTTGCTAGCCCTGAGGAAGTGTCGTCCGAATCACACGGTGATGGCGCTGTCGATCATGTCACTTTTGGGTCTCATGTCGTCAGCCCACTCTGTGGTTCCGCTGGGACTCCTGCATATGCGCAGGATGCAGCGATGGTTCGCCCAACTAAGACTAGACCCATTGCGTCAACGTCATCGGTTGGTGGTGGTTCCACTCTCGCTCAGTGCAGATCTGAACTATTGGAGAAACCCGCGCGTTCTCACGCACGGAGTCCCGATAGGAAAGGTGTCCTCTCACATCCCAGTATTCACGGATGCGTCCCTGACGGGATGGGGAGGGACATGTCAGACCCAAGCGATAGGAGGTGTGTGGCCTCAATCAGGTCGTCATATCAACCTCTTGGAGTTGGAAACGGTTCGACTGGTTCTGACCCACTTCGGCGTCTACCCTTCGGGGTCGCGATGTGCTGGTCTGGTCAGACAACCGGACCACAGTAGCTCACATAAATCGCCAGGGAGGAGTCAGGTCTCCTGCTCTCCATCGGGCGGCAGAGGAATTGTGGCTGTGGGCTCACGAGCACCTTCGCTCATTGAGAGCAGCACACATTCCGGGCTACTTGAACGTAGGAGCAGACCTCATGTCAAGAGGGGGTCCTCGAGACGACGAGTGGTGTCTGCATCCGGACATTGTTCTCCAGATTTGGGAACGCGTGAACGCGCAATGTCCTCTGTGGTTCTCTCTGAGGGAACAGGACGAACCGCCACTGGGAAGGGACGCCTTTGCGCACCAACCGTGGCCGAGAGTTCTCCTGTATGCATTCCCTCCGCTGTCCTGCATTCTCCCACTGCTAGCCAGGGTGAGGTCAGGGGGGCTGTCAGTGATACTGATAGCGCCCGATCGCCCGGGGGCTCCTTGGTTTGCGGCGATGAGTCAGATATTGATTGCGCCACCTTGGCCAATTCCACATCGACGGGACGCGTTGTCTCAGGCGGGAGGCACAATAGGGAAATTGCCCATAATCGGCCAACCACTGAAGGCCTGGCTGCTGAGAGGGACAGGCTAGAGCGCCGTGGGTTATCTGATGCAGTGATCAGGACCATACAGGGTTCACGTGCCAGTTCCACTTCTAAGATGTATGCCAGTAGATGGAACGTGTTTTCACGATGATGTGTCACACAAGGTGTAGACCCCATGAGCTGTCAGGTGGAGAGTATTCTCTCTTTTCTACAGCTCATGTTTGATAAGCAAAAATCTCCTGCCACTATTAGGGTGTTTGCAGCAGCGATTTCAGCTTGTCATGAGGGGTTTGGCAGAGACAATGTCTTTAGCCACCCTCTAGTGAAACGCTTCCTATTAGGAACGCGGCGACTTAGGCCAACACCTAGAGTCACGCTTCCTCAGTGGGATTTGGCTTTGGTACTCGAAGCGCTATGTAAGTCGCCGTTCGAGCCATTGAATCAAATACCCCTCAAGATGCTGTCTATTAAGACAGCACTGTTGCTCGCTTTGACTACAGCTAAGCGGGTCAGTGATTTGTGTGCTCTTTCGACGAGACCTGACTGCCTGGCCATCAATGGTGACCTGAGCAGAGCAGTGTTACGTCCTAACCCGGCATTTGTGCCGAAGGTTATTAAGAGTTCATATAGGTCACAGACCGTGGAGCTGTGGGCTTTTTCTCCTCCTCCTCATAGAAAGAGGAGTGAGGAAAAGCTCCATCGCCTGTGCCCGGTACGCGCTTTGGCGTGTTACGTCGAGCGCACAGCAGCGATTAGGTCATCGCCTCAGTTGTTCGTGTGTCACGGTGCGGCTGCACTAGGTAGACCACTTTCAAAACAGCGGTTGTCTCACTGGCTTTGTGAAGGCATTGAGACAGATTATGAGGCAGCGGGGCGGCAATTGCCTCAGGGTATCAGAGCTCACTCCACTCGTGGAGTAGCGGCTTCTACTGCCCTTTTCAGAGGAACAGGGGTAGAGGATATCTGTAGAGCAGCATCCTGGTCGACGCCGTCTCCATTTATCCGTTTCTATCTCTTAGATATGTCTTCTAACTCTCTGGCTCGATCTGTACTCAGCGTGGCTGAAGGGAGATCTTGAGCAAGAAAGAGAGGAGAAGCAGGACTGTGGACACAGGTTTCCATCAGGTCCGCTTTGGTTAGGAAGACGTGTTTTTTGATAGATGTGTTTTCTAACTCTTTGGCTCGGTCTGTACTCAGCATAGCTGAAGGGAGATCTTGAGCTAAGAAGAGAGGAAAAAGCAGGACTATGGACAAGGTTTCCATCAGGTCCGCTTTGGATAAGAAAACATATTTTGTGGCATGAATCCTGACTGACAGGTTCAGTACAGTAGAGGCATGCGTTGATTGACAGAATGTGAGGTCATCTATCTGCTTGTTCAGTTTAGTATGACCCATGTTTTGTTCCTGCCCACTAATCTCTGGGATTCCATTGAGTGAGTGAGGCGGTCTACCGCGTTCACAATGTAGAGTGACACTTGGTGTCATTCCATTAGTGGTCGGTAGTGTTTTCACAGGATATTGAGGCACATCTATCTGCTAGTACAGATTAGTATGGCTTCTATTCTGGTGATCTGCCCACTAGTCATTGGCATTGCCATTGGACTAGGTGGGGCGGGTCTTTAACCGATGACGCGGTATATTGTGACGCCCGTAGGGGTTTTTAGTTGCAGTACTGCGGGACTTGGTTGCAGCCATTGCTAGGCCTGACCTTCTCGTTTCGATGGGAAGTGTTAGGCTCGGCAGGGAGTACATTTTGGAGCGCTACGCTACGCCTTAAACCACTAGGAGCAGAGCTCCCCTATGGGGCGGAGCTCCACGATATAGAACGATTAGTTACCGGAGTGTAACTCCAGTTCTATGAGTGGAGCGGAGCCCCATAGGACTTAAGGCCCTGCCGACCCTCTCTAGTCTCGCTGAAGAAAAATATCTCGGGAGGCTGATTGAGGGGAGGCATCCCCTCTTATAGGGACACCTGTACTCCTATTGGCTGCAGGTGTGTGCATAATTTTGTCTCAGGCTGTTGCTGCCTTAGGGCAGAGGGTAAACCACTAGGAGCAGAGCTCCCCTATGGGGCTCCGCTCCACTCATAGAACTGGAGTTACACTCCGGTAACTAATCGTTTCCCAGCCTTAGCCTGTCTAGACTATATGCCTATGATCGAAATCAACACTGGTAGGCTGCAATTGTTTTCAAATATGTAGCCTATTTGACTGATAAACCTTAGCTTAAAGCCCAATACATTTTAAACTACGTCTTTAGGGAAGATCATAACAATTCCTCTAATTCCTTTTCTACAAATGACCCATGCAATTTATCAACTTATTTTACCAGCATTACTCTGCGTAGACGCGAGAACAATAGACTTGCTTTCTATGACACCCAAATAAGCCCAAATCAAACAAAAAACGCTTTTTAACACGGGTGAACGAGCGTGTACACGCTGGAATTAGAATGCATGGTAGTGAAGGAGAGAAAACAGAGTTGCCGTGAGTGTCAACGGAGTGAAATTAGAAAGCAAGTCTATTGTTTTTGTGGCTACCAGAAGCAATGTTGGTAAAATTAGCAGATAAATTGCCAGAAAATAGTACATTGTTACGTCTGGAATTGTGACACGTATAGTTAAAAAGCGTTTATTTAGTGTTGATGATAATAATACTGCCAGTGGCAATAATCCATATTTGAAAACAATAACATTATGCCTACCTGTTTTGATTTCGATCAAAAGCATATTCATGAGTTGCACCTCCGTCACATCGTTGCCATTGTTATCAACGTTCTACAGATGCCGCAGCCATATTGATGCTCAAAAGTAGAACGGGGGCTAATGACTGTTTAGTCTAAATTACACTGTAGGGGCTTGGGAATACGACATCATTGCTAAAATCTTTACATATTTAGTAGTAAACAACTTTGCCATTATGTTGTCAAATTTACTTTAGGCAGATGGAAATGTTGTTGTTAGCCAGCAAAGTTGGTAAAAAATTGCTAGCAATGCTAGCATTAGCTAGCTAAACTCTGGAGGTCTCCCCTTAATCTTAGCTAGCTAGCTAACATTGTACTGCAACTAAATTCAATCTGGCGACATCAGAATTATGACAAAAAGTTTGCCTACTGATTATTTGCCTTCCTTAGAAGTATCATTGTGTTTTCAAGCCACAGTAAAGCACTTTAGACCAAATCTTCATCTGCGCCCAATGAGGATGCATTTAGTAGACTGCTCAGTTGGGTATCAGTCCTAAAACGAACGTTCAAAACAATATTGTAATGCAACATGAAACCCATGAATAGCCTATGCAGGATATGGCTGGGAAACTCAAGGAACTACGATTTCAAGAGAGAATACTGTTGTGTAGAAATAATTTAGTTTTAAGCTAATGTTTATCAGTCAAATAGGCTACATATTTGAAAACAATTGCAGCCTACCTGTGTTGATTTCGATCATAGGCATATAGTCTAGACAGGCTAAGGCTGGGAAACTCGAGGGACTCCGATTTCAAGAGAGAATACTATTATGTAGACGAACGAGACTAGCTAAATTCTTTACAAACTGCTCGGGTGTATTAGCTACAACTGTCCTCATGTTCGCGAGCTAACATAACAACTGTTTAGAGCAGGCAGGTACGGTGACTCCGTAGGACATATAAGGTGAGTCAAAAGGAACACACAACAATAATTCACAAGGGCTACATAGCGAATGTAACAAATGTGACCGACCAGCTCAAATCGGTCTTATGTAGCAACATTTGAAATTGTGGTTTTTACATTGGATAAAAGTAGAGACTCAGAGCTACAAAATGGCATATCATACACTACAGTTGAGGAACAATGGGAAAGTCATTTTGCTTTGAAAGTTGATAAAATGTAGTAAACTCACTTTTGAGAAAATGGCCTTTGAATGTTTTGGTACTACTATTGGAGAGCCCTTCTTTGTCTACACCCTTTCAGCATCGTTCACACCCTCTTAAGCTTTAGCCCACCCATCTCTTGAAAAGTTGATCTGAGCGTTCTGTACTAACATGCTAGCTACTTCCAGACATCTAAAGTGAGAGAGAACAGCTCACTGAACATTACTCGCCCTAGCAGAGCTGGTAAGGCTGTTATGTTATCCAGAGCGTTGGTGACTGCAACTGTGCTATCAGATTGTCCGTTCGTAAATTCTGAGCGTTTCGCGGACACTTTGGCCAATGAGTAGGGTTGATCCGAACATTCTGACATCTCAACGACAATCAAGCACCCAAGCTAACTGGCTAACATTGGCTAGCTACTTCCAGACACATAATGAGAGACCACCCCACTCCGACCAGTTTACTCGCCCTAGCAGAGCTGGTTAGGCTGTTTTCATGTTATCCAGAGCGTTGGTGACTGTAATTGTGCTGCCGGCAACAATTTAATTATGCTTTTTTGCCGATGTTTACTGACACTGGCCATATTCAATGGGTGTTGAGCGTTCGTAAATTCATCAGTTATTCTGCGCTCTGGCACACTAAGATGAGAGTCTTTTGTTAAGACATGTAGCTAGATAGCTAGCTAGGTAAACAATGAATCCCAATGCATGATGTAACGTTAGTTAGTCAGCCAGCCAGCTAACGTTAGCTAGCTAGCTAACAGTACACTTTAACTTGAAATGAAAATACTTTATCTCAAAATTAGAAACGTGTAATATCTGGAAATGTAGCTAGCTAGACTATCTTACCCGTGTTCTGAAATCGGAGTAGATAGCCAGAGCGAATTTACCAGCTAATAAAGTTGCAGTGACATTCTATTGAAATGGATACTTGCATAGTGGAGTCTTTTGTTAAGACGTAGCTAGCTAGCTAGCTAGCTAAACAATGAACCATAATCACAACTCATGACGTTACTACCCTGCATGAATCTGCAGGTAGCTAACCAACCAGGTTCAATGTTGGCTAGCTAACATTAGGCTATAACTAGTCAAGCAAATGTGTCTGAAATACGAAGAATAAGATCATACACATAACGTTAGCTAGTGAGCCGGCCAGCTAACATTAGCTAGCTAACAGTACACTTTAACTTGAAATGAAACCACTTTGTCAAAATTAGAAACGTGTAATATCTGAAAATGTAGCTACTAGACTATCTTACCCGTATACATCATGGTTGGACATGTCTCCTGTCGGATGCCATGGTTGCCCTTAGTTTGAAGATGTAATCTGGACAGGTGTTTTATCCATCTCCTTAGCTATCATACACGAATTCCACTGATTTTAAAACTCGGTCCTCCAGAAAGTGGAGAGCATACACATGACGTTAGCTAGCGAGCCAGCCTAACTAGCTAGCTAGCTAACAGTACAATTTAACTTGACATTAGGTTTATGCAGTTTTACTACGCAATACTTGTTTTTTTAAAGCAGCGTTAGACAGGATTACCTAGGCATACTGTCCAGCTCAAATAAACAGAAGCGTGCTATATCTGGCAGACCAATCCAAACTCATCTCTCGGCCAACTCGGCCAATTTTGATGCCGTGGACGGCGTCTCTCTGTGTGATTTGGGCTGTAGATTCTGTTGATGCTCGCAGCCCGTCTGTTTTCTCTCATTCACTCCTGTGCATTCTAATTCATTTGATTTGGGCTTTAAGTGTCCTTTCCTTTGACATGTTGTGCAAATTATTTTCAGCCTATGTTTCGATTCAGGCATGGGTTTTATTTAAATGTTATCATCCACCAGCATGACGATGTTTATTAATCTGAAACACCTGCTGCAAAGTTCTTCCTATTTGCGAATCGTCTGAGAGCCAAAGAGCTTTTCTCTGTAGCGCTCACTTGGGTTTCCACTAGATAAAACACCCACAAAGTCAAAATTGGCTTTATCGTACATATTCATGAAAATAAAATCAGCTTTTGGCTTTAATTTAAGGTTAAGCTTAGGGTTAAGGTGAGAGTTAGGTTCAAAATCTGATTTTAAGAAGAGTACATTTTGAATTACACAGGGTTTATGACTTTGTGGCTGTGTTAACTAGTGATGACCCTACACTTGGCCGCCTTGCCATGGAGCAAATTAAAATAGGTGGTGCAAACGAATGTCTTTGTACGTCCCCTTTTTTACCAGCAAATTATCATAATCCATTGGATAATTTGTAAAGTTTCACGTATTTTTGAGCTAGTCTGCATATTTTTTTTTTCGTTTTATAAATGGTAAAATTGCGTGATATGATTGCATTTTACCACCCCGCTCCACCTGTCGCCCCAAGATTAATGGTTTTAACCTCTAATGGTGTCCCGGGTGTGCAAGGTTTGCTCATTTTCGACCATTCCATTGATCCTAAAGGTAAATTAAAAAAAGTGTTTAACAAGTCACATAATAAGTTGCATGGACTCACTCTGTGTGCAATAATAGTCTTTTACATGATTTTTGATTGACTACCTCATCTCTGTACTCCCTCAGTCGAGCAGTGAATTTCAAACACAGATTCAAGCACAAAGACCAGGGAGGTTTTCCAATGCCTCGCAAAGAAGGGCACTTATTGGTAGATGGGTCAAAATAAAAAAACAGACATTGAATATCCCTTTGAGCATGGTGAAGTTATTAATTATACTTTGGATGGTGTATCAATACACCCAGTCACTACAAAGATACAGGCGTCCTTCCTAACTCAGTTGCCGCTCAGGATTTCACCATGAGGCCAATAGTGACTTTAAAACAGTTACAGAGTTGAATAGCTGTGATAGGAGAAAACGGAAGAAGGATCAACAACATTGTTGTCACGTACGTTGAGGACAGGATTGGACCAAGGTGCAGCGTGGAATGCATACATGTTTATTCACTAAGTTAACACACGACAAAACAACAAAAGCAACGTAACGTGAAGCTCACAATGGCTACACACAAACAAGCCAAACAAGAGTTAAGATCCCACAACATAGGTAGGCAAAATAGCTACCTAAGTATGATCCCAAATCAGAGACAACGAACGACAGCTGCCTCTGATTGGGAACCACAACCGGCCAACATAGAAATACCAAACATAGATATTCACACCCTGACCAAACCAACTAGCAAACTCTATGTCAGGGCGTGACAGTCCCCCCAAAGGTGCGGACTCTGGCCGCAAAACCTACCTTAACAGGGGAGGGTCCGGGTGGGAATCTAGCCTCGGTGGCGGCTCCGGCTCCGGGCGTGACGTCGTCTCCCTTTCTGCCTCCCCGTTGCACCCCTGGTCCGATGCTTCCCCTCTCAGTCCTCCCACGATGCACCAAGCCCTGTCTGGACCCTGGTGTGGGAGGCCCCGACCCTGGAGAGGGGCCGACGTCTGGGCCTGGACCGGCAATCCCCCCGCGATGCACCAAGCCCTGTCTGGACCCTGGTGTGGGAGGCCCCGACCCTGGAGAGGGGTTGACGTCTGGTTCTGGAGTGGAGCCGCTGACCGGAGCTGAACAGGACCCCGGTGGAGCAGACTGCTCTGGCTCTGGACTGGAGCAGCTGACCAGGGCTGGACTAGGCACCGGTAGAGCGGACTGCTCTGTCACTGGAGTGGAGCCGCTGACCGGAGCTGAACTGGACCCCGGTGGAGCGAACTGCTTTGGCTCTGGACTGGAGCAGCTGACCAGAGCTGGACTGGGCACTGGTGGAGCGGACTGCTCTGGCACTGGAGTAGAGCAGCTGACCGGAGCTGGACTGGGCACCAGTGGAGCAAACTGCTCTGGCACTGGAGTGGAGCAGCTGACCGGAGCTGGACTAAACACCGGTGGAGCGGACTACTCTGGCACCGGAGTGGAGCAGCTGACCGGAGCTGGACTAGACACCTGTGGAGCGGACTACTCTGGCACAGGAGTGGAGCAGTTGACCAGAACTGGAGTAGGTACCAGTGGAGCGGACTGCTCTGGCACCAGTCATACCGGGCTGGGGACACGCACCACTGGTCTGGTGCGAGGAACAGGCACGGGCCGCACCGGGCTGGGAACACGCACCACTGGTCTGGTGCGAGGAACAGGCACGGGCCGCACCGGGCTGGGAACACGCACCACTGGTCTGGTGCGAGGAGCAGGCACGGGGCGTACCGGGCTGGCGGCACACACCACTGGTTTGGTGCGGGGATTAGGCATGGGCCGTGCCGGACTGGAGACACACACAACTGGTTTGGTGCGGGGAGCAGGCAAGGGGCGTACCGGGCTGGCGACACGCACCACTAGTTTGGTGCGAGGAGCAGGCACGGGGCGTACCGGGCTGGCGACACGCACCACTGGTTTGGTGCGGGGAGCAGGTGCGGGCCGTACCGGACAGGATACACGCACCACTGGTTTGGTGAGGGGAGCAGGTACGGGCCGTACTGGACTGGATACACGCACCACTGGTTTGGTGCAGGGAGTAGGTACGGGGCGTACCGGTTCTGGCGACACGCATCACTGGTTTGGTGCGAGGAGCAGGTACGGGCCGTACCGGACTGGATACACGCACCACTGGTTTGGTGCGACACGCACCACTGGTTTTGTGCGGGGAGCAGGTACGGGCTGTACTGGACTGGCGACACGCACCACTGGTTTGGTGTGGGGTGCAGGTACGGGGCGTACCGGGCTTGCGACACGCACCACTGGTTTGGTGCGGGGAGCAGGCATGGGGCTTACCGGGCTGGCGACACGCACCACTGGTTTGGTGCGGGGAGCAGGTACGGGCCGTACTGGACTGGATACACGCACCACTGGTTTGATGCGGGGAGCAGGTACGGGGCGTACCGGGCTGGCGACACGCACCATTGGTTTGGTGCGAGATGCAGGCATGGGCCGTGCCGGACTGGAGACACGTACCACTGGTTTGGTGCGAGGAGCAGGCATGGGGCTTACCGGGCTGGCGACACGCACCACTGGTTTGGTGCGGGGAGCAGGTACGGGCCGTACTGGACTGGATACACGCACCACTGGTTTGGTGCGGGGAGCAGGTACGGGGCGTACCGGGCTGGCGACACGCACCATTGGTTTGGTGCGAGATGTAGGCACGGGCCGTGCCGGACTGGAGACACGTACCACTGGTTTGGTGCGAGGAGCAGGCACGGGCCGTGCCGGACTGGAGACACGCACCACCGGTTTGGTGCGAGAAGCAGGCACAGGCCGTACCGGTCTGTGAAGGCGCACTGGCGGCACAGTGCGTAAAGCCGGCGCATAGCCTGGTGCCTGCACGGACACACTCTCCTCAAAGCGAGTGCGGGAAGTTGGCTCTGCTAAACCTGGCTCCGCCAGCCTCTGCTCTAAGGCCCGAGCTCTCTGCTGCTGGAGGGTTAACTCCTCTCTCAGCTCCCCCTGTTGCCTGGCCAGCTCCTCTCTCCGTGCATCCACTAATTCCTTCTCCCTTTGGGCCTCCTGCAGCGCCTCCTTCTGAAGTGAGAGCTCCTGCTCCCTCTTCTCTAACAGCCCCCGTAATGTGGTGGCCTCCTCTCTCATACTGCTGATCCGCAGGTCTTGGAGGACCTCTACAACAGCGGCCTCCTCCTCCACAGTCAGCCCTTTCACGGCCTCCTGCTGCTTCGTCGACCACCCCGTGTGCCCCCCCCCCAACATTTTTCTTGGGGTTGCCTCTCGGGTCTCCTTCGTCGTTTCACATTTTGGAGTCGCCGTCGATCCGGACTCCAGCCCTCCTCCATTACCTCAACGTAACGGACGGCTTCCTACTCTGTAATTTTCCCCCAACCGAGGAGGACATCTACCAATGTTGCTTCCCGCTGTGTCCAGGGTGTTTGCTCCTCCTGGGCGCGCTGCTTGGTCCGTTGGTGGTGGGATCTTCTGTCATGTACGTTGAGTACAGGATTGGACCAAGGTGCAGCGTGGAATGCATACATGTTTATTCACTAAGTTAACACACGACAAAACAACAAAAGCAACGTACCGTGAAGCTCACAATGGCTACACACAAACAAGCCAAACAAGAGTCAAGATCCCACAACATAGGTAGGCAAAATGGCTACCTAAGTATGATCCCCAATCATAGACAACGAACGACAGCTGCCTCTGATTGGGAACCACACCCGGCCAACATAGATATACCAAACATAGATATTCACATCACATAGATATTTACACCCTGACCAAACCAACTAGCGAACTCTATGTCAGGGCGTGACAATTGTAGTTACTTCCACAATACTAACCTAATTGACAGAGTGAAAAGAAGGAAGCCTGTACAGAATACAAATATTTCAAAACATGCATCCTGCTTGCAACAAGGCACTAAAGTAATACTGCAAAAAATGTGGCAAAGCAATTACATTTTTGTCCTGAATACAAAGTGTTATGCTTGGGGCAAATCCAATTCAACACATTACTGAGTACCACTCTCCATATTTTCAAGCATAGTGGTGGCTGCATCATGTTATGCGTATGCTTGTAATTGTTAAGGACTGTGGAGTTTTTCAGGGTAAAAATATCCTAGAGGAAAGCCTGGTTCAGTCTGCTTTCCACCAGACACTGGGAGATTCATTCACCTTTCAGCAGGACAATAACCTAAAACACATGGCCAAATCTACACTGGAGTTACTTACCAAGAAGACAGTGAATGTTCCTAAGTGGCCGAGTTATAGTTTTGACTTAAATCTACTTGAAAATGGACCGGAAAATGGTTGTCTAGCAACGATCAACAACCAATTTGACAGAGCTTGAAGAATTTTTAAAAGAATAATGGACAAAAGTTGCACAATCCAGGTGTGGAAATCTCCCTGCCAAAGGTGTATTGACTCAGGGTTATGAATACTTATGTAAATGAGATATTTCTGTATTTCATTTTCAATAAATTAGCAAACATTTCTAAAAACATGTTTTTACTTTGTCATTATGGGGTATTGTGTGTAGATGGGTGAGACATTTTTTTAAAAATCAGTTTTGAATTCAGGCTGTAACACAACAAAATGTGGGGTATGACTATTTTCTGAAGGCACTGTAGCTAGCTAGCTTGCTGAAATGATAACAGAGAGAATAAAGAATATAGCTACAGTGAGGGAAAAAAGTATTTGATCCCCTGCTGATTTTGTACGTTTGCCCACTCACAAAGACATGATCAGTCTATAATTTTAATGGTAGGTTTATTTGAACAGTGAGAGACAGAATAACAACAAAAAAATCCAGAAAAACGCATGTCAAAAATGTTATGAATTGATTTGCATTTTGATGAGGGAAATAAGTATTTGACCCCTCTGCAAAACATGACTTAGTACTTGGTGGCAAAACCCTTGTTGGCAATCACAGAGGTCAGACGTTTCTTGTAGTTGGCCACCAGGTTTGCACACATCTCAGGAGGGATTTTGTCCCACTCCTCTTTGCAGATCTTCTCCAAGTCATTAAGGTTTCGAGGCTGACGTTTGGCAACTCGAACCTTCAGCTCCCTCCACAGATTTTCTAAGGTCTGGAGACTGGATAGGCCACTCCAGGACCTTAATGTGCTTCTTCTTGAGCCACTCCTGTGTTGCCTTGGCCGTGTGTTTTGGGTCATTGTCATGCTGGAATACCCATCCACGACCCATTTTCAATGCCCTGGCTGAGGGAAGGGGATTCTCACCCAAGATTTGACGGACATGGCCCCGTCCATCGTCCCTTTGATGCGGTGAAGTTGACCTGTCCCCTTAGCAGAAAAACACCCCCAAAGCATAATGTTTCCACCTCCATGTTTGACGGTGGGGATGGTGTTCTTGGGGTCATAGGCAGCATTCCTCCTCCTCCAAACACAGCGAATTGAGTTGATGCCAAAGAGCTCGATTTTGGTCTCATCTGACCACAACACTTTCACCCAGTTCTCCTCTGAATCATTCAGATGTTCATTGGCAAACTTCAGACGGGCCTGTATACAGTGGGGGAAAAAAGTATTTAGTCAGCCACTAATTGTGCAAGTTCTCCCACTTAAAAAGATGAGAGAGGCCTGTAATTTGCATTATAGGTACACGTCAACTATGACAGACAAAATGAGAGAAAAAAAATCCAGAAAATCACATTGTAGCATTTTTAATGAATTTATTTGCAAATTATGGTGGAAAATAAGTATTTGGTCAATAACAAAAGTTTCTCAATATTTTGTTATATACACTTTGTTGGCAATGACACAGGTCAAACGTTTTCTGTAAGTCTTCACAAGGTTTTCACACACTGTTGCTGGTATTTTGGCCCATTCCTCCATGCAGATCTCCTCTAGAGCAGTGATGTTTTGGGGCTGTCGCTGGGCAACACGGACTTTCAACTCCCTCCAAAGATTTTCTATGGGGTTGAGATCAGGAGACTGGCTAGGCAACTCCAGGACCTTGAAATGCTTCTTACGAAGCCACTCCTTCGTTGCCCGGGCGGTGTGTTTGGGATCATTGTCATGCTGAAAGACCCAGCCACGTTTCATCTTCAATGCCCTTGCTGATGGAAGGAGGTTTTCACTCAAAATCTCACGATACATGGCCCCATTCATTCTTTCCTTTACACGGATCAGTCATCCTGGTCCCTTTGCAGAAAAAACAGCCCCAAATCATGATGTTTCCACCCCCCATGCTTCACAGTAGGTATTGTGTTCTTTGGATGCAACTCAGCATTCTTTGTCCTCCAAACACGACGAGTTGAGTTTTTACCAAAAAAGTTCTATTTTGGTTTCATCTGACCATATGACATTCTCCCAATCCTCTTCTGGATCATCCAAATGCACTCTAGCAAACTTCAGATGGGTCTGGACATGTACTGGCTTAAGCAGGGGGACACGTCTGGCACTGCAGGATTTGAGTCCCTGGCAGCGTAGTGTGTTACTGATGGTAGGCTTTGTTACTTTGGTCCCAGCTCTCTGCAGGTCATTCACTAGGTCCCCCCGTGTGGTTCTGGGATTTTTGCTCACCGTTCTTGTGATCATTTTGACCCCACGGGGTGAGATCTTGCGTGGAGCCCCAGATCAAGGGAGATTATCAGATCATTATCTTGTATGTCTTCCATTTCCTAATAATTGCTCCCACAGTTGATTTATTCAAACCAAGCTGCTTACCTATTGCAGATTCAGTCTTCCCAGCCTGGTGCAGGTCTACAATTTTGTTTCTGGTGTCCTTTGACAGCTCTTTGGTCTTGGCCATAGTGGAGTTTGGAGTGTGACTGTTTGAGGTTGTGGACAGGTGTCTTTTATACTGATAACAAGTTCAAACAGGTGCCATTAATACAGGTAATGAGTGGAGGACAGAGGAGCCTCTTAAAGAAGAAGTTACAGGTCTGTGAGAGCCAGAAATGTTGCTTGTTTGTAGGTGACCAAATACTTATTTTCCACCATAATTTGCAAATAAATTCATTAAAAATCCTACAATGTGATTTTCTTGATTTTTTTTTCTCAATTTGTCTGTCATAGTTGACGTGTACCTATGATGAAAACTACAGGCCTCTCTCATCTTTTTAAGTGGGAGAACTTGCACAATTGGTGGCTGACTAAATACTTTTTTTTCCCCACTGTATGTGCTTTCTTGAGCAGGGGACCTTGCGGGCACTGCAGGATTTCAGTCCTTCACGGCGTAGTGTGTTACCAATTGTTTTCTTGGTGACTATGGTCCCAGCTGCCTTGAGATCATTGACAAGATCCTCCCGTGTAGTTCTGGGCTGATTCCTCACCGTTCTCATGGTCATTGCAACTCCACAAGGTGAGATCTTGCATGGAGCCCATTGGCCAAGGGAGATTGACAGTTCTTTAGTGTTTCTACCATTTGCGAATAATCGCACCAACTGTTGTCACCTTCTCACCAAGCTGCTTGGCAATGATCTTGTAGCCCATTCCAGGCTTGTGTAGGTCTACAATCTTGTCCCTGACATCCTTGGAGAGCTCTTTGGTCTTGGCCATGGTGGAGAGTTTGGAATCTGATTGATTGATTGCTTCTGTGGACAGGTGTCTTTTATACAGGTAACAAACTGAGATAAGGAGCACTTCCTTTAAGAGTGTGCTCCTAATCTCAGCTCGTTACCTATATAAAAGACACCTGGGAGCCAGAAATCATTCTGATTGAGATGGGGTCAAATACTTATTTCCCTCATTAAAATGCAAATCAATTTATAACATTTTTGACATGCTTTTTTCTGGATTTTTTTGTTGTTATTCTGTCTCTCACTGTTCAAATAAACATACCATTAAAATTATAGACTGATCATTTCTTTGTCAGTGGGCAAACGTACAAAATCAGCAGGGGATCAAATACTTTTTTCCCTCACTGTATTTGATAATGTCTGTGTGCATGTCTAAATATTAATGATGTATGGTATCCGACATGGTTTCACTTGAACTATCAAACGGCAAGAGTCAGACAAACGTCAACCCTCAACATGTCAACAGCTTGTATAGGCATGGTTTAGCTGAGACTCATTTCTTTACAGGTAGGCTGGTAGTCTTTTTCTGAAATAATTATTTTAACTTACACTATGCCCGTCTTAACTGAAATGGTGCTCACATAACTTTCATTAGCTGGTTAAAGTTAGCATGCTAGCTAGTTACACTGACATCTGTCAGTCAGTGCCCAATTTGTTCTCTGCTACACGTGGAAATCACCACAACGTTCCCACCCCCAATTCCTGAATATGTATTAGCAAGCCTGCATCAGTCTTCGAGGTGGAACCTAAACGAGAATTTCCGCTCTAGGACAGGAATTACTCGAAATAGGTGAGGCAACTTCCTCTGAGCGGGGCCTTTCAATGTGCTGAGAATGTTCCAAAGCCAAGCAATTATTCCAAAGCCAAGAAACTGGTGGGAATGGTGTATGCAAAATAACCATAGCACAACCACGCTCTCACCAAGCTCTAAGAAACATATGGTTCTCAGAACATTATGTGCTAACTGGGTTATTAGCTGAATGTAGTTGGTGAACCATATCATTTCTGTATGGTGTTTTAAAAGCAAAATCTGCATACCTCGTATACTACCTTTGAACAACAGAGATTGTCTTCCTGAGGACCATCGCACCTGCCAACCCAGCTCCCTTCTCAACATCTGCTGATGTCTTTCTTGACATACTGGCCGATGACAACCAGTTCTCCTTTGATGTTGTAAAGCGCTCTCAAAATGACATGATTATGGGTGAGTAGAGAGGGAGTCAAGTGCTACGCAGTCATTCAAAACAGGAGAGAGAGTAAGAGAGAGAGAATGAGAGAGACAGAGACCGAAGAAGAACATGTGAACAACAAGTTCAGTGAGTAAGAATACTCAAATGCTAGTTTCAGCCCTAGTTTCTCTTTGGCAATATCCAAGCAAGCTAGAATATCACCAGGGCTCCACTGAGAGAAATAGACTTGACAGACACAGGGAATTTCTGCTCCCTTACAATCAATATGTGACCGACCGGCTCAAATCGGTCTTATGTAGCAAAATTAGAAGTTTTGTTTTTTACATTGGATAAAAGTAGAGACTCAGAGCTACAAAATGGTATATCATACACTACAGTTGAGGAACAATGGGAAAGTAATTTTGCTTTGAAAGTTGATAAACTTGTAAGCTCACTTTTGAGAAAATGGCCTTTGAATCTTTTGGTACTACTACTGGAGAGCCCTTCTTTGTCAACACCCATTCAACATCGTTCACACCCTCTTAAGCTTTAGCCCCACCCATCTCTTTAAGGGTTGATCCGAGTGTTCTGTACTAACAACAGAAGTCAAGCACCCAAGCTAACTTGCTAGCTACTTCCAGAACAAATGACAGAACAGCTCACTGATCATTACTTGCCCTAGCAGAGCTGGTTAGGCTGTTATGTTATCCAGAGCATTGGTGACTGCAACTGTGCTGTCAGATTGTTTGTTCGTAAATTCAAAACGTGTGGCTCTCGGAGCGTTCAGAGCGCACACCGGATGCTCTGGCCGATAAGTAGGGTTGATCCGAACGTTCTGACCTCACAATGGCAGTCAAGCACCCAAGCTAACTGGCTGACATTGACTAGCTTGCTAGCTACTTCCCGACACATAATGAGAGAACACCCCACTCTGACCATTTTACTCGCCCTAGCAGAGCTGGTTAGGCTGTTTTCATGTTATCCAGAGCGTTGGTGAGTGTAACTGTGCTGCTGGCAACAATTTAATTACGCTTTTTTGTCGATGTTTACTGACACCGGCCATATTCAACAGGTGTTGAGCGTTCGTAAATTCATCAGTTATTCTGCGCTCTGGCACACTCAGACGAGAGTGCTCTGAAATCGGAGTAGATAGCTAGACTGAATTTACGAACGCACCTGAAATGGTTACATGAATAGTGTAGTCTTTTGTTAAGATGTAGCTAACTAGCTAGGTAAGCAATGAACCATAATCACAACTCATGACGTTACTACCCTGCATGAATCTGCAGGTAGCTAACCAACCAGGTTCAATGTTAGCTAGCTAACATTAGGCTATAGCTAGCCAAGCAAATGGCTCTTTCTGTCAAAATTAGAAACTTGTAATATCTGAAAATGTAGCTAGCTAGACTATCTTACCCGTATACATCATTCATAGATGGATGCGTCTCCTGTCGGATGCCATGGTTGCCCTTAGTTTGAAGATGTAATCCAGAGACCAGTGTTTTCTCCATCTCCTTAGCTATCATACTCGAATTCCACTGATTTCAAAACTCAGTCCTCCAGAAAGTGGAGAGCAACACTTATGCAGTTTTAATACACAATATACAGTGGGGAAAAAAAGTATTTAGTCAGCCACCAATTGTGCAAGTTCTCCCACTTAAAAAGATGAGAGAGGCCTGTAATTTTCATCATAGGTACACGTCAACTATGACAGACAAATTGTGGAAAAAAATCCAGAAAATCACATTGTAGGATTTTTTTATGAATTTATTTGCAAATTATGGTGGAAAATAAGTATTTGGTCACCTACAAACAAGCAAGATTTCTGGCTCTCACAGACCTGTAACTTCTTCTTTAAGAGGCTCCTCTGTCCTCCACTCGTTACCTGTATTAATGGCACCTGTTTGAACTTGTTATCAGTATAAAAGACACCTGTCCACAACCTCAAACAGTCACACTCCAAACTTCACTATGGCCAAGACCAAAGAGCTGTCAAAGGACACCAGAAACAAAATTGTAGACCTGCACCAGGCTGGGAAGACTGAATCTGCAATAGGTAAGCAGCTTAGTTTGAAGAAATCAACTGTGGGAGCAATTATTAGGAAATGGAAGACATACAAGACCACTGATAATCTCCCTCGATCTGGGGCTCCACGCAAGATCTCACCCCGTTTGGTCAAAATGATCACAAGAACGGTGAGCAAAAATCCCAGAACCACACGGGGGGACCTAGTGAATGACCTGCAGAGAGCTGGGACCAAAGTAACAAAGCCTACCATCAGTAACACACTACGCGCCAGAGACTCAAATCCTGCAGTGCCAGACGTGTCCCCCTGCTTAAGCCAGTACATGTCCAGGCCCGTCTTAAGTTTGGTAGAGTGCATTTGGATGATCCAGAAGAGGATTGGGAGAATGTCATATGGTCAGATGAAACCAAAATAGAACTTTTTGGTAAAAACTCAACTCAGTCGTGTTTGGAGCACAAAGAATGCTGAGTTGCATCCAAAGAACACCATACCTACTGTGAAGCATGGGGGTGGAAACATCATGCTTTGGGGCTGTTTTTTCTGCAAAGGGACAAGGACGACTGATCCGTGTAAAGGAAATAATGAATGGGGCCATCTATCGTGAGATTTTGAGTGAAAACCTCCTTCCATCAGCAAGGGCATTGAAGATGAAACGTGGCTGGGTCTTTCAGCATGACAATGATCCCAAACACACCGCCCGGGCAACGAAGGAGTGGCTTCGTAAGAAGCATTTCAAGGTCCTGGAGTGGCCTAGCCAGTCTCCAGATCTCAACCACATAGAAAATCTTTGGAGGGGAGTTGAAAGTCCGTGTTGCCCAGCGACAGCCCCAAACATCACTGCTCTAGAGGAGATCTGCATGGAGGAATGGGACAAAATACCAGCAACAGTGTGTGAAAACCTTGTGAAGACTTACAGAAAACGTTTGACCTGTGTCATTGCCAACAAAGGGTATATAACAAAAGTATTGAGAAACTTTTGTTATTGACCAAATACTTATTTTCCACCATAATTTGCAAATAAATTCATAAAAAATCCTATAATGTGATTTTCTGGATTTTTTTTCTCATTTTCTGTCATAGTTGACGTGTACCTATGATGAAAATTACAGGCCTCTCTCATCTTTTTAAGTGGGAGAACTTGCACAATTGGTGGCTGACTAAATAATTTTTTTCCCCACTGTATATATATTTTTAAGCCGCGTTAGACAGGATTACCTAGACATACTGACCAGCACAAATAGACAGAAGCGTGCTATATGGCAGACCAATCCAAACTCATCTCTCGGCATGTCCAGCACACTCATTATCTCAGCCAATCATGACTAGCGGGAGGGTTGCTGTCTACTTCTTTGGCTAAACCAACTAGGCTCGTAATTTAACAATTTTATTTGTATTTACAGATGGCATACAAGTTTGTTATTAAGGCACATGAAAGTTCACATGTTCGATAAGGCATTTCTGCCAAAAAACGCATTTGGATTATTTTTTTTAACGTTTCCGTTCAAACGGCTCTCATGTGATGTAGGGACCCGCGACATACGCCTAGTTTCCTGAAACGGGTCACATATTAATTTAAACAAGCCTCCCCAAATTCCTCTTGAATTCAGATAGGCTACTACTTAGTTTTGTGTCCCTCCTGGTTGCATCAGAAGCCAGAGAGAAGGTTAGGTTTTGGATTGTAAGGGATAATACAAGAAGACAAAGCCAGATATGACAAGAGGAGATTTAGCCAATATACAAATAGCAGTATTCCCATAGGCCCCTTTCAGATGTTTAATGTGGGCACATTTTTATTTTGAGAGTCCCTATACGCTCCTGACAAACTATCAATAGACCATTAGTAACATGTCAACTGCATAGTCTATTGATAGTTTATTGAGCATCTACTGTACATGAGTATTGGGTCTCTCAAAATAATGTTACCTAAATGTGTAACCAGAGTTATTCTCCTACCCAGGCTAATGTTTGTGTCTGTCTTTGTGTGGTCTTCAGGTGTTGTTAGGCAGGTGAAGCCCATCACTGGCCCTCTGAATGTCATCCTGGAGTTGGCAATGAACTACGTTAAGGAATATTGTTGTCGTCCACATCTTCATCTCAGAGTTTTGGTTTTGATAAATGAGAAACAAACGGTAAATGATTAATACACGTGTGCCACTGTGATGCAATGTTGACCTGTGGAATTGTATAATGTTATAACTATGACTTCTATAGATTTATGTGTAAATACCAGAATGTGAGAAATTCATTTTGAACACCATAATGATAAAAAAATGAAGGTATGAATATTGTTGTTGATGTATGGTTTACCTAATTTGATCAGTACCATCTTACTGTTGAGTAGAAACTGTATTTACTGTTAATGTTTGGTTTTTCATCATTGGGTTATAACATATTGCTATATATTTATTGTCTCTGTGTACTTTGACATCATATTATATTATTGTCTGTGGGTGAATTGGCCAGAAACTATAAGCCAGCTACATACATTAGCCAACACTATCCATTACAGAGGTTTTCAAACTGACCAACTCAGAGAGAAGGTTGGATGTCCTATTTTCACTGGTGCTAGAAACCTACACTTCCAATCTTTCTGCTTCTTAAAACACTAGTGAATAACATCCTATAGGGTTTGGTTACTGTTAGAACACTATCTATTAGCTGCTCAGGACATGGTCTAAGGAGGTTTAGTCTTATACCGTGTCCATCCCATAATTAACTTTCCCTCCATTCAACCGCCTTTTGCCAGTGCTTCTCTACCCCAGGCCAGAGTCAACACAGAATGTCCACAGACTGGAAATCAACAGACCCAAAATACTCTGCCACACTCATGAAAATTCAAAGGACATGGTTTCTCTTTGTTGTTGCAGCTGTAGCACTTGTCCCACAACTTGTCTAGGGAATAAAGATCAATTGATCCCCTAGTACTACTAGCCCTTTGAATGTATCAGTGTTTGATGTGGATGGGTGGCAGATGTCTGAGTGAAGTGGGATCAGACTTCTTATAATGTCAGGCAAATTAATGGAGCTACCTCCCAGATAGCACATTTGGTTACTTGGAAGTTGTGGGAACGTATGTTTTTTGTTTCACATTGGTTGTGGAAATGAAGCCATAACGTTTTACTCTGGTTCCCTGAAAGTTTTCTTGGGAGGTTTTATTAATGCTCTGAGAACGGAAAGTATAGGTAAGATTATCTATTATATTGACAAGATAGTCGAGTGAACGCTGTAACAGTGGAAAGATGTAAGGCAGGCAGGAGAAGGCGAGATCAGGTGGGACAATTCTAGCCAATGAGAGGGCAAATGCGCCTGTGAGCAATAGGCACAACTCCGATATAAAGTAGTTTTTTTCAATGTTGCCGAAATTCTTTCATCACTAGTTACCACAGCCACAAAGTACAAAATTAGCTTTGATTTAATTTAAGGTTAGGGGTAGGCATAAGGTTAGCAGTGTGGTTAGGGTTAAGGTTAGGTTTAAAATCAGATTTTAAGAACATTTTCAGAAATAGGCAGGGTTTAGCCATAATTCTGACTTTGTGGCTGTGGTAACTAGTGACTTACACTGAGTGGACAAAACATTAGGAACACCTTCCTAATATTGAGTTGCACCCCCTTTTGCCCTCAGAACAGCCTCAATTAATCAGGGAATGGACTCTACAAGGTGTCAAAAGCTTTCCACAGGGATGCTGGCCCATGTTGACTCCAATGCTTCCCACAGTTGTGTCAAGTTGATGGTGGACCATTCTTGATACACACTGGAAACTGTTGAGTGTGAAAAACCCAGCAGCATTGCAGTTCCTTACACAAACTATTGGACATTTTTTGTTAACTACTTAGATAACATAACAAACCAATTATATGAATTATGCATGTTGTAGAATGAAATGCCTATATGCCCTATATGCCTATTGATTAAGAACCAATTTAACAATAGTAGAGACATTTCTTTAGTGCAAATGCTGTACTTCTGAGAAAGGATGTGTAATGATGTCATGTCATAGTATTGTGAGGACCGAGGTAGAGTTACGAGATAATTGGTTTGGGGCCATGAAGTCTACATTCCTTATGTCAAAGGAGATTAGTGATGTTTATGGTAGTATGATTGATGGACAGGATGTAATGACCTGTGGCAAAGGGTAATAATAACAGAGAAAGGGAGTGCCTAAGATGGTTGCCAGATGTATGTGAAAGGAAGGATAACCAAGGGTTTGTAAGGGAGAGTGAATCTTTGTTCGATAGTTGGAAACAGCAAACGGCAAAGCTCTGTCAATTGTTGTCTCTAACCCTGTACCGACTAATAAAACATTTGTATTAACTTTCTAAAAAGTGTCTAATTATATTCTTACATCCTTGATTACTTTAATACCTGAGAAACTCATCATAACAGATTGGCGTCTTCACGAACTGGATACAGTCTACAGCTCAACTAACAGGTAAGCAGACTTTCATTCTATTATTATGTTAAAATATGCTTATCTGTGGTAAAGCTGAACTGTAACGAATGTTTAAAATTATATATTTTAAAGGGGGACAATGAGTGGTGTTGAGTTATGTAAGGGATGTAAGGAGAATATCAAATTGGACTATGATATGGTGTTATGATTCAAAGATAGTGTGTTTAAAGAACTGAGTAAAGGCAATAAGTGGAGAAACGAATAGGCGCAGGGCATCTATGATGTTAAGTACATCATGAAGAGAGAGTGGATTAATCCATTAATGTAAAACAGTACATTATAAAATGAATGGACTCAGGTAAACCCTTGATGTTAGATACGTCATAAAGAGTGGGCAAGGAACCCTTGATGGAATCTAGGATACATCATAAAATGGAATAGAGTGGGTTTTTAGTCCCGTAGTGTGTAAGACATTATAAAAGAATAGGTTACGGACCTTGTAGATGTTGGAGAACATCATAAAATTAAATAGATGGTGAAATACTCAAAACGGCCAGGAGAGGGAGCCGATGACATGTAACATTTGAATCATGACAAGTTAGAAATTTCATGCAAAACATTTAATTACTAATATTGTATAAACTAATATACACGAGGATGGGGAGTCAATTCAGTATACCGAATACGGGCAAGACAGTGACAATAAATAATAAATCAGAGCTAGATTTGCCTAGAAGGGAAAGAAAGGCTATGACGAAATTGTTACAGACAAATCCGCATCTCAAACATATCTCTTTAAAAAATATAGAGAATCAAACACCGCGTGATTGGATGTTAATTAAATTAGTTTTTTTTATGTGGAACCATATCTTAGTGATTTATCAGCATGGACAGATAATGACTATCCTCTTGATGGTAGTTTTAAAAGGGATAATTTACAAGTAGCACAGAAATATTTAGTTTATAATACAGCGATAAGCAACCCGAAATGGGATTTAGATTACATGAAAGAAGTATACACAGCATGGGATTTAATGAGTGCACAATGGCCGGTAAATATAATGAGGAAGAAGAAAAAATCTGTTAGGAAGTTACGTAATTTGGCAATGGAGCAACATAATTTAACTTATGAAAAGGCTCAGTCCTAAAGGGTCTGAAAGTATTAAAGGAATTTATCCACAATTAGCGACCTCTATTAAGCCTCCAGCATATAGTATTGATGTAGAAGAGGATAGCAATATATATGATTGGTTATTTATAGAATCTTATGAAAGTCAGGATTTTAAAAAATGTATTCCTAAAATCAGGTCAATATATATGTTTCCCATAGTCAAAAGAGATCATTTTGAAATCCAACGGTGGCGAGAGGAATGCAGAGAGTTGTGGTTAAAACGATTTGGTAAAGCTTGTGAAACAGCAGAAAGAAGGTTTAAAGGTCAGACAGGACGAATAAACATTGAAAAAATTAGATATACTAGAGAGTGTGTAGAAAGTGAATATAAAATGATATTTAAAATACTCAAACAAAACTATGAGGTTGATTGCAGCGATAGTTTAGCAAATAAAATTATGCAATTCCTAATTGAAGCAATAGAACGGTGCCAAATAGAGAAAAAGATTACACTTAACCCAAACTCAGCCGTACAACCAAAATATATTAAAGGAGTTTTGTCTTGTATTTTAGAAAGAGAGATGGAAAATATTTGTCAAAGAGTTGTATTGAGGGTGGATGATTTGGCAAGTAGAGATAGGTATAGACAGGAAGAAGAGGATAATATTCAGGAAGAAATGATGGCACCACTTTTAGTAATGGAAGATAGGGTTTTGGATAAGCCACTTACGTTAGCTGAAATTTCTCAAATTATAAAAGATGCGCCGCAGCCATTAGTAAATCCATTAGGATTTATGAATTGGTGGCGCACAGCTTTAATACATGGATCGATGAGTGGTAAAGACGTAAGATACATTTTAAATACTCGAATGCCAAATGTTAACATGGAAGCATTGATAACTTCATGTGAGACTTTATAATATGATAATGATGGACCGATAGATGGAAATACCCCAGAAAATAGGTTTCCGTGGTTAAGTAGAGATCATAAGGAAACACACATTGAGGAACTTAAAGTATTCTTAAAATAACATGCTAGTCAGGAAAGAGATGTTTCCCAATTGTTGAATTGTAGGCGTAAACCAAATGAAACAATGTGTGAATACGCGACACGTTTTCAAAAAACATGGAGAGAGGACGCTAAATTGGAAATAAATGATGCGGAGGACACTTTTTTCGTAAGCATGTTTTTGAATGGCTTGGACCAAGTGTCTGCATATACTCTTAAGCTAGCAACACCTGAAATATATACAATAAGACCATTGCAGTTATTAAAAAAGATTAGGGAATTAGAGGCAGTAGGATTATTCAATGAGCATGAACCTACAATTCAGGCAATGCAATTTCCCCAATACAAACCGCAGGATAAACAGGTACCATATCAGCAGCAGGCGAATTGACAATTTGTGCCCTATAATACTAATCGAGGTAGAGGCAGGTATAATAGTAATTCCAGAGGAGGAAGAAGGAGGTTTAACAGAGATAAGGATACTTGCAATTATTGCAAACAAGGGGGACATTGGTGGAAAGAATGTACCGTTCGATTAATGGATGAGGATAGACGGAGATATGGTGATAGAGAGAGGGGAAATTGGATTCCGGACAAACCGCAACCTAATTCCCAGAATAACCCTAGAGATGAGATGCTGGGGAATTTATTGTGGGGACAATGACATAGAACTCCGATAGACAGGAAGGAAGTTAAATACATGATACATTTCGGACAACCCATTAGAAATACCACAGTTAAGTTTATGTGTATCTGGTAAAAGAATCCCATTTCTAATTTATACAGGGGCAACTATGTCATGTTTATGGCAACAAGATTTAAAGTATCCTTTAAGTACTCAGAAGGTCCAGTCTATCGGAATTAGTGGAACTACGCAAATTGATCCTATATCTTTACCATTGCAAATTGATTTGGATGATAGTAATTTTCAACATTCATTTATAGTCAGTGCTACAACTCCGATGGCGTTAATGGGAAGAGACCTTCTTAGTAAACTTAATGCGACCATTTTTTGCTCACCAGAGGGCATGGAGGTACACATTCCGCCGAGTTCTGCATATCAATTATTTTCTAATAGCACTCAACGTACATACTTGGCGAAAACTACATTGATTAAGGCAGAGTTTGTGTCAAAACTATTTACTATGGACGGGATAAAAATATTAGCTTCTTGCCATGCAGCAGCGGCTGCAATGATAATTTCAATGAAGATTGTAAATATGCCTTTTTCGGATAAAGTAATTGAAGTGGATACAATGCAGGAAATTCCACAAAAATTTTTCATATTACCACACGGGCTGTTATTATTATGGAAAGATACTTTTAATAATGTTGTTACTTTTGTATGTGCAGTAAGAAATGATTTTAGAGATGTTAGTGCTTTGGTTAATTCGTTTAATAAATATATAATTTTATCTCTGACAGGAGAGGAGTGAAACAAGGGTTATATTATCTGGTCTTATGGTTTGGAGCCAAAGCATTTTTTTGTAAAAGATTTACTGATAGACGTTAAACCATTGATTGGTATAGATAAGGAAAATGTCATAACTTTATGTCCTCCATGCATGTTAAGTGGGGTACCATCTTCGTTATGGGCTTTACATGCTAATAATGTGGGGTTAATTGATGTTCCGCCTTATGAGGCACAGATTGATCCAAATAAGTATCCAGTCGTTATTAAACAATATCCTTTATTTAAGGAAAAAGAAGAGGGTATTAGTCCAATCATTGACAGTTTGTTAAAACAAGGGGTGGTTTATAAAGGCATGTCACCGAATAATACACCTATAAACCCGATTTTAAAACCAGGCAGTAAGAAATATCGAACAATATATTTGCCGTCGTCTACCAATGACATTTATTGATTCAGCAGCAGTCTATAGTTCAGCAGTAATTAGGCACTTGGCTCAATTGTCTCTCCCATGCAATTCAACGCTTTTACAGTACGTTGATGACATATTAATTGCTTCTTCATGCGAGGAAGAGTGTGCAAAGGATTCAATTGCACTACTAACGCATCTGGCTAATGGGGGTCACAGGGCGTCATTCGCCAAGCTACAGTTTTGTAAGGAGGCTGTCAATTATCTGGGATATATACTGCGCAATGGATGTAGATGTTTGTCACCAGAGAGGCTGTTAGCGATTAAAGACATTGAAAAGGCCAAGGAATAAGACTGGAATGTTGTCTTTTTTGGGACTTGTGAATTATTGCAGACCTTGGTTGGCTGAATACACAGTGTATGATTCGATACTGCGCTGTGCAACGAAGAAGGATGCTCCTGAGGATATTGTGTGGACTGATGAAATAAACACTCTTTTCATCACATCAAGTATCTTTTATGCAATTCTCCAGCACTGGGGTTACCAGATTACAATCTGACCTACCATCTATATTAGTCAGAAGATGGCTGTGTTGTGTCAGCTGTTTTAGCTCAAATGCATGGAGAGGGTATGTGACCTGTTGCTTATTATAGTAAGATGTTACCAATGATTGTTCAAGGTATGGCGCCTTGTTTGAGGGCAGTGGCTGCTGCTGCATTAATGGTAGAAAAATCCCAAACTATTGTGTTAGCACATCCATTGATATTGCACACTTCCCACACAGTGAATATCATTTTGCTAAACATAACCACGCAACACATGACGAGCCAGAGGCATAGCAATTACGAACATATTTTGACGGGAACTCAAAATTTGACTATTTCTACTGCGACACATACGAACCCAGCTTTGAATCTAAAGGCATTATTACATGGAGTTGAAAGTAGTATAGATGATGAAGATCTCATACATGATTGTATGGAACTCATTAATTCCACATCTAGCGTGAGGGCTGATTTGCAACAGACTGCATTAGATAATAATGATATGGTTTTGTATTGTGATGGTTCAGCAATGAGACCAGATGATAAAATGGTATTATCAGGATTTTCTGTTGTGGATAATGAAGGAAAGTGCATTGAAGCATATAAAATACCAGTTTCATCAGCTCAGGCTGCTGAATTAATTGCATTAACAAGAGCATGTATTTATGCTGCGAATAAAACTGTCACCATATACACTGATTCAAAATATGCTTTTTCAGTGGCACATGATTTTAGCAAAATATGGGAAAATAGGGGTTTTGTGACTAATGCAGGGAAACATATTCAGCATGCCGATTTAGTTAAAAGTTTAATTAAGGCTATCATGTTACCTGCTAACATTGCTATTATCAAATGTAAAGGTCATTCATAGGAAGATTCGGAGATAGCAAGAGGGAATAATTTAGCAGATAAATATGCTCATGATGTAGCTATGTTTGGATCTTTTCCACCATGGATGGAAAAGGAACTAATAGCCGTACAACTAATTAGTCAAGAGAATCCTCCGTTCACATGTGATAATTTAAGGTCTTTTCAGAACCAAGCAACTGATTATGAATTAAGATTATGGGACATGAAAGGTTGTAAGAAGGATGAAAAAGGTTTGTGGAAATTTATCGATGATAGAATTGCGTTACCAAAGTTGGCTTATGATTCTGTTATTGCCTATGTTCATGGAGTAACACATGTGGGGTACAAGGGCGTGACAGCTTATATAAATAAGGTGTTTTTTACGATAGGTTTGGAGAAACATGTTAGACAATTCATACAAATATGTTTAATTTGTGCTAGATGTAATCCATGCATCAATCCACCTAAAAGGGAACATTTACCAAAACCTGAGGGTCCATTTCAGCAATTACAAATTGATTTTACGCATATGCCAAAATATAGGGGGTATTCATATCTTTTGGTAATTGTTGATAGGTTTTCTAAATGGACAGAGGCTTTTGCGACAAGAAAAGAGAATACTCAAACAGTAGTGAAGTGTTTGATGGAACATATCATTCCTAGGTTTGGAATACCAAACGATTCCGATAATGGCACGCCTTTTACGTCCAGAATAACTAGACAGTTATCAGCAGCGTTAGGGATTAAGTGGACGTTTCATATTCCTTATTCTCCGCAGAGTTCGGCTCAGGTTCAACGCACTAATAAAATGATTAAGGATAAACTGATGAAAGTACATCTAGAGAGGAGGATTAATTGGTTGGAGGCATTACCTTTAGTACTCTTATCAATAAGATCGATGCCTAATGCGTGTACGGGATTGTCTCCTCATGAAGTGTTGATGGCTAGACCTTTTCCTCTAGGTGTGCTGATGAAGGAGACACAGCTACATGAATTGCAACAAAATATTGTTAAACATTTGTTTTCTTTTGTTTCCAAATATTCTCAACAGGTAATCGATTCCCCTCCCTTACCAGGGGAGAAACCGATACACAATTTTCAACCAGGAGATTATGTTCTGGTACGAAGTTTAAAACCTGTGGTTATACAAGGAGAGCCACGTTATGGATGTCCAACACAGGTTCTTTTGGTGACACGTACAGCGGTTAAGGTTAAAGGTCAACCGCAGTGGATACATGCGTCCAGGCTTAAAGGGGCACCTAGGACACAGACACCAACTTCGGAGGAGTTGGGGAAGGACTGAACTTAAGGGGATATTTGTATAGACTTCGATTATTATTATAGTGTTGTATTATTCTTATATTCATTATCATTTCTTTGTTTGTTTTTGTGTATTTGTTTTTCTTTGATCAAACCTAGGTGGTGGTGGAGAGAAAAGTGGGAGTTTCTGGAGGAATCATGGAGAAAACCATGACGAGATGCAAACTCCTTGGAAGGATGAATGGAGATATTGCATCCGTGACATTTATCATAGTCCTCATAACTCTGACAGAAGTTATATCAGGGGGGCTAGTGATTGACAATTATAAGATGAGGGAGAAGATGGTTATGGACAATACCGACTTCAGCAAAGCTGACAATGAGAATAGAAGGTTAAATCATGACTATATGAACAATAATATAAACATGAGACTTAGCGACAAGGAACAGCACCCTAAGCGTACACAGAGACAGGTTAGTCAGACTGACGTCTACATAGAAATGGAGGTGATGGAACACGTTCCTGTATCTGACCATGACATGCATTGTTTATATTATCCTCTCAGAGCTACAGGGAGTAAGCCTTTTTATGTTAATAATGTTACTTTTGTGGTTTTAAGTGAGGAATTGACAAGGGTTAAGGTTGAATATGAATCGGTTGAAGGAGAGGAAGTCTTAATACTTATAATATCATTAGTGGCAACATTTACATTTACATTTTAGTCATTTAGCAGACGCTCTTAACCAGAGCGACTTACAGGAGCAATTAGGGTTAAGTGCCTTGCTCAGGGGCACATTAACGTCATTTAGCAGACGCTCTTAGCCAGAGCGACTCACAAATTGGTGCGTTCACCCTATAGCCAGTGGGATAACCACTTTACAATTTGGGGGGTTAGAAGGAATACTTTATCCTATCCCAGGTATTCCTTAAAGAGGTGGGGTTTCAAATGTCTCCGGAAGGTGGTGAGTGACTCCGCTGTCCTGGCGTCGTGAGGGAGCTTGTTCCACCATTGGGGTGCCAGAGCAGCGAACAGTTTTGACTGGGCTGAGCGGGAGCTATGCTTCCGCAGAGGAAGGGAGCCAGCAGGCCAGAGGTGGATGAACGCAATGTCCTCGTTTGGGTGTAGGGACTGATCAGAGCCTGAAGGTACAGAGGTGCCGTCCCCTCACTGCTCCATAGGCAAGCACCATGGTCTTGTAGCGGATGCGAGCTTCAACTGGAAGCCAGTGGAGGTGCGGAGGAGGGGGGGTGACGTGAGAGAACTTGGGAAGGTTGAACACCAGACGGGCTGCGGCATTCTGGATGAGTTGTAGGGGTTTAATGGCACAGGCAGGGAGCCCAGCCAACAGCGAGGTTGCAGTAGTCCAGACGGGAGATGACAAGTGCCTGGACCAGGACCTGCGCCGCTTCCTGTGTAAGGCAGGGTCGCACTCTCCGAATGTTGTAGAGCATGAACCTGCAGGAGCGGGTCACCGCCTTGATGTTGGCGGAGAACGACAGGGTGTTGTCCAGGGTCACGCCTAGGCTCTTCGCACTCTGGGAGGAGGACACAGCGGAGTTGTCAACCGTGATGGCGAGATCATGGAACGGGCAGTCCTTCCCCGGGAGGAAGAGCAGCTCCGTCTTGCCAGGGGGTTCAGCTTGAGGTGGTGATCCGTCATCCATACTGATATGTCTGCCAGACATGCAGAGATGCGATTCGCCACCTGGTTATCAGAAGGGGGAAAGGAGAAGATTAGTTGTGTATCGTCAGCGTAGCAATGATAGGAGAGACCATGTGAGGATATGACAGAGCCAAGTGACTTGGTGTATAGGAGAAAAGGAGAGGGCCCAGAACCGATCCCTGGGGACACCAGTGGTGAGAGCACGTGGTGCGGAGACAGCTTCCCGCCACGCCACTTGGTAGGAGCGACGGTCAGGTAGGACGCAATCCAGGAGTGAGCCGCGCCGGAGATGCCCATCTCGGAGAGGGTGGAGAGGAGGATCTGATGGTTCACAGTATCAAAGGCAGCAGACAGGTCTAGAAGGACAAGAGCAGAGGAGAGAGAGTTAGCTTTAGCAGTGCGGAGAGTCTCCGTGACACAGAGAAGAGCAGTCTCAGTTGAATGACCAGTCCTGAAACCTGATTGGTTTGGATCAAGAAGGTCATTCTGAGAGAGATAGCAAGAGAGTTGGCTAAAGACGGCACGCTCAATAGTTTTGGAAAGAAAAGAAAGAAGGGATACTGGTCTGTAGTTGTTGACATCAGTGGGGTCGAGTGTTGGTTTTTTGAGAAGGGGGAGCAACTCTCGCTCTCTTGAAGACGGAAGGGACATGGCCAGCGGTCAAGGATGAGTTGATCAGCGAGGTGAGGTAGGGGAGAAGGTCACCGGAGATGGTCTGGAGAAGGGAGGAGGGGATGGGGTCAAGCGGGCAGGTTGTTGGGCGGCCTGCAGTCACAAGTCGCAGGATTTTATCTGGAGAGAGAGGGAGAAAGAAGTCAAAGCATAGGGTAGGGCAGTGTGAGCAGGACCAGCAGTGTTATTAGACTTAACAAACGAGGATCGGATGTCGTCAACCTTCTTTTCAAAGTGGTTGACGAAGTCATCCACAGAGAGAGAGGAGGGGGAGGAGGATTCAGGAGGGAGGAAAATGTGGCAAAGAGCTTCCTAGGGTTAGAGGCAGATGCTTGGAATTTAGAGTGGTAGAAGGTGGCCTTAGCAGCAGAAACAGATGAAGAAAATGTAGAGAGGAGGGGAGGGAAAAGATGCCAGGTCGGCAGGGAGTTTAGTTTTCTTCCATTTCCGCTCCGCTGCCCGGAGCTCTGTTCTGTGAGCTCGCAATGAGTCATCAAGCCACGGAGCTGGAGGGGAGGACCGAGCCGGCCGGGAGGATAGGGGACACAGAGAGTCAAAGGATGCAGAAAGGGAGGAGAGGAGGGTTGAGGAGGCAGAATCAGGAGATTGGAGGGAGAAGGATTGAGCAGAGGGGAGAGATGATAGGATGGAAGAGGAGAGAGTAGTGGGAGAGAGAGAGCGAAGGTTGCGGCGGCGCATTACCATCTGTGTAGGGGCAGAGTGAGTAGTGTGGGAGGAGAGCGAGAGAGAAAAGGAAACAAAGTAGTGGTCGGAGAAATGGAGGGGAGTTGCAGTGAGATTAGTAGAGGAGCAGCATCTAGTGAAGATGAGGTCAAGCGTATTGCCTGCCTTGTGAGTAGGGGGACGGTGAGAGGGTGAGGTCAAAAGAGGAGAGGAGTGGAAAGAAGGAGGCAGAGAGAAATGAGTCAAATGTGGACATAGGGAGGTTGAAATCCCCCAAAACTGTGAGGGGTGAGCCATCCTCAGGGAAGGAACTTATCAAGGCGTCGAGCTCATTGATGAACTCTCCAAGGGAACCTGGAGGGCGATAGATGACAAGGATATTAAGCTTAAATGGGCTAGTGACTGTGACAGCATGGAATTCAAATGAGGAGATAGACAGATGGGTTAGGGGAAAAATTGAGAATGTCCACTTGGGAGAGATGAGGATTCCTGTACCACCACCCCTCTGACCAGATGCTCTCGGGGTATGCGAGAACACATGGTCAGACGAGGAGAGAGCAGTAGGAGTAGCGGTGTTTTCAGTGGTGATCCATGTTTCCGTCAGCGCCAGGAAGTCGAGGGACTGGAGGTTGGCATAGGCTGGGATGAAGTCAGCTTTGTTGGCAGCAGAACGGCAGTTCCAGAGGCTGCCTGCGACCTGGAACTCCACGTGGGTGGTGCGTGCAGGGACCACCAGGTTGGAGAGGCAGCAGCCACGCGGTGTGGTGCGTTTGTGTAGCCTGTGCAGAGAGGAGAGAACAGGGATAGGCAGAGGCATAGTTGACAGGCTGTAGCAAATGGCTACAAAAAATGCAGAGGAGATCGGAATGAAATGGACTAAGCATCTGGGAGCGGAGAGAGCAGGGCCTCCCCTCACCAAAAACCTCTACCTCAGAAACTAAAATTGTTTCACTGAACCACCCGAACAAAAAACTCTCCCAACTTCCGCCTTTGGAAATCAGGAATTGTTGTGAACCACAGCGGTTCAATGTTTAAAGGAATAGACTCAATCCACTTTGTTCAGCTAGCCAACTATGACACCATAGCCAACTAGCAGACTAGCATCTAATAACAATAACACACCGTTTAGCACCAACACTTGGTCACAACAAACCACCAATAATGTGATAACACACTAAACAGATCATTCGTGTCTGTGTCAAGTTCCTTTCATGACGCAGCAATGATTAGACGTTGGCTAGCTAGGACAAGTATATTGTGGTTAGCTACTACAGTACAGCCAGCTGGTCATGTTGGGTAGCTAGCAATGGCCACTGTGTTGACTCTGTTTGAAGAACGGCTAGCTAGCTAGCTTCGTGCTACAGCGGCACGGCCGAGGACACTGCCAAGACACAGTAACTACCCACAACAACCCACGAAGCCTAGCTATGACGCCGTAGCCAACCTGCAAGCTAGCATCCATTAGCACACAACATAGCATCAACACCTGGCCACAACAAACTGCCAAGAGTGTGTCAGCACACCAAACAGACAATTCAAGTCCGTGTCGAGTTCCCTTCACAACTCAGCAAGAAAAAAAATAAAAATAAAAAATAAAAATAAAAATTAAACGTTGGAACCAGCTCTCCAGCGTTGCTAATCGTTACCTGTAGCTACCCGCTAGCTAGCTAGCCTCGTGCCTCGATACTAACCCACAATTACCCACGGAAACCTACAATAACAACAATACTAACCAACAATAAATACAATACCTAACTACAGCTAACTACCTACCTACGATCTAACACATGGTTAAGCTTTACTCAACACTACATGTAGCTTACCTCCTGCTTACCTCCAGCCAGAGTAAAACACGACCTCTCCCGACGCACCATCCCAGCACAGAGTGCAACAGGTGCTAGCACACCAACCGTAGAATATTGTAATGGGTTATGGAAAGGGTTGATGCCAACATTTTTGGTTCAGAGAGATTTACTAGTTTATGCAAGTATGCAACCAGTAGCAATCAGGACTAAGCAGAAAGTTGTACCTCTGACCTGCGTGACTTCTATAGCTAGTCACACAATTCTATATAAAATGGGGATTACACAGGGATGTCCAGATAAGAAGATTTATTTGGATACTAATTTGCCCTGGCCAGCAACTGATTACATGGTATGGTATTGTGGTGATCACTTATATACCTACCTTCCACAATATTGGCAAGGCGTTTGTGATCCTTATTGGATACAAAGGAAAGTGGGGGTATAAATTCTCCAATCACATGGCCAGCGACTTTACCTGAAGATAAGAATGCTGAGTTGGTAGAGAATGAGGAAATTATTATTTATGAGAATATGGATTCACAAGTGAATTCTATGCACCCCATAGCGTCTAATTTGTGGTACAAAACACTTAAGCAGAAAGTTAGAAAATGGACTCAAAATTCATGTTATGTGTGTTCACTGATTCCCAAATCGACTGAGGATTTATTTCCTTATTGGGCGGTTCCTCTGCAGGGGTCAGAAGGATTACCAACACTATGCATTATTGCTTATCAGTATGTATTGAACACTCATACTGAGATGGGATCACAATCAGTCAGACCGATAATTTTGCCAAATAACATTTACATTGGTAAAACCAATAACATGATCATCAAGGATGATAGGATTCTTCACAAGATGTCTCAATATGTTATTTATACTAATATATCTCTAAGACAGGAGAATGGTAGGGATTTGAATAAGGTTCATTCAACCATTTTTGCGATTCAGGAACATGTGCCATCCGTTACTAGATGTCAGATCTTTTATGATAAGCATATAATTCAAGTACCTAGTGATTTATCAATTGTACCCACTAAAGTCTCAGCTATGGTAAATGCGTCTTCTGTATTTAATGTGTGCGTAAAAGGAAGACAGCGAGGAGAGTTATCAGTAATAGATATTGGTTTTCTGAGAGCTTCTCAATGTCTCATGATGTTTAAGGATATGGGGGAAAAGTATCGCATTTCAAAAAAGGGAACATTACCGATTCAAGGTTTTTTTTGGTGTTGTGGAAATAATATATGGACTACTCTTCCTCCATTGTTCAGGGGAATATGTGGAGTCTGTACTTTAACCCTCCCGTTGTCCTGGTATTCTGTACACACGCCGTGCCCTCCGGGTCGAACTGTCCCCCTCTCACTAAAGGCCCAATTGGAACATGTGGGACAGTATGCGTGCGAACAGCCTTTGCAGATGTATTTGTTACACCTGGTGCACACCGTGTGTGTTTTACAGTCCTTCTTTGTGGGGCAGACCTGACACCTCTTCCTCTTACTGGGTTGTGCGGGGTCGGGTGCTTGGGCCGGTGCGTGGTCCGGTGCTGCGGGGGCGTGATCCCGGGGCTGATCATGATACGTAGCCCTCTGAACAGCTTTGACGAGCGCTGCAGAGGCTTCGGTGCGAGGGAGACGGGCCCTTCTTTGTATGAACGGAGTCACTAGTGCCTTTCCCACCTGCTCGAGGAACACCCTCCTCTTGTTTCGCTTACCAGGCATCCAAGTAGGGTTGAGCTCTCGCCATATGACAAAAGCGTTGTAAGAGGACACGTCAAGGATGTTGTGGAAGATGACCAGGGGCCAGCGCGCGGTCTTCCTCCTGCAGCTGTAGGTTCCAATCACCTTGTCTAGGTTGTCCACACCTCCCTTGTTGCTGTTGTAGTCTAGGACGATGGCCGGCTTCTTGTCCTGGCGACGGCTAACGTGAGCCTCGGTGTGCAGCGTGCTCAGGAGTAAGACGTTCTTGTTTTTCTTTGGCAGGTAGGACACTAGAGCGGTGGTGGGCGTGAAGGCGAACTTGGAGGAGAAGAGGAGCCTGTCCTTTGAGGCGAGCAGCGCCTGCGGGAGCTCTGGCTTGTTCTTTCTGACTGTGCCGACCACGGTGACGTTCCTCCTCAGGAGCTGGCGCGCGAGCTCGTATGAGGTGAAGAAATTGTCGCAGGTGACGTTGTGACCCCTGAGTCCCTGCGTCAAATCGAGCACGACCCTCATCCCCTGGTTCTTCTCGGGGCCTCCGCATGTTGCCTTCCCGGTGTAGACCTGCATCTTCCAGGCGTAGCTGGATTTGGAGTCGCAGGCCACCCAGGTCTTGATGCCGTATTTGGCCGGCTTGCTTGGAATATACTGGCGGAAAGGACATCGGCCTGGAGGAGAGAGAGAGAGAGAGAGAGAGAGAGAGAGAGAGAGGAGAGGAAGGAAAGAGAAGAGATTAGCTTTAGCGTGTTGTGTTGTGTTGTGTTGTGTTGTGTACAGTGTTGTTGTGCTCTTGTACGGTGTTGTTGGCCTGGCACACCTCTGAAAGGGACCAGTTGCTCGTCCACCGTCACGTCGGGCCCGGGGTTGTAGAGGAGCGGCAGCCTCTCGACCCACTTGTCCCAGACCTCTCTCACGGCCGCAAGTTTGTCACCGCCGCCTGCTGCGCGTCTCTCGGCTCTGGTCTGGCGGTCGTCGAAGCGAAGGAGTCTTGAGACTTGAGCGGCATGGTTGCGCGGAAAATGGTCCTTCCGCTCTCGGCGTCCCAGAGACTAGAGGCTGCTTCGCCTCGGGACCTGTACACGCCGGCTAGGATGAGCAGCCCTACGTAGGCTCGCAGGTCTGTGGAGTCCATCGCTTTCCAGCGGCCGCCGCGGTCGCGGTCGTGGTCTTCGTGGTCGTCGGCGTAGTAGCGGTGGTCGTCGTTGCCGCAGCCGTCGCCGTCGCCTCGGGCTCCGTATTTTCGAACGCCCTCCAGATTGGTCATCTCCAGGATGATGTCTTCTATCTCCGGTGTGAAAAACAAGCGGAACGTGGAGAGGATGTCGCGGGCTTGGCCTACGGCCTGCCTAGTAGGCCCGGGCCTCATGTCCTCCGGCACCTCAGCAACCGGCCTGTTACTTTTTGCCGCTGCGGCGGCCCCTCCGACGCCCCGATTGTTGTCACAGGGCACCGAGCACCATTGGATTTGGCCGTTTCTCGACACGAATGTCTCTCTTTCCACTCGAGGGATATCGTGTTGTGTTCGGGGGCTGAGGCTGCGGCGGCAGCTGCTGCGGTCTCCTCGCTCTCCTTCACCTTCACCTTCCCCTTGTTCTTCTCCTTGTTCTTCTTCTTCTTGTTGGTCGTCTTCGTCGTCGTTGTCGTCGTCGTCATCGTCTCGTTCGTCTTCTACGCCTTGACCTTCTTCTACTTGGACATCGTCCTCGTCGTCGTCGGCGGCGGCGGCTGCGGCGTCCTCTGGGTTGTGGTCTCCTCGTCCTCTGGGTTGTATTCCTCCCCGTCTTCTTCTTCGGACGCTTCCTCGTCCGCTTCCTCGTCGCAGTCAGAGTCATTGGAAAATATATGTTCTAGGACCTGTTTGGCCGTGAAACGCACAGCACTCATAATAGCTTCGGCACCCAGGCTGGGGAAGTCCCCAAGACCTCTCTCTTCGGGATGTGTCCGGACATGCCACGGAGGCAATATTAGTAGTAGTAGTAGTAGTAGTAGTAGTAGTAGTAGTAGTAGTAGTAGTAGTAGTAGTAGTAGTTGTAGTAGTTGTTGTAGTAGTTGTAGTTGTAGTTGTAGTTGTAGTTGTAGTTGTAGTTGTAGTTGTAGTTGTAGTTGTTCTTGGAGTTGGTGTTTGTTTACGGCTTACCTAGTACCTCTGGCTCAGAGCTTATGCCTCTAACGTGTAGCCTGGGTCGTTTTTGACCCCGGGCAGGACAAGACAGGACAACGCTAGGGGTTATACAGCCACTCGCTCTAACACTCTGACACGTAGCCTGGGTCTTTTTGACCCGGTCAGGACAGCGGGAGGGGATATACAGCCACTAGCTCTAACACATAGGCACTGACACGTAGCCTGGGTCTTTTTGACCCCGGACAAGACGGGACAACGCTAGGGGTTATACAGCCACTCGCTCTAACACATAGGCACTGACACGTAGCCTGGGTCTTTTTGACCCGGACAGGACAGCGGGAGGGGATATACAGCCACTCGCTCTAACACTCTAACACGTAGCCTGGGTCTTTTTGACCCCAGCCAGGACAGGACAGCGGGAGGAGATATACAGCCACTAGCTCTAACACGTAGGCACTGACACGTAGCCTGGGTCTTTTTGACCCGGACAGGACAGCGGGAGGGGATATACAGCCACTAGCTCTAACACCTAGGCTCTGACACGTAGCCTGGGTCCTTTTGACCCGGACAGGACAGGACAGGACAGGACAGCGGGAGGAGATATACAGCCACTAGCTCTAACACATAGGCACTGACACGTAGGCTGGGTCTTTTTGACCCCGGACAAGACAGGACAACGGGAGGGGTTATACAGCCACTCGCTCTAACACGTAGGCTCTAACACGTAGCCTGGGTCGTTTTGACCCCAGCCAGGACAACGCTAGGGGTTATACAGCCACTCACTCTGACACGTAGCCTGAGTCTTTTTGACCCGGACAGGACAACGGGAGGGTTAATTTCTCCCAAACCCACAGAGACACTTTCTGGACTAGCTGTATCGCACTCAAGGAATGGCGTGGAACGCAAACTCATGATTGCCGATATGTCAGAATAGCGACGATGTGTGTCAAAGGAATAGAACATGGGCAGCACAGAATAGGTTTTGAATCGAATAACTTGATGTCTACGTAGACACCACAATTGCTTGTATGTAGCCGAAACCATGATCTATGTTTACAAAAATAACAACTACTATTAAAAATGTCATGTTTTAAAACTAATCACAAAGGTATAATTTGAGAAAAATTAACAAATAAATAAATTAATATAATATAATTAATTCTTTTTATGGGAGTGGTCAAATCCACAATATACCAGAGAAGCTTCTGAGCACTGCATCAAAACAGGTTCGTGTCTCACAGACAACATCGATCGAAGCTATGTCGACTTTCCAGAACACAGAAAACGTGAAGGGGGATTCTTGCTGCATCACTGCAGTGTTTGACATACACACGGACTCCAGTCACGTAACTACTGACAACACCACCGTCACTGTGATCGGTCTGGGCATCGGAGGGTCGACTTGACTGAATCTGAGCACCATCAACTTCAACGACATCTATTCTGCGTTCAATCGAGTAGTGAAGAACATACCCATACTTCTCGGGTACACGGTGAAAAGCCTCTCGGTCATGCCCAACAACAAACTGGAGGTAAGACTATTTGTCGAACCGAAATATAGTCTGTTGAGTTATGAGCTGTGGCTCGTTCGGGTCGTAGGACAGGCTCTGCTCTTGTGGTTTTACCACGGTGCAGTGTCACACATCATGGTGACACACCAGGACCATTTGCAGAAGATACACCGTGAAGCTGTGGGATGGTGTCCCTGTGCAATGTTGGCCGGTTTTCGACGACAGCCGAGTCTTGTACTTGTGCTTTGTACTACGACATGTGGGACATGGACGTTCGTCACAGCCACGTCCGAGACCATTTGTTGACATATCGGACATATCGGCAAATGCCATGCGATATCTCTTCCGTGTGTAGCGGTGTCCACATGACAGATCTCTCAGATGAGGAACAGACACTTCTGATGAAGAAAGTCGCCTGGATATTTCAAGGCTTTTCTGTTGCCCCCAAAGAAGACGCCATGACGGGGATCCGTTCGAGCCTACGCATACCTTGTGATTTCACGACAACCGAAAATATTGTACTGCAAGTATACAAGTTGACAGACTGTCAGAATGAAACACGTGCGGAGATGTACAATTGTCAGCAAGCTGAAGAGCAGATGACATATATTCACTTGTTGAGGAAATGGACATCTTGGGTTTCGAGCATTGTCGAGTAGTGATACCTACAATATTACAAGGAAATCACCAGATTCTTTAGAAAGTAAGCATTTCACTGTAATGTCTGTACCTACAATGTGACCAATAAAATTTGATTTGATTTGATTTGCAAGGGTCCCGTTCGCAGCACAGGACGTCGTCACCACTCGCTCTAACACTCTAACACGTAGCCTGGGTCTTTTTGACCACCAGCCAGGACAGGACAGCGGGAGGAGATATACAGCCACTAGCTCTAACACATAGGCTCTGACACGTAGCCTGGGTCCTTTTGACCCGGACAGGACAGCAGGAGGGGATATACAGCCACTCGCTCTAACACCTAGGCTCTGACACGTAGCCTGGGTCTTTTTGACCCCGGACAAGAAAGGACAACGGGAGGGGTTATACAGCCACTCGCTCTAACACGTAGGCTCTAACACGTAGCCTGGGTCGTTTTGACCCCAGCCACGACAGGACTGGACTGGACAACGCTAGGGGTTATACAGCCACTCACTCTAACACGTAGCCTGGGTCTTTTTGACCCGGACAGGACAACGGGAGGGTTATACGATCTTATCTATGTTGTTCAGCCGGTTGAATTTGTTGATAAGAATCTTACTGGACGTTTTAGGAGGGATACTTCGGAACATGGGATATGTACATTTAAAGAATACAAATTCGATTGATTTGGCTACTAGATACAAAGCAATACCTCAAGATTTTAAGATATTTACACGTACTCAGTTAGTTTTTAAGACTATTTTTGGAAATACAGAATTGCAATATTCTAATAATTATCTCATAGCATTGACACGTCACGATGTTGCTAGAGTGGCTAATGCAACTGTCATGGGTTTTCAAGCTATTGGTTCTGAGTTGGCTCTTATTAGACAGTATGCTATTGATAATCGAATTGCATTGGATGCTATTACGGCTGCTCAAGGATTTAGAATAACCCTAGAAATGAGATGCTGGGGAATTTATTGTGGGGACAATGACATAGAACTCCGATAGACAGGAAGGAAGTTAAATACATGATAAATGCACCACAATTGTATATTTCGGACAACCCATTAGAAATACCACAGTTAAGTTTATGTGTATCTGGTAAAAGAATCCCATTTCTAATTGATACAGGGGCAACTATGTCATGTTTATGGCAACAAGATTTTAAGTGTCCTTTAAGTACTCAGAAGGTCCAGTTTATCGGAATTAGTGGAACTACACAAATTGATCCTATATCTTTACCATTGCAAATTGATTTGGATGATAGTAATTTTCAATATTCATTTATAGTCAGTGCTACAACTCCGATGGCGTTAATGGGAAGAGACCTTCTTAGTAAACTTAATGCGACCATTTTTTGCTCACCAGAGGGCATGGAGGTACACATTCCGCCGAGTTCTGCATATCAATTTTTTTCTAATAGCACTCAACGTACATTCTTGGCGAAAACTACATTGATTAAGGCAGAGTTTGTGTCAAAACTATTTACTATGGACGGAATAAAAAGATTAGCTTCTTGCCATGCAGCAGCGGCTGCAATGATAATTTCAATGAAGATTGTAAATCTGCCTTTTTCGGATAAAGTAATTGAAGTGGATACAATGCAGGAAATTCCACAAAAAAAATTCATATTACCACACGGGCTGTTATTATTATGGAAAGATACTTTTAATAATATTGTTACTTTTGTATGTGCAGTAAGAAATGATTTTAGCGATGTTAGTGCTTTGGTTAATTTGTTTAATAAATATATAATTTTATCTCTGACAGGAGAGGAGTGAAACAAGGGCTATATTATCTGGTCTTATGGTTTGGAGCCAAAACATTTTTTTGTAAAATATTTACTGATAGACGTTAAACCATTGATTGGTATAGATAAGGAAAATGTCATAACTTTATGTCCTCCATGCATGTTAAGTGGGGTACCATCTTCGTTATGGGCTTTACATGCTAATCATGTGGGGTTAATTGATGTTCCGCCTTATGAGGCACAGATTGATCCAAATAAGTATCCAGTCGTTATTAAACAATATCCTTTATTTAAGGAAAAAGAAGAGGGTATTAGTCCAATCATTGACAGTTTGTTAAAACAAGGGGTGGTTTATAAAGGCATGTCACCGAATAATACACCTATAAACCAGGCAGTAAGAAATATCGATTTACGCAGGATTTCAGGAAAATTAACGAGGCAATAATACCGATATCTCCGATTGTGCCTGATGTTAATTCAATATTAACGGCGTTGCCTGCTAATTCTAAATGGTATACTGTTGTTGATTTATGCTCGGCCTACTTCTCCATTCCTGTACACGAAAACACACAGCCTTTGTTTGCTTTTACATTTAAAGGGGAACAATATATTTGGCGTCGTCTACCAATGAGATTTATTGATTCAGCAGCATTCTATAGTTCAGCAGTAAATAGGCACTTGGCTCAATTGTCTCTCCCAATGCAACTCCACGAGGTGAGATCTTGTATGGAGCCCCAGGCCGAGGGAGATTGACAGTTATTTTGTGTTTCTTCCATTTGCAATAATCGCACCAACTGTTGTCACCTTCTCACCAAGCTGCTTGGCGATGGTCTTGTAGCCCATTCCAGCCTTGTGTAGGTCTACAATCTTGTCCCTGACATCCTTGGAGAGCTCTTTGGTCTTGGCCATGGTGGAGAGTTTGGAATCTGATTGATTGATTGCTTCTGTGGACAGGTGTCTTTTATACAGGTAACAAGCTGAGATTAGGAGCACTCCCTTTAAGAGTGTGATCCTAATCTCAGCTCGTTACCTGTATAAAAGACACCTGGGAGCCAGAAATCTTTCTGATTGAGAGGGGGTCAAATACTTATTTCCCTCATTAAAATGCAAATCAATTTATAACATTTTTGACATGCATTTTTCTGGATGTTTTTGTTGTTATTCTGTCTCTTACTGTCAAATAAACCTACCATTAAAATTATAGACTGATAATTTCTTTGTCAGTGGGCAAACGTACAAAATCAGCAGGGGATCAAATACTTTTTTCCCTCACTGTATAAAAAATAAGGTTTTGACTACATAGATTATTAGCATGAATATATAGTAGGTAATGGTGTGTTTATCTTTTACTCAGACTGAGTTTATAGAGGTTTGAGAGGTTTGATATCGCATGAGATAGATGACTGAGAATGTATACCTTTGTTGATGAAATATATTGAGAATCAGGTTGGATTCAGGTAGAAAAGGTAGAAAGGGATCAATTCTCAGTTATCTAGTATAGTTTAGGATCTAGTCAGAGATATATATACTACTGATTGGAGAATATTGTATTTTACACAAAGTTATATGTGAATTGTTGGGGGTTAAGTCATGTCACTTACTAGAAAAAAAAAAAAGGATTGTAATGATGTCATGTCATAGTATTGTGAGGACCGAGGTAGAGTTATGAGATAATTGGTTTGGGGCCATGAAGTCTACATTCCTTATGTCACAGGAGATTAGTGATGTTTATGGTAGTATGATTGATGGACAGGATGTAATGACCTGGGGCAAAGGGTAATAATAACAGAGAAAGGGAGTGCCTATGATGGTTGCCAGATGTATGTGAAAGGAAGGATAACCAAGGGTATATAAGGGAGAGTGAATCTTTGTTCGATAGTTGGAAACAGCAAACGGCAAAGCTCTGTCCATTGTTGTCTCTAACCCGGTACCGACTAATAAAACATTTGTATTAACTTTCTACAAAGTGTCTAATTATATTCTTACATCCTTGATTACTTTAATACCAGAGAAACTCATCATAACAGGATGGTTCCCTCTAGCTCCCTGCAGCTGGTCTGGGTGTGTAGTCAAGGACATGGGATGGAGATAAACTTCAGGAACAGATAGACCTGTATAGACCAATATTGTTTCTCGTTGCTTCTGAGTAACCTGGTCACACGGTCAGGACAAAGAGCCTCAGAATGACCACAGTTCTTTCAGTTCATCCTAGACAAAGAGCCTCCGAGTGACCACAGTTTTTCAGTTCATCCTGTCTTTTACTATCTTCCAAGGGTGCAGCTGTGTGTAGATAGTAGTAGCAACGGAATTAACATTATCACTTGTTTGTGCACTATGACCCAATACACATAGCCTGACCTGATACACATAGCCACATACACAAAGTCACAAGAAGAAACCATAGTGGCTCAAGGTCCAGGAAGGGTGGCTGTTTGGATAAAGAGGTGGTTCCGATATGATATGAAAAGGAGACCAAGCAGACATGAGGATAGACAGGAAAGAAGCCCATTTTTCAGTAGACCATAAGTTAAAACTATATGTTGAACATAGTTAAATCGTTTTAGACTATAAAGTTAAAACAGAGTTAATAACAGAGACAAGCAGTAAGACTGAGTGATACAGAGTGTGGGACAGAGTGGTACAGAGAATGAGGAGGCCTGGAACAGAGCCAGGAGATGGAGGACATGGACCTGGGAAAGGGCCTGCTCATTCTTACTATGTGTGGGAAATATACACTATGCATGACAACTGTACATGTCTGAGAACTGATTATACTGCTGTGCATGATGCCATGCATGAGGAATGTCTTAAATGTATATGGTTGAGAATGGGTTATGGGCCTGACATGTTTAAACCATATTTAAGTATTGATTGATATGTTTTATAATGTGTTATGGGTTAGATGGGATGTTTTATGTGCAAATATATTTGTGGCTGGAGACTTTGTGTGCAGAGGGGGCCTATCTCTGAAACTGGTGAACTGGGACAGGCTGCAGGAGTGTGCACTTCCTAATCTCAAGGCTTCTCCTGACTGATAAGAGATGGCTCTGTTATGTTTCACATGAGAAAGCTTGGTCTTGCCACTATTGTTTCCAAGTCTGAATACATAGGAGAAGGAGAAGTCAGATTTCGCCACTATCATAAATTAAGAGAGTGGGCGGAGCGGTCAAAATAAGGAGATTTGGAAACAATGGTGGAAGAACTAAACAGGGAGGGATTAAGCCAAAGAGTATGTAAAATGTGCAGGAATAGAACTGTATATAAACTGAGGGCCAAGTGTTGGGAATTCAGATGCTCTGCAGACCACCTCGGCTTTATCTAATTGCAATAAAGTCTATCTTAATTCTACAAAAACTCTGGAAATACTTTTTATTAAGAATAAGGACAATTCTCCACGACAAAACCAGTGCACCTGGCACCAACTACCATACCCCGTTCAAAGGCACTTAAACCTTATGTCTTGCCCATTCACCCTCTGAATGGCACACATACACAATCCATGTCTCAATTGTCTCAAGGCTTAAAAATCCTTCTTTAACCTGTCTCCTCCCCTTCATCTACACTGATTGAAGTGGATTTAACAGATGACATCAATAAGGGATCATAGCTTTCACCTGGATTCACCTTGTCAGTCTATGTCATGGAAAGAGCAGGTATTCCTAATGTTTTGTACACTCAGTATATATTGGTGCATTCATAACAACCTACCCTAACGTAGCAGGTGTAAAAAGATGCCTCAGCGTAGTCCCAACATTTGTTTTTCAGAGGAAACAGAAGTTAGGTTGAAAATACTATATCCTTGAAAACCGGAAACATCCACTTGCTACCGACCCAGTGGACAGTGGTAACAACCTTACCATTATAAAGCATTTCTTTGATCAAATATGCCTCACGTAGCAAATTAGCAATTACATTTTTTGTTGTCCAAATTCAACACTCTTACATTGACCTCCATACGAAAGTTCCTCACTTCGTGGTCTTATTTTCATGGACAGATTTTGATCGGAGTAAACCCTCTCGCTTCGCATCAACATTTAATTGGGACATTTGTTTTGGGAAAGCCTTTAGAAATGTTGATTTAAACAGTGCATGATGACTGAATTGCACACTGCAAAGACTCAACCAAGACTTCGGACCAACATTTTGTAATACTTGGTTTACATATCCATTGGTGCCTTAGTTAGCATTTACCGGTAGATATCATAAGTTGAAATATCTTTCCTACCTACCCTACCGGCTACTGATGTTGTTCTTCTGTGAGCTGCTCCATTTGACAACAAGTTGAGAGCTGCGCACTCTTGCTGCCTGATTCCTCTGAAACTACCCACTGGGCACAGATGTCAATTCAACGTCTCTCCCACGTTGGTTCAACATAAATTATTTGAAATGACATGAAAACAAGGTTGATTCAACCAGTGTGTGCCCAGTGGGTAGGCTATGTGTGCAGCACGCATGTGAATATATTCCACATGCATTTGCCTTTGTGTAGGCTATTTAGTGCCTGATTTCTCTGTTGTATTACATAATTCATACGGCATATACCTCCGCTATTGAGCTCAGGTGCATCCAATTTCCTTTGATCATCCTTGATGTCACTACAACTTGATTGGAGTCCACGTGTGGCCAATTCAATTGTTTGGACATGATTTAGAAAGAAACACACCTGTCTATATAAGGTCCCACAGTTGACAGTGCATGTCAGAGCAGAAACTATACCAAGTCCAAGGAACTGTCCGTAGATCTCCGAGAATTGTGATGAGGCATACAGTTCCAGTCAAAAGTTTGGACTGGTTAGTTACTCATTCAAGGGTTTTTCTTTATTTTTACTATTTTCTACTTTGTAGAATAATAGTGAAGACATCAAAACTATGAAATAACACATATGGAATCATGTAGAAACCAAAAAAGTGTTAAACAAATCAAAATATATGTAATATTTAAGATTATTTAAAGTAGCTATCCTTTGCCTAGGTGAGGCAGATGAACCTGTAGCCATATTACTTCAACAGTATTTAACATGAGATCCTCTCTAATCTTTACAGGAATGTGGTTCTAAATATAAACAGCAACACCTCAACCACTGGCATTTCTGTATTTTCTGTAAATGTTATAACCTTGTATTGTTACCATTGTATCATCAACAGTATTGTCTAAGTGAGTTTCAGAGCTGGTCAGAATATGAATGCCATCTGTTACTATCAAGTTATTAATTTCATGAACCTTTTCTGGGATGCTTGCTTGTTTTCATTGCTTTACTGGGAAGCTTAACAGAAGAAGATATTCTCATGTTATTTATATTAATGCATGGTGAGCTGCACACAGTGGTCTTCCTACTAGGGCACACTGCCTCAGTGCTAACAGCATAAATTGTGAGAATGTGATTTGAAGGAGTCAGGCGCAGGAGGGTAAATCACAGAATACAGAGTTTATTTCGTAGTACACAGTTACGCTGGAACAAATACAGGTACACGGGGAAAATATACCCCAGCAAAACAAAACAGGTAGCTCCACTGAGCTACACTCATCTCACATGAAACAATCACCCTCAAGGACAAGGGGGCAGAGAGATCACTTATACATGTACAAATGAGGGGAATATTAACCAATATGATCCGTAGTGCCGGAAGATGTGTGTAAACAGGGCCTTCGCAGTTTGCAGGGCCGTGGGGAGACCGGGCAGAGGAAGGAGGCAGCAGGCCTTGGAAAAGCGGTCCACAATGACCAGGATGATGGTGTTACCTTGGGAGAGGGGAAGATCAGTCAGGAAATCAACACTCAGGTGAGACCGTTTTCGTTGTGGAACTGGTAAAGGTTGTAACTTACACGCTGGGAGGTGCCTAGGTGCCTTACTCTGGGCGCACACCGAGCAGGAGGAGACATACACCCTCACGTCCTTAGCCAAGGTAGGCCACCAGTACTTTCCGGTCAGGCAGCGCACTGTACGACCGATACCTGGGTGACCAGAGGAGAGTGACGTGTGTGCCCAGTAGATCAGACGATCACGTATAAGAGCAGGCACGTACTGCAGCCCAGCTGGACACTGAGGTGGAGATGGCTCTGTGCATAATGCCTGCTCTATATCCGCGTCCATCACCCATACTACCGGCGCCACAATGCAGGAGGCCGGGAGTATGGGGGTGTTGTCTCTGGGCCTCTCCTCTGTGTCATACAGCCGTGACATTTACATTTGACATTTTAGTCATTTAGCAGACGCTCTTATCCAGAGCGACTTACAGGAGCAATTAGGGTTAAGTGCCTTGCTCAAGGGCACATTTACGTCATTTAGCAGACGCTCTTATCCAGAGCGACTACAAATTGGTGCATTCACCCTATAGCCAGTGGGATAACCACTTTACAATTATACTTTTTTTTTTTGGGGGGTAGAAGGATTACTTTATCCTATCCCAGGTGTTCCTTAAAGAGGTGGGGTTTCAAATGTCTCCGGAAGGTGGTGAGTGACTCCGCTGTCCTGGCGTCGTGAGGGAGCTTGTTCCACCATTGGGGTGCCAGAGCAGCGAACAGCTTTGACTGGGCTGAGCGGGAACTATGCTTCCGCAGAGGAAGGGGAGCCAGCAGGCCAGAGGTGGATGAATGCAATGCCCTCGCCTGGGTGTAGGGACTGATCAGAGCCTGAAGGTACGGAGGTGCCGTTCCCCTCACTGCTCCATAGGCAAGCACCATGGTCTTGTAACGGATGCGAGCTTCAACTGGAAGCCAGTGGAGTGTGCGGAGGAGGGGGGTGACGTGAGAGAACTTGGGAAGGTTGAACACCAGACGGGCTGCGGCATTCTGGATGAGTTGTAGGGGTTTAATGGCACAGGCAGGGAGCCCAGCCAACAGCGAGTTGCAGTAATCCAGACGGGAGATGACAAGTGCCTGGATTAGGACCTGTGCCGCTTCCTGTGTAAGGCAGGGTCGTACTCTCCGAATGTTGTAGAGCATGAACCTGCAGGATTGGGTCACCGCCTTGATGTTGGCGGAGAACGACAAGGTGTTGTCCAGGGTCACGCCAAGGCTCTTCGCACTCTGGGAGGAGGACACAACGGAGTTGTCAACCGTGATGGCGAGATCATGGAACGGGCAGTCCTTCCCCGGGAGGAAGAGCAGCTCCGTCTTGCCAGGGTTCAGCTTGAGGTGGTGATCCGTCATCCATACTGATATGTCGGCCAGACATGCAGAGATGCGATTCGCCACCTGGTTATCAGAAGGGGGAAAGGAGAAGATTAGTTGTGTATCGTCAGCGTAGCAATGATAGGAGAGGCCATGTGAGGATATGACAGAGCCAAGTGACTTGGTGTATAGGGGAGAAAAGGAGAGGGCCTAGAACTGAGCCCTGGGGGACACCAGTGGTGAGAGCACGTGGTGCGGAGACAGCTTCTCGCCACGCCACTTGGTAGGAGCGACCGGTCAGGTAGGACGCAATCCAGGAGTGAGCCGCGCCGGAGATGCCCAGCTCGGAGAGGGTGGAGAGGAGGATCTGATGGTTCACTGTATCAAAGGCAGCAGACAGGTCTAGAAGGACAAGAGCAGAGGAGAGAGAGTTAGCTTTAGCAGTGCGGAGAGCCTCCGTGACACAGAGAAGAGCAGTCTCAGTTGAATGACCAGTCCTGATGACAATGCATCTGCCTTCACGTTCTTCGTACCCGGGATGTATGATATTGTGAAATCAAACCGGGTGAAGAATAGGGTCCACCTGGCCTGGCGAGGATTCAGCCTCCTCGCTGCCCCGGATGTCACTATCGCCACTATCGATGGTGGTCCGTCCAGACGAGGAAAGGGTGTTTCGCCCCTTCGAGCCAATGCTTCCACACGGTCAGGGGTCGGACAACAGCCAACAGCTCCCGATCACCAACGTCGTAGTTCTGCTCCGCTGGGCTGAGCTTCTTAGAGAAGACGGCACAGGGGTGGATCTTGGGTGGGCGGACACCTTCTCCCGCTCCGATGGGGCCGGCCTGATGCTGGAGAAGTAGAGCTCCAGTTGGAGGAAGAATCCTTGGCAGAGGGCAGCTATCCCGTCGAACTCCCGTGGTCGGGATATATGGATCCCTCTGGGTGCTGGGGTGTGGGTGGCTAAATCCGGTTGCCCAGCTGGTCTCGACAGATCGGGTCCTCTCCTCTCCAGGCGTTGGATGATCTGAAGAACCCGATCCATCGCTTCTCCCAAGCTGGCTAGCTTCGTTGAATGCTCCTGGACCCGTGCCACGACTCCAGGCAGGCGCTCCTCTCCCGCTGACTCCATAGCGGGTCGGTGATTCTGTGAGGATGTGATTTGAAGGAGTCAGGCGCAGGAGGGTAATTCACAGAATACAGAGTTTATTCCGTAGTACACAGTTACGCTGGATAGCGTCAACAGTCCAGTGCGCAAAACAGGCACACTGGAACAAATACAGGCACACTGGGAAAATATACCCCGGCAAAACAAAGTACAGGTAGCTCCACCGAGCTAAGATAAAGGCGAAAGAAACGCACACCTATTTAGGCGAGGTGCTGGCTGACGGCGTAAAACACTTCAAAAAGAAAAGGAAAGCCGCACACTCTAGGAGCTCAGATGCAATAATTTAATATCTTAATAACCAACGTTTCGACAGACAAGCTGTCTTCATCAGGGTATAGCTCCACCGAGCTACACTCATCTCACATGAAACAATCACTCACAAGGACAAGGGGGCAGAGGGAACACTTATACATGTACTATTGAGGGGAATATGAACCAGGTGTGTGTAATTGACAAGACAAGACAAATGGAATGATGAGATATGGAGCGGCAGTGGCTAGAAGGCTGGTGACGACAAACGCTGAAGCCTGCTCGAACAAGGAGGGGAGGCAGCTTCGGAGGAAGTCGTGACATAAATCTGGTTCATAGACACATGATTTCTGCATGCAATAGCTGTAGCTGTAGGATCAGCAGAGGCATTCATGGCAGTTAGAGGGACATACATTAGGTTACTTACATTGTGTCTACCAATGCCCCTGGTATAATGTACATTTGCTAAAGCATTATGGTGACTCAGCGACACAGTGGTAGGGATTAACTGAGCTGGGCTTGGGTCATTGATAAGTCATTGTCTCAATGCAGCCTTATAATGCTGAGAAAGAATCCAGGAACCCAAATTATTTGGGTGGATCCCATCCTCCTTACAAAACGTGTTTTGTTTCCAAAAGGTATCGAAATTGTCAACAAAAGTTACTTCTGTTGAGCTGCAATAATCACGTAGCTAGTTGTGAAGAAAAAGAATCCTGCTAAAGCATTCAATGCCACGATTCAGAGAGGGTACAGGGCCATATATGATAGGTATTTTATTAGTGTCTAGCAGAGAGTCAATCAGCTCTTTGAAATCCAGTTTCAACTGTTCAGAGCTGCCCTTCACAATGTCATTAAACCCACATGGACTATGATAGAATAGATGTCCATGTCCTAGCATAGTGCATTCGGGAGTAGCTTAGTAATGTAATTTACTCAAGCTCCGGGATAGGACATTGTTTTTGCACCAGGAACGGTAACATTTCTTACCATGGAGTTGCCCAAAATCACAGCTGGCGAGAAGGACGAGGAAATCAGCCCACTCCCACGCTTCACAGGATGGTGCAGGCCTCCGACAGATGGAGAAGCCTCGCTCGATCCAGAGCAGGGACGGAAGGTTGCCGATGTCAACTTCGAAATCATAGGGGAAGGAGTAGGAGTAGGCACAGCGTCCGCAGACACAGGTACCCCCAGCGACGAAGGTACAGGAAGATCAGGCTCCAGGGCGGTGAAACTATTTGTTGTTTGTATCCGCTCCGGGCCTCTCGTTGGGAGTGTAGGCTGCTTAGCGGCTGGCCGCTGTCTTCGGCTTCCATGGCTCGTGACATGCGACCATCGTTGATTGCCATGCTCCTCTTGCTGTGCTCCTTCAACTCCGCTATCAGATGGGGGAGGAGAGGCAGGAGATGGCTCCCCTGGCAAACGAACTCCGGGCAACACCGGCCAGTCGGATAGCGACAAACGACAAGACGGAGATGCATCCAACATGCGCGAACGCAGTCCAGCCACTGGCGTAGAAAAGGTAAACATTCCACTCTGAGTTTTCCCCAGTTTCTTACGTAGGCTGGCTAACTGCGTGATAAAGGAAGCCACCTCAAGCCTATAATCCTCGGCAAGAAAACAATTGCCGCATTGGAACTCTGAGTGATCCAGTTTGTATACTTTGGAACTCTGAGTGATCCTGTATACGAGCAGCAGGAGTGCGGCATGAGTCCTGAGACCGTGCATGTGGAGCGAGCATGGAGAGAGATCACGTCCAAACTTCTCTCATGCTGCTTGTGCACTAGTGGGAAAACGGACCAGACAGAATGGACTGTACAGAATGGTGGTGGAGGCTCAGGTGAGAGATGTATTTGCTTGGGCAAATCAGATTATTTCCCAGATATTGAAATCGGGGCATTATCAAGGCCTATCCGCTTTGACAGGCATAAGTTACATGTGTGCCATTGTGAAGATGAACTGTAATGCTATCTGAAGAAGAAAATGAAGAGTACAGGGAAGGAGGGGGGTGGTCAACTGTGCCCGTAAATTGATTTAGGGTTGCCCTAAACTGTTTATCTGGGGTATCAGCTTGATTGTGGGGGTCTGCACTCTGGGATATTCATAGTAATATAGACTCAAAATGCATTGAGATACCGATCTGTCATTAACATGCCACTCGCTACAGTGAAACAGGGACAAACGGGGGCAATGATGTGTAAAGTTCATACTGGAAATATAAATAGTACATACTGTCTATACATTTTCCCTGTCTGTAAATGTACATTCTAACAGTGTTGGTGTGTGCAAAGTTGAGGGTTTTGAATTCGAGTGATAGACTTAATGTGAAGCACTAAGGACTGTCATTCTAAAATTGGGTTGGAAAATGTATGAATTGTTTTAATTATGATTCGGAAAGGAGAGAAGGAGAGAGAGAGAGCGCTGTCCCTAAACTGTGAGGAGAGCACAAAGTGAGGGGAGGGTGCATAGCTCGTCCTGCTGGTGGTTTCTGAAACTAATTTAATATTTGTAAGAATTAATTGAGTCTAGGGAGGGTTTCCTCCCAGGAAACATGATCTTTTAGTGTCCTCCGAGAGGGAGGTTATCAGAAAACCCACTAGATGGTAGCCTGAGCTAACCATGATGGGGACATTGATAGTAGGGGTTTTGTTTTACCATGTCATCAGAATCCTAATGTTAAAGCGCATCAATACCTATGGCTTTCTGGATGATACAGTACAATTAATTACGTACAAGGCTCATAGTCTGTGTCTTGCTTTGACACCCGAGGATGAGGATGAAGGAGACTGTCATGGAGACTAGCATCCCATTGGAATAGAACAGAACAGATGGACGGTCCTTGCCCCAATCTCATGCTCATCAAGGGTGGTGTGAAAGTATTAAACATGTATTTTCTCTCTTCCCTGTTCAAGTCAATATGTTTTCTAAGGTGGAGTGGAACATGTGAGTGATCATTGTTCCAGATGAGGGATTGTTGGAAACTGACTAATTGACTTGAGCACGTGTTAGGATGTTTATAACCATATAAGTGGCCTAGCAGTAGTGACAAACGTGTTATAGGTTAGATGGAATGATTTATGTGCAAATGTATTTGTGTTTGAGACAGAATGTTTGCATAAGGGTGTTAGTTGCAGAGTCTGGCAGGACCGACATCAGTGTATTCTATGGAGTCCTAAAAACCAAGGCGTTATCGTTACAGGGAATAAGGAAAGCGGAATGGAATGTGACTGGGGCGGAGATCTGTGTGGCTCATAAATTAGGGAAGTGGGTAATAGAGTCTCTGGGGTACAATACCACTCCTCTGTGTATAGTAATACGGGGGATAGCTCGTAGGAGAGGAAGGACAGCTAACTGTGCACAATATAGAGACTACTATGAAGTCAAGTTGAACGTCACACATACCCAGATCATGATGGGAGTAGCAGAGATAGTATTATCATTTCAGACACTTATGTCAACTTTCAGTGAGGGGTTTGTCGAAGAAGGTACAACACTTGAAAGAATAGCCACAGATTCCTGTATACAGGAGGCCACCTCACCGGAAAAGAAGTTCGCTGTAATAATAGCACCTGCAGAGTGTGATTAACAAACATGTGACTCAGAGTTTTGAAAGGTTGGATACTCTTCCAACGCCACTCATCTCTCCCCCATTCCTAATCACCAGCAGTGGGACCGAGTGACGGTAACATGAAAGTGTCAGAAGGTTGCTGCTTATCAACCGTTGGGACCCAAAGTTTACACTGTAACGAGGGTGTTCACAAAGGGGTGGGGTGTAGATCGGCCTTGGGATGAGTGATGTGTACTTAACCTGATCACAGGGAAGTATCATACACAGATACCGACTGTAGCAGAACATAGGATATCATTGGAGATATTGGTGGCTAGAAAACCGGGTATGAGTTGGGAGACAGGTAGGGAGTATCTGTAAGATTCAGTCCTAGATCTGTTGGTAAACCACAAAGGCAATAGGAGATCAGGAGCAGGAGACAGATTCAATGCAGTAGCTATTCTCACGGCAGTCGCTGTAGGGACAGTAACTGAAGGAGCGTTAGTAGTGGTGAAGGATGCTATAGTAACAGCATGGAACTGGACTACGGCGCAAATGAGGGGTATCTTGAAGTATGCATCATGGGCAGTGTTAGTGGTAGCAGGGGTTACCTTGTTAGCATTGCTGGGATGTCACCTTCTGAAGGCGTTGATGTTGAAATGTGTGCTGATTTGCCTCAAGATGAGGTAAAGTTGATTAAGGTCACAGCACATGTATACTGGGTGGCCATGGAGGAAGAAGAAGATGGGGAGCGAAGTGAAAATTATATGCAGTTTTAACAGTTTTTGTAACCTGTAGCCTGATGGGGGAAGACTGGTTAAAAGCATGAGGAGGTTTTTTAGGGCCTTCATTTTTGTGGACACCAGCAGAACCCGAAGGTATAGAGTCAGGCTAAGAGAGAGTGGGAATCGTCGTGTTATCAAACTTTCTTTGCATATATAAATATGCATAGCTTAACGCATTATTAATACTTGTTTTGATTTGTGTTTCTTTTTGTGTTTCAAGTCTTGTGCTATCACTCTTGTAGGAACCCGAAGGAGGAAATGGAGGAAGTCAAAAGCTCCAGCTAAAATGTCATTATCAGTTGTACGACGAGAGGGGGGAATAAGAATGTGCATAAGAGTGTGCATAGAGGTATAGGGATTACTCCAATTACACCACCACCAACACCGCTGTCCACCTCTTCACCATCTGGGTCCAGTGGGATTCGGCATGTGATTATAAATCCGAGACCATAAGTCTCAGAGGTGTAAATATACTAATCAACTGAGAATGTTAATCAGGTTTTATTTTCTGTTCATTTATAAGTAATTTCAAAGTTTATGTAATGTTGAACAGTATGGAGGTACTATTCAAAAAGGGGGGACTTTTGGATTCTAGCTTGAAATACTGCCTATACTAGAAGTTAATGATTACATGCATGAGGAATGTATATGGTGGGGTCAATGGAGTATGGGTCTGGAAAGTTACTTAGTGAGGGAAAGGGCAATCACTTGGTTGCAGTCACTGATAAGGTTGGATAGCTGTGGATTAGTGAGGAATGTGGGCCGAGGTCAGGTCAGGTCAGATGAAGTGAGAAGGAACAGTTTTATTACACACATCACTTAACTTCCTGACTAGCAACAACTATGTATTGGCTGTCTAAATGTGCAAGGAGGAGACTCAGCCTAATAGGAGGGTATAAATACTTGTGCTGGTGGAAACATCTCTTTGTCTTTTCAGCTGTTTGACCCAGTGGGTGAGTAAACTTGGTTTGAGCTTTGACTAGTTGTCCGTTAGTTTTTCACTCTGTTTGTCAGAACCTAACAGGGGTATTGTGTGTAGATGGGTGAGAAATTTTTTTTCTTTAATAAATGTTTAATTCAGACTGTAACACAACAAAATGTGGAATAAGTCAAGTGGTATTGTCACGGATTCAGCCGAGGCTGCCCCTCCTCCTTGCTCGGGCAGGCTTCGGCATTCGTCGTCACTGGAGTACTAGCTACTACCGATCCATGTATCTATGTTCGACTTGTTTTGTCTTAATTGGTCATACCTGTTTCCCATCATGTAGTTATGTCTTCCCTATTTAACCCTCTGTCTCACACTGTGTGTTGTGCGTGTTTGTTCATGTTTTGGTTGTCGTTAGTGTGTGGGTTTGTTCCCTCCCTGCGTGGAGGTTGTTGTTCATTATTTTACCTTAGAGTAAAGTACGCCTTTTGATTAGCTCTGTGTCCTGCGCCTGACTTCGCCTACCGCATTACACTGACACCTTGACAGAAACACGCACCTTAACATGGAGTCAGCAGGTACAGCAATGCCAGCCGGATCGATGGAGGAACGCGTCCAACAACAAGCGACCATGATCCAGGCTCTCGGCACCACGATGGAACGAGTTGTTAATAACATGGAGCGATGGGAGAGAGGAGGTATCCCTATACCCCCTCCAATTACACCACCACCAACACCGCTGTCCACCTCTTCACCATCTGGGTCCAGTGGGATTCGGTTCTCGCTCCTGAGGGCATATGATGGTACAGCTGCAGGGTGTCAGGGTTTTCTGCTCCAGGTAGAGCTCTACCTGGCAACCATCCACCCGGCTCCCTCGGGATACGAAAGCATGTCCGCCCTCATCTCCTGTCTGTCCGGTAAAGCGCTGGAGTGGGCCAATGCCTAGTGGGGGGGAATAGATGCCGCAACTGTAAGCTATGCAGAGTTTACCCGCCGCTTTAGGGCGGTATTCGATCATCCACCAGAGGGGAGAGCGGCGGGTGAGCATCTATTCCACCTCAGACAGGTGAAGAGGTGCGCGCAGGAGTTTGCACTGGACTTTCAGACTCTGGCTGCCAGTGCAGGATGGAATGAGAGGGCCCTCATCGACCACTACCGTTGCAGCTTAAGGGAGGACGTTCGTCGGGAACTGGCCTGCAGGGACACCAACCTAAACCTGGACCAACTGGTGGATATGTCAATCTGACTGGATAACCTGTTGGCCACCCCGCGGACGTCCGGATCAGGGGGCGTCCATTCCATCCCCCAGCACCTCCGACCCTACCCCTATGGAGCTCGGAGGTGCTGCTATGAGGGAGACCGGTAGAGGGTCCGTCCCCTGCACCAACTGTGGCCGCAGAGGACACACTGCTGGTCGGTGCTGGGGAGGGCCTTCAAGGAGTCGAGGCAGTAGGCAGAGCACTGGTGGACCGTTTCAGGTGAGTAGGCACCCAACTCACCCAGAGCTCCCTGTTGCGCATATGTGTTTAGATGTTGTATTTCCCGAGTTTTCTTCTCATTCCCAGCATAAGGCGCTAGTAGATTCAGGCGCTGCTGGGAACTTTATTGATCGTCAGTTTACCCGTAGGTTAGGGATTCCTATTGTGCCAGTTGATGTGCCCTTCCCTATACATGCCCTAGATCAGGGGTGTCAAATGTCCGGCACGCGGGCCGGTTCAGGCCCGCAAATGGGTTTAATCCGGCCCGTGAGATGATTTTGTGAAGTATAAAAATGAGCTGCAATTTTTCAATAAAAGAAACTGCTGTTCCAATTGCGTCCACTGGATGGCGCAATAGCAATTGTGTTAAGCAAGCAAACTGTTTATACCGGGGCAGAGCAAGTAGGTCAAGCAAGTGCAGCCAGTCCGGATGAGCTACTTTGTTTTGCCCGCAATAGTTATTACGGCTTCTACTTTTAACATTATGTGCTTTGGCACCCTCATTGCCCCAATATGTCTCTGTCAAAAAAGAGAAAAGTGGACGCAGAGTGCAGAGTGTTCCAAGAAAAATTGTCATCCTCCTATTTATTCACGGAATTGAATGGGAAAGCTGTATGTTTGGTGTGTTCACAGCATGTTGCAGTGCTGAAAGAATATAACCTTAGTCGCCACTATGTGAGTCTTCATGCCGACAAATATGACAACTTTCAAGGACAGCGGAGAAGAGAGAGGGTGAATGAACTGTTGGTGGGTCTGAAGAAACAGCAGTCTGTGTTTACTCACAGCCGAGACATCAGTGACGCTGCAGTGAAAGCTAGCTACCTCATTGCTAATGAAATCACAGTGGCTTCAAAACCATTTAGTGAGGGTGAATTTGTAAAAACATGCATGATGAAGGCAGCGGAGATTGTGTGCCCTGAAAAGCGCCAGGCTTTTGCAAATATCAGCCTGACAAGAAACACAGTTGCAGACAGGATTTCCAATCTTTCAGTGGATTTGGACAGCCAGTTGAAGCAAAAAGTAAAGTCATTTATTGCGTTTTCGGTTGCAATTGATGAAAGCACGGACATTACAGATGTTGCACAACTGGCCATTTTCATCCGCGGAGTTGATGACACATTGACCGTCACCGAGGAGTTCGTGGAGTTGGTGCCGATGACAGATACAACGACAGCAGCTGATATTTTCACCGCACTCGTCGGCGCGCTGGACAGGGTCGGAGTGGACTGGTCCCGCGCTGTCAGCCTGGCTACAGATGGTGCGCCCTCAATGATCGGGAAAAAAGCAGGCATTGTGACAAAGTTCAGAGAGAAAGTACAATCTGCAAATGGAGGACGTGATTTTTGGACTTTTCACTGTATTTTGCACCAGGAGGCTTTGTGTTGCAAGTCATTAAAGATGGATAACGTCATGAAGGTGGTCATCCAAACTGTTAATTTCATCCGATCCAGAAGCCTGAATCACCGTCAGTTTGACAGCCTTCTCAGAGAGCAAGACCACATCTATGGCCTGCCATACCACACTGAGGTAAGATGGTTAAGCCGAGGTGCTGTGCTGAGGCGTTTCTTTGATTTACGAGAAGAAATTCAGTTCATGGAAGAAAAGGGCAAACCAGTGTTAGAATTTCATTCCGCAGAATGGATGCAGGACCTTGCATTTATGGTGGATGTTACAGAGCACCTGAATAACTTGAACAAACAGCTGCAAGGGCGCAACAAAGTTGTCACGCAGTATTATGACAGCATACGTTCTTTCAAGTTGAAGCTGTCATTGTGGGAGACGCAACTCGCCGGTGGTGATGCAGCTCACTTCCCCTGTCTGAAAAATGTGTGCGCGACCCAACATGTGGCAGACATGAAGCGGTTCAAAGATAAAATAACGGGACTGTTACGGGAGTTGAAGCAACGCTTTCAGATTTTTGGTGAACTGGAGAAAGACTTCAACGTTTTTTGCTCGCCATTCACCGTGAATCCCTCTGATCTGCCCGTCAGCATCCAACTTGAAATTATAGACTTGCAGTGTGACTCGGATTTGAATGGCAAATTTGCCGCAGCTGGCTTGGACACATTTTATCAGAATCTCTTGCCAGGTTACCCCAACTTGACAGCCCTCGCTGCAAAACTGTTGTGCATGTTTGGAACCACATATCTTTGTGAGCAAGTTTTCTCTGTAATGAGCATAAATAAAACAAAGCTGCGCTCAAGGCTCACGCAAAAGCACTTGAATCACATCCTGAAGTTGGCTGCCACTCAGGATGTGACGCCTGATATTGATGCGCTGGTTAAAGCTAAAAGATGCCAGGTATCAGGAGTCAAATAAACTATGCAACCCCACTTAAAGTGCTGCATGGGACACCCTGATATAGTTCTGTGATCTGTGATATACTTCTGTGAATTACTGAGGCATTGTGTGTTTGTGTGTTCTTTGAATTTTCAAATAACTTGAGGTGTTTTATGATTAATAGTGATGTTGTGCTTTTGGACACACTGTCCTCAGGCTCCAGCTTTATGTTTACATGTTTTTATGTTGATGTGCTATTGTTTTTAATTGATTTTATTTTATTTGTATATTTAACCTATTCTTGACTCTGTGGTTCTTGCACTTGTTTGGGGAACAGGATTTCATTATTTTTATCTACATTTCTGCCTGAGAAATGATACCCTGATATAGTTCTGTGATCTGTGAAACAGTTCTGTGAATCACTGAGGCATTGTGTGTTTGTGTGTTTTTTTTCTTTAGAATTTTCAAATAAACTTGAGGTGTTTTATGATTAATAGTGATGTTGTGCTTGTACAATTTTGGACACACTGTCCTCAGGCTCCAGCTTTATGATTTATGTTGATCGTATTAAAACAAAGAAAACAATCTGAAGTTGTTGTTTTTAAGTTATATATACCATGATTTTACCGGTCCGGCCCACTTGGGAATAGATTTTGCTCCATGTGGCCCCTGAGCTAAAATGAGTTTGACACACCTGCCCTAGATAGTCGCCCTTTAGGGTCTGATTAGGGAGGTCACAGCGCCACTCTGGATGAAGACGCAGGAGGGGCATGAGGAAACAATTAGTCTATATCTGATTGATTCTCCTGCGTTTCCAGTGGTGTTGGGGCTTCCCAGGTCATGACCCCACTATGGTCAAGTCAGTGCTCAGGGAGGTGTGTAGGTGTTTCCGTAGGGGCAACTACGGTGGAAAGTCCAAACCAGGTTCCCACCATGCACATTCCGCCTGAATATGCCGATTTTGGCTCTCGCCTTCTGTAAAAAGGCGACTCAATTACCACCCCATCGACAGGGGGATTGTGCGATAAACCTCCAGGTAGGCGCTGCGCTTCCCCGGAGTCACGTGTATCCTCTGTCACAGGAAGAGACGGCGGCTATGGAAACATATGTCACCGAATCTCTGAGGCAAGGATACATTCGGCCGTCCACTTCCCCTATGTCATCGAGTTTCTTTTTTGTGAAGAAGAAGGATGGTGGCTTACGCACGTGCATTGACTACCGTGGTCTTCATCAGATCACTGTAAAATACAGCTATCCACTACCTCTGATTGCGAGTATGACGGAGTCATTGCACGGGGCGCGCTTCTTCACGAAATTGGATCTCAGGAGCGCGTACAACCTGGTGCGTGTCCGGGAGGGAGATGAGTGGAAGACAGCATTTAGTACCACCTCTGGGCACTATGAGTACCTCGTCATGCCATACGGTTTGATGAATGCTCCTTCAGTCCTCCAATATTTTGTTGAAGAGATTTTCAGGGACCTGCACGGACAGGGTGTAGTGGTGTATATTGATGACATTCTCATATACTCCGCTACACGGGCTGAGCATGTGTCCCTGGTGTGGCAGGTCCTTGGTCGACTGTTGGAGCATGACCTGTATGTGAAGGCGGAGAAATGTCTGTTCTTCAGAGAGTCCATCTCCTTCCTAGGACACCGCCTGTCCGCGTCAGGTGTGGAGATGGAGATTGACCGCATTTTGGCCGTGCGTAATTGGCCAACTCCAACCACGGTGAAGGAGGTGCAGCGATTCTTGGGTTTTGCCAACTACTACCGGAGGTTTATCCGGGGCTTTGGTCAGGTAGCGGCTCCCATTACCTCCTTGCTAAAGGGAGGACTGATGCGTCTACAGTGGTCAGCTGAGGTGGACAGGGCTTTTGGCCATTTTAAGGACCTGTTTACTTCGGCTCCGGTGCTGGCTCATCCGGATCCTTCCTTGGCTTTCCAGGTTGAGGTGGACGTGTCCGAGGCTAAGATTGGAGCTGTACTATCTCAGCGCTCGGGTACGCCACCAAAACTCCGCCCCTGTGCTTTCTTTTCTAAGAAGCTCAGTCCGGTGGAGCGCAACTATGATGTGGGGGACCGGGAGCTGTTAGCTGTGGTTAAAGCTCTGAAAGTGTGGAGGCATTGGCTTGAGGGGGCTAAATCCCCTTTTCTCATTTTGACTGACCATCGTAATCTGGAGTACATCCGGGCGGCGAGGAGGTTGAACCCTCGCCAGGCAAGGTGGGCCATGTTCTTCACTCGTTTTGTGTTTACTCTCACTTACAGACCAGGTTCCCAGAACGCTAAGGCAGACGCCCTGTCCCGACTGTATGACACAGAGGAGAGGTCCATTGAGCCCACTCCCATACTTCCGGCGTCGTGACTGGTGGCACCGGTAGTGTGGGAGGTTGACACGGACATCGAGCAGGCGTTACGTACCGAGCCCACTCCCCCCCAGTGTCCAGAGGGTCAGATGTACGTGCCGCTCGGGGTTCGTGATCGATTGATCTATTGGGCTCACATGTCACCCTCCTCTGGTCATCCTGGCATCGGTCGGATAGTGACTGTCTTAGTGGGAAGTACTGGTGGCCCACTTTAGCCAAGGACATGAGGGTTTATGTTTCCTCCTGCTCGGTGTGCGCCCAGTGTAAGGCACCTAGACACCTGCGCAGAGGGAAATTACAACCCCTACCCATTCCACAACGGCCATGGTCCCACCTATCGGTAGATTTTGTGATGGACCTTCCCCCCTCACAAGGGAACACCACGATCCTGGTTGTTGTGGATCGGTTTTCCAAGTCCTGCCGTCTCATTCCTATGCCAGGTCTCCCTACAGCCCTACAAACTGCTGAGGCCCTGTTTACACACGTCTTCCGGCACTACGGGGTACCTGAGGATATTGTGTCGGATCGGGGTCCCCAGTTCACCTCAAGGGTCTGGAGGGCGTTCATGGAACGTCTGGGGGTCTCGATTAGCCTTACCTCAGGTTTTCACCCCGAGAGTAATGGGCAGGTGGAAAGAGTTAACCAGGCTGTGGGTAGGTTTCTGCGGTCCTATTGCCAGGACCGGTAGGGTGAGTGGTCGGGTTTTATCCCCTGGGCAGAGATGGCCCAAAACTCACTCCGCCACTCCTCTACTAACCTTACTCCTTTCCAGTGTGTGTTAGGTTATCAGCCGGTCCTGGCACCTTGGCATCAGAGCCAGATCAAGGCTCCTGCGGTGGATGAGTGGTTTCGGTGCTCAGAAGAGACCTGGAACGCTGCTCATGTACACCTGCAGCGGGCCATCAGGCGACAAAAGGCGAGCGCCGATCGCCACCGCAGTGAGGCCCCGGTGTGTGCACCGGGGGACCGGGTCTGGCTCTCGACCCGAATCCTGCCCCTTCACCTGCCCTGCCGGAAGCTGGGTCGGCGGTTTGTGGGGCCATTTAAAGTCCTGAGGAGATTGAACGAGGTTTGTTATAGGTTACAGCTTCCTCTTAATTACCGTATTAACCCCTCGTTCCATGTGTCTCTCCTCTGGCCGGTAGTAGCTGGTCCACTCCAGGAGTCTGAGGTACGGGAGGTTCCTCCGCCCCCACTGGACATCGAGGGGGCACCGGCGTACTCGGTCCATTCCATCTTGGATTCGAGGCGTCGGGTGGGGGGCCTGCAGTATCTCGTGGAGTGGGAGGGGTACGGTCCGGAGGAACGGTGCTGGGTCCCTAGGAGGGACATCCTCGATCCCTCCATGTTGAGGGATTTCCACCATAGTCATCCGACTCGCCCTGCTCCGCGTCCTCCTGGCCATCCCCGAGGCCAAGGGGTCAAGGGGGGAGGGGGGGGGGGGTACTGTCACGGATTCAGCCGAGGCTGCCCCTCCTCCTTGCTCGGGCAGGCTTCGGCATTCGTCGTCACCGGAGTACTAGCTACTACCGATCCATGTATCGATGTTCGACTTGTTTTGTCTTAATTGGTCACACCTGTTTCCCATCATGTAGTTATGTCTTCCCTATTTAACCCTCCTTCTCACACTGTGTGTTGTGCGTGTTTGTTCATGTTTTGGTTGTCGTTAGTGTGCGAGTTTGTTCCCTCCCTGCGTGGAGGTTGTTGTTCATTATTTTACCTTTGAGTAAAGTACGCCTTTTGATTAGCTCTGTGTCCTGCGCCTGACTTCGCCTACCGCATTACACTGACGCCTTGACAGGTATGAATACTTTCTGAAGGCACTGTATCATGTCACTTTCTGGAGACCAGAGCAAGCAAAATCATACTGCCTACTTGTAGCCGAGGTTCCAGGATCGTCTGGAAAGCATATTCTGTCTGCACCACGTCATCACTTTGGAGGGCAGTCTGCTTGCAGTGCTCGTTGCCAGTCGGGTAACCCGATTCTTCCTCACAAATATTGTAATAAATTCACCAGAATCTTCATCCCATAATATTGAAGGCAGTGCGATGTTACATTGCAATGTTATATATACAGTGCATTCGGAAAGTATTCAGACCCCTTGACTTTTCCACATTATGTTACATTACAGCCTTATTCTAAAATTGATTCAATTGTTTTTTCCCTCATCAATCTACACACAATACCCCATAATGACAAAGCAAAAATAGTTTTTTTGAATTTTTTGCAAAAACTGAAATATGACATTTACATAAATATTCAGACCTTTTACTCAGTACTTTGTTGAAGCACCTTTGGCAGCGATTACAGCCTCGATTTTTCTTTGGAATGACGCTACAAACTTGGCACATCTGTATTTGGGAAGTTTCTCCCATTCTTCTCTGCAAATCCTCTCAAGCTCTGTCAGGGTGGATGGGGAGCATTGCTGCACAGCTATTTTCAGGTCTCTCCAGAGATGTTCGATCGGGTTCAAGTCCGGGCTCTGGCTGGGCCCCTCAAGGACATTCAGAGACTTGTCCCGAAAACACTCCTGCGTTGTCTTGGCTGTGTGCTTAGGGTCGTTGTCCTGTTGGAAGGTAAACCTTTGCCCCAGTCTGAGGTCCTGAGCGCTCTGGATCATGTTTTCATCAAGGATCTCTCTGTACTCTGATCCATTCATCTTTGTACGACAAACAGCCATTATGTGAGAGCTGTGCGCAACAGTGTTCATTCTCAAGGGGAATGCAAACAGGACGCACCGTAGTTTACGTTCTCCTCTACAAACTTTATTCAAAACTGAAAAAGTAAAACATGGCTACTAAGAGTGGAAAAGCTAAATTGAAGTCCAAGTATACACATTTGGATGAGATTATTGCAGAAATTGACTGAGAGAGTGACACAGAATGAATGGATGAGGACTCAGTGAGTGAGCACAGTTTTTGGAAGGAAAATATCCCCTTTTAACTCAGTAAGTAAAATACATTTTTGCTTCTCGTGCTAATGCAGTAGTTTAAATGGTTGCATATTCATTTGAGATAAAATATATATATATATTTCTATATATATAGTGCCTTCGGAAAGTATTCAGACCCCTTGACTTTTTCCACATTTTGTTAGCTTACAGCCTTATTCTAATTTTATTTTATTTTAAATTCCATTGATTGGACATGATTTGGGAGGCACACACCTGTCTATATAAGGTCCCACAGTTGACAGTGCATGTCAGAGCAAAAACCAAGCCATGAGGTCGAAGGAATTGTCCGTACAGCTCAGAGACAAGATTGTGTCGAGGCACAGATCTGGGGAAGGGTACCAAAAAATTTCTGCAGCATTGAAGGTCCCCAAGAACACAGTGGCCTCCCTCATTCTTAAATGGAAGAAGTTTGGAACCACCAAGACTCTTCCTAGAGCTGGCCGGCCGGCCAAACTGAGCAATCGGGGGAAAAGGGCCTTCATCAGGGAGGTGACCAAGAACCCGATGGTCACTCTGACAGAGCTCTAGATGTGGAGATCGGAGAACCTTCCAGAAGAACAACCATCTCTGCAGCACTCCACCAATCAGGCCTTTATGGCAGAGTGGCCAGACGGAAGCCACTCCTCAGTAAAATGCAAATGACAGCCAGCTTGGAGTTTGCCAAAAGGCACCTAAAGACTCTCAGACCATGAGGAACAAGATTCTCAGGTCTGATGAAACCAGGATTGAACTATTTGGCCTGAATGCCAAGCGTTACGTCTGGAGGAAACCTGGCACCATCCCTACGGGGAAGCCTGATGATGGCAGCATCATGCTGTGGGGGTGTTTTTCAGCGGCAGGGACTGGGAGACTAATCAGGATCGAGGCAAAGATGAGCAAAGTACAGAGAGATCCTTGATGAAAACCTGCTCCAGAGCGCTCAGGACCTTAAGCTGGAAGAAGGTTCACCTTCCAACAGGACAACGACCCTAAGCACACAGCCAAGACAACGCAGCAGTGGCTTCGGGATAAGGCTCTGAATGTCCTTGAGTGGCACAGCCGATCGAACATCTCTGGAGAGACCTGAAAATAGCTGTGCAGCAACACTCCCCATCCAACCTGACAGAGCTTGAGAGGATCTGCAGAGAAGAATGGGAGAAGAAACTCCCCAAACACAGGTGTACCAAGCTTGTAGCGTCATAGCCAAGAAGACTCAAGGCTGTAATTGCTGCCAAATGTGCTTCAACAAAGTACTGAGTACAGGGTCTGAATACTTATGTAAATGTCATATTTCAGTTTAATTTTTAATAAATTAGCAAAAAATTATAATAACCTGTTTTTGCTTTTCATTCTGGGGTATTGTATGTAGATTGATGAGGGATTATTATTATTTTTAAATCAATTTTAGAATAAGGCTGTAACCTAACAAAATGTGGAAAAAGTCAAGGGGTCTGAATACTTTCCGAAGGCACTGTATGTGTGTGTATATATATATATATATATATATATATATATATATATATATATATATATATATATATAATACCATTCAAAAGTTTGGGGTCACTTAGAAATTTCCTTGTTTTCGAAAGAAAAGCCATGTTTTTCTCCATTACAAGAACATAAAATTGATCAGAAATACAGTGTAGACATTGTTAATGTTTTAAATGGCTATTGTAGCTGGAAACGGCTGATTTTTTATGGAATAGCTACATAGGCGTACAGAGGCCCATTATCAGCAACCATCAGTCCTGTGTTCCAATGGCACATTGTGTTTGCTAATCCAAGTTTATCATTTTAAAAGGCTAGAAAACCCTTTTGCTGTCATGATCGTCGGGAACAGAGGACCAAGGCGCAGCGTTGAAGGCGAACATACTTTTTATTTAATGAACAAAACAACAAACGATAACGTGACGTCCTCGGTCTAACACAAACCACACTGGAACAAGATCCCACAAACACTGTGGGAACACAGCCTGTCTAAATATGGTTCCCAATCAGAGACAACCAGCAACAGCTGACACTCGTTGCCTCTGATTGAGAACCACTCTGGCCAACATAGACATACATGAACTAGAAAAACAAAGAACACTCACACCCTGGCTCAACATACAAGCCTCCCCAGAGCCAGGGCGTGACAGTACCCCCCCCCCCAAAGACCGCTCCAACCAAATACCACAGGGGAGGGACCGGGTGGGCACTCCGCCTTGGCGGCGGATCCGGCTCCGGGCATGATCCCCACTCCCTCTCTAACCCCCCAAAGTACCCCTGGTCCGGTCTGGCCCTGCTGACCGGAGCTGGACTGCACACTGGTGGAGCAGATTGCTCTAGCTCCGGCGTGAAGCAGCTGACCCGTGCCGAACCAGGCACCGGTGGAACAGGCACGGGCTGTGCCGGACTGACGACGCACACCACTGGCTTGGTGTGGGGAGCAGGAACGGGCCGAGCCGGTTGACGAAACGCACCCCTGACTTGGTGCGGGAGCAGGAACGGGCCGAGCCGGGCTGACGAAGCGCACCACTGACTTGGTGCGGGAGCAGGAACGGGCCGAGCCGGGCTGACGGGCGCACCACTGACTTGGTGCGGGGAGCAGGAGCGGGCCGAGCTGGGCTGACGAAACGCACCACTGACTTGGTGCGGGGAGCAGGAGCGGGCCGGACCGGGCTGACGAAACGCACCACTGACTTGGTGCGGGGAGCAGGAGCGGGCCGGACCGTACTGGGAACACACACCACTGGTCCTACGCGGGGATCAGGAACAGGCCGGACCGGACTGGCAACACACCCCAGTACCTCTCGCCGTGCCTCTACATCCTCTTTCCCCCTGGTGACCAGTGACTCCCGTAACCTGGCGGCCTCCTGCTGCCCCGTCGTCCACGGCGTGAGCCCCCCCCTAAAAATTTTCTGGGCGTCTATCCTACCCGTGGACCAGGTCTCCATGTCTCTCGCCAGACTTTCGCCCTTCTGCTTCCAGGTCCAGCCTCTCTCTTCCTCACACGGCTTGACCCAGTCGAGGAGGCAAAGGAGATCCGCTAGAGATCTCCCTGGTGATGGCTCCTGGACACGCTGCTTGGTCCAGTCTTGGTGGGATCTTCTGTCACGATCGTCGGGAACAGAGGACCAAGGCGCAGCGTTGAAGGCGAACATACTTTTTATTTAATGATTACACGAACAAAACAACAAACGATAACGTGACGTCCTCGGTCTAACACAAACCACACTGGAACAAGATCCCACAAACACTGTGGGAACACAGCCTGTCTAAATATGGTTCCCAATCAGAGACAACCAGCAACAGCTGACACTCGTTGCCTCTGATTGAGAACCACTCTGGCCAACATAGACATACATGAACTAGAAAAACAAAGAACACTCACACCCTGGCTCAACATACAAGCCTCCCCAGAGCCAGGGCGTGACATTTGCAATTATGTTAGCACAGCTGAAAACTGTTGTGCTGATTAAAGAAGCAATAAAACTGGCCTTCTTGAAACTAGTTGAGTATCTGGCGCATCAGCAATTTGATTAGAGGCTCAAAATGGCCAGAAACAAATAACTTTCTTCTGAAACTCGTCAGTCTATTCTTGTTCTGAGAAATGAAGGCTATTCCATGCGAGAAATTGCCAAGAAACTGAAGATCTCGTACAACGCTGTGTACTACTCCCTTCACAGAACAGCGCAAACTGGCTCTAATCAGAATAGAAAGAGGAGTGTGAGGCCCTGGTTCACAACTGAGGAAGAGGACAAATACATTAGAGTGTCTAGTTTGAGAAACAGATGCCTCACAGGTCCTCAACTGGCAGCTTCATTAAATAGTACCCGCAAAACATCAGTCTCAACGTCAACAGTGAAGAGGCGACTTCCGGGATGCTGACCTTCTAGGCAGAGTTGTAAAGAAAAAGCCATATCTCCGACTGGCCAATAAAAAGAAAAGATTAAGATGGGCAAAAGAACACAGACACTGGACAGAGGAAGACTGGAAAAAAGTGTTATGGACAGATGAATCGAAGTTTGAGGTGTTCGGATCACAAAGAAGAACATTTGTGAGACACAGACCAAATGAAAATTCCCTGTGGACGGCGCTTGATTGGAGCCAATTTCCTCCTACAACAGGACAGTGACCCAAAGCACAGCTCCAAACAATGCAATAACTATTTAGGGAAGAAGCAGTCAGCTGGTATTCTATAATGGAGTGGCCAGCACAGTTACCGGATCTCAACCCTATTGAGCTGTTGTGGGAGCAGCTTGACCGTATGGTACGTAAGAAGTGCCCATCAAGCCAATCCAACTTGTTGGAGGTGCTTCAGGAAGCATGGGGTGAAATCTCTTCAGATTACCTCAACAAATTGACAACTAGAATGCCAAAGGTCTGCAAGGCTGTAATTGCTGCAAATGGAGGATTCTTTGATGAAAGCACAATTATTATTTCAATTAAAAATCATTATTTCTAACCTTGTCAACGACTACATTTCCTATTCATTTAGCTATATTTCCTATTCAAACTCATTTCATTTATGGACACCAATAAGAAGAAGAGACTTGCTTGGGCCAAGAAACACGAGCAATGGACAATAGACCGGTGAAAATGTGTCCTTTGGTCTGGTATCCAAATTTGAGATTTTTTATTCTAACCGCCGATGCTTTGTGAGACGCTGTGTGGGTGAACGGATGATCTCCGCATGTGTATTTCCCACCATAAAGCATGAAGGAGGAGGTGTTATGGTGTGGGGGTGCTTTGCTGGTGACATTGTCTGTGATTTATTTAGAATTCAAGGCACACTTAACTAGCATGGCTAACACAGCATTCTGCAGCGATACGCCTTCCAATCTGGTTTGCCCTTAGTGGGACTATCATTTGTTTTTCAACAGGACAATGACCCAAAACTTACCACCAGGCTGTGTAAGGGCTATTTGACCAAGGAGAGTGATGGAGTGCTGCATCAGATGACCTGGCCTCCCCAATCACCCGACCTCAACCCAATTGAGATGGTTTGGGATGAGTTGGACCGCATAGTGAAGGAAAAGCCACCAACTAGTGCTCAGCATATGTGGGAACTCCTTCAAGACTGTTGGAAAAGCAGTCCAGGTGAAGCCGGTTGAGAGAATGCCAAGAGTGTGCAAAGCTACCATCAAGGCAAAGGGTGGCTATTTAAAATAAAAATAAATAAAAAATTGGTCATTTAGCAGACGCTCTTATCCAGAGCGACTTACAGGAGCAATTAGGGTTAAGTGCCTTGCTCAAGGGCACATCGACAGATTTTTTCCACCTAGTCGGCTCGGGTATCAGAATCAGCGACCTTTCGGTTACTGGTACAACGCTCTTAACCACTAAGCTACCTGCCGCCCCAAGAATCTCAAATATAAAATATATTTTGATTTTTGTTTAACACTTTTTTGGTTACTACATGATTCCATATGTGTTATTTCATAGTTTTGATGTCTTCACTATTATTCTACAATGTAGAAAATAGTACAAATAAAGAAAAACCCTGGAATGAGTAGGTGTGTCCAAACTTTTGACTGGTACTGTATGTTTATAGATATGTGTTGTGTATTTGATGTATTGATGCAGGGCTCATCCATGGAAGTATTGATGCAGGGCTCTGTTGGGAGTGTGTAAACTTAAATGTTTTATTACCATAGCATGTTTGTATGTTCTCTATAGTTATGTACTTGAAAATGTATCAATTGACCAATTCAGCCACTTAGAGGCCACTTGGGTACATTTGGGCAAACTCGTCAGGGACACCTGGGAGACTTCATACTAAATATTATGTAGCTCTCTCATTCTTGAATGTATCAGTCTGAAACTTTGCACACACACTGTTGCCCTGTTGTGGACAACATCTAAATCCCAAGCTTCCTATCTCATTGTATGGCCTTTCTTTTGCATTTCAAAGATGATGCAACAAAAATATAAATAGAAAACACATGTTTATTTGTTTGTTTTATCTTTACCAGATCTATTGTGTTATATTCTCCTACATTAATTTCACATCTCCACAAACTTCAAAGTCTTTCCTTTCAAATAGTATCAAGAATATGCATGTCCTTGCTTCAGGTCCTGAGCTACAGGCAGTTAGATTTAGGTATGTAATATTTGGTGGAAATTGAGATGAAGGGTCCTATCCATAACTGCACGTGATACCAAATAACCTACTAGAGTTCCATTGTTAAGACAGTCACTATTTTGTTACAATATGATCCACAGAAAAGTAAATCATTTTGCCAACAAAAAAATAAGAGATATATAATTTTCAGTAAACCCTAGACATTGCTGTGCGTGAAAAGCGCAGGCCTGGCACCAACGATCATACCATGCTCAAAGTCGCTTAGGTCACTCGTTTTGTCCATTCGAACAATAACTAAATTCCTCGATGCCTATCTGCCTTATATAGCAAGCCAAGGCCACGTGACTCACTGTCTGTAGGTGTACCTAATAAACTGGCTGGGGGAGTGCCAGTTCATATGTTATGGGGGAGTGCCAGTTCATATGTCTCTCCCTCCATAGAAGGGTATTGTAACCTCTAACCCTGGCAATTTGACTGTTAAACTCATGGGTACACTAGCAATGGCTGGCAATCCTTATTTGAATGGGAACTGCCATTTTTTGATTATATTTCTGGTTGGTTGCAGCTGTCAATATGCCTTTCACAAATTTCAAAATACCACTCATTTCGGTCATTTGTGTGGTATAAAAAAATATTATGCTAATGTATTATATCATGTAAATGACGTAGAATTGCATGAAATGCATTTATAAAAGGTCAATGTTTTTCCAAACCCTGCAACAAAAGAAAATCCCCATGTGCGGAAATCCTAGAAACGCCTCCGCTCTACTGAATGTGATTATAGATGCATGCAATGTTTTACTATAAAGGGGATTTTTTAAATCTTTGTTTTTGTTTGTTTTTTAAAAGTGACTTTGAGATTCTGTATAAAAAGCGCTATATAAAATAAATATATTATAAAATAAATATATTATAATTATTACTTTTCTAGGATAAACCACGCTCTCACCAAACTGTAAGAAACATGGTTCTCAGAACATTATGTGCTAGCTGGGGTCATTGTGAAACAATAATCTGTAGCTTGTGCTTTGCTTTTATGTACATATAGCTACCTATGTCTATTTCTAATGTGAAAAAATACTAAAACATATCCAATCATTTAAACTGTTAATGTCACGGAAATTAGAAGATTTAAATAGGTATTGATGGTGAAATATCCTTGATATCGATTTCAACGTTCCATCAAATTGATGATTTTGGTGGAACACATGTTCTAGCGCCACCTCCTTCCTGGTTTTATCTAATCAAACACCAGGATATAACACGGAAGTCCCACCCACACTGGAGAGCAATACAAACAAATATGGCGGAACCAGCGTTGGAGTCATGGATAAGGATGGACTTTCCAACATTATTGAATGAAATTCTCGCCGAGAAGTTCAGGGAAAACCATTTAGCTGTTTTACAATCGCTGACAAATGCGTTACGAATTCAGGATTACAGGTGCGCAAAGGGGAGAGTTATGTAGCTAAATGTGGCTAGCTAGCTAACTAGCTAGCAAAAGTCCTCAGCTAAACAGTACAAAGCAAGCTCAGCTGTAGCAGCTAGCTATCATGTTACCCATGTCCTGCTTTTGTCTGTATAAATGAAACATTGCTCGTTTTCTGTATGATCTATTATTCTCAAGCCTTCTGTGTGTTCAGTTTTCACTTGACATTTTTAAAAGCTACACCCAAGTCAACGTGTGTGTGTGTGTGTGTGTGTGTGTGTGTGTGTGTGTGTGTGTGTGTGTGTGTGTGTGTGTGTGTGTGTACTTACAGAGACCGCAGTGAGGATGAAGCCTTCAGGAGCCTAATGAAGATCCTGTCAAAGCTATCAGAGGAGATCCAGGCTGCAGGTGGAGAGGTTGAAGAGCTGATCCTGCAGTTGACTGCAGCATGCTTCAGAGCCCAGAGGAATGGCTGTGTACAGTGTGCACGCAACCAGTCCCTAATGAGGTGGGCTGCAGTCAGTATTGAATCCAGTTTACTTGACACACACAAAAGAATGCACACACATTTTTTACTTTGGACCTACATTTTATTAATTTACCAGACGCTCTAATCCAATCACGAACACACACACACACACACACACGCACGCACGCGCACTGTCAAGGAAGAGTTAATAACATTACCAAGCACATCCATGTCAGTAGTTTTGTTTTCACAGTGGGGGTGTTCTATCTAGAACCCTATAACCCTATTGTTGTTCAGGGAGAGCGTGTGTCGGAAGGTGACAGGTCAGGTTGTGAGTCAATGCGTTTCCCTGTTATGAAGTGTTCTCCCCTCTGTATTTGTGTGCGTGTGTGCGTGCATGCTGAAACATAAGCAAATCTACCTTTTTATCCAGGTCCCTTGGTGCTATTGACCTGTCAATCAGAATCCTAGACATGCTTCAGAAACTGAAGTCTGAGAACACTGACTACGTCTTTGAAGGTGATTGTTTTTATTATCCCTCCTATGGCTGAAGAGAATAAGTGTAATCTCCTGATATTTGCAGTTGTGTGCTTACTTGTTAAACAATTGTAGCATACTGTATAGTAACCGTTCAAATTTGATATGATTTTTTTCAATTTCTTAACATCTCTCTTAATGGTCTTCTTATACATGTCTGACTGTTCTCTGCACTTTACCATTGATCTAGCACTTCGATGTGGGATACAGTTCATTGGAAACCTTGCTGTTGATAACCAGTTCTGCAAAGATGACATTTGGAGGCTCATCTTTCCAGATCTTCTCTTGTAAGTACTTGGGCCCTACATCAGTTTCACCTCTCAAGGCCTTGAGCTAATGTGCAAATCATGTATGGGAAATTAATGTGAAATAATTAAGCTCAAAGTCTAGCCTTACATGGTTTTCACAATTCACATTAGGAAAAAGGACTTCATCTTTATTGATCCTTTAGGCCTACAAACTGCAATCTAAGGGTTTTATGCATGAAAGCATAGTGTCAGCGAATCGTCCCGGACTGGATCGAAGTTACTGCTGTGTTGGCTGTTTTTATTTATTTCTTACAAACAATTGTATTCCTTTATTATTTTCCCCTAACCCTGCCATCCCTCCCCTAATTGGAGTACACTAATGGACAACAATACTTAGGCTTCTACTTCCAGCTTATACATAATATACACAATTTACGGACACAATGTATTTTGCAGTAGTTATCTTTTTGTTTGTTTTTAATCCCATCCTTCAGCTAGCCGCAGCCCATCCCATCCATCTCTGAAGACCATCCAGTTTGATTTCTATGTTGCCTGTGTTTGCAGGGCTCTTCTGGGTGTGGATGATGAGTGGGAAGTGGCCTATTCCTTCATGGTGCTCCACACCTGTCTGTGTTGTCTGTGTTTGCAGGGATCTTATAGGTGTGAGTGATGAGGCAAGTCTATGTTGTCTTTGATCACAGGGCCCTGCTGTGTGTGGATGATGAAAGGGCAGTGGGCTACTCCTCCATGGTGCTCCACACCTGTCTGGATGAACACAAGGTGGAGCAACTGGCTCAGCCAGGGAACATCCACCTGGCCCTGAAGGTCATGGAGCTGTGTAGGACTCAGTCAGAACTGGACTGGACGTAGGTACCCTCTGAGGGGTGTGGGGGATGGGGGTTGCTGTGTGTGTGTTAGATGTACACACGCTATATAAACATGTATTGTAAATGTTTTTGACAGGGTTTTGATTGCTACCCAGCACTTCCTCAAGTCCTCAGTGCTCGTTAAGAACATGTATGCAGGGATGAGCCATCAGGAGAGGTAACTGCATCTAGTTAATCTAATTCAAGAATGTACCTACTCTCACAAATACTTAGAAACTAGTACACCTACACCCGGAGTCAGCAATTCTTTCTCCCTTTGATGGTCCTAAATTTGTGATGGATGACATGAGTTTCCTCCTTACATTGAGCTTCTAGAAAAGCTCTACTGTACATAAATCCAATAAATTAATTACATAAATATTGCTGGAGCTGCAGGGTGACGTTGCTGGAGCTGATCTCTGCTCAGTTGGGAGAGGAGGACTCTGAGGACTGTGGGATCCCCCCCACCGTAGCTACCTACCTGGCATCCTGCTTCCAGGAGCGCTGTGGGGCTGTGCTCACACTCGCATCCAAATCAGACAATGAGGTATCAATTATCTGATTGATTGGTTGTATAAATCACCTGTTCCATAGCCTGGGTACCTGACTGTTTCTGCTATTGCTGTTTCTGTGACATCTTAGAATACCTTTGTTGATTGGTTGGGTGATTCATTGATTTGTGTTGTATTTTTTAATTATTTAATATATATTTTTTTTTTCAAATTTTTATTTTCATTTATTTATTATTATTTTTTTTTTATTATTATTTTTTTTTTAAATAAATGCACTGTTGGTTAAGGGCTGTAAGTAAGCATTTCACTGTAATGTCTGCACCTGTTGTATTCGGCGCATGTGACCAATAAAATTTGATTTGATTTTGATTTGATTTTGTAGGAGGCCCTGACTGTGATCAGCCTGTTAGATGTTCTCTGTGAGATGACCTCTGATCACAAACAGTTCATGTTCCTGCAGAACCACCCTGAACTCCTCAAGTCTACAGTTGGTAAATGAATAAGTACACCATGATGTTTACACAACCTTTTACCTATGATGCTTAATCTTTTGACATTAGAGCCCTGATAAATGGCTGTGTGTGCTGTTATCTTTTTTTATAAAAACCACCAGCATGTCACACTGTCTCAAATGTCCATGACAAAGAAGGTGGCCCACAGTTTAGAGTTTACACTTTCACTACAAATCCAATGACATAATATAAACTCAGCAAAAAAAGAAACGTCCCTTTTTCAGGACCCTGTCTTTCAAAGATAATTCATAAAATTCCAAATAACTTCACAGATCTTCATTGTAAAGAGTTTAAACACTGTTTCCCATGCTTGTTCAATGAACCATATTCAATTAATGAACATGCACCTGTGGAACGGTCGTTAAGACACTAACAGCTTACAGACGGTAGGCAATTAAGGTCACAGTTATGAAAACTTAGGACACTAAAGAGGCCTTTCTACTGACTCTGAAAAACACCAAAAGCAAGATGCCCAGGGTCCCTGCTCATCTGCGTGAACATGCCTTAGGCATGCTGCAAGGAGGCATGAGGACTGTATATGTGGCCAGGGCAATAAATTGCAATGTAATTACCGTGAGACGCCTAAGACAGCGCTACAGGGAGACAGGGCGGACAGCTGATCATCCTCGCAGTGGCAGACTACGTTTAACAACACCTGCACAGGATCGGTACATCCGAACATCTCACATGCGGGACAGGTACAGGATGGCAACAACAACTGCCCGAGTTACACCAGGAACGCACAATCCCTCCATCAGTGCTCAGACTGTCCACAATAGGCTGAGAGAGGCTGGACTGAGGGCTTGTAGGCCTGTTGTAAGGCAGGTCCTCACCATACATCACCGGCAACAACGTTGCCTATGGGCACAAACCCACCGTCGCTGGACAGGACTGGCAAAAAGTGTTCTTCACTGACGAGTCGCGGTTTTGTCTCACCAGGGGTGATGGTCGGATTCGCGTTTATCGTCGAAGGAATGAGCGTTACACCGAGGCCTGTACTCTGGAGCGGGATCGAGGTGGAGGGTCCATCATGGTCTGGGGCGGTGTGTCACAGCATCATCGGACTGAGCTTGTTGTCATTGCAGGCAATCTCAACGCTGTGCGTTACAGGAAAGACCTCCTCCTCCCTCATGTGGTACCCTTCCTGCAGGCTCATCCTAACATGACCCTCCAGCATGACAATGCCACCAGCCATACTGCTCGTTCTGTGTGTGATTTCCTGCAAGACAGGAATGTCAGTGTTCTGCCGTGGCCAGCGAAGAGCCGGGATCTCAATCCCATTGAGCACGTCTGGGACCTGTTGGATCGGAGGGTGAGGGCTAGGGCCATTCCCCCCAGAAATGTCTGGGAACTTGCAGGTGCTTTGGTGGAATAGTGGGGTAACATCTCACAGCAAGAACTGGCAAATCTGGTGCAGTCCATGAGGAGGAGATTCACTGCAGTACTTAATGCAGCTGGTGGCCACACCAGATACTGTTACCTTTGATTTTGACCCCCCCTTTGTTCAGGGACACATTGTTCCATTTCTGTAAGTCACATGTCTGTGGAACTTGTTCAGTTTATGTCTCAGTTGTTGAATCTTGTTATGTTCATACAAATATTTACACATGTTAAGTCTGCTGAAAATAAACACAGTGAGAGGACGTTTCTTTTTTTGCTGAGTTTAGTTCTACTGTGTTGGAACGGAACTATGACACTTAAAGTACCAGCAGGTTCATGCCCTTCTGTTGAGAGAGACGCAGTTGCATTGAAACAGCAGTCACGTCTTAATAACTGCATCTGTCATCAGCAAGACTCTTGATACTACACCTGAGGCAGGGAAATACCTCTCACCTCTTCTGTAGAACAGGTTTCTCTGTCTAATTTATCATTTTGCCTTTATGTTCTCTGTTGCCTTTTTCTGGTCACTGATTATGATATTTTGTATTTTCCTGGCCCCTGGATAGTTTGTCAACTTCCGATGTAAAATGGCTTTATAAGAAAATGTGATTGATATTCTGCTACTGTATCCCTTTATGTGAAAAATGTGTTGTTCTCATATTCATCTCTCTTTCTCCTCTTACAGATCTCCTGCAGCAGGTCCATGCTCTGGGGAAGACCAGTAAGAATGTATTCACTGCAGCTCAGAACTTCTCCTTGGCTCAGGGAGGAGACTGCTCCTCCTCTCCCTCTGTCAGCTTCAAGGCACATCTCATCCGACTCATAGGAAACCTCTGTCACGGAAACACTGCCAACCAGAACAAGGTATGGATGGATGTATGAAAGAATGAAAAAAAAAACAGTACCGACACACAACACACAGGCATACAGCTGGCACAGATATAGTGCAGATAGTGGACAAAACATAGGTGTGGGGGTCAAAGATTAAATAACTGACTCTCTTGTGTTGCAAGACCATTGATAAACTACATTTCATCCTAGGCTTTGAAGTTTACTCACCCTCCACGAGTTTTGTGTGTGAGCACATCCTTTCAGAGTAGAATTTGCAGACTCCTTTTGAATCCTTAAATCAGCCCTTAGGGTGCTTATCGCAGTGTCTAAAAGAGGGGTTTAATCCTTGGAAATGACAGATCAAGGGTGAAGAAGCATGTGTAAAAGGTCAGGCAAGGAGAGTCCGTGAAAGTGTAAAATGACACTTCCTATTCTAATCGACTCTGGTCGAAAGTAGTTCACTAAAGAGAATAGGAAGTCATTTGAGACACATGTTGAGTTAAATAGCACATACAGTAATCTCCTCATGCTGTATTTGTGCTTCATGGGTCACACTGGAGAGAGAATAAGTGCTTTTGAGTCCATCGTGGCACTGAGCCATATTGGCTTCCTCATGGTGGTATTATTATTATATTAATGGAGGAAAGAGAAACATTTCCTTACTCATTATCTGTTCCATCCCAGCTATCGGCAGCTATCACTGACTGTGATATAAAGCACATTAATAGAAAATAAGAGAGATGGGGGAAACTGGCATGTGTCCACTTGCAGTGGCTTAAAAACCTTGCTTCCACTTTACAAGGCCCTTGAGAATGATAGTAGTAACCCTTTGCCGGCTCTCAGCTGGTTAATAATAATTTAATATCTTTGATTAAGTCTTTTTACATATAGGCTTAAATTCATAATTTTAGAATTTGAGTGAACAAAAAGTACACGCTTACAGTAACTAACTCAGCATTTTCTCTTGCTATGGCCGTTCATAACTCTACCAATGAATTTGCAGAGTAACCGCATGTATGTAAATTAACCTATATAATTAGATGGGTGACAGAGACCAGTGCAACACGTTGTGACAGCTTTAGACCAACCCACAACCACACACGGCTATTTTCCGTGGTAGTAGGGATTTCCTAAGGATAGGGACCTCAATGTTGGCTGATAGGGACATAGATGTTGGTTAGTTATTGAGATTGTCCTATAGAAAGCAAGGAAACACAACACTTAAACAGCTTCTTCTTGCATAAGTAAAATCGCCATCTCAGCATTGTTTTAAATTGGCCCTATCCATAGACTCAAGCCAAACAGAATAATTAGCGAGACTAGTGTTTTTTTACTGTGTGTTTTGGATGGGAAAGTTGTTTTTTTGGAGGTGGAGATGTGGAGATTCTATTTCTGCATTGTAAATATCTTTGTTTTGATTATATTTTTATATTTTTCTTCCAGGTTAGGGAACTGGATGGTCTTCCTCTCATTATGGACAACTGCAGTATTGACAGCAACAATCCCTGTATCCTTTTGATTTGTCTAGAATCTGATGTCCCTGTGGTGAATACATTATACTAGTCATGTAACTATCATGTTATAATCCACTGTGGATGGATGTTAACTTAATGATCTTTGTACTTTTATGTATCATCCTTATTGTCTTCCTGTAAGTAATTGTGGTGGCTGATACGTACGTTTATTTACCATGGTTATAGTCAAAGTCAATGTTGGTGGATGATAGATATATATTTTACTGTATACACTCCCTATGTATTTATTTGGACAGACAGTGACGCTAAAATGTGTAAATTTGTCTCTATTCTCCAACATTTTAGGAGTTGACATAAAGAATGTCATGAGGCGACAGTAAAGAATGTCACCTTTTATTTGAGGGTATTGTCATAAATCTTTGTTTTACCGTTTGGAAATGAAAGCACTTCATGTATCTACTCCCCCTATTTGAAGGTGTCATAAGTATTTTGACAAATTCACTGTGGATGCACAGGGGTTCAAGTTCTCCATCGCCGTGACGGGATTTCTGTCATATGGATTCTGGAGAGGTCGTTTTTGAGATCAGTGTAGATCCTCAAACAGCGGTGTGTAGCCTACTTATAGCTGCTGGCAAAGTAATTCAAATCCTATACTTTATTACTCAGGATTTAACTTTCCAGTGCTACTATTTTTGCCATGTAATGTTGTAAAACAAAATCAGACAACCCCATAGTAGAATAGTTGGCCTATTTACCTAGTCGGCTTGTTATGCGAGATAAATATTCCTCTCGAGGCGCATTCAAGTTGTGAGAGCAATAGGGAGGGAAACATGTATTCTAACAAGCAGTCAATGCACAACAATTCTTAATGCAATGGCCTTTGTTAAGAAAGAGGGGGATCCCGGCTTTTCATTGCTACCACATTTATTTCTCGACTCCTAAAATTGCGCGTGTCATCATTAAAAAAAATATTACAACTGGAGTTTTAGGCATGGTTTAGGTGTAACTGCACAACAGAGCTCTTAAAGGGGCAATGGCGGCTTAAAAGACCAATGACATACTTTGTAATAGAAACCACATTATTATTTTTGGAGTGAAGAATAAAAATGATAGTAATTAATATTAATTTAATAATCAGGATGGTGTGTCCAGTGGGGGAAATGCAGATCGACAAACCCCATGCTTCAGCCTATGTATTTATAGCCACAATGCTGCATCATTTGTGCTACAGGTGATAATGCTTATTGCTAATAGCACATCTGATAATATAGACCATGTATAGGCTATATGCATGGTCCAATATGTAAAAATCATTTTTACTCATTTCTGGAGATGGAAATTATATTTTAGATGGTGTCAGCATTTTCATTTTTCTTATTCATTTTGGAGTAGAAGAAAATCCCAGAATTGAACCACTCAGTCCACATTAATGTCCTTCTACATTAATGTGGATGCGACCATGATTATGGATAGTCCTGAATAAATCGTGAATAATGATGAGTGAGAAAGTTACAGAGGAACAAAGATTCATACCCCCCCAAAAAATGCTAACCTCCCCTGTTATTAGTAATGGTGGACGGTTAGCATGTTTTGGGGGCATGATCTTTGCACATCTGTAAGTTTCTCACTCATCATTATTCACGATTCATTCATGATAATCCGTAATCATGGTAGCATTGACGTTAATGTTGAAGTGTTCAGAAACATTCTATTCTTATTCACAATAAAAGTGGCTCCAAAATGACACTACATTTTACCATTCATTTATTTTGGGCACAACATAATCCGAAACACAACCAAAACAAACTGCAAATGCATCCAACAAGTTTGAAAGGTCACAAGCTTGATGTAGTCATTGTGTGCTAGGAATATGGGACCAAATGCTAAATTTTATCCACTAAGTGAATTTGTCCAAATACTTATGACACCTTCAAACGGGGGGACTAGATGCATAAAGTGCATTCATTTCTACAGATATGTATGAAAATACCCTCAAATAAAAGGTGGCATTCTGTACTTTCGCCTCATAAAATATTTGATCTCAAATCCAAAATGCTGGAGTATAGAGCCAAATTAAACGTTTTAGCTTCACTGTCCAAATAAATGTAGGGGAGTGTATGTCTACATACAAGTCACTGTGGTGAATTATTATACAGGAGGCGTCGTGTATCCATCATGTTTATACTGTTGGTGGATGTTGGCACTGACACAACAGCAGCTTAGTTTGAGTCCGCCTCCGTCAACCCCCCAGGGGCTAGCTCCCGGTCAGGGCACGGTGCCAGCTTGTCTTTTCACTAGGGGATGAGCTATTAATCTGAACCCCACTGTCCCCCAGACCTCCCTCAGGAAGGAAGTTGTCATCGAAGGTTACTGTTGAGCTCCCTCTGCTCTTCTCAGGTGGGCCACCGCCAGACCTGGGTTCAAATACTATTTGTAATCTTTCAAATACTTTGAGCATTTGCTCTACCCACTGGGCAAAAACTGTTTGAATCATCGTTGTTTCCAAGTCAATTCAACAAAAAAATTATATGTGATAACGTTGAATCAATGTGGAAAACTGATTTGGATTCGAAAAGTCAACGTAAATCCAATGACATAAAATGTTTTGTTGATTTCAAGTCAAATTCACTTAAGTTGACAACTGAACCAAATGTAAACCAAAGCTAGACGTTGAAATGACGTCTGCCCAGTGGGTAGCTTGCCTGGAGTGCCAGGTGTGGGTTTTGCCGGTTTGAGATTATTCTATTGGTCCATTCAGCCAGGCAAGCTCAATCAACACAGATAAAGTATTTGAAATAATTTACATTTACATTTTAGTCATTTAGCAGACGCTCTTATCCAGAGCGACTTACAGTTAGTGAGTGCATACATTTTTATACTGGCCCCCCGTGGGAAACAAACTCACAACCCTGGCGTTGCAAGCGCCATGCTCTACCAACTGAGCTACAGGGGACTAGAATACAGTGGGGATGGTGGTAGCTAATTGAGAGTGGGTTAGTGTTACTTTACTTTGATTGGTGGTTGAAAGGGAGTATGTGTGAATGTGTAGGAGACAGCAACTAATGTGGGTAGGTTTGGTGTAGAAAAAAGCTTTTGAGAGTCCGGTTTCTACATTCCTCTTGTTCCTCTCCCATAGTAAAAAATTAAACTTTAACTCACTCTCTTTGTGCCATATATGTAATGCCATCCTTAACTGTTGTTTCTCCACCAGTCATCAGCCAGTGGGCCATCTTTGCCACCAGGAACATTCTAGAACACAACCTGGAGAATCAGGAGCTGGTGGCAGCTCTAGAACGTTGCGGGGTGGCCGATGACTCCGCCCTGAGGGCCATGGGTTTCAGAGTAGAGGAGAGAGATGGTAACGTGCTGCTCAAACCCTGTTCAAAAGACCCTTAAAGGTGCCCTAAACTCTAAGGACTATATAGTACTGCACAACCTTTTAGTGCACTATTGTTTTGCTCTGGTAGTGCGCTACTTTTTTAGCTCTAGCTCTTTTTAGCTCTAGCCTTGGTTAAACTGTGGGATGGACTGGACCCAATCTTCTGCTGGGGTTTGTTATGGTACACAAAATGTATAGGAGGGGTCCTTATTTAAAAGTATGTTTAGTGTGGAGTATAGAGGGGTGGTTATTTAACACTTTGTGTTTCTTAAGTAAAGGGAAATGAAGGGTTTCTGTGAGTTGAGTGGACTCCTGCTGGTATCTGTGATATAGTGTTGGGGTTTAATCCTCCAACAAAGAGCAGCCCTGTTTCCTGCCCTTTCACCCCACTCAGAGACTCCTGACATCGGCAGGGGGTGGGCTCTAATTCCAAAACCAATCAATTTTGCGGAAATCAACAAAAAGCGAGAGAATGACCGAAACATTAAGGGACTGGAATGTCGATCCGACTTCAAGCTAGCTTCAGGAATTCTCACATTTGATTGAAACCTCAGGCATTTTGACTGGAGAATGTTTCTCGTTTTCACACAAATGATTTCAAACCAATTTATTGGTGATAACCAAACTATACAGGGTGCCCCCTTCCATTCTAAGGGTGTTGCTCAGGGTATGCATTTTGATTGTCTTGCTACAAGCTTTGCAGTATATCTGCTTTTACCACCCTGTTTTGGATTTTTGGTGATATCAATGATACAAAGGACCATTCCTGTCCTTCAGGTACTGCATGTTTCTTTACAACAACAAAACTTAGATTTAGTTACAAGTAGATACATATTTGTAGTTACATATTCCAATCAATAACACCAGTCGTCAACTTCCTTATGCATTTCAATAACCTAACCTATGTTATGTGGCAGCTTTGTTTGCGGTGTGTGTGTGTACTTTGACTGGTGTGGATCTTTAGCAGCCAGCTAGACAGAGGACAGACAGCCTGAGTGTGATTGGCAGTGTGTAGACAGAGACCAGTGTTAGTGGCAGTGTGTAGACAGTGAGCCCTTGTGTAAGTGGTAGTATATGTGTTTGTAGACAGAGACCAGATAGTGTGAGTGGCAGTGCGAGTGAATCAGACCAGAAGTATTGGCTTGCAGAACGACCCCCCCCCCACACACTGAATAAGCTGACCGGTCCTGACACCTCAACAATACATTGCTTTAGTCACCCGGCCCACTCGCCACTCCGGCCTATTTACTCTGTCCCTTATTTTTTAATGACAAAATGTATTGAAACAATCGGGTTGACTTTCCCCAATCCGCTGGGTATAGTGAGGGGAGCTTATGAGGTTCCGGTCCCCAGCATTTCAGACGGATAACAAAACACGGCCTTTGCTTCTGCTCGAGTGGCTGCCTGCAATGCTTTTCAAACCCAGGAAAACCCAGAGAGAGCGTCAGGCTGGCTGAATGAGGTGGCCGTCACAGCCATCTATTCAACAGCTTTGGGGTCAGGAGCAAACAGCTGTCCAACAGCTTTCAGGACTGAAAGGTGTCATCTAGATCAGCGTTTCTCAACTCAAACCTTAACTCTGTCCTCCTGTGCCTTCTGTACTGGTATTCTTCCCAAATTATATCCATACTACTCAAGGTCTATATAATGGATGATTGTAACTTTAACTGCTGAATAAAATATTTGTGTGACAAATGTTCTGTTTTTTCAGAGAGAATGGGTCAGTCTTGTGTAAATTGAAGTATGCTTTTGTGTCTAAAGACAGTGGTACAGTAGTCCGGACAGGAAACCCAAGAAATCACTAAAGGATGCTCATATTTTATTAGAAAGATTATGTCTGTGGTGCACACAATCCTGCATGGCCTAAAAGCTGTGTAAGCATTTCTCATGATAGCAGACATCCAATCCAACACTCGATCTCTAGCATCCATTTATTTTCTTAATACTTAACATTGCTTGATAATTCACCAAGTAAACCAGGAGCTATAGAGAATTATGGTCTTCAAATTGAGAATAAAACAATCTGGGGTAATTGTAGAACACATGGACTATGTACACTACAGCAACTTTAATAAATCAGAGACAGAATAATTTGTAGCTCTCAAATCTTTAAAAACAATGACAATGAATGAAATCAATCTTTTATAAGTAACTGTCCTTTAACTATAAATGACAAAGTGCCATATGTAATGCATATAAAAAATAAAAATAAACTTAGTTTTTTAGCTATATAAAGCCTAAATAAAACAGAATCGCTGAATACATAGAAGGTTGATGCCTGAAAAAGCTCAGTGACCCCTGGCCCAGGCCCTCTTTCCATATATCTGTATTATATGGTTAGGCAAAATACTTATTCTCTGGACAGGTTGACTTTAACTCTGCTGGTATAGACCTTGTGAATGCAAGGGGCGAGCGAAAGTGAAATTCCATGTCTCTTGCATTCGTGGGGATATGCAGTGTATCGTTCGCGAATACATCGCCCTTGGAGCTCCATAACGCTTACACCGCATCATCTCGGAATGTGAAAAAGAATACCCCCCCCAAACATAACATAACATAACAATAGGTGAGGTGAACATAGCCAGGCAGCTAAACCATGTTGGAATTGTGACCGAAATAGGGACATTTTTTCCTTTGTATGGGCTTGAACGGGTTGCTTTGTTGGGCTCTTTTGGTAAAGTTATTCAGTGCAGCACTCACCAATTCACCTAGTAACATGTTAAAATCATGTCCAATGAATTGAGGGATGGTGAGCGCAAAATAATAAGATAACTACTTCACATGCTACTGACAATAGATAGAAATGCACAGATTTAAGAAAATTAAAATTGCAGAAAAAATGTTTTGTACGGCTTCATGCTTAATGGCACACTAACTCTGGTAAACTTCAGCAGCAATCAACGAGAAAAAAAAATCAATTAAACATTACTATCCATACTATAAGACCTTTAGTTTGAAGCTATCTTAACATAAATAAGTCATTTATTTTCAGTGTTCAAACATACAGTGCCTTCAGAAAGTATTCACACACCTTGACTTTTTCCACATTTTGTTGTGTTACAGCCTGAATTTATAATTGATTCAATTGAGATGTTGTCACTGGCCTACACACAATCCCCAATAATGTTAAAGTGGAATTCTGTTTTTGGAAAAGTTTTACAAATTAATAAAAAATGAAAAGCTGAAATGTCTTGATTCAATAGGTATTCAACCCCTTTGCTATGGCAAGCCTAAATAAGTTTAGGAGTACAAGTTTGCTTAACAAGTCACATAAGTTTAACATGATTTTTGAATGACTGCTGTACCGAACACATACGATTATCTGTAAGGTCCCTCAGTCGAGCAGTGAATTTCAAACACAGATTAAAACACAAAGACCAGGGAGGTTTTCCAATGCCTCGCAACGAATGGCACCTATTGGTAGATGGGTAAAAAAAAAGCAGACATTTAATATCCCTTTGAGCATGGTGAAGTTATTAATTACACTTTGGATGGTGTATCAATACACCCAGCCACTACAAAGATATAGGCGGTGTCGTTCTTAAGTCCGTTGCCTGAGAGGAAGGAAACCGCTCCGGGATTTCACAATGAGGCCAATGGTGACTTTAAAACAGTTACAGAGATTAATGGCTGTGATCTGAGAACACTGAGGATGGATCAACAACATTGGACCACCAATGGTGGTGCAGGAGCCCGACACTACAATACCAACGTAATTGACAGAGTGAAAAGAAGGAAGCCTGTACAGAATACAAATATTCCAAAACATGCATCCTGTTTGCAACAAGGCACTAAAGTGATACTGCAAATTATGTCGCAAAGCAATTAACTTTTTGTCCTGAATACAAAGTGTTGTGTTCGGGGCAAATCCAATACATCACATTACGAGTACCACTCTCCATATTTTCAAGCATAGTGGTGGCTTCATCATGTAATGGGTATGCTTGTAATCGTTAAGGACTGGGGAGTTTTTCAGGATAAAAATAAACGGAATGGAGCTAAACACTGGTAAGATCCTAGAGGAAAACCTGGCTGTCTGTTTTCCACCAGACGCTGGGAGATGAATTCACCTTTCAGCATTTACATTTACATTTTAGTCAGTTAGCAGATGTTCTTATCCAGAGCGACTTACAGTAGTGATACATTTTCATCCTTTTTATTTTTGACAATAACCTGAAACACAAGGCCAAATCTATACTGGAGTTGCTTACCAAGAAGACAGTGAATGAGTGGCCGTGTTACAGTTTTGACTTAAATCTGCTTGAAAATCTATGGCAAGACCTGAAAATGGTTGTCTAGCAATGATCAACAACCAATTTGACAGACCTTTAAGAATTTTGAAAAAAAGAGACTTACCCAGAAAGACTCACAGCTGTAATCACTGCCAAAGGTGATTCTAACATGTATTGACTCAGGGGGTTGAATACTTATCTAATCAAGATGTATTAGTGTTTTATTTTTCATGCATTTTCTACAAATGTTAGAATTTTTCTTCCACTTTGACATTACAGAGTATTTTGTGTATATTGTTGACAATAAATGACAAATCCATTTTAGTTACACTTTGTAACACTACAAAATGTGGAAAAGTCAAGGGGTGTGAATACTTTCTGAAGTTACTGTAATTACAGTGTGACTGGATAGTTAAGGTACGCCACCATTTCAACGTCAGTCTATTGAAACCATGCTCCTCTCTCTCTCCGTCTGTCTCGCATCGCAGTCAAAGGCACTTTGCTGATGTACCGTTTCCAGTTTGAGGTTATAATTTTGTCAGTTGGTCAGTTTTTTTCTCCCCCATTTCAGATTTCAAGAGATTATTTATATTTTTTGAGCAGTGTTACCGAAGAGGTGAAAACTGCACTTGATAAAGTTTGGGTCCACAATGTTTCCAATAACAGATTTGCTTGGTTGGAGACAGAAAAACGAACAACCACAATCCTTGCACTTCATCAATATCCTGCAACACATAGTATATCTGCATCACAGTTTTCCAGTCAGCGCATAAGAAGAAAAAATTATATGCCTACTTCTCAAAGTACTTTCAAAGTCATTTTAGTACATTTAATATTTTGTCTTTGTTTTTAAAAATCAAATAGGATGTCCAATGTGCAAAATGAAGCCATGAAGAATCTAACAATTTTCCAAGTCCACTCTGTAGAGTCCCTCCTGAAGTCCTTCCCCACTAAGTCCACGTCCTAGTATCCTTTTTATCCTTCCTTTTATCCTCTCTCATAGCCTTGCCCTGTCCCTTGTCCCTTTTCCCAGCTCCCTCCTTCATCCCTCTCCTCCATCCGTCCGTCCATCCATCCATCCTTTATTTGCAGGTGAACACCTCAGACTTCTCACTGCACGTGTTACACTTCACAAAACAGCACCATTGGAACTTGCAGTTGCACTGCCACACGCGGGTGTACTGGTGGGTGTTGTGGCCTCTACCACAACACATCAGATTGCAGCCGTCGGTATGGGGTGACGTGTGGTTACACAGCCTCCCCCGCGTCCCTGTGCTCCCTGTCGCCGTGTCCTCCTCGCAGTAGTTAGGAGACCTCTCCAGGTAGACCAGATCGGTGTCTGTGGGTTTCTGGTAGCCCCGCGCCTCCTTCAGACGCAGGAAGGAGGGTTGGCGGAGACGCGAGGCCCGGACCGGTTCGACTTGGACCGCCTCGCCGTAGCGCTCTTTCAGGACATAGCCGATCTCCCGGAACTTGGGTAAGGTGGTCCAGCAGGTCTTGGTGGTGCAGGATCCCGACACGCCGTGACACTTACACTCCAGCTTCATACGCTCCTCCAGGATCTGAGGGAAAGGTGAGAAGAGGGTTGGATACAGGGTTTGGAAAAGGTTGACATGACCTGAGGGTTAGATACAGTGGGGAGAACAAGTATTTGATACACTGCCGATTTTGCAGGTTTTCCTACTTACAAAGCATGTAGAGGTCTGTAATTTTTATCATAGGTACACTTCAACTATGAGAGATGGAATATAAAACAAAAATCGAGAAAATCACATTGTATGATTTTTAAGTAATTAATTTGCATTTTATTGCATGACAAAAGTAAAAAAAATTTGACCTGTGTCATTGCCAACAAAGGGTATATAACAAAGTATTGAGAAACTTTTGTTATTGACCAAATACTTATTTTCCACCATAATTTGCAAATAAATTCATCAAAAATCCTACAATGTGATTTTCTGGATTTTTTTTTCTCATTTTGTCTGTCATCGTTGACGTGTAACTATGATGAAAATTACAGGCCTCTCTCATCTTTTTAAGTGGAGAACTTGCACAATTGGTGGCTGACTAAATACTTTTTCCCCACTGTATTTGAACAGTGAGAGACAGAATAACAACAAAATAATCCAGAAAAATGCATGTAAAATTTTTTATAAATTGATTTGCATTTTAATGAGGGAAATAAGTATTTGACCCCTCTGCAAAACATGACTTAGTACTTGGTGGCAAAACCCTTGTTGGCAATCACAGAGTTCAGACGTTTCTTGTAGTTGGCCACCAGGTTTGCACACATCTCAGGAGGGATTTTGTCCCACTCGTCTTTGCAGAACTTCTCCAAGTCATTAAGGTTTTGAGGCTGACGTTTGGCAACTCGAACCTTCAGCTCCCTCCACAGATTTTCTATGGGATTAAGGTCTGGAGACTGGCTAGGCCACTCCAGGACCTTAATGTGCTTCTTCTTGTGCCACTCCTTTGTTGCCTTGGCCGTGTGTTTTGGGTCATTGTCATGCTGGAATACCCATCCACGACCCATTTTCAATGCCCTGGCTGAGGGAAGGAGGTTCTCACCCAAGATTTGACGGTACATGGCCCCCGTCCATCGTCCCTTTGATGCGGTGAAGTTGTCCTGTCCCCTTAGCAGAAAAACACCCCCAAAGCATAATGTTTCCACCTCCATGTTTGACAGTGGGGATGGTGTTCTTGGGGTCATAGGCAACATTCCTCCTCCTCCAAACATGGCGAGTTGAGTTGATTGCAAAGAGCTCGATGTTGGTCTCATCTGACCACAACACTTTCACCCAGTTCTCCTCTGAATCATTCAGATGTTCATTGGCAAACTTCAGAAGGGCCTGTATATGTGCTTTCTTGAGCAGGGGGACCTTGCGGGCGCTGCAGGATTCCAGTCCTTCATGGCGTAGTGTGTTACCAATTGTTTTCTTGGTGACTATGGTCCCAGCTGCCTTGAGATCATTGACAAGATCCTCCCGTGTAGTTTTGGGCTGATTCCTCACCGTTCTCATGATCATTGCAACTCCACGAGGTGAGATCTTGCATGGAGCCCCAGGCCGAGGGAGATTTACAGTTATTTTGTGTTTCTTCCATTTGCGAATAATCGCACCAACTGTTGTCACCTTCTCACCAAGCTGCTTGGCGATGGTCTTGTAGCCCATTCCAGCCTTGTGTAGGTCTACAATCTTGTCCCTGACATCCTTGGAGAGCTCTTTGGTCTTGGCCATGGTGGAGAGTTTGGAATCTGATTGATTGATTGCTTCTGTGGACAGGTGTCTTTTATACAGGTAACAAGCTCCCTTTAAGAGTGTGCTCCTAATCTCAGCTCGTTACCTGTATAAAAGACACCTGGGAGCCAGAAATCTTTCTGATTGAGAGGGGGTCAAATACTTATTTCCCTCATTAAAATGCAAATCAATTTATAACATTTTTGACATGCATTTCTCTGGATCTTTTTGTTGTTATTCTGTCTCTCACTGTTCAAATAAACCTACCATTAAAATTATAGACTGATCATGTCTTTGTCAGTGGGCAAACGTACAAAATCAGCAGGGGATCAAATACTTTTTTCCCTCACTGTATATGTAAAAAAAAACAAAGGGAAAATAACTTATGGTTCAAGCCTCTACTCTCTTACTAACTTTACCTTCCTAAAGACCACAATGGACAGAAAAAAACGACCAGAACTCTCATGTAACCAGAACATGTATAACGTTTTACTGAGGTAAATGTGCGATTTAAGTTTTGATGCCTCGCAGATGTATTCAGCGGACGCATTTGACAGATAACAGTTTAGGGTTGAGTTACATAGTTGTGACCAAATCTGAAATGTTTATGTAACCTAATGTTCCCCCCAAAATACAGCATCTTCTAACACAAAGCCATATCTATCAGTGTTGACATTAGATGCATTGTCAATAGGAATTAAAGTAAAACTTCTTACTGGGTGGCCAGTACTGTAGCCTACTAGCCTATCATGTACGAATGTATCAGTGTATCAAGCCTGTTGCTCTTGATCTGCCCTGCTATCAAGTTAGGGGAATTGGCTCTTGATTAGGTTGGTTCAGTGTGTGCAGTGGTGCAGCAGCTTGGTTTTGGGTGCTGCCATCGACAGAGGAAGAGAGAGAGACTTTGCAATAATATCCTGTATCCTGACTTAATGCTCTGTAATTCAATGAATGGGACTGCAGGGTTATGGCAGGCCTCCATTTGGCAGCCGGTTTGCCCGGCCTTGCATTCCCTCCGCTCACACACACACATACACACAGGGGCGCGTTCACACACACACCCACACATAGGCAGGCACACAAGCATGCGCTCACACACACACACACATTCTGAAACCCTCTGTTTTAAACTAGTATAGCATAATTTAGCACAGCGATGCTGTCTCCTCTGAACTTATATTTACACTGAACAAAAATATAAATGCAACATGCAACAATTTCAAAGATTTTACTGAGTTACAGTTCATATAGGGAAATCAGTCAATTGAAATAAATTCATTAGGCCCTAATCTATAGATTTTACATGACTGGGGATACAGATATGCATCTGTTGGTCACAGATACCTTTAAAAAAAGGTAGGGGCGTGGATCAGAAAACCAGTCAGTATCTGGTGTGACATTTCCTTCGCATAGAGTTGTTGATTGTGGCGTGTGGAACGTTGTCCCACTCCTCTTCAATGGCTGTGCGAATTTGCTGGATATTGCTGGGAACTGGAACACTCTGTCGTACACATCAATCCAGAGGAAACAAATGGGATTCATTGTAAAGAGCACACTTCTCTAGCGTGCCAGTGGCCATCGAAGGTGAGCATTTGCCCACTCGAGTTGGTTTTGACGCCGAACTGCAGTCAGGTCATGACCCTGGTGAGGAAGACGAGCACACAGATGAGCTTCCCTGAGATGGTTTCTGACAGTTTGTGCAGATATTCTTTGGTTGTACAAACACGCAGTTTCATCAGCTGTCCGGTTGACTGGTCTCAGACGATCCCGCAGGTGATGAAGCCGGATGTGGAGGTCCTGGGCTGGCGTGGATACACGTGGTCTGCGGTTGTGAGGCCGGTTGGACGTGCTGCCAAATTCTCTAAATCGACATTATGGTAGAGAAATTACATTCAATTATCTGGCAACAGCTCTGGTGGACATTCCTGCAGTCAGCATGCCAATTGTATCCTCCTTCAAAACTTGAGACATATGTGGCATTGTGTTGTGTGACAAAACTGCACATTTTAGAGTGGCCTTTTATTGTCCCCAGCACAAGGTGCACCTGTGTAATGATAATGCTCTTAATCAGCTTCTTGATATGCCACACCTGTCAGGCGGATGGATTATCTTGGTAAAAGAGAAACGCTCACTAACAGGGATATGAACAAATCTGTGCAGAAAAATGGAGAGAAATACACTTTTTGTGCGTATGGAACATTTCTGGGATATTTTATTATATTCTATTGTCTTCTATTCTAGATCACTACAGAACAACTACATTTTGGTTAGGCGTGTTAAAAACCCCAGACAACAAGACAAGCAGTGTCAGTCACTTTACCTTTCGTCCTGCCTCATTATTATGCAGGTTCATCAGACGTCGGGCGTTCTTCTTGATCTCTCGGGCATCCACGAAGCGTCTGGAGAACTCCACGCCATACTTGATGTTGGCCGAGCAGCCTCCCCACTTCCAGCCCTCCTCCTGGTCATGGTAGCCCTGCTTCTCCCGGTCGCAGCCACACTGGCTCAGGTTGCCCTGACTACACGCTGCTGTCACCGAATGGGCCACGCCAGCTGCCGTGATGGCATAGGTGAACGCCGCCTCTCGGCTACCTGGGGAGGAGAGAGAGAGAGAGAGGGGAAAGAGTTACCTTGCAGTAGTCCTAGGTGAGTTGTAGTGCATTACAGTACATAGTATGAGTTTTTATGTTACAGTACAGTATTTTATGTTGTGGCCTAATGAAAGGCTTGTGGCCCACTACAACAAAATTCAGCCATACTTTACATTACTGAGTGACCTGACTGCAGTTTGCCTTATACTAATGTAATGTAATTAACCTGTAACAGGCTAATAAATACCTACCATTCCTTATTTGATAGTCTCTGTTTATCTGACTCTCATCAGAGCCCTAATTTTTAACAGGCGGGCTGTGTAAGACTCCACTGAGAAAACCCAAGTGACATCTGCTGGTTGACCAGAGGAGCCTTACTGTATCTGTGTCTGTACATCAGATACAGTAAAAACTACTGTATGTACTATACTATTACTATAGTATAAGTACTATAGTATTATAGATGATATAGTATGTGCTATAGTATTATAGAGTATATATACTGAACAAAAATATAAATGCAACATGCAACAATTTCAAAGATTTTACTGAGTTACAGTTCATATAAGGAAATCAGTCAATTGAAATCAATTCATTAGGCCCTAATCTATGGATTTCACATGACTGGGAATACAGATCTGTGTATGTTGGTCACAGACACCTTAAAGAAAAGGTAGGGGTGTGAATCAGAAAACCAATCAGTATCTGGTGTGACCACCATTTGCCTTATGCAGCGCAACACATTTATTTCGCATAGAGTTGATCAGGCTTTTGATTGTGGCCTGTGGAATGTTGTCCCACTCCTCTTCAATGGCTGTTGTCCCAAACATGCTCAATGGGTGACATGTCTGGTGAGTATGCAGGCCATGGGGGACATTTTCAGCTTCCAGGAATTGTGTATAGATCCTTGCGACATGAGGTGATGGCAGCGGATGAATGGCACGATAATTGGCCTCAGGATCTCGTCACGGTATCTCTGTGCATTGAAATTGCCATCAGTGAAATACAATTGTGTTCGTTATCCCTAGCTTATGCCTGCCCATACCATAACCCCACAGCCACCATGGGGCACTCTGTTCACAACGTTGACATCAGTGGCCCTGTGTAATGATCATGCTGTTTAATCAGCTTCTTGATATGCCACACCTGTCAGGTGGATGGATTATCTTGGCAGAAGTTAAATGCTCACTAACAGGGATGTAAACAAATTTGTGCACAACATTTGAGATAAATAATATTTTCATCGTATGGAAAATTTCTGGGATCTTTTATTTCAGCTCATGAAACATGGGACCAACACTTTACATGTTACGTTTATATTTTTGTTCAGTGTAAATTATCCTATCTATAAGTGCACTTAATGTGTGCTAGTTGGTTTCTGCTTCAGCCCACACTTTTGTCATTCTCTAGTTGACAATGTAGCGTTATTGAACTCACTACCTTCACTCTAGACAAGTTGTTTATGGATGTAATGTAACGTCTTGTAAATTATTTATAAGAAGTTAATAAACACACAAATCTGCTTAAAGATGCTAGATAAATCTTAAGTGAACATTACTCATATTGTTTTTGTAGCTGGTAGTGGTAACTTATCATGAGTTATAGACCCACAACCACACGATACATTCTCACATCTGCTATGCCATTGATCAATCTGTCAAACTACACCGTCAGAGCAACAATAAATACCTGTAAGATCCTTTCAAATGGCACGCTTTCCATTTCAGAACAAACACATTATCATTTACAGCATGGAAAGGAAATGAATTACTGTATTTAACATTACTATTGTGTTGTTCTTGTAATAGGACATTTCCCTCCTCAATCAAGATACTATGTTGGCTTCCATTCTCAACAACCTGAGTATTAATGTATGGCGTCTAGTGGAAGGCGATGGGGTGGCTTCTCACGCGTAGATCCCATTAGCTCTGTGGCTCCCTGATCCATAACTTTAAACTAACTCTGAAGTCTTCTCTTATCAGTCCGAACCAGGGAACCAGAACTTTTGGTAAATGTAGAATAGTAAATGTTTTCCTCGAGCTGCCAAACGTCGTCCCCAGCATATAAAATGTGTTTTGATTGTAGAGTAATACATGCTTGGTTCCATTGTTGTTGGTATTCTAACTGCTGTAGCTGACTTTGATTAGTGGTCAAGACAGAAACTCTGGTCTCACTCAATAGTTATGTTATATGTTCTCTGTCCTTGCAGGTCAATCAAATTAAGTGTTTGAAGAGGAACTTCTTGACACCCGTGATGCCTTTACACATGCATGAACTCGAATGGATCAACTGACCATAGGATGAGCCTGTCCAGGCCCTGTGAATTACCAATCCAACATTTCATCACTACCAACAACAACCCAAGAGGTGAGTCCCACCATAACTTCCCAGTAGATCGACAGAGTTCTTGTCATATCAATCTCTCCCAACACATACAGTCAGTAGAGGGACAAGCTGAGTGTCCCTATTAGCCCCCTAACACACCATAATCCTAACACACCACGGTGAACAGAGGAATAGATACATTTCCTTTCCTCAAACAAAAGAACTAGATGGATCCTGGATCCAGCAGTCCACCTGTCTGTGAGAGGAGTGATTGTTCCCAGAGCTGTTGGATTAAACACAGTTCCCAAACCACAGCGAGACTGCAACAAAACATTTCTGACTGATAGACAATTTAAGACCAATACTACTGGTGTGCTGTGGGAAATAAAATAATAGGGGAATGCTGACTAAAAGCAGATCAGGGCGATGTTTAGAGATCACTTTGATTATGAGTATAGGTAGTTAGGAGAGGATGCACTTCTAAGGACTATCTGGTTCATTTTCACACAATCATTAATATAGACCTACTGTATTTAGGACAGTCGGTGTTGTAAGAATGAATGTCACAAACCAAACTTAAGGCCAGAGGCAGGACAGATTTCTACACAATGAGGTCACATGTAGGACTGACTGTTGTAGGCTTGAAACCCCTTCAGGACACTAGCATCACGGCTTCAAGTTTCAATTGTTCCCGTATGCCTAATATTATGGAGTCAAAGTACGGTATTCACTTTGGTTATTGAAGGAGCATGATGGTGAAAGAATAGTACTCTCACTGGAAGATTTCACTGAAGTAGTTTCACTAACCATAGAGCTTCACTCTTCACTCTAATGAAGAGAAGGTCTAGTTTGTGAACCTCTCATCCTTGCTTCTATTGCAGGAGAAGCACCACACTCACTACAACAACCTAATTGGCCATGATGGTAGCTATTGCTCCCTCCTTCACCAAATCGTATGTCCCTGAACTGACTACCATAACCTCTCCTGTAACCAGTGCCCTGGCCTGAGCATAGCCACTGGGAAGAAAAAGGAAGTTCAACAGAAACAACTTTAATTTAACTTTCATTTTCCTGTAAGAGTGGCTGATCATATTTTGTATATATCCAGCTTACGCTTTGTGTCATGCACCTTGGACTGCGTTGGTTGGACTGTGAGCTAGGCACTAGTCACTGACAGTAGACCTATACGTTTTCATCGGGTCACAGGAAAAGACAGTGACTGCTCACTCTGCCAACTTGGCACAATCAGATGTTCACCTCTCCACTATTTCTAGCCAATGCTTGGTCTGGTGGGCATTCTGATGCAATCACTACATCATCATCATCATAAAACATTATTATATCCTTCTCAGTGTGGAGCAGCCACACTTTAGAGAATGTAGAAATGAAGTAGGACCCACACCATTGCGGGTCCTACTTCATCTATACGGGGGTGATTTCCCAGACACAGATTAAGCCTAGTCCTGGACTAAAAAGCAAGCTCAATGGGCAACTCCATCGAAAATAGTTTTTAGTCCAGGACTAGGGTTAATCTGTGTCCGGGAAACTGTCCCTACAAGTTTTTCTTCGGCCCAGCACCACCTAACAAGTGATGTGCGTTTGACTAGACTAATTGCAGCAGGTAGACTGACCTACTCTCAGCTCTTGTCCAAAGACGGTCCTCTCGCCTAGGGCAGAGCAGTTCCAGCGGCCATAGCGGAACTGGTACTGGCACTCGTTGATGCCCAGCTGGGCACCCTCGCCGATGACGATGATGGCGTCTGGGCGGCTCTGGCAGAGGGCGCGCTGCCTCGGGGCCAGCCCAGGGATCTTGTTGCAGATGATGTTAGCGCCCAACGCTACCACCGAGGACAGCGCCCTATGGGGGGGGAGAGAGAGGGAGAAGGGGAGGGGAGAGAGAGGGAGATAGTTAAACATCACGGCATAGAGTTGGCGGGGCAGAATCGACGCGGCATGGACTGTAGCTACAGATTCTACAGGTCTCCCCATGGGCTACAGTGTTCCCTCACATCAGTCAAGTTTTGGTTTGGCTCACAGGTAGTTTCGCTACCAATCTAGATAGAGCACTTAAGACACACAGCTGATTTAAGACACACAGCAGGTCCGAGACAAGCTCACAGGTCACTGAGATTGTTTATTGTGACCTTATAGATCTGAGCCAGTTAGGAACGACCCCTCTCCACCGCCTTCTTACAAATAGAGAAAGGGATGGGGAGCGTGACTCGTGTGGCTTGCCATAACCCTGAAAATGAGCCGAATCACAGAAAAGGGCCAATATCTTTATTGTAAACTATTTGCCAATAACTTCTGGTTTACACTTGATTTATTATATTTTGAGACTGACGAAATAACACTTTAAATACTGACTTCAGATAAACAAGCAAAACCTGCAACATGACCCTCATAAATTTTAAAGGACCACTGTGTGTAAGATTTACTTCGGGTCACTGAATCAGGTTTTAAAATGCACAAAAGCAAACAATGGTTAGCCGATGAAGAACAGACAACAAACCAACTCTGGCTTATAGCCTTCATTATAACTAAATACATGAACCTCAGCTAGGGCTGTTTTATGTATTGGTCAGGTCTGTCTGTGCAAGTATGAAACCTATCTGTGCAGTAATCATTCGTTCTGTGAGGGCCCGGGTCTTTTAATGTAACAAGAAAATAACCAGTTGTACAGTTCTACTGGTTTATGTCTACAGAACACAGGATGTCATCGAGCAACATGTTGCTCTTTTCCATATGTTGCTTTACAAATATAGGGTGTAGAGAACATGGTCATGTTGCAATGCGTAAATCCAACTGGTCAGGTAATCTCATCAATTTAGTTATTGAACACTGTGAATATAACATAAGTCATTTATAAAGCCATCAAAATATTGATTTAATTTCATTTGTCATTTTGGGAAGGTGGAGCAGCTATTACTGTGAACCTCTCCATTGACTGTACCACTTTTAGGCTAGTTGGAAAATACATTTTGTCAGCTAAGTTTAAATTAAGCTCTTCCACAGACATGTTCATTAAACGTTTTTATTCTTGTTAAGTTCTTATAGATTTTGTTATAAAATATTATATTTTCAGTCACAAAACCGAACAGATATTTGTTGTTTGGCACCAACAATTTAATGTCAAGGCCAATATCGATCCCAGTATTTTACAATAGGCTATTATATAAGTTCCAATAACTTATTTGAGTTGATCATTGTATAGTGAAATTGCATTATAAACCACACATGCTCTATAATTTTAACGTGCCTAAATGGCCTAATCAACAAATTAATTAAATTAGTGCATAATAGAGATTCAAAATTTAAAGAGGTCTTACAAATGCACAACACCATCACATGGCTCTACAAGCACCTGTTGAAGAGAAGGGTAAAAAGCACGTGCCAACCTACAGGTAGCTACCGCTGGTGAGGATGAGGAAGATCTGGGGATAGTAGACCGACAGCAGCGCACTGCGGGACGAGACAATGAGCATGGTGTCATTGAACACAAAGGCCGTTGCTTGCTTGAGTGAGGGAAAAAATGAAATTAGCTAGATAATTCCTTTAGAAGATAAGTAGTCCTGGGAGTTCGTATCAAACAAATCTCTGTTCACTTCTTTGTGGTGGTCGCGTCTTGTTCTTGGGGTCAGTCGGCGGAGCGTTGGTGCTATGCAGCTCCAAGCCCCCCGGTAGTAGCGTTGGCTTTCGTCGCGGAGACTGGACGGGTCATCTCTTGGCGGCAGTGGTGTGAATGTGGTTGTCCTCCTGGACTGATGGGGTGGATTTCAGATTCCGGGACAGCAGGGATGTGCCGCTTTCGCCTCCCAAGAGACACTGTTTTATCATTGGCAGAGGGAGACAGACAGTGGAGGGAGACAGACAGTGCTATACCGCCCACCCCCCTGTTAAAACCAAACGGGAGAACGGTAGAGAGACGAGACTTCCACTATTTAGCTCCCAACTACATTTTTTTCATTCAATCAATTAATCCATGTGACCAATACTGTCTTAAAAGTGTTATCTGTGCTTTATGCATTTATATTGTTGTTATTATGGTGTTAGGTAGGCTACAGATCTTTCTGGACATTCCGTCTTCAACAGGTCTCATTTAATTACGTTCCATTCAGTAAAAGGCGCGCGTAAAAACGCGTAAAACCATCAATCGCTTGCGCAGGCATGCAGGACAGGTGTCCAGTTCATTTCAACCGATAAAAGAGACACCATAACATTGGTTGGTGTGGAAACACGTAGGACACACATGGGATGACAGACAATATAACAACTAAATCCCTAAATAACAACTATAGAAAGAATGTAGACTGCTTTGAGGATACAATTAATTTTCTTGCTCTCTCAATGATCTTTAGATCTCGAAGATACCCTCATGTGGTTGAAAGTTAGAATGCATTGCCATCACTGTCAACTTCAAGGAGGTCAAATAGTTGTGATCTTGAACACATCACACTGCAGAATGAAGCTATTATTTAATAATTTTTCTTAGTATTAATGTTGGCAGGAATCATTTACTCAGTTGGTAGAGCATGGCGCTTGCAACGCCAGGGTTGTGGGTTCGTTTCCCACGGGGGGCCAGTATGAAAATGTATGCACTCACTAAAACTGTAAATCGCTCTGGATAAGAGTGTCTGCTAAATGACTAAAATGTAAATGTAAAATAAAGACAAAACTGTATCTAAGCTCTGATTGATTCTTCTCAAACAGGCCCATGTTTTAACCACGTTTAAAACTTCCAAGACATGCAAATAAAACCACAAAAAACACTCTAGAATATCAGATGGGAACGAGAAACAAAGGAATACATATTTACAGTCTTCCCTTTAAAGATGTTCCATACAAATAATAGCTTGTTTGCCTAGAAACTTAGTTGAGTAAAAGCTCTCAATGGGTGGGGATGGTGCTGTTTAGTTTCAAACAACCTTCAAAGCATGGACAGTTTTACAAGGATACTTCTCTCATGGCTGAGGGCAAAGTACGCCCATGTTGTCTCTCTCTTCTCTCTCCTTTTCGGAGATGTCTTGTCATGTGAAGTGTTGTGTTGAAGACATCCTCTGACTGTTGTGCTCTTCATCTTGCTCTGCTAGCACAGACCGGACCAGCTGAGCACTGAGCAGTCATACAAGAATGAAAGGCATGCTTTGTTTCAATCAATAAAAGAAAAAAATAAGAAAAATATCTCACATTCTTTATTTATATCAGATCAGAAAAGCCACACCAAGCTGAGACTACTATCTGTGTGACCGCAGACTCTGATTCACCCTTTTTAATTAAGAGCCAGGCAAGGAAAACCACTACACCAGTGTTTCCCCACTCCTCTAGTACCCCAACAGCACACATTTTTGTTGTAGCCCCGGGCAAGCACACCTGACTCAACTTGGCAACTTATCATCAAGCCCTCAATTAGTTGAATCAGGTGTTTTTGTCCGTGGCTACAACAAAAATGTGTGCTGTTGCCAACCTCTTGGTCACGACTGTTAGATATAACGCTACAGATAGTCTGTGACCACAAAGACTCAGATTCACCCTGTCTAAAACCTCTCTGCCAATGAACCTTAGAGTTAGATAGAATTCTCTAGCTGATAACACCTCAATCCAGGCTTTCATATCTTTCATTTCAACAAAGCCCCTGTCAGTAAAACACAACTCGTGTCCTACTTCTGATTCCAGCGGACATCTCACAGATAACATTGTTGGCTTTCTGATCAGGGCCCGCATAAAACACAGCAGACTAAGTGTGCATCCCAAATGGCACCCTATTGCCTATTTAGTGCACTACTTTTGACCATGCCCTCGTCGAAAGTCATGCACTAAATAGGGAATAGAGTACCATTTGAGACACACACAGAGTATCTGGAACTTTCTCTCTGATAGTTTTGTATAATCCTCCAAAAGGCCTTGGATGCGTCTCAAATGGCACCCTATTCCCTATATAGTGCACTACTTTTGACCAGGGCCCATAGGGCTCTGGTAAAAAGTAGTGCACTATATAGCGAATAGGGTGCCATTTAGGATCTATCCCTTGTTAGTGTATTTGACCACTGCGTCTAAAGCCAAGACAGCACTTAAGCAGCGCACTCACTGTTTCGACTGGTCTGGACAATGGTATCTGTTTCTTATCATATTTTTACATAGTAAGGGAGGGAGGGAGAGAAAGGGAAGGGATTTGAATCATTTTGGTTTGCAACCACAGGGAAAACCTCACAGCATAACGGAATAATGTAAATTGTCTTTATTCTTCTTGTGTGAATCCATCCCCAGAGAGAAAGGATAGAGAACTTCTGTTTGGTACAAGATGGCCTCCTCTGTCCTCTCTTAGGACTTGACCCAAGGACAGGGATAGTGACAGTCAGGTAGGATACCATGGGAGAATCTCAATTGCATACTCCTCGTGTCCTCTCTCCTCGCCTCCTTCTCAAAACCCATTGGAGGAGAAGGTCAGAGGTGAGGGACCTCACCTCTTGCTTTCTCATCCAATGGGTTTTGTGAAGGCAGCGAGGAGAGAGGATGTGAGGAGTTTGCAATTGAGATTCTCCCCATGTTCCTGTTAGCCATGTATATTAATCTATCTTTTTGGCATTTGACAGATTTTAAAGAGCTACAGTGTAGCCACTTGTGACTAGGACAGTGGTTCCCAAACTTGGTGTCGGGACGCCATGTGGAGTCCCCCGAAATCTGTAATCTTACCAAACAAATGAATAACTTTTTTCTCTTCAAATGGGTATATAATACAACCTTTTAGTGTGAACTAAGGACCTCTTACACTGTAAGAATGTGCTTTCATGTCATTATTATGTGTCTGGACAGCCGGCAGGACTTAAAATTGAATAAATATGAACGAACACACAGCATTAACTAGGGGATATCATTTTTCCAAGTTGGGACCCCTGGATATTCTAGTACCAATTTAAGGTAAAGTGCAGTAAAAGTTTGGGAACCCCTGGACTTCCTGCATGTGTAAAGTGGAAATCCACCCCAGTTTCATCAAATAACTTTTACACATTTGTTTCTGATAACCCCAGGTGCCCTAAAATAGAGAATCAAATAGCTAGATGGTCATGTTATTAATCATATATGTTAAGGTTAGTAGATATTATAGAACAATTGCTAAGACTTTTATGGGTTAAAAGTTTAGTGCCATAAAGGGATTCTTTCTGGTACCACTTGACTTTCATTCTATTCACCCCAAACAGATGTCGACACTATACAGTGTAGGAAAAGATAATGTGACCAACCAGCCATTTAAGTAATCTCAACTCATCCATACATCCTAAAAGACCATATGAGGTCGGATATACAGTGACCACCATGTTGACACAACAATTACACAGAACTGGCATGGCTGTTATCCTTTACAAAACAGCAGAGGCATTTTTCATCAGTAATATGCTTGGACAAACACATGGCACCGCTTATCATTTATGTAAAAGGAAAAAGCATAAACTAACAGTCAGGAATCTGTGGAGAAAATGTGTATTCCCCCCTCTGCTCCAATGAGATTGTACTTTACACACACACACACACACACACACACACACACACACACACACACACACACACACACACACACAGTATGGGAGATGAAAAGTAAACTAACCCGGGGGGGCGTTGGTATGAGGTAGTGTTTACGACAAAGCCAAGTGGCTGCTTTGTAATTAAATCTAATTTACACTATTGAGACAGTCTGTGAAATCCTTAAAACTGACAGAGGAAAATTGTTGCAATGTTTAGGGGTAAAAAAACAACGCTATTTCCGTTATTTTCCTTCCAGCATCTTGAAGCTTTTTGAAAGCAGATGAATGGAGTAGGAAACGAACATATTTTGTTTAATATGCTGCACATAAATGTCTATGGAAATTATCCCTTTCCATACAAGCTATTGCTAGGATTTATGCATTTTAAATATCGCTTTTGAGTTTCAAACCTGTTCCAGATTTGTATTTGTATTTTAAGGATCCCCATTAGCTGCTGCCAGGGCCAAACACATTAAGGCACTTGCATTACACATAAAACAAAAGATAAAACAGTACATCATATAACATTATTACACCACTACATATCTACAATACAAAATGTATGATACCACCATACAACAATATTACAATGTACATGTGTGTAAAGTGCATGCTAGCGTTTGTGTGAGCTAGATGCATTCACAAACAAACAATCTTGAGACAAGTAAGCAATTGTTACAGGGTTTTAACGTTCAGGAAAGACCCCTTTTGGCCAACGTAAAATATTTACTCTTTATATTAACACAGACGTGTAGTTCATTGGTAAGTGAACTATTTACTATACTGTTATTACAGTTAATCAGAATGGAAAGTCTACGTTTCCAAAAGTGTCCTTTGAATCGTAAAACATCATGCGGGATAAGCATGCATTGTGCCAGACATTCCTTAGTTCAAGACAGAGAAAGAAAATGGTGCCATGATGATATCGGAGTAGGATTAAGTGAGTTGCCCCCAGAAACTGATCTAAGGTCTGTTTTGGATTTCTTCTCCCTTATGGTTTTTACCAATAGAGGGAGACAATACACTTAAGAATGGCTGAGCTCAGAGGATATAGCCTAAACTTCCAGCTTTTGCGTCTCCCTTACCTCTACCCAATACATATTGTAATTTTCTTCACTTATGTTTCAACTTTCATATTTTATTGTTGATTTTATAAATGTAGTACCCATGAATTTCAGTATATTCCACATTGTCTCTGTGTGAAAGCAGTGCTCTAAATGTCCACCTGGGGTCTCTTCTCATCCATATTTGCAGCAGAAAAATGTGCTGGAGATCATACTGTTCAACACCCTCCAAACCACCGCACCATACTGAGAGACTTGCAGTGGTTCCGCCATTTTGATTCCCACCTTGGCAAGAGAGTGAGCATCGGTATTATTGATACACAACTAACCAGTTCATAGCTGAATCAGTGTTTTTCCACTGTGTGTAGGCTACTAGGCTTATTATTACTTCCTGAAAATAGTATTGGATGTTTTAAAAGTGTGGTTATAACAGTTTTAAGACATTTCTTCACTTTTTCTGTAACTATCTGCAAAGTGCAAACATTTATTTAAACTGTCCCTTTTTGGGGCAAAATGTCAAAAGCAAGGACAGGAAAAGTAAAGGCCTGGCCCTTATAACACCGAATTGTTATTGTGGGTTCGATTCCCACGGGGGGCCAGTATGAAAATGTATGCACTCACTAACTTAAAGTCGCTCTGGATAAGAGCGTCTGATAAATGACTAAAATGTAAAATGTTATTACATTTGTGCAGTGGCGCAGTGGTCTAAGGCACTGCATCGCAGTGCTAACTGTGCCACTAGAGATCCTGGTTCGAATCCAGGCTCTGTCGCAGCCGGCCGCGACCGGGAGACTCATGGGCGGCGCACAATTGGCCCAGCGTCGTCCAGGGTAGGGGAGGGAATGGCCGGCAGGGATGTAGCTCAGTTGATAGAGCATGGCGTTTGCAACGCCAGGGTTGTGGGTTCGATTACCATGGGGGGCCAGTATAAAAAATAAAAAAATGTATTCACTAACTGTAAGTCGCTCTGGATAAGAGCGTCTGCTAAATGACTAAAATGTAAAATGTAAATAGTTATGTACTGATCGTTGGTCCCCATTATGAACTGGTTGTTGTTCCCAAAATAGGGGATTTGGGAACCAAACACATATCAGATATCTGTAAGTGCCATTAGTCCACAGGGTTGGGTTTCTTTGTTGAAACATACTGACAATATCTCTCTCTCTCTCTCTTTAACACACACACACACACTGCACTGCTTAACAGGTTTTAGCAGGTTCTAATGGCTCAACCCACAAGGCAAAAGTTTTTAGAGTCATGTCACATTAGTGCTGACCTTCCTGATTGAGCTTGCTTATAATCACATGGGTCAACTCTGGGGTCAGCTGAACGGGTCATTTGTTTTAACTTTAACAACCATTTTCTGCTTCTCAAGGCACATGTTGGAGAAAACACTAGCAGACATGCTAATGTATGTAGCCTGATTATTTTCAGTACTTGACTCAGCAGAGAAAGAGAGACTGGCTAAATCAAACAACTGGCTAAATTGTAAACAACAGGTGTAGACTAACAGTGAAATGCTTACTTACAGGTCATTTTCCAACAATGTAGAGTTTAAGATAAAGATAAAAAATTGTGACACAAGGGATAAATACACAGTGATTAACAATCATGATAACAATAACGAGTAAAAGTAACATGGCAATATACAGGGAATACCAGTACCGAGTCGATTTGCAGGGGTACGAGGTAATTGAATGTACATATAGGTAGGGGTAAAGTGACTAGGCAACAGGATAGATAATAGACAGTAGCAACAGCGTATGTGGTGAGTGTGTGTGTGTGTGTATGTGTGACATACGCTCTTCCCAACTGTGTGTGTGTGGACCATGTTAATTCCTTAGTTATTTGGACACAAAGGAATTTGAAGCTCTCAACCCGCTCCACTACAGCCCCATCGATGTGGATGGGGGTGTGCTTGCCCCTCCATTTCCTGTAGTCCACGATCAGCTCCTTGAGGGAGAGGTTGTTGTCCGGCACCACACTTCCAGGTCTCTGACCTCCTCCCTATAGGCTGCCTCATCGTCGTCGGTGATCAGTCCTCCCACCGTCGTGTCGTCAGCAAACTTGATAATGGTGTTGGAGTCGTGCGCGGCCACGCAGTTATGGGTGAACAGGGAATACAGGATGGGACTAAGCACACAAACCCGAGGGGCCCCGTGTTGATGGTCAGCATGGCAGATGTGTTGTTGCCTACCTTCACCGCCTGGGGGCGGCCCGTCAGAAAGTCCAGGATCAAGTTGCAGAGGGAGGTGTTCAGTCAAAGGGTCCTGAGCTTGGTGATGAGCTTGGAGGGGACTATGATGTTGAATGCTGAGCTGGAGTCAATGAACAGCATTCTTACATAGATATTCCTTTTGTCCAGGTGGGTGAGGGCAGTGTGGAGCGCCATAGAGATTGCGTCATCTGTGGATATGTTGGGGCTGTATGCGAATTGGAGTGGGTCCAGGGTGTCTGGGATGACGGTGTTGATGTGAGCCATGACCAGCCTTTCAAAGCATTTCATGGCTATAGATGTGAGTGCTACGGGCGATAGTAATTTAGGTAGGTTACCTTGGCATTCTTGGGGATGGGACTATGGTGGTCTGCTTGAAATAAATTGGTATTACAAACTGGGTGGGGCAGGGAGAGAGTGTAAGGGAAAGAGCGCGAGACTGGGAGAGGGAAAGATAAAGAGAGGCTAGTCATTTTGTGGCCCTTGTCACCAGCGCCCTGTTGGGACGACAGATGTGCGATGATGTCATGCAGAAAGGGGATAGGGTGCGTGGAGGGGTGGAGCAAAAGAAGCCAGCGCGGGAGGACAGCAGACAGGCGGAGCCTTGATCCAAGAGAGGGAGAGAAAAGGAGGGAAGGGAGGCGGGAAGAGAAAGCAGGGAGAGGGAGATGGAACTATTTTTCAGCCACTACTCCTCTTTAGCCCTGCAGCCCAGTATTAAGTTATTTCTTATAAAGAACACACTGTATGTAATGACAAAATACAGATGTATACATTTATAGTGCTTTATAATGCAGCATCTATTATTTTTTCAGACTTTATAGTAACAACCCTAGAGGGCAAATCCTATGTGCATCTACAAAATCATCACTGTTTAAGCTCAAGGGATAGTTACTGTATAAATATGCTGAACTTGTGCTACCCTATCTAGCAGCACAACACAAAGCAGTGCTTTCTAAACGAGGGCACACACACAGACCGACAGGGTTGTAGCTTGATTGTACAGTTGTTGCAATGCAAAAGTTTATCCTCCGATCCCCTGACTATCCGCGGTATAAGAAGTCAATTGTTCCCTGCGGTATGCCGTGACAATGAGTGTTTGTGGTCATCCGAGGCAAGCTATACAGTAATTGTACTGTTCACTCACTGCTGCTCAGAGACCAGGCCGTGTGTGTGTGTGTGTGTGTGTGTGTGTGTGTGTGTGGCTCTTTGCTACTGCACTAGTGGGGTCACCTCAAGGGCATAATGCTCCCAGTCAGTCACTCTATCAATTCCCTTGTCCTTTGCAATAACGATAATACGATATAAGATGAAGATAAACTTTTAGCTTTGCTTGCAGTTGTAGACTGACTCCCCTCCGGTCGAGTTCTCAGCTCCTACTCAGGGTAGTTTTTGCTGGCTTGGCAGCAGGAGAAATTGAATTAATTAAGGCCAGGGGATGTTTCTGAATAGGTTTCTGCAAATACGCACCCATTCCTGGCATTGTAGTGTGTTAGTATTGGTGTGAGGGGTATTGTGTAGAGTGGGGTAGAGTTGAGTGAGAGAGCCCCAGAGAGCCTCAGAGCCAGTGCAGGAAGTTAGAAACTATGTCAACCTGTGGGACTTAGTCCAAGGGAAAAGTGACGCAGTTCGGGGTGTGTACTTTTTTTTATTGCATGAAATGTAACTATGACTTTGACTCTTTCTATAATGTACAAGCCAGGTTGTAACTGTGACCCTTTTAACATAATGTATCCTACAAGGCCCTCAAACTCAACTCTGGACCTCTAAGCCAGTTCCACTGCATTTTTTTCATTGTTCCCCTCTAATCAGGGACTGATTTAGACCTGGGACACCAGGTGGGTGGAATTAATTATCAGGTAGAACAGAAAACCAGCAGGCTCTTGACCTCGTAGGGTAAGAGTTGAATACCCCTGCACAAGGTCTTCCAGTTCTATTACATCAGCTAGAGCTAGACACGCTCAATTGACTTTTATAGTGCAAAACGTCAATATGTCATTATGGTTCACAACATGTATGTTACAAAAAAGGTATGAGACTAGCATACAGCTAGCGTTGCCCTTGCTAACAATAACAAATAGACAGAAAATATATATATTTTAAATGTGTTATCATCAGACAGTTAAACACAGCTAAATAAACCGGCAGTAGGTTAGCTACCACAGACCAACAATGCATGGTTCTGCTTGTGTCTCTGTCTCTGTCACAGTGTGGTGAGCCTGATGGCCATGACCTGTTCCTGAGGAAATCCTCCCTCGGTCAGGGCTCCCTGGGTAATCATTCACCTGTTACCTGTGGCAACAGAGCTACAGCAGACACCTGCAGTGCCAACAGATAGTAGGGCAATAACAGCACTTGAGATGCACACACACACACAGGTGACCTGTTATCGACAATCACACAGACAGACTTATGACTGCCTTATCAGTGAAAGCTTAGGCCTACTCTGTCATAGTGTGTCACATTTAGTCCTAATGAATTTTTTTTATTATGGGTATATTTGACTTTCAGATGGTTTCTATACTTTGTGTTGGTAATACGGAAAAGTTAAAGATGCAGGTCCATTTAATAAAGATATATTATATTCTATTTTATTCTATGTGAAATAGCAGAGGTTATTGGGAGGCCTCTAACAACCCTGTTCTTCTAAAGAAATAAGAGTGATTAGCAGTTTATTCTGTGTAGATTTCTGACATAAGGTTATTTTCCAAGAGTGACCTCTCTCTCACAATGTCAGTTCAACATGAACACACTGTATAATAACTAAAGTTATTAAAGTGATTAGCAAATTATTCTGCATACATTTCTGAAACAAGGAGAATGAGGTTCTTTTCCAGAGGTGACCTCTCCCTCACAATGTCAGTTCAACGTGAACACAGTGTATAATGTAATACTGCATAGCCAAGAGGCACAGAAGAACTCCACGACCTGGATACCAGATATTGTAATAGAGCAGAGCTATAAAACCTGATTACATAACCATGGATATTAGATAAAAGAGTAGAACTACCCCAGAGGCCTGAACACGCAGTGCCTGCCTAGGCCCTAGGGTGTGGCACTGCAGCATGTCTTTGGTGAGGAGGGAGGGAGGGATAGAGAATGGAGGGGGGGCAGTTCAGTTTGCAGTTTGTCCTGCTTTGGTTCCGCCTCCTCGGCCGTCGTTGCCATCTCTTGGCTCTCTCCCGTCCCAGAATGCTCTCCGTCTGAGAGCACTGGCCTGAAATAAAAGTGCGAGCTAGCTAGGGCCCCAGAGAATGGCTGCTTTGTCTCAGCTGCCATTCACACTGTCTGGAGGCATGGAGAGAGAACTCAAGGAGAGTGTCTGATTGCAAATTAGCACAGGCCTTAGTGTGAAATGGAGCTACCCTTACCCTTCAGTTTATCCCCTCCCTCCCTCGTTCACTCCTTCCGTCTGTACCTCAGATACTGTTGGTGCTGGAGGAAATTGGGAGAAATTGTCTTGCAAAAGCTACAGCTTTTGAGTCTTTGATAGAAGTTATTCAACTCAATTTGTGAAATTTGAGAAATCAAGATTTACTTTACTATCGGGTGAATCTAAATCAGAGCGTGTAATTAGTCTTAGCTTGTAAACTGTTTTAACATTATTGTCCACTGATTTATAAGTTAGCGGGCATTTACATAATTTTGAATAATTTATTGCGAGTTAAATGCATATTAAATCTTCTCATTTGCCTCATAGGCCTACTGTGTGATCTTGCAAACATTGCTATTTGGAATGAATATGTGACATCCATTATTTTTGAAATGTTAGAAAAAACTGTGTGTGATGTAATGTATTCTTCATTCACGGGTAAACAGGAACCCTGCATAATCTGAACCTGCATCATCTGATCCTGCTCTCTCTACACACACAAACACACACACACACACACACACACACACACACACACACACACACACACACACACACACACACACACACACACACACACACACACACACACACACACACACTTCTGCTTTAATCTCATTACATTTGTTGGTAGGGATCTATACTGTAGGGTTACTGAGTGCATTCCTCTTAACCCAGACCCAGGATATTACTGTAATTGTACTGACATACTGAATGATACTACACTGAACAAAAATGTAAACGCAAAATGCAACAATTTCAAAGATTTTACTCAGTTACACTTCATATAAGGAAATCAGTCAATTGAAATCAATTCATTAGGCCGTAATCTATGGATTTCACATGACTGGGAATACAGATATGCATAGGGGTGTGGATCAGAAAACCAGTCAGTATAGTTGAAGTTGGAAGTTTACATACACGTAGGTTGGAGTCATTAAAACTAGTTTTTCAACCACTACACAGATTTCTTGTTAACAAACTTTTGTTTTGGCAAGTCGGTTAGGACATCTACTTTGTGCATGACACAAGTAATTTTTACAACAATTGTTTACAGACAGATTATTTCACTGTATCACAATTCCAGTGGGTCAGAAGTTTACACACATTAAGTTGACTGTGCCTTTAAACAGCTTGGACAATTCCAGAAAGTGATGTCATGGCTTTAGAAGCTTCTGATAGGCTAATTGACATCATTTGAGTCAACTGGAGGTGTAGCTGTGGATGTATTTCAAGGCCTACCTTCAAACTCAGTGCCTCTTTGCTTGACATCATGGGAAAATCAAAAAGAAATCAGCCAAGACCTCAGAAACAAAAAATTGTAGACCTCCACAAGTTGCGTTCTGTCTCCTAGAGATGAACGTACTTTGGTGCGAAAAGTACAAATCAATCCCAGAACAACAGCAAAGGACCTTGTGAAGATGCTGGAGGAAACAGGTACAAAAGTATCTATATCCACAGTAAAACGAGTCCTATATCGACATAACCTGAAAGGCCGCTCAGCAAGGAAGAAGCCACTGCTCCAAAACCGCCATAAAAAAGCCAGACTACGGTTTGCAACTGCACATGGGGACAAAGATCATACTTTTTGGAGAAATGTCCTCTGGTCTGATGAAACAAAAATAGAACTGTTTGGCCATAATGACCACTGTTATGTTTGGAGGAAAAAGGGGGTATTTGCAAGCCGAAGAACACCATCCCAACCATGAAGCACGGGGGTGGCAGCATCATGCTGTGGGGTGCTTTGCTGCAGGAGGGACTGGTGCACTTCACAAAATAGATGGCATCATGAGGAAGGAATATTATGTGGATATATTGAAGCAACATCTCAAGACATCAGTCAGGAAGTTAAAGCTTGGTCGCAAATGGGTCTTCCAAATGGACAATGACCCCAAGCATACTTCCAAAGTTGTGCCAAAATGGCTTAAGGACAACAAAGTCAAGGTATTGGAGTGGCCATCACAAAGCCCTGACCTCAATCCTATAGTAAATGTGTGGGCAGAACTGAAAAAGCATGTGCGAGCAAGGAGGCCTACAAACCTGACTCAGTTACACCAGCTCTGTCAGGAGGAATGGGCCAAAATTCACCTAACTTATTGTGGGAAGCTTGTGGAAGGCTACCCGAAATGTTTGACCCAAGTTAAACAATTTAAAGGCAATGCTACCAAATACTAATTGAGTGTATGTAAACTTCTGACCCACTGGGAATGTGATGAAAGAAATAAATCATTCTCTCTACTATTATTCTGACATTTCACATTCTTAAAATAAAGTGGTGATCCTAACTGACCTAAGACAGGGAATTTTTACTAGGATTAAATGTCAGGAATTGTGAAAAACTGAGTTTAAATGTATTTGGCTAAGGTGTATGTAAACTTCAGAGTTCAACTGTATATGGTGTGACCACCATTTGCCTCATGCAGCGTGACACATCTTCTTCACATAAAGTTGATCAGGCTGTTGATTTTGCCTGTGGAATGTTGTCCTACTCCTCTTCAATTGCTATGCGAAGTTACTGGATATTGGCGGGAACTGGAACACTCTGTCGTACACGTCGATCCAGAGCATCCCAAACATGCTCAATGGGTGATGTCTGGTGAGTATGCAGGCCATGGAAGAACTGGGATATTTTCAGGGATATTTTCAAACAAAATTGCATTTTATCGATGGCAATTTGAATGCATAGAGATACCGTGACGAGATCCTGAGGCCCATTGTAATGCCATTCATCTGCCGCCATCAGCCCATACCATAACCCCACCGCCACCATGATGCACTCTGTTCACAACATTGACAACAGCGTGCCAGTGGCCATTGAAGGTGAGCATTTGCCCACTGAAATCGGTTACGACGCCGAACTGCAGTCAGGTCAAGACCCTGGTGAGGACGCAGATGAGCTTCCCTGAGACGGTTTCTGACAGTTTGTGCAGAAATTATTCAGTTGTGCAAACCCACAGTTTCATCAGCTCTCTGGGTCGCAGGTCTCAGACGATCCCGCAGGTGAAGAAGGCGGATGTGGAGAACCTGGCCTGGCGTGGTTACACGTGGTCTGCGGTTGTGAGGCCGGTTGGACGTATGACAAATTCTCTAAAACGACATTGGAGGCGGCTTATGGTAGAGAAATGAACGTTCAATTATCTGGCAACAGATCTGGTGGACGTTCCTGTAGCCAGCATGCCAATTGCACGCTCCCTTAAAACCTGAGACATCTGTGGCATTGTGTTGTGTAATTATGTGATATTAAGACGTTATTATGAGATGGTAAATCATAATTATGAGATGCAGTGGTAAGTCATTATTATGAGATGCTAAGTCATAATTATGAGATACAGTAGTAAGTCATTATTATGAGATGCGCTTAGGCGATCCCAATGTGTACTTTGCATCAGGCCCTCCTCAAATTTCAAGCATAACCGTATGTATATCCTATAGTCAATCACACATTGTGTGTGTGTGTTTGCGTGCGTGCATGCGAGCGAGTTTGTGGTGATATTATTATATTAATGGATTGGAGAGTTTTGTTGATGTGAGTTAATGCCTGTTTGATGTGCCTGTTTGATGACATCTGGTTGACATCAGATTTAGGCTTCGCCTTAGGCCTAAGAACAGCCCTTGTTTGGGAGTTACAGTGGGGGAAAAAAAGTATTTAGACAGCCACCAATTGTGCAAGTTCTCCCACTTAAAAAGATGAGAGAGGCCTGTAATTTTCATCATAGGTACACGTCAACTATGACAGACAAAACGAGAAAACAATTCCAGAAAATCACATTGTAGGATTTTTATTGAATTTATTTGCAAATTATGGTGGAAAATAAGTATTTGGTCAATAACAAAAGTTTCTCAATACTTTGTAATATACCCTTTGTTGGCAATGACACAGGTCAAACGTTTTCTGTAAATCTTCACAAGGTTTTCACACACTGTTGCTGGTATTTTGGCCCATTCCTCCATGCAGATCTCCTCTAGAGCAGTGATGTTTTGGGGCTGTCGCTGGGCAACACGGACTTTCAACTCCCTCCAAAGATTTTCTATGGGGTTGAGATCTGGAGACTGGCTAGGCCACTCCAGGACCTTGAAATGCTTCTTACGAAGCAAATCCTTTGTTGCCCGGGCGGTGTGTTTGGGATCATTGTCATGCTGAAAGACCCAGCCACGTTTCATCTTCAATGCCCTTGCTGATGGAAGGAGGTTTTCACTCAAAATTTCACGATACATGGCCCCATTCATTCTTTCCTTTACACGGATCAGTCGTCCTGGTCCCTTTGCAGAAAAACAGCCCCAAAGCATGATGTTTCCACCCCCATGCTTCACAGTAGGTATGGTGTTCTTTGGATGCAACTCAGCATTCTTTGTCCTCCAAACACGACGAGTTTAGTTTTTACCAAAAAGTTATATTTTGGTTTCATCTGACCATATGACATTCTCCCAATCCTCTTCTGGATCATCCAAATGCACTCTAGCAAACTTCAGACGGGCCTGGACATGTACTGGCTTAAGCAGGGGGACACGTCTGGCACTGCAGGATTTGAGTCCCTGGCGGCGTAGTGTGTTACTGATGGTAGGCTTTGTTACTTTGGTCCCAGCTCTCTGCAGGTCATTCACTAGGTCCCCCCGTGTGGTTCTGGGATTTTTGCTCACCGTTCTTGTGATCATTTTGACCCCACGGGGTGAGATCTTGCGTGGAGCCCCAGATCGAGGGAGATTATCAGTGGTCTTGTATGTCTTCCATTTCCTAATAATTGCTCCCACAGTTGATTTCTTCAAACCAAGCTGCTTACCTATTGCAGATTCAGTCTTCCCAGCCTGGTGCAGGTCTACAATTTTGTTTCTGGTGTCCTTTGACAGCTCTTTGGTCTTGGCCATAGTGGAGTTTGGAGTGTGACTGTTTGAGGTTGTGGACAGGTGTCTTTTATACTGATAACAAGTTCAAACAGGTGCCATTAATACAGGTAACGAGTGGAGGACAGAGGAGCCTCTTAAAGAAGAAGTTACAGGTCTGTGAGAGCCAGAAATCTTGCTTGTTTGTAGGTGACCAAATACTTATTTTCCACCATAATTTGCAAATAAATTCATAAAAAAATCCTACAATGTGATTTTCTGAAGAAAAAAATTCTCAATTTGTCTGTCATAGTTGACGTGTACCTATGATGAAAATTACAGGCCTCTCTCATCTTTTTAAGTGGGAGAACTTGCACAATTGGTGGCTGACTAAATACTTTTTTCCCCCACTGTATCACACGATAATCCCTGGGTTCTCATGCCTCATTGCTTATGTATCTCATTATTATTACTTAGTATCTCATTATTATGACTTACTATCTCATTATTAGCATTTATTATGCCTTCAGACTTTTTTCACATTTTGATGTGTTACAATCTGAATTTAAAATTGATTTAATTAAGATTTTTTGTCAATGGCCTACACACAATACCCCATAATGTCAATGTGGAATGATGTTTTTTTTATGTTTACAAATTAATAAAAAATTAAAAGCTGAAATGTCTTGAGTCAATCGTTATTCAACCCCTTTGTTATGGCAAGCCTAAATACGTTTAAGAGTAAAAATGTGCTTAACAAGTCACATAATACTCATTCTGTGTGCAATAATAGTGTTTAACATGATTTTTGAATGACTACCTCATGTCTGTACCCCACACATACAATTATCTGCAAGGTCCCTCAGTCGAGCAGTGAATTTCAAACACAGATTCAACCACAAAGACCAGGGAGGTTTTCCAATGCCTTGCAAAGAAGGGAACCTATTGGTAGATGGGTAAAAATATAAAAAGCAGACATTGAATATCCCTTTAAACATGGTGAAGTTATTAATTACACTTTGGATGGTGTATCAATACACCCAGTCACTACAAAGATACAGGCGTCCTTCCTATCTCCGTTGCTGGAGAGGAAGGAAACCGCTCAGGGTTTTGTGATGTTTCACAAAAGTTCTGAAGCCTTCTATTCTCATTGTTTCTACAGATTGTAAATTGAAAATAAACATTTTTGCTAAAAGCATTATTATATTATTGATCGGTTGACTATGACTTTTCAGATCACCCAGTAGTGCTATCTGCAGGGTTAGCTCCAGGTAAATATTGCAATCCTTCAGCCATTCCTGGACCTGTGACCAAAAACAAGCCACAAATGAACAGTACCAAAACAAAGCAATTAACTTTGTCCTGAATACAAAGTGTTATGTTTGGCACAAATCCAATTCAACACATTACTGAGTACCACACTCCATATTTTCAAGCATAGTGGTAGCGGCATCATGTTATGGGTATGCTTGTAATCATTAAGGACTGGGGAGTTTTTCAGGATGAAAAAGAAACAGAATGGAGCTAAGCACAGGCAAAATCCTGGAGGAAACCTGGTGCAGTCTGCTTTCCACCAGACACTGGGAGATGAATTCACCTTTCAGTAGGACAATAACCTAAAACACAAGGCCAAATCTACACTGGAGTTGCTTACCAAGAAGGCAGTGAATGTTCCTGAATGGCCGAGTTACAGTTTTGACTTAAATCTACTTGAAAATCTATGGCAAGACCTGAAATTGGTTGTATAGCTGTAACGATCCCTGCAGTCTGAGTCGGTTTCTGTCTGGGTATTAGTTTTTCTGCTCGGGATCTCCAGTTTCCCGAGGGTTCTGGAACGCTCCCTGCCTGGTTGCCGGGCAACGTTGCTAGGCGGGAGCTCTCTTGATTTCCGCACCTGCATCCCATCAGCAATCTGCACACCTGGTCCTGATCATCACCCTTCTTAGGCTCTGTCCTAACATCCATTCCCTGCCGGATCGTTAGCCATGAACAGTATGTTTGTCCGTGTATCAGCCTTGGAACTTCTAGCGTTAGTTTTGCTGTTTTGCACCTTTTTGACTTGCTGTATACTTACCTCCGTTTTGTTCTATCTGCAGTCACTCACCCGGAACCTTCACCCAACCTCTGCCTGATGGTCGGCGGCTGCCGAGCCATTACTGGACCTACCACTGCACCCTCAACAACCCATCCACGCCACCCGCTCTGTTCCCTGGATTATTCAGCCTCACTCGTGGATCTATTAAATAAACACTCACCTTTGTTTCAATTTACCTTGTCCTGGTCTGCTTCTGGGTTCTGGCTTAGTAAACCGTGACAATAGCAATGATCAACAACCAATTTGACAGAGCTTGAAGAAATTTTCGAAAGGATCATGGGAAAATGTTGCACAATCCAGGTGTGGAAATCTCTTAGAGACTTACCCAGAAAGACTCACAGCTGTAATCGCTGCCAAAGGTGCTTTTAAAAAGTATTGACTCAGGAGTGTGAATACTTATGTAAATGAGATATTTCTGTATTTCATTTTCAATAAATTTGCTAAAAAATCTTTAAAATGTTTCTACTTTGTCATTATGGGGTACTTTGTGTAGATGGGTGAGAAAAAAATATATTTAATCCCTTTTGAATTCAGGCTGTAACACAACAAAATGCAGAATAAGTCAAGGGGTATGAATACTTTCTGAAGGCAGTGTATCTCATAATAATGACTTACTATCTCATAAATTGTGGTCAGATTTTTTTTTTGGGGGGGGTGGTGGGAACGGCCTTCCATAGAATTTGGATATGAGTATGAGTAAAACATTATGTAGGCCCTAACAGATATTTGTAGCATTCTAAAACCAAATACATTTGTAGAAACTTTTTTCCTGAACTGCGGGCCTATGGGAGCCCTGTTTTCCTAATTAAATAACGGGAGCACAGTAGCCTATAGCCTGTAAAGTCACGAGTGTGTTAAAGCCATAGGCTAATTATGGTGAAAAGTGTCTTCTAGCCATAGGCTAATTATGGGGAAAAGTGTCTTCCTGTCTTGCACCATAATTTAAAGCAAAGCAGTTACAAATAATACTTTACAATACCTTTATCATACCACAAATTAGCTACCGCTCATATAGAATTCCTATAAACATGTTGAACCCTCATATAACAGAATACAATAGCTAAATCATATCTGTTGACATGGAATCATATAGCCTAATCATAAGTCCATGCATGAAACCACCTGACACTGCATGCATGAAAAAAAAAAAAACATACAACAGCACATGCTTTATTCCAGTTGACACAGGTAGGCTAAACAGGTGCATTGGGCCTAGGCCTAGCCTACTGGTTTATTGGGTGTCTATTCGGCTAAGGCATTTTTGGAAAATAGGCTAGGCCTACATGCCTGGAAATTATTATGATTGACAGAACGTGTGTTTGAGACCTAGACCTATGCCTCTCATTTGCATTTACTTGAAACTACCTCGGTAAAATGACCAAATATGCTGACAGTAGGCTAGGCTAGCCTATATGAACATGAGTCTCAAGTGTCACGAGTTACAAAGCCAGAACCCAGAAGCAGACCAGGACAAGGTAAGTTGAAACGAAGGTGAGTGTTTATTTACAAATTCAAGAGTGATGCTGAATAATCCAGGGAACAGAGCGGGCGGCGTTGAGTAGTTGTTGGGGGTGCAGTGGTTGATCCAATCATGGCTCGGCAGCCGCCGACCACCAGGCAGAGGTTGGATGAAGGTTCCGGACGAGTGACTGCAGATGGAACAAAACGGAGGTAAGTAAACAACAAACCAACAAGGTGCAAAACAACAAAACTAACGCTAGAAGCTCTAAGACTGATACTCTGGTAAACCTACTGTTCATGGCTAACGATCCGGCAGGGAATGGATGTTAGGCCAGAGCCTAAGAAGGGTGATGATCAGGACCAGGTGTGCAGATTGCTGATGGGATGCAGGTGCGGAAATCAAGAGAGCTCCCCGGAGCGTTCCAGAACCCTCGGGAAACTGGAGATCACGAGCAGAAAAACTAGTCCACAGACAGGACCCGACTCAGACTGCCGGGATCGTTACAGTACCCCCCCTCCGACGAACGCCACCGGGCGGACTCCCGGAGCGCCAGGATGGAGGCGGTAGAAGTCACGGATGAGGTCAGCATCTAGGATCTGTCGCCGCGGAATCCAACTCCTCTCTTCAGGACCATACCCCTCCCAGTCCACGAGATACTGGAAACCCCGGCCCCGCCGTCTGGAATCCATGATGCGTCGCACCGTGTAGGCAGGACCACCTCCGATCATCCGAGGAGGAGGAGGAGGAGGCGGAGGAGGCAACAGAGGACTGAGGAAAACAGGCTTGAGGCAGGAGACATGAAAGGTGGGATGGACTCTGAGCGTCCTCGGGAGTTTGAGTCGAACTGCCACCGGATTGATCACCTTCTCCACCACAAACGGACCAATGAACTTCGGTAACAACTTCCTAGACTCAGTCCGTAAAGGAAGATCCCGTGTGGCCAACCAGACCCTATCTCCGATGGTGTAGGTGGGAGCGGGGATCCGGCGACGATTCGCCTGGAGCTGATACCGGTCCGAAACTCTAAGGAGTGCCTTTCTGGCCCGATGCCAGGTCCGGTGGCAACGACGAATATGGGCCTGAACAGAAGGCACTGAGAGCTCCTTCTCCTGAGAAGGGAACAAGGGAGGTTGGTAGCCATACAGGCACTGGAAGGGAGACATCCCAGTGGCAGATGTAGGGAGAGTATTGTGGGCATACTCAACCCAAGGCAACTGAGAGACCCAGGAGGTGGGGTTGGAAGAGGCCAGGCAGCGTAGCGTGGATTCCATCCTCTGGTTGGCTCTCTCCGCCTGACCATTAGATTGGGGGTGAAAACCAGATGTGAGACTGACTGTAGCTCCAATGGCCAAACAGAAGGACTTCCAGACAGCAGAGGTAAACTGAGGGCCACGGTCGGAAACGATATCACTGGGCAACCCGTGGACCCTGAAAACCTCCCTAACCAGGATCTCGGACGTCTCCGAGGCAGAGGGAAGCTTGGCAATTGGCACAAAGTGGGCGAACTTGCTGAATCTGTCCACGATAGTCAGAACGACCGTGTTCCCCTCAGAAGCGGGCAACCCAGTGACAAAGTCCAGGGGCCAGATGCGACCATGGTCGCCGGGGAATAGGAAGGGGGTGAAGTAGTCCAGAGCTGGGCCGATTGGTACTCTTATTCTGCGCACACACTGGACAGGCAGCAACATAACCCCGAGTATCCTCGGCCATGGCAGGCCACCAAAACGTCTGCGAAGAAACGCCATCGTCCGAGCCACGCCAGGGTGACAAGCCATCTTGCTGGCGTGGGACCATTTGAGGACCGCAGGACGAACCGACTCAGGCACAAACAACCGACCGGGTGGACCGTTACCGGGACCGGGCTGCGTCCGAAGAGCCGCCATCACCTCCTCCTCAATCTTCCACCTAACAGCTCCCACGACGCAGTTCCGGGGAGAATTGTCTCGGTCTTGGACCCACTCTCCTCCGTCTTGGAGAACATCCGAGACAAGGCGTCCGCCTTGCCGTTCTTAGATCCAGGTCGGAACGTCAGGGAAAAATTGAATCGTCCGAAAAACAACGACCACCTGGCCTGACGGGAGTTGAGACGTCTAGCCGATTGCACGTAAGCAAGATTCTTGTGGTCAGTCCAGACAATAAACGGCTGCTCCGCCCCCTCCAACCAGTGGCGCCACTCCTCCAAGGCAAGTTTCACCGCGAGAAGCTCCCGGTTACCCACATCGTAATTCCTCTCCGCAGGCGAAAGGCGACGAGAGTAGTAGGCGCAGGGATGGAGTTTACTGTCCGTGGAGCATCGCTGCGACAGGATGGCGCCAACTCCCACATCAGACGCGTCCACTTCAACGACGAACTGACGGGCCGTGTCCGGTTGAGAGAGAATCGGTGCGTTGGTGAATCGCCTCTTCAAATCCAGAAACGCTCGATCCGCCTCCGGATTCCACTTGAAGCTCCTGATACTGGAAGTCAAGGCCGTTAACGGAGCGGCCACACGGCTGTAATCCCGGATGAATCTGCGGTAGAAATTCGCAAACCCCAAAAATCTCTGGAGCTGCAATCTCGTACCGGGCTGGGCCCATTCCAGAACCGCTCTAACCTTCTCCTGGTCCATCCTAATCTCTCCCCTGGAGATGATGTACCCGAGAAAGGATGTCGTGTGGGCGTGAAACTCGCACTTCTCGGCCTTCACGAACAGGCGATTCTCCAACAATCGCTGCAGAACCTGCCGGACATGCTGGACGTGGTCGGAAGGTTCCTTCGAGAAGATCAGAATGTCATCCAGGTAAACAAACACAAAGAGACCGATCATATCTCTCAGGACGTCGTTCACCATACTCTGGAATACCGCTGGAGCATTGGTCAGTCCAAACGGCATCACCTGATACTCGAAGTGACCCATCGGTGTATTGAAACCCGTCAACCACTCGTCTCCCTCTCTGATCCGGACCATGTGATACGCATTGCGTAGGTCTAGCTTGGTGAACACCGTAGCACCCTGTAAGGAGTCGAAGGCAGAACTCATCAAGGGCAGGGGATACTTGTTCTTGACCGTGATGTCATTCAACCCCCGATAATCAATACACGGTCGAAGAGAGCCATCCTTCTTACCCACAAAGAAGAATCCTGCCCCCAGGGGTGATGACGAGGGACGAACGAGACCAGCAGCTAGGGACTCCTTGATGTAGGTCTCCAAAGCCTCACGTTCAGGGCGGGAGATACTGTATAACCTTCCCTTGGGGTAGACAGCTCCAGGGAACAGGTTGATGGCACAATCATATGGTCGGTGGGGAGGGAGTGACAGAGCCTTCTGCTTACTGAACACTTCCCCCAAATCGTGATATGTCTCGGGAACCAGGGACAAATCTGGGGGTTTAGCCTCAATCACCTGACTGGGAACCGAATGGGGACAGGCAGTCTTGAGACAGTTAGCATGACAATCAAGGCTCCAACTCGTTACCTTGCCCGTCACCCAATCGAACGTGGGATTGTGTTCCTTCAGCCAGGGGTATCCAAGGACCAGAGGAACATGGGAAGACGGCAGAATGAAGAATGAAATCATCTCCGAATGATTCCCCGACAACAGCATCTTAACCGGTTCAGTCCTCATCGTGATACGTGCCAGACTACTGCCGTTCAGAGTGGTCGCTTCAATGGCTTCCGGCAATTGCTCCTTGGAAAGCCCCAGCTGTTCCACCAACTCGGCATCAAGAAAGCTTCCATCGGCACCTGAATCGATAAAAGCGTTAATCGCTAAGCTCTGATTCCTGTTCACAAGGGTAGCCGGGAAACGGGGTCTGACAGAGGTACTGAGAGGTTGAAACTGGCTCGCTAAAAGTCCTCCCAACTTTAGCGAGCCGGGCAGTTTGACGACCGCCGGGAACAAGTGGAGATGTAATGTCCCGAGCTACCACAGTAGAGGCAGCAGTTGGTCTTACGTCTATGTTGACGCTCCTCCTTGGTTAACCCGTGCCGCCCCACTTGCATGGGTTCAGAATCGGGAGAGAGGACCTCTCCACTAATCCTTTGTGGTGGAGAATGATCGACGTGTTCTGGTCCACCACCCGACCCGACTGGGAACTGAGAAGCTGATCGATTGGACGGACCCCATTGCTTCTCCCTCCTTCGCTCTCGGACTCGATTATCCACCCGAATAGACAAGGCTACCAAGCTGTCCAGGTCACTAGGCTCCGGATAGGAGATCAACTCATCCTTGAGCTGCTCCGACAGACCCTGGTAAAAGGCCGCTTGCAGAGACTCCTCATTCCACCCACTCTCCACAGCCAACGTCTTGAACTCGATCACGAAGTCGGCCACGCTGCGAGTTCCTTGGTGAAGCGAAAACAGGCGCCTAGCTGCGTCCCTCCCTCGGACGGAATGGTCGAAAAGCTTCCTCATCTCGGCCGTGAACCCCTGGTATGAAGCCATGCAGGGGTCTTGTCGTTCCCAAACGGCTGAAGCCCACTCCAGCGCTCGACCACGCAGCAACTCAATCACAAAGGCTATCCTAGCCTTGTCTGTGGCATAAGAGTAGGGCTGTAGATCGAACACTAACCCACACTGCATAAGGAAAGAACGGCATCTTCCCAGCTCCCCCTCATATTTATCCGGCGTCGGAACCTTGGGCTCACGGAAGGACACCGCTCCAGACGCGGCAGGCGAGATGGGTGAAACCGGTAGTGGATCCTCCACCGGAAACTTGCGCTGGTTCTGGACCTCCGTCAGACCGGTAGAAAGGTTCCGAACTGCCAACGCGATCTCCTGTAGCTCCGTGCTATGATGGCCCAACATCTTCTCCTGATGGGTAATGGCATGGCGAACAGAGTCCAGGTCCGCTGGGTTCATTACTGGCCGGATCGTTCTGTCACGAGTTACAAAGCCAGAACCCAGAAGCAGACCAGGACAAGGTAAGTTGAAACGAAGGTGAGTGTTTATTTACAAATTCAAGAGTGATGCTGAATAATCCAGGGAACAGAGCGGGCGGCGTTGAGTAGTTGTTGGGGGTGCAGTGGTTGATCCAATCATGGCTCGGCAGCCGCCGACCACCAGGCAGAGGTTGGATGAAGGTTCCGGACGAGTGACTGCAGATGGAACAAAACGGAGGTAAGTAAACAACAAACCAACAAGGTGCAAAACAACAAAACTAACGCTAGAAGCTCTAAGACTGATACTCTGGTAAACCTACTGTTCATGGCTAACGATCCGGCAGGGAATGGATGTTAGGCCAGAGCCTAAGAAGGGTGATGATCAGGACCAGGTGTGCAGATTGCTGATGGGATGCAGGTGCGGAAATCAAGAGAGCTCCCCGGAGCGTTCCAAAACCCTCGGGAAACTGGAGATCACGAGCAGAAAAACTAGTCCACAGACAGGACCCGACTCAGACTGCCGGGATCGTTACATCAAGTCTATTCTCGTATGTATACATTGGAAGTTTAGGACCGAAAGAATTCCGATTGCGTTATTGAAAAGCAATGTTTTCCATGTTTTCTTATGGAACAACTACAGTGTGGTAACACTAATAAAAACGAGTGTTATAAAGAAATGAACAGGAGTAGCCTTAAAGTGGTGCCTCGAGTTTTTCATAGCAATATTACATCGTTTTGCATGCATTCTATAAAAACGGATGCGTGTGCATGGCTGTTTGTTCGCAGTAGGCTAATGCTCCACACTATCGACATCTCTTATCTTTTGTAAATATGTCATTGTAGTAGGCCTATGCTAGGTCCAGTGTTTTTCATAGCTGAGATATTGCACGGACAGGCAGGTAGCTGCAAATCACAGTTCACCTTAGCTGAACTTCTCAAATCTATTTCAGCAATGGCAGAGGGAACACAGTGAGTCTGTCCGGTCTACTGATAGGCCGGCCCCGCCGCCGATGTGGCGAGCGAGGAAATGCTGGTAGCCTATTCTTTATGAATATTTTTAAAAGAGCCTGCGAACTCAACACAGCTCCTTTTGCTATGGATGCTTCTTTGCAGAAGGTTGTATAGGCCTACTTTGCTACAATGTTACAATGTATCGACTCAGAGCGCGGATCACTACATAATACATAACCTAGTCGTTTTTTCTCACACTCGCTTCATTGTTGCCGCGGTGCAGCGAGGACACAATAGTTACCGGGGGAGAGGAATTGGAAGTGAGGGAGAGACAGACAAACACAGCGTGACCGTCGCTCAGGACTTGAACTTGAACTTCATCTTGAAATTGGCGTCCATGTGAAATCGACGTTCGTGTTCATTTTTCCATAAGCAATATACATTTTATGTGATTCAATGACAAACTACGAGGAGATATGAGGAAGACACAGATGTTTTGAAGTCAAGCAACTAAACGTACAAGCAACTAAACGTAAGTTAATGTGCTCCATAAAAATACAAAATAAACCGCATTTATTGTAGGGAATGGCGGTTGCAAATCATGTGCTGTCTGCGGGTGGATAGCATGTATTTTCAGTGCGGTGGATGACACGATTCAGAGACTGAGATGTTCGACAATCTCGTCTCGTCCGTAGGCAAGAGGGAATTAAGTTTTCGCGGGTAATTATTTCAACTGCAAAATAAATAGCCCCCAACCATTTTATGTTGATCCTTGCAATGACATAAAACAAAACAAACCAACATCAATGTATAATTCATTTCTATTTTGATTAAAGGGGGGTGATAGGCTATAGCCTTAAATTCACAATTGCAGTTAAAGAAAGAAAGAGGTCAGTTTTAGTGCATGGTTTATATGATATCTTTTCTCTTTGTTGTTCTTAACAGAGAGCTGAAATACAATGCTTATAGCCTTACCATCTCCACTAATCCACCATAAAGACCACACATCATTTTAAAATATGCTTTTGTGGCATTTGAACAAATGTGCATTTAATAAAACAAATGTTATTTCGCCAATTTGAGCTGTTCACTCGGTAAATTATCAGACTGAGATATGATTTTATTGTGTGGTTTTCCTATCTGTTTCCATGTGATTTTCCCTCAAAGATGGAATATAGCCTATTATACTGTCATTGAAAACGGACATTTGGGCATCAAGCCTCTATAGGCCTAAACCTATTAAAAAATATATGTTAGACTCAAGAAGAGCCCATATGGACTTTTTTTGTTTAGTTGTATATATTTAGTAGGCTATTCAGTCCTTGAGTCTTATAATGATTCACATAGTATGGGACAAAAATAGATCTATTGAAAGTTGGGAGACAATTGCCTTCTTTGAGGAGTTGAAATGAGTTGGAGTTTTGCTGTGATGTTGATAATAATCTCAGCAATGCATCCTGTGTGTCTTTGGAAGAAAATATCCTACTATAGCCTAAAATGATTTTGCTGTAAATCATCCTCAGAATATTTTCACTATTTGCCTTTTTTGATGGTGATAATTTGTAATTTTCAAATGCAAAGATACAAGGGTGTTTCTGTAAAAGTGCTAGAATGTGCTGTGATTTCTGTGTTTCAGTGCTGGCTGCTCAACCTCAGACATTGAAGAAGTGGACATTTCAGATCAACAGAAAGTCAAAGAATTGAAGAATGCATGTTATAGATGTTGTTATAACAGGTAGGTTTTATTTTTGTATGATGTAACTATTCAGTGACACAAAAACAGTTTAAATCGTAATGAGAAACCTGCCAAAATATTTATCTGATTTAAGTCACATTTGAATTATTTGAATGTGCTGTAGTTGCTGGGTGAAACATATTGTATTATGATTAAGTGCATCATGCATTACATTTTAGTGCTGCATTACAAATAAAAAACATTGAGTGAAACTTGGATTTATTATTTATAATGATTGCCAAGTAATGGTTATTAGTTCTATGGAGAATGTATAAGCCTATCATTTGTAAATCAAATAGGCAGTGGGAAAACCTGTTCATGTGAAAAAGATCACATACTCTGACTATACACCCTGACCATCCTTCATCTATCTGAAAAAGCCTATGTTTAGAGACATTGATCCGAAATATCTCCTGTAAATGTGGCAGAAAATGTTGATTACTTCTTCATTTGTGCCTTGAGCCTTGAACCTTGTCAGTCACAGCACATATGTTCTGTGTTAAGTGCACAGGTGTGCACAAGTGCTGGGGTCGGTACTCAGAATAGGCCCTACATGACAGGTTGACTCTCACAGCCAAAGCTGTCAGCTGCACAATTCAACTGAGAGAGATTTTGTATTTTGAATATATATATATATATATATATATATATATATATATATATATATATATATATATATATATACCCTTTAAATAATTAGCAATATTTAGAAGTAATGCCCCACCTTAATATACATTAACAGCTTTAAATCAAACATTTCTAATTGACAGTATTAAGGGAAAGTTTTACTATCTGAAAACTCTTGGGAAAGCAATCGGTCGCTCTGAGACTTTATTTCCATTTGTTTAATAGTTGTCTCTCATTGCTCTCCTGCTTCTGCCAAAGATAACATGTATTTTTTTTGTCATTTAGCAGACACTCTTATCCAGAGCAACTTACAGTTAGTGAGTGCATACATTTTTCATTCTGGCCCCCCGTGGGAATCGAACCCACAACCCTGGCGTTGCAAGCGCCATGCTCTACCAACTGAGCTACAGGAGGCCCAATTTGCTCCTCCTGTCGTTCGGTTGGCAAGCTTTTTTTATTTTACACAGCACAAAGTTAAAAATGTCATGGCCTGGGCTGGGCCGGACGGGCCTAAGAAGACTGTCTTAGGTTTTCTTTCTGCACATCTGGCTGTTTTAGTGCTGCGTCTGCAACTGGAAGCTTCTTCTGTTGCCTGGCCTGGTGCTCTGGTACTCTGGTGATGCCGAAGCCAGCCTGTCAATCGAACTGCAGCAATGTTTCCCCAAATTCTGGGAGCCGCAGCAACGGATGACAGAATCTTGGCATTTGTTGTCGGCCACATTCTCTCCTCTCCTTGCTGCTCTCTGGAAAGAGGAGCAGACGGGCCAAATATGTAACGGATCAACATGACCCTATGGCCCCCGATGGCTCAGGGAGATAGGCATCTTTAATGTGCTATATTAATAACCAGTATATTGCATGTTTATAAAACACACTTGTGACTATAAACAGGAAAACCATTGTGCATTGGGGAAAATGAGGCAACGAGGCAAACACAGGTGGCTGGAGACAATGGACAAGGGCTGGTTTCTCAGATCCTAAGCAGTAAAGAAAGAGAGAAAGCCTGTGGACTTGTGATTGGCATGACTTTGGCAGTGGCATGATTTACCCTCAGTTTACTCTAGAACAGCATAACAAGAAAATGTCTTGATTGGAATGAACAGGAGATCAGTCCCACAAGGGTATCTCTCTCTCACTTGTCTCCAGTCCTGACCATTCTCCACCATACGACTGTTGTTTTCAGCCCCAGAAATTGATTGAAACCTAAACTAAGGCACAGAGCTCTGATATTCTTCTCTATGAATATTTTACTAGATATGATGATGATGCATTGAATGGTGTCCTTGTTAGGGCATTTCAGATCAGGGACAGGGGGAAGGCTGTGCTGTTCTGAGCTATTCTGTTCTGCATCATAATTATTTCTTAATTTGAAAGAAGAACAGATGTTTCGAAGAGGGATGATGCTGCAGCTTTGGGTGTGCAGAAGTAGTTTGTTTAGACTTGTGACAGGAGTTTTAAATGTTACAAAGCCTTCCGTAGCAGTGTGAAGCTAAAGTGGAGATAATTGGCTCAGACGCGGTAAAATATAGCTAGTGTAGTCTATGGAGATTATGTTTCACTGTTCCCCTGGTAATATGATTTCCCTGTGACACGGCTTGTATGTGTAGTTAGCTGCAGTGTGTGTGTGTGTGTGTGTGTGTGTGTGTGTGTGTACATGCTTGTGTGTGTGCATGTGTAGCACATGGGGATGTGTGAAACTTACTCCTCAGCCTGAAGTGTCCCCACTTGTGCCAGCGAATAGCTAGCTTTTCGCGTGGTGCCGACTGGTAAGACACTTCAGGAGGGCAGTCACGTGTGCTAGCAAGGCAGAGGTCCAGAGTTCGCGCCAGGTATGGGTCGAATCGGGAGGAAGTGGTACTCTCAAAGCAAGCACTGTGACATCCTTTACACATGCTTCTACACTACAGTATGTGTGCAACACATATAATTTTTTTCTGTCTAAAATGCTTTGCATGGAACACTTAAAGATGGAATCCGCAAGTAGGGGGAAACAGCGCCACTGGCCGCCCTACCGTTGTTATTGTTTTAGTTGCCGAGCTGAGGTTGCCTGGCTACTCAAACTCCTTGCTATGGCCAAATGCTACGCCACGGCTAAACGCTACGCCACGCATGTTAGTTTCTTCTCCACAATGAGTCTGGAGCGATTTCTAGAACGCAAACACATTCTAACCGTTCTGATTGGTCCCAGAAACCGATGGGTTGGGCCAGAGCCAGAACACCTGTGGGTAAAGCAGCACCCCTCATTTTGACGTCATCACAAACGACTTCAATGATGGCAGTCTCAGACTGAAGTATGTAGCAAACATAGAGCAGCGTGCAATTGTCTTTTATCGCACGTGCAATGCAGTAACTTCTTTGTTGTTGTAATATCGCAAACGGATTCCAGCTTTGACCTAATTTCACAGGCGTTCGGTGAAGAGTTCAGGCAGCAGAGAGAGAGAGAGGGGAGGGAGAGGGAGAGAGAGAGAGAGAGATCCTTGGCATGTTAATTTTCTTCCAGGGAGGGGGCGAGACACAGAAGGCCTGCCTCTGTCAACCAGTGTGACTGAGCTCTCTGCTCTCTCTCCGCTCTGTTCAGCTTTGGGTCGTATTTATAGTGGACACCGTAGCGAAAGGTTTTGCAACGGAAAACGAAAACAAGCGTTTCTTTTTGGACACATTTAGGTATAGTCCCTCCCTGTTTGACTCCGTTTTATTCCCTTTGGTTCCCAGTGAATATGACCCTGCTCTCTGCCTCTCTGTGCTCTCTCTCTGCTCTGGGTGTTTCCTCCTCCCAACCTATAACAGGAAGCTCATGTTCAAGTTCATATGAGGACAGGGGAAAGGGTTTTTCTTTCCACTGTGAATCATTTGGGAGAGAGAGGAGGAAGAAAAGAAGAAAAAAAGAAAAAACCCAAAGCCCTAGCTTTGCTGCCTTGCCTCTGCAATCTGGCGTGTTTTTCTCTTCTCCCCTATACTGCTTTATTGTCTATTTTGGCTGAGTTTGCAAAGTTTTTCTCCCCCTATTCTTGCCAAGAAAACATTTTTAATGTTTTTATAGGATAGGATATAGTGAGTGAGAGCAGAGTTGAGTTCCTTAGTCAAAAGCAGAGTTCATGAATCCTGTAAGCAAATTAAACAAATCTCTGTGGGGAGCTCCGCAGGTTCTTCCGGTTTGATTCTAAATTCCAGAGAGAACTTTGACCTGTAGTTACACACTCTGTAAAAAGTAACACACTCTCTGTATGACTTTATACAGGTTTATGATATCTAGACCGTGTGGTCAATCTTTTGAGAACGTCTTTGTGTATATACAGTGGGGAGAACAAGTATTTGATACACTGCCGATTTTGCAGGTTTTCCTACTTACAAAGCATGTAGAGGTCTGTAATTTTTATCATAGGTTCACTTCAACTGTGAGAGACGGAATCTAATACAAAAATCCAGAAAATCACATTGTATGATTTTTAAGTAATTAATTTGCATTTTATTGCATGACATAAGTATTTGATCACCTACCAACCAGTAAGAATTCCGGCTCTCACAGACCTGTTCGTTTTTCTTTAAGAAGCCCTCCTGTTCTCCACTCATTACCTGTATTAACTGCACCTGTTTGAACTCGTTACCTGTATAAAAGACACCTGTCCACACACTCAATCAAACAGACTCCAACCTCTCCACAATGGCCAAGACCAGAGAGCTGTGTAAGGACATCAGGGATCAAATTGTAGACCTGCACAAGGCTGGGATGGGCTACAGGACAATAGGCAAGCAGCTTGGTGAGGAGGCAACAACTGTTGGCGCAATTATTAGAAAATGGAAGAAGTTCAAGATGACGGTCAATCAACCTCGGTCTGGGGCTCCATGCAAGATTTCACCTCGTGGGGCATCAATGATCATGAGGAAGGTGAGGGATCAGCCCTGAACTACACGGCAGGACCTGGTCAATGACCTGAAGAGAGCTGGGACCACAGTCTCAAAGAAAACCATTAGTAACACACTACGCCGTCATGGATTAAAATCCTGCAGCGCACGCAAGGTCCCCCTGCTCAAGCCAGCGCATGTCCCGTCTGAAGTTTGCCAATGACCATCTGGATGATCCAGAGGAGGAATGGGAGAAGGTCATGTGGTCTGATGAGACAAAAATATAGCTTTTTGGTCTAAACTCCACTTGCCGTGTTTGGAGGAAGAAGAAGGATGAGTACAACCCCAAGAACACCATCCCAACCGTGAAGCATGGAGGTGGAAACATCATTCTTTGGGGATGCTTTTCTGCAAAGGGGACAGGACGACTGCACCGTATTGAGGGGAGGATGGATGGGGCCATGTATCGCGAGATCTTGGCCAACAACCTCCTTCCCTCAGTAAGAGCATTGAAGATGGGTCGTGGCTGGGTCTTCCAGTCACAATAAAGGTGGCTGAGCTTTGGAAACAGTTATGATGAGTGATACAGTGCTAGAAGTTTGTACAGTCAATTGCAATATGGTTTAGATGTTTACAATTTTGATATTTTCCCTGCACATTGTATTGCTCAGCACAACAGAGGCCTTTTATGGAGACAGACCAGACCACAAGGAAGACATACCCACTCCAGTGCAATGCAGGTATACCAATACACCACCATGTATGCATTGAAAGTGGCTGGACTGTCCACTCCCCGGGACTGAAGCAACTTTATAGCTTCAACATTTACATTTTAGTCATTTAGCAGACGCTCTTATCCAGAGCGACTTACAGTTAGTGAGTGCATACATTTTTCAACTTCAGCTTCAGCATTCCACTTTACTTACTACAGAGTGTACAAAACATTAGGAACAACTCCCTAATATTGAGTTGCACCCCCTTTTGCCCTCAGAACAACCTCAATTCATCAGGGCATGGACTCTACAAGGTGTCAAAAGCTTTCCACAGGGAAGCTGGCCCATGTTGACTCCAATGCTTCCCACAGTTGTACCACGTTGGCTGGATGTCCTTTGGGTGGTGGACCATTCTTGATACACACGGGAAACTGTTGAGCGCGAAAAACCCAGCAGCGTTGCAGTTCTTGACACACTTAAACCGGTGCGCCTGGCACCTACTACCATACCCCGTTCAAAGGCACTTAAATCTTTTGTCTTGCCCATTCACCTTCTGAATGGCACACATACACAATCCATGTCTCAATTGTCTCAAGGCTTACAAATCATTCTTTAACCTGTCTCCTCCCCTTCATCTACACTGATTGAAGTGGATTTAACAAGTGAACTCAATAAGGGATCATAGCTTTCACCTTGATTCACCTGGTCAGTCTACGTCATGGAAAGAGCAGGTGTTCCTAATGTTTTGTACACTCAGTGTATACTATAATTGACATTTAGGGCTATTTAAATTGTTACTTCGAGCACCTTTAATCGAGCTGATTTGTTGTTAGTAGTACTGTACACCAGTCCAGAACTGCCTTCAGCATTTATTATAACTGCGACCAAACAGGCCCCTCTTTGGTTTTAGAATGCCCTTAGTGTGGGAGAGTTAGGAGGGGATTTGAGCATGGTGGATTTAACCGAGACAGAAACTCAAGGCAGAACTGAGATGATGATGGTTGGTCGTAATATATTTTTTCTGTAGATGATTATTACAGCCTGATAATGTTCAATTCAAAACATTAATCAAAAAGTTATCTCTTACCCATGAAATTTAAGTTGGTTTTCGGGGGAGTGGTTTTTGACTTTCTCTGAATGTATCATTGGCATTCTGTACTTGGGAACCAAAGCTTTAGGGATTCCAGTTATGAGCTCCACACTGGAATAACATTAGAGGAAACAAAATGGGGTTTCAGTTGGAGTCAGTATTATAACCTTTAAAAATTAAAGTGAGCATGCTCTTCTTGAAGGACAGACGGAAGTCAGTTATGGCATATTTTAGGAGATGAACATTTTTCAGGCAAAGGGGGCCAGGTATACTGAGGGAATAAGACTGGTTAATATAACCTTTTTTGAGACTTTTGAGTCCTCTTGAGTCCCGATCATTTATCTCTCTATCTCTCTTTCTAACCTCTCTATTCTCCCTATCTCTTCTTTCTGTCCGAGAATCAGTCCTTTTTCTCTTCCTCCCTTTCGCTCTCTCTCAATTCAATTCAAAGGGGCTTTATTGGCATGGGAAACATATGTTTACATTGCCAAATCAAGTTAAATAAACAATAAACAAAAGTGAGAAGAAACAAAAAACAACATCAACAAAAAAATTTACAGTCAACTTTGCACTCTTTAAGGTTTCAAAAGGATAAAGACGTTTCAAATGTTTCAGCTTTGTACAGTGTTTTTAACAGTGTGTAAATAGTTGTAGCACGAATAGTAGGGGAAGATAAGTAAACAGATAAATATGGGATGTATTTACAATGTTGTTTGTGCTCCACTGCTTGCCCTGTTTTCATGGCAACGGTTCACAAATGTTTCTGCTGTGATTGCACATGATTGCGTTATTTCGCTTAACAGATATGAGAGTTTATCAATGTTTGATTTGTTTTCAAATTATTTTGGGGTCTGTGTGATCTGTGGGAAATACAGTGCCTTCGGAAAGTATTCAGACCCCTTGACCTTTTCCATATTTTGTTACGTTACAGACTTATTCTAAAATTGATTAAATACTTTTTTCCCTCAGCAATCTACACACAATACCTCATAAGGACAAAGTGAAAAGAGGTTTAAAAAATACATTTAAAAAATACCTAATTTCTATGAGACTCGAAATTGAGCTCAGGTGCATCCTGTTTCTATTGATCATCCTTGAGATGTTTCTACAACTTGATTGGAGTCCACCTGTGGTAAATACAATTGATTGGACATGATTTGGAAAGGCACACACCTTTCTATATAAGGTCACACAGTTGACAGTGCATGTCAGAGCTAAAGCCAAGCCACGACGTCGAAGGAATTGTCCGTAGAGCTCCGAGATAGGATTATGTCGAGGCACAGATCTGGGGAGGGTACCAAAAAATGTCTGCAGCATTGAAGGTCCCCAAGAACACAGTGGCCTCCATCATTCTTAAATGGAAGAAGTTTGAAACCACCAAGACTCTTCCTAGAGCTGGCCGCCCGGCCAAGCTGAGCAATCGGGGGAGAAGGGCCTTGGTCAGGGACGCGACCAAGAACCTGATGGTCACTCTGACAGAGCTCTAGAGTTCCTCTGTGGAGATGGGAGAACCTTCCAGAAGGACAACCATCTCTGCAGCACTCCACCAATCAGGCCATTATGGTAGAGTGGCCAGACGGAAGCCACTCCTCAGTAAAAGGCACATGCCAGCCTGCTTGGAGTTTGCCAAAAGGCAGCTAAAGACTCTCAGATCATGAGAAATAATATTCTCTGGTCTGATAAAACCAAGATTGAACTCTTTGGCCTGAATGCCAAGCGTCACCTCTGGAGGAAACCTGGCACCATCCCTACGGTGAAGCAAGGTGGTGGCAGCATCATGCTGCGGGGATGTTTTTCAGCGGAAGGGACTGGGAGACTAGTCAGGATCGAGGGAAAGATGAACGGAGCAAAGTACAGAGCGATCCTTGATGAAAACCTGCTCCAGAGCGCTCAGGACCTCAGACTGGGGCGATGGTTCACCTTCCAATAGGACAACAACCCTAAGCACACAGCCAAGACAACGCAGGAGTGGCTTCGGGACAAGTCTCTGAATGTCTTTGAGTGGCCCAGCCAGAGCCCGGACTTCAACCTGATCCAACATCTCTGGAGAGACCTGAAAATAGCTGTGCAGCAACGCTCCCCATCCAACCTGACAGAGCTTGAGAGGATCTGCAGAGAGGAATGGGAGAAACTCCCCAAATACAGGTGTGCCAAGCTCAACAAAGTGAAGAAAGAGTCTGAATACTTATGTAAATGTTATATTTCAGTTTTTCTTTTTTTATACATTTGCAAACATTTCTAAAAACCTGTTTTTGCTTTGTCATTATGGGGTATTGTGTGTAGATTGATGAGGGGAAAAAACAATTTTATCAATTTTAGAATAAGGCTGTAACGTAACAAAATGTGGAAAAAGTCAAGGGGTCTGAATACTTTCCGAATGCACTGTATGTCGCTCTAATATGGTCATACCTTTGGCAGGGGGTAAGGAAGTGCAGCTCAGTTTCCACCTCATTTTGTGGGCAGTGGGCGCATAGTCTTTCTTCTCTCGAGAGCCAGGTCTGCCTATGGCGGCCTCTCTCAATAGCATGGCTATGCTCACTGAGTCTGTACATCTCTAGCTCGCTCTCTCACTCTATATCTCTCTCTCTCCCCTATTTCTTGTCCCTCTCTTCTTTCTGTCTGAGACTCAGTCCTTATCGCCTCATCATCCTTTTTCTCCTTTCTACCCTCTCTCGCTCCCCCCCTCTCCTTTTTTTTCTCTCCTCCTCCCTCTCTCCTTCTCCCCCCTGGACGGTTCTATCAGGGTCATGTGGCTGTTTGTTGCAGGTGTTGTACAGATGTGGCTGACTCAGCACTTCAGATCCCCGTCCACCATTAAATCCCTACTGCTAGAAATGTACACATTACCACAAATGTGTTGGAAATTAATATGTATTTTATTAACATTGTATTGTAATTTATACACATTTTCATCAAGTTTGTGTAGTAAATACATTTTCAGTTTTCAGTTTATTGCAAGTTTTTTGCAACTAGCAGTTTGCAAGTTTATTACAATTATACTGAACATTTATTTGAAGTCGAAAACAGTGGAAGTAATTAATTAGAAGAATATATCACATTTTAACTATCAGTTTGCTAACTAAGAGAGAGGTCCATAGCCAGAGTTAGCTGGTCAGATGGGTGTGTTTATATGAAGTCATGAAGGAGAATTAATGAAAGTGGATGGTCCCTCTGCTCTGTACCAGACGGCTGGAGCTTGAGCTGGAGGAGTGAACCATGTGACTGTGAACCAGCTCCTGGGAGGCTAGGTCCCCCCCCCAAATAACCCCCTATTCCCTATATAGTGCACTACTTTTGTCCAGGGCCCTTATAGTAGTGCACTATATAGGGAATAGGTTGCCATTTGGGATACACCCTGGGCCTTTGAGTCCCCAGTCTGGGGCTGCACTGCGGGCCGGGCACCAGCGCTTCTGCGGCATTGTTGGCAGGCCCTCATTTGAATAGGCCTTTAGTGTTTCTGTGTGAGCAAGTCAGCACCATTTGCATTTGTTCCAGTCACAAAGGTTTACAGGTCAATAGGGACTGCCTGGAAGAAAACGAACATGCCAAGGAACTCTTTGGGACTCTCTCTCTCTCTCTCTCTCTCTCTCTCTCTCTCATAATATATATATATATATATATATATATCCTTCTCCGACCTTCTTTTTACTCTCTGTGGTGTGGTGGTCAGGCATGGCTCTTCTGCCCTCATTTTGTGTGTGTATTATTTTTGTGTGTGTGAGAAAATGGACATATTTAGTGCCATTTGTGATACGGTAGTGGGAAGGGGGCCCATGGTAATCCTGAAGCAGTATTTACAAAAGTTTAATTAACATACATTTTACAGCCTTTTGTTTGTATAAGAGACATAGGAGCAGAGGGAGGGGCTCTGTGCATGGACATGTAAGTGTTATGTACATAAGCATCTTAATACATTTACCTACCACCCCCACACCCTCTGGGGTATATATGGGGAACTATTGATGCCGTAAACCTCATTTCCCGAGCCTGCGATTATTGTTTTATTACAATTTATAGATTAACAGCGAACAACGCTGGGCAATTTGAGGTAACTAATTTCTCCAAAATTGATTTGCCACAAACATGTTGAATGTTATTATGCTTATTAAAGACTAGGAGGAACTTATTGCAAAACCATTAGCTCAAATATCACCACTGACATTTAGACTTAGTATTTTATAGAAATATCCCAGCAAAATATGTAGTGAGAACATTTTATTTTCTTGTTAATATCCAGCCTACTGTTGGTTTTGAAAGCACTATCTGTGAAATAGACGTTTTATGGACAACATGGATATATTTTATTTTTGAATATACAACCCTTATGAGGATATTTTACTAGTATTAATTAGGGTTAGAGTTATTACATTTTAAACCAGGAATACAAAGCTTAATCCATATCCGTGAAAGCGTTCCCTATGTGTTTTATGAGTGGCCACAGGAAGGCAGTGTATATCTGTCCTGTCCTGTGTGTGTGTGTGTGTGTGTGTGTGTGTGTGTATCTCTGTTTCTCCAGTCAGAGGGGTAGACAGACAGACCCAGACCTGGCATGCATCCCATGCCTGACCTGCGTTATGTGAAACACAGCACACAAAGAAGGCTCCTTTATCTGTATGCACCCAACATAGGGGACCTTTTGTTGCTGGGGGCGCGCACATGACTCTTATCATCTTAACCCCTTTGAGCCGCCCCGCCTCATTAAAAGACAGTGTAGACTGTGGTGTGTATTCATGGATGACAAGGGAAGCCAGGCTTCTCCAAAAAATGCAAAATTATTAATCTTTCGTCTCTCTGTGTTTCATACATTTTCTTCAATTAGCAAGAGGCTGCATGTCTCACCGGAGAAAGCATCCGAGCGAACGAAACAGCGCCCCTCTGTCTCAGTATTTGTAGCGAATCTATCTGATGCTGTCTGGTCAGAAAGAGTATGACATTGTTGCCGCCCATAGCATTGAATGCAAGGGAAGCCAGCGAGCATTTGGCCAAGAACCAATCAGCTAAACTGAATGAGCTCAGCTGTGAATAGTCCTGGCACACCAAAAAAAAGTGTCAAGGGAAGCCAGTTTGGATTTGGCTTCAGACCAATCACATTACAAGCCAAACTACATTATTGACAGAAAAAAAACTTGAATTGTTGCATCTCTTTGCGTTGTTGTCCTCCGGTGGCTAGCTAGCTAGCTAAAATCGTCCCTTTCCTAAATTAGCCATCGATGGAGATAGGGATTTGGATTTGTGGTTTTACTTAATTCTCCATACTGGTCAATCATTTTAATGTCTATTCTAATCCAACCATAAATTCATACATTGTGCCCCTGCCCTGAGGAAATAATATGAAAATAGTATTCTAATGTTTGCTAATGTAATGTAATGTAATGTAGCTCAGTTGGTAGAGCATGGCGCTTACAACGCCAGGGTTGTGGGTTCGTTTCCCACGGGGGGCCTGTATGAAAAAATGAAAATGTATGTACTCACTAACTGTAAGTCGCTCTGGATAAGAGCATCTGCTAAATGACTAAAAATGTAAACTAATGTTATGCTAATGTTAACTAGCTGGCCAGGCGTATCGTTGCACATGAAAGGAAGTTAGGCTAGTAAGCAAGTATTTTAGCCAGGTAGTATAGGACAACAAAAACTAAAAGCGTGTACTGAATGACATAGCCATAGACCGTTTAGGCATGAAAGAGTAGGATGGCATTGGCGTTTCTCTACAAGTAGGGTGAGTCAACAATCTTTTTCTGTACGCACGCACACACACACACACACAAATCAGTAGCATGGACAGCCACATCATATTTAGATTACGTTGATTGGACTAAATAGTTTATGGTGTCTTTTAGTTGTCACTGTATTAGACTAAGCAAAGGTGATTAGATGATGTTGAAGTTGAAATGATGCTGGAATAGTGGATCCAGCTCCTGTTTTCTTTGCGACTTGTGGTAACTCTCCGTGGTTCTAAATCAATAGTTGTTTAGTAGTCGGAAACATTACTTTGCTTGACCATGCTGTAGGTCATGTAACCGTTTGTTACATGCAATATGTTTTGTGGACTTCACAGGAAAGATGTTGCTCTCCGGTTTTATATTGAAACAAATGTGTTGAATTTATTCTGCCACTGTGTCTTCTTATTGTCTCAGCCTTAGACCTATATATCACGATGTCAAGGCACTAACAGGTTAAAGAACAAACTATGCAATTATCACAAGACATAGGTTGTAATATGGAATTTTTTTCTGGATTGATTTCCCTGGTGATTTTACCAACGCACCGCTACTGGGTATAGACTACAGTTACATCATCAAAACAAATAATTTATGTAGAAAGTTCGTTAGGATACTAATTTAAAGCAAAAAACAAGACCTTTTATATCTTTTTAAGACTATGTTTGTAAAAACAGTCTGTTCTGAGCTACAATCGGAATCATGAGTCCAACAATATAGCTTTTTCTCAACAACAACAAAAAATGCTATATCATATGCACCACTTCAATGAGAAGAATTTACATTTGAACATATTAGCAAATTAACAACAAAACAAAAAACTATTAAGGGTAGGCACTTGACTGTTTAATTTGGGGTTAAATTGGATTAGTATGAATTATGTTTAATCAGAAGAAATTAAACGAATACATTTAAATATATTTTAAATGCAAATGTACGTATATGCATGTGCATTGTATGTATACATTACACGTATACTGTAGAATAGATAGAGAGGACCAAGTGGAATAGGTGAAATACTGCAGAAAATAAAATCTGTTAATCCCATGTTTTAATGTTTTAGTCATTCTAATTACAGTGTTAATTTGCCTCAAGCTAAACGTATAAGTATTCGAATTTCTTATAGGCAGAAATGAGATGCTTGATTCCCATAGGGTGATCCCTCACTAAAATCCAATTAAAGACAAATAACTAATATACTACAGAAAGACTAGATGGTGTCTACAGACACTTTGACCTATTAGAACTCTTGAATTTTTTAAGCTAGGCAAGTCATGATAATATTACACACTTTTAAAGAGATGGTGATGCTATTATGAGCAACACATTCATTGTGTTAAGTTGTCTTTGTCTTGTTAAACACATATCATCAACCCATTATATAGAAAGTGACATTGAATGTACGCTTTGAGTACATCAAATCTATATAATTTAACATATTACTCTCTCAAATATGGTTTACCACAATCCCATTTAATTATAATCTATACCCTTGAAGAACACTTAGCTGGCTCTTCAACCCCACTTTAGCAACCACATATACATAGATTGTGTACATACAGTATATTCTATGATATAGTCAAAGGAGCGAAAGGTTTCCATTAATGATATGAATTGGAGCCCTGCGCTTCGGATTTGGCTTCCCCAGAACATGGGTGTGGGTCGAGTTTATATCTATTGGCCTTCCTTCCTTCCTTCCTTCCTTCCTTGAGGTAATCAATGACCTAACACAAGTTGGCTTAAGTGGGATACGTTCAAGTAAGGATACAAGTTAAAGTTAGGATACAGTTACTAGCTTTCACCAATCCAGTCATCACCTATTCAGTCATGATGTTACATCAGTTATCACTTCAAGGAACAGATGAAGGAAGGAAGCAAAGGAAAGGAAAGGATTTTTTTATTTTTACATTCGTCAATAAGGGCCCATGTCTCTCTCTGAGCTCCCCTGGGTAGTTCGGGTGTGTAGTACTGGTAGGGGGCGTGAGGTGTGGAGGGCTCGACTGGGCCGAGTCCTCTCCTCACAGGCCTGTCCGCGCCGGAAGAGCCGTGACGTGGCACTTGCCAGAACCAACGACCAGCATGAGTCTTTAAGAGGGACAACCGAGAGAACTTCTCCCCTAGACCCACACTCCCCTAGACCCACCTGCCTGGCTTGCACACAATGTACTAAAAGAGGAAGAAATCATTGCTGTTCTGGGGCTTTTTTCGAGACTCGAGGTTGACCGAAAAAAGATATAAGCACAGTAAGAATTGCAGGTAACAAAGATATGGGGTTGTGGGGGTATGTTGTCAGATTGTACAAGACTGTGATTAGTTCAAATTAGTTACATTTGATTGAAGTGGGTTAAAAGACTTCCCTTGTGTGGAGTTCATTACTGTTTCTGCTATGATTGACAATGTATTAGCTATTACTTTCGGTTAATCACACATTCCAAATACTATGAGTAACAATACATTACATATCATGAATCTCTCAAATGTTTTACCTAAAAAAAAACATTTCTATTCAAACCTATCTTTCTTGTAATTTTTTGCTATCTTACAATATTGTGCTTGTATCAACATTAAATATGGAGTCATGATAATGAGCAATTTCATTTTAGGTCCTCCATGAAGCGTTACTAACGATCAGAGCTGCACATCTTTGTGTGATGGGTAAGGTTTTTATTTTATTTATGTCCTTGAGATAGACAAATTACTTTCCTAATTTAAAAACGAATACAAGTGTAAGTGTTTTGTGCTAATAAAACACTAACTGGAAAATATTGTAATATGGTAGTCGCATGGTTAAATTGAAAGTATAGGCCGATTATTTCCCATCTTCTTTTAATGAGAAGAGTGGATCAGTCTGTCTGGTTAATGTGTGGCAGTCCTGGACACTTACTCTATTTCCAGCTCAGAGCAGTTCAGTTCTGTCCCAGCCTCTACCTTGCTAACATTTGCTCTGCTTAGCAGCAGAGTGAGCTCTCACAGAAGTAAAACTTCAGTTTTTAAAGGTGAGTTGTTGAATGATTATCAAAGAGAAAGGACTGAATCACAAAGAAGTTATACCCTTCACTTTTTGTACTTACCTTTTTTAGTATATGGTTTGTCTTAAGCTATTGTTTTCTTTCAAGATAATATATTTCTTATTGCTAAAATCTCCTTTAAGTCATTCACCATTTATTTTTTCACCAACATCCAAAGTACAAACATTTTTTTACAACAGACACAACATTATTTATTGTAATTTGTAGTGAACAAAACATAATACAACTATTTGATATTAGAAATGTGTTGCTTAAAAGTGATAAAATAGGTACAATTATTATAGAATACACATATATGGTATTCCGGCACCAGCAAAACTATTTTGGTCAGTGTTCACAGATTTTCAATTCACTATAGAAAGTTCAGTAAAAAAAGAAGAGCAGAAGTTGACTCATATATGTTTTTGAAAGTGGCATAAAAAAAAAATATTGAAAAGAATGTAATGAATAACTCTAGCATCTATGTAAGAGGCTAAATCATCTTTCATTTTAGTTAATTTTGTAAAAACGGTCATATTTACTTTTTTTTTATTTATGCTGTTTATTCTTCTTCACTTTAAATAGGGATAACAATTTTTATGAATTATACATTTTATTAAAACCCATTTACACACTAATGCCATTTTTTTGGTCTCCACCTACTGACAACTTCTTTATATCCAGTGTGTATATCACATTTCTGTATATACCTTTTAAGTTATAAAATACATGTCTAACCTTGAATAATTAAATACATTAAAATAATAAAGATGTATAATGTGGTATACATTTTTGTTCCTAAATGGTAGTTTACGTAGACTATAGTGTTGAAAATAAGCCATTTAAGGTAATATAGTTATATTTGCCTCCAACATATTTGTATATTTCTAATATCATGATCAGACGTAGAATTGCATTTTTCGAAAACCAACAAATGTAAGACTTTGTTTTCCCACTTAGGAAAAGCAACATTAGTTAATTAAAAGTTAGCACTTCACTCCTGGTACAACAAGGGTCTGGCTCTGTAATAGACTGTAATCAATTTCACTTCATATTACAGAATGTGTTAAGGAAAGACTTTTACCATTCACATTTCATGCAGATTTTTCTAATCTTTTATTTTGCTATCTAAATTAAACAAAGACATCTTAGGTTGTATCAACTTAAATTTGAGTAAATACTACAGCATTTTGGATATTTTGGATATTTTGTTACACAAATTCATTATTGCGAAAAGCTTTTGGCAAATGAATATAAATATAAATATGATTAATATAGTATCTTATTTCTTCATTTGTATTTTCTAATCAATTGAACAAATAATTGTATTTAATTTGGTAATGTATGTCTGTAGAACAGCATCTCTTCTTAGGCTATATTTCATCATATTTTTCTCTCTACATTACCTCTAGCTTATCAGCCATCTAAATCCATAGGTGCCCATTTACCTGTCCATTCTGAATGAGTTATACAGTATGTTTATCCATGAAATACTCTTATGTTAATCATTATTTGCATTTGATATGATTCACCAACATTAGGAGTGAAAATTATTTGAAGCTTCCCCTCTTATCATTCTTGAGACATAATAAAATGAATAATGTGTACTTTAAAGCAATACATGTCTTAATTCATCCTTAGCCACTTGAAAAAGCAATAATAAAGGCAACAAATATATATATGTTAACATGGTCATATTCTAGTTTATTTCTATTCTTTCATATATTGATGTAAAATATTTGCATTCATCCCCAGCCAAATATTTTAAATTGATTGTAAATAATATAATTAATATGTTTAGTTAGAACTATTTGCCTTTTCCATCGGAATGGACAGAGTTAACCTTATCCCTACTCAAACATGAAGAAACTGTAGAAAACGGAGAAACTGTGAAAATACTTAACTTCGATACCATGTCTTTGGTATATTTACAAAAAAAAAAATATCAGGATATACTTCTTTAGATCTCTTATCTGAATTTGTTTTGGTGAATCAGCAATCTGCAGTGTATTGCTACTTCACTAGTATCCATGTTGTCTCTGTCCTCCATTTTGAGTTTTCAGTTCTCTGTTGTACCTGCTGATATCGAGGCTGTTTATATCGATGCCTGTACACTTCATAATCATAACATTTTGGTTTTTAATTCTGTTTAATCTAATGCATTTACTTTATATCATAACATTTTCAATACAAATACTGTTTAATTGGTTGTATACCTGCCAATATCGAGGCTGTATTCTCTGATGGCTTTCTGTTCTCTGAAGTATAACATTTTGGCATCTATTAATTTAAACTGGCAATCTGTTTTGTAACTTCTGAGGTTTTCTATAGAAATACAATTCAATTGATTAGGGAAACAAAACAATACAGTTGTTAAATTCATGTTTTACAAATATTGAATTTGCAAGCAGTTGATAATATCAGCCATATAGGATCAGCAGTCACACCGGCAAAGCCCTGCTCTAGCCTCTTGTAAGTGACCTGTAGCCCCTAAATGGCGGCGGGAGATCAGGGAGGTTAACAGAGACTGATGTTACTAGTCCCCTGAGTGACATCCTTGAGGACATGGGCCCCTTACAGCCCCTTAATCCCTATTAGGCCCCTGTGTTAGTGATCTTTACCTTCTCTGAGCTAACACCATGCTACCTTGTCAATGGGGCTTAACACTTCTGACCTCAGGGGTCTCGCCCTTTGTTCCCGTAGCAACAGAGGGTGACCCCAGGGGTCAGGTGTGTAATCGAGAAGTTGTCTGGACACGTGCGCTTGAGGGGCCCCACCATAGACCACCATGTAGAGGTGGTGGTTGGCTGTCAGTACTTCTGTCTGGGTAGCAGAGAGAAAGTCTCGCTACATTGTATGAGGTAAATAGAAAGGGACAGCACTCCAATACTTACTCTTCAATCATTTATTTATTCATTAATTGCAATGCATATATGCAATTCACAGCCCATTCTCTTATGATTCTTCAGGTACCTTATTACGTTTGGACCTGGCGAAATGTGGAAGCTATACCGTCTAGTAGACTTGCGGCTTGCTAGGGCGCTGTGGATGGGGATGGTGGATGGGCGTTTAAGCCGCAGCCTCCGGCTCGGAGGGTTGTGTGTTCGGAAATAATGCCTATACTTAATTTTAACCTTATCTCTAACCTTAACCCTAACCATAACCATTCGGAATTAATGCCTAAACGTACGTTTTAGTTTAACTTTTGCAGAGTTTGAGTGACAGCTAAGATACGGCACCACATGGCGTAATTAAAACGTCAAGCCATGGCATAATTCTGTTACTGCAGTTGCCATTTTATTTGGAGATTTGGTTTGCGATTCAGCCTCAGTCTTCTTCAGAGTGCAGTGTCATTGAGATGAATACATGACATTTGTCTAAAGGGTATGGTCTTCTTTACCCAACAAATTAATTTGATATATATTATTATATGTGACACAAAGCAGTGTACTATTTATTTACACTGTTATTATTACAGGTTTTAGGTAGCTTACATACCCTGCAGCAAAACTCTCCCATTCTCCAACTGTTTGTAATTACGCTGCTTCAGTGTATTTATTTCATTGTTAACCAGACGCTACAGCTAATAAAAATACTAAATTACCTCTGGGATCGCCCCCAAAAAAAAAGGATTTTAGTACTTTGATGTCATTTAAGCTTTACAGCTCCGTTTTGCTATTTTAAAGATAATATGCACATTCTAGCTGTCAAGTACAGCTAGATAAGCCAGATATATTTGTTCTGGTAAAGTCAGTCCCTAATCACTAAAAGTTTTTGTTTGATATATCAGGTATGCATTACTTACTTGTTAAGTAAAAATTCCCAACAGTCTATTTTGCATTAAGTTATTATTATTCTGTGAATCACTTTTGTTTTGTTCTCTTATGAGTGTCTGTGGTGATTGAGGTGGTTATTGACGAAGCAGCCATTTTGTTTTGTGATTAAATATTTTCCCTTACGAGTTGCCAAGTCATACTCTCTGGATAGTTGGCCAACAATATGATTTGTAGATGTGTGGAAAAGGATAATATAGCCTTACTTGATGTGCATTTTTTTATTTATTAACAAGGACATTTATTTTGTCATGCTTTGGCAGATAGAAAAGCTCATCCGATGACATGTAACTCCATCAGAATGCTGAATTATATTACTGCCTCATCTCAGGCTAGTGTTCAGTCTGGTCACAATTTAACAAAAACGCATGCACTGTTTAAAAACAACAAATATTCATTGTTTTACTAAATTGCTTTGAAAGTATGTGCATGATGAAACACACAATACAGCTTTGATTTAGAAATCTACAGCTAGATGAAGTGCATCAATAAAGTTCCGTGCTACAGCTGACGGTTGTACAACTCCTAAAGAAGGTGTCATAAAGAGGTTGTTAATATTGGAGTTTGATCAATGGCAGACTTACGCAGGCAGCTCAGAGCTCTCTGAGAGGGGTGAGGCCTTAGAGAGGCTCACAGTGTCAGGACTTGGCAGCCTATCCAAAACCAGAACTGTATCCTCGAATGAACTTTCCACAACAGCCCTGCCAAGTTTTTTGAATTCCTGCTACATGTAAAATTGTAAACAACAGACGTCTCTCTTCAGACTAGAGTAGTGAAATGGGCCTGATAGTCAGAATGGAACAAAAAGAAAAAGTTACAAAGAGTATACTTTTGCTTATCTTAGTATTTGATCTATGTACTTTATATTATGTGTAATGCGGTTTTTAGTCTTGAGGCGTAGTGATTGGCTAAAAGAGGTGGCAAGATGTGACGTAGTAGGTTTAACCTCATGTTTGTACTGTAGATGCACCATAGCTTTTGTCATAAGAAAATATGAGAGAAATATAGTTTAATTTAGCATATTCAACTGTACCGACACCATCTTTAATATTTCTCGACAACTCCTATGTAAACTGGATTACATGCGTGTTTCTGAATATGGCAGTATTTATATTTTATTATATACTGGATCATTGCAGAGAGAGTACATTGCAGAATGGGCAGAGTTAATGCTGAGAGTAGCCCAGCTTTTAGTGCTGGGCTGGAGTGTGTTCTGTCTCCGTCCCACCTCCATGGCAGTCGCACGCACGCGCACACACACACACACACACACACACACACACACACACACACACACACACACACACACACACATAGATAGAGCCAAAGCAGCCAGACCAGCAGCCACGTTAGCTCCATCTCCTTTTTTAATCACCATTTAAAAAAGATATATACACAAGGAGAAAACCAGGAACAAAAAGATCCCAAACCTTCATTTTAATGCATGCAGTCCTTCTTAATCTCATGCGCTCCACTTTTTCTCTCTCATTTGTGCTCCTGCTACTTCAGGGAGAAGGGAGAGTTTCTGGGAGCACTTAGTTTTTAGGGAGCGGAAGGGCGACGGTAGCCTAAAGAGACAGAAAGTTGTTCTAAAATACCCTGTCACAAACTTCCAAAGATCCTTGCTGTGGTCGCAGGCAGCCAGGCCAGAGAAAGTAGCTGGGAAAAGTTATGGGGGGGGTTAGTTGTGTTTAGTAGGGTTTGGGGAAACTGGCAATAATGTTACATAGTTAGATGATATGTTACATGAATGATAGGCCACATATTTGTGTGTGGCAACAAGGACCATCTCTTTTCAGAGGGATTGAGACATGGTTTGTATGATAGATACTTATGGTTCAGTGAGATGAGATGTGTGTGTATGCGCAAGTACAGTGGGGAGAACAAGTATTTGATACACTGCCGATTTTGCAGGTTTTCCTACTTACAAAGCATGTAGAGGTCTGTAATTTTTATCATAGGTACACTTCAACTGTGAGAGACAGAATCTAAAACAAAAATCCAGAAAATCACATTGTATGATTTTTAAGTAATTCATCTGCATTTTATTGCATGACATAAGTATTTGATACATCAGAAAAGCAGAACTTAATATTTGGTACAGAAACCTTTGTTTGCAATTACAGAGATCATACGTTTCCTGTAGTTCTTGACCAGGTTTGCACACATTGCAGCAGGGATTTTGGCCCACTCCTCCATACAGACGTTCTCCAGATCCTTCAGGTTTCGGGGCTGTCGCCGGGCAATACGGACTTTCAGCTCCCTCCAAAGATTTTCTATTGGGTTCAGGTCTGGAAACTGGCTAGGCCACTCCAGGACCTTGAGATGCTTCTTACGGAGCCACTCCTTAGTTGCCCTGGCTGTGTGTTTCGGGTCGTTGTCATGCTGGAAGACCCAGCCACGACCCATCTTCAATGCTCTTGCTGAGGGAAGGAGGTTGTTGGCCAGGATCTCGCGATACATGGCCCCATCCATCCTCCCCTCAATACGGTGCAGTCGTCCTGTCCCCTTTGCAGAAAAGCATCCCCAAAGAATGATGTTTCCACCTCCATGCTTCACGGTTGGGATGATGTTCTTGGGGTTGTACTCATCCTTCTTCTTCCTCCAAACACGGCGAGTGGAGTTTAGACCAAAAAGCTCTATTTTTGTCTCATCAGACCACATGACCTTCTCCCATTCCTCCTCTGGATCATCCAGTTGGTCATTGGCAAACTTCAGACGGGCCTAGATATGCGCTGGCTTGAGCAGGGGGACCTTGCGTGCGCTGCAGGATTTTAATCCATGACGGCATAGTGTGTTACTAATGGTTTTCTTTGAGACTGTGGTCCCAGCTCTCTTCAGGTCATTGACCAGGTCCTGCCGTGTAGTTCTGGGCTGATCCCTCACCTTCCTCATGATCATTGATGCCCCACGAGGTGAGATCTTGCATGGAGCCCCAGACTGAGGGTGATTGACCGTCATCTTGAACTTCTTAAATTTTCTAATAATTGCACCAACAGTTGTTGCCTTCTCACCAAGCTGCTTGCCTATTGTCCTGTAGCCCATCCCAGCCTTGTGCAGGTCTACAATTTTATCCCTGATGTCCTTACACAGCTCTCTGGTCTTGGCCATTGTGGAGAGGTTGGAGTCTGTTTCATTGAGTGTGTGGACAGGTGTCTTTTATACAGGTAACGAGTTCAAACAGGTGCAGTTAATACAGGTAATGAGTGGAGAACAGGAGGGCTTCTTAAAGAAAAACTAACAGGTCTGTGAGAGCCGGAATTCTTACTGGTTGGTAGGTGATCAAATACTTATGTCATGCAATAAAATGCAAATTAATTACTTAAAAATCATACAATGTGATTTTCTAGATTTTTGTTTTAGATTCCGTCTCTCACAGTTGAAGTGTACCTATGATAAAAATTACAGACCTCTACATGCTTTGTAAGTAGGAAAACCTGCAAAATCGGGCGGTGTATCAAATAATTGTTCTCCCCACTGTATGTGTAGGATGTGATCGTCAGGAAAGTCCATTTTATCATGCCCCCCTAAATCGTAGACACCCCTCCCCCTCTTACCCTCCTAGGTGCTGTTGATCGTATTTACTAGTGCAGCCATCTGCATTGTCACTGTGAACGTGAGAAGGATCTCACGGTGCACTAAGCTTTGAGTGTGTGTGCGTGTGTGCGTGTGTGTGTGTATAAAATCACAGCCAATGCTTTACTGCTTCTCCAGCCTGCAGCCTCGGTGAAGCAGTCTCACCCCAGAGGCTTATCTGGGTTTCGACTCCCTGACAAAATAGTTGCAGGGGCCGAGCGCTTTTTTAACTCAAAAAATTGCTCAAGGAGGGTGCATAGGGAGTCGAAAATCACTGTCCATCTCAACACTGCTGCAGTCACAGTCTAAGTTGCCTGTAAAGGTGTTAATAGCGTTTTTTTCATTGTGATCAGCCTCAAACCTCCCCCCGTTTTTATAAGAATGGATTAATCCGTCTCAGAAAAGGCTCCAACACGTGCCTTTTGTCAGAACTGTAGCTGCATGGTTGTGGAACAGATTTAGTATGAAGTCAACCATCTGAGGTTACAGTAGCATTGTTTACATTTGTTTTAATCACGCACTAGATGTGTGTAGGGCCCTGGAATGATGATTGGCGAACGTGTGTGTGTGTGCTATGGGAGTAGTTTGTCATACTTCCACCCCATTGATCGTCTCTCTCGCTCTCTCACACACACACGTCGTGTCGAACCTGTGATAAAAGTGCGTCTTCCTCACTTACTTCGATGCGTCCCTATTTCATCATCAGCTGAGCGCCATCTCCTCCACTCACAGCTCTTTATTTCCCTCCCTCTTTTCCTCCCTCCCCTCGCTCTCTCTCTTTCTCTCTCTCTCCACCCGCCTCACTCTCCCAGTCCCGGCCACATGCAAGGGGGAGACTAGCGATATGAAAAAAAGGAAAAGGGGAAAAGCGTCTGCTGCTATTTCTAAAGCTAGATCCTCCCCTTCAGAGCGACTGTGCCAGGAGGAGGAGGGCTTTTACTACTCTGGGGAATTTAACCCTTTGCCTCTATCTCTGAGCTCTGCAAGCAAGTCCAGCTACTAAATACCCTGCAACAAGTAGCTTTTGGGCCTCCGCCGTTTGACTTTCAGTTTGGTTGCCCTTTTGAAAACGTTCGTGGACTTTTTTCCTGCCGCAGATTCCATACTTTTGTATATTATTGGGAGTTATTGCGCATTGCGTTTTGATAATTGTTTTGGTAGCTACTGCTTTTAACGTACTCCACGGCGTGTTGCATTGGCTGTTCGCCATGTCGTCCCTCTTTGGAAGATCAGGATGTGCTTCTTTGTGCTGAAGATGAAGATGGCTGTGTTTTTGGCGACCGCTGTGCGTCTGTGGTGGCAATAGCTAGCTTAGTGTCTCGTCACGTCTCTTTTCTTTTTCTGCCTCTTTTCTTTCTCGCTAAGAAACACACATACACAAATACTCCTAGACTTTTTCACTCCTCTTACCATTTATTTCCCCCTCTCCCTTTCTCTCCCAATCCCTCTTTCTTTCGTCCTTTCTCTCTTTCTCTCTCTAGCTCTCCCATTCTCTCTCTCTCTCTCCCTCTCTTCCTCTCTCCTTCCTGTGAAAGGAGAGTAGGAGGGCGGTGCAGCAGTAGCAGAGTTTTTTTTGGGACAGGTGCCAATTTTAAACAAAAGACACAAAAAGGCAATGAGTGAGAGGCCTCCAATAAATAAAAAAATATGTGCATATTGAAACACAAGAAGTGATTTGTAGTGATCGTGTACTGTATGCATGTGTACGTGCATGTGTGTGTGTGCGTGTGTGCAAAAATGAACTCTTGCAGGATTCCGAGCGCACGAGTGAGTGAGCGAGCAGAGATTTACAATTCTCTCTCTCCCTCGCTGTCTTGTGAAGGCATTTGTGTTTTGGACTCGGAGGGAGGGGTGGTGGGTGAAAAGGGAAGGGGTCCTCCTATTTGGTTGCTATTGAATTATTCACATTCCCGGGCCAACCAACCCAACGCAGAGACGGGACTGGCTGTAGCTGCTCCATTAGCATTCATCCGACATGCAGTTTGTCTGTTTGCTAACATTCCTCATTCAAATACTTTTTAACTGCCAGACGGGGATGACCATGCGCCTCCCAGGCACGAACATGGCCTCTTATTGTGGCTGGGCCCAGCCCGGTGATAGATCCAGACCCAGACAGACTAGGGGGTGGCAGACAGGAAGACAGCCCAGACATGATTCACTGAGCTGGGGGAAGGCAGGTACCTCACACCCCTCTCTGGTTCTCACCGGGAGTCTGGATCTAACTGACTGTCTGACTGACTGTGGCTGCCCTCTGTCTGTCCCTCTCTACAGGATAACTACACTATGGTTCTGGATCTGGATCTACTACCCTGGTGGATAATAAGGCCTGTCTGGATTTCAACACCCTGGATTTCGTATCCATAGTTGGTGTGTGATGCTGACTGTCTACTGATGTCCGATTTGAGGTAAGTGGTACATTTCAGTATGAAAATGTATGCACTCACTAACTCTGACGCTCTGGATAAGAGCGTCTGCTAAAATGACTAAAATGTAAATGTAAAGAATTGCGTGAATGTGTGTAAACTAGTCTGTTTAGATCAGCTATCTGAATACGTTATTTAGTGGTTAAAGCACACATGGAAGTGCACATTATTTTTTATATAGTTTGTTTTTAGTTGAAGGATCTTAGACTCATGCAATGCAGAGATTGACTTCTCGATAATACACCATACAGCTAAACATCAGGAACAATAACATACCACGTCCCCAAACAATCCAGCATTTTGATGTTGCCAATTTGTACTTTGCTGAAGAAACTGCCAATGTAGTTTCCGATGTAGGTATAGTTCCTGCTTCCCTTATGGCTGTGTTTGTGATGGTTAGTGGTTGGGGTCGAAAGAGGGGGACAGTTTTTGAGGGACCAGAGCTGAGTGTGGTTGCTGTAGTTTTGCGAGCGATGCCAGAGAATGGTAGCTGTGTCTCTCTCCCGGAGTAGCTTTTCAGTTAACCACTGCAGCTAAGAGAAAGTTATCAGAACGTGTAAATCTAAAAGATTGTTGTCTTATTGTTAATTCAAGCGCTTACAGATACTGGTAGTTTTTATTTTGTTTTTCATCCGTAAATGCGGAAGATAATCAAAACAGTCACATGGTTTAATTGTTTTTATCAATGTGTTTTTATACTGTGCAAGTCCATTTCCATTTTCCAACAAATGTTTAATTTAACTTTCAGATTATTATTTTATACTACGTAGGCGGAACATATCTCATGTCTTATTTCATGAACCATCGGTTCAATAAATATAATCGACAAACAATAGATTATTTACTCAAGTGGTCTGCCACGTGACACATTTAATATAGCTAAATTTCTATATATTACATTTGGTTTATATAATTTCTTAGAAAATACGGCCCTTTCAATGTTTTCTCTTATTCAATGGAAGAACAAATTCTGCAAATTCTACTATACCAGTATAGGCTTGAAAAAATAATAGGACCAAAAATCCATTGATAGTAGTTCTGGTATGTCCAGTGTTGACGCAGATTCTGATAGACCTTCACCAATAGCAGGAGGGTATTTTGATTTAACCAATAGCAGTTGAGTTAGAGGTAGGTGAGTCATCACCGATGAAACCCACGAGAACCATCGTACATTAGATGTCCAATACTCTATTCTTCACCACATAACACTGGAACACTATAAGACATACAGAACACCGAAATAGATTAGGTTTAGGCCTATAACATTTAGCTTTCTTTAACAAATAGAAATTATCCTTCATACGGTAAGATACTAACTCTTATTTTATTATTGTAATGTAGCCCCTAGTAATAAAGTGTTGTTTCAATGCCTTTAAAAGCAATCATACATTGTCTCGGAATACCGTATTAATAACTTTATCATAGGTGGTAACTATGGTAAGATGAGGGACAGTGTGTTGGACTAGAGAAGGGTGACGAAAATATGCATGTGTAGGCACAGGGCGTACCCCCTCTGTCTCAGGCTTTTAGAGGCCTAGTAGAAAGGAAACATAGGATCAGAATGTGTTTCCAGAATGTTCTAGAATTTGGCGAGGTGTTCTAGAAACTGGCGAGGCATTCTAGAAGGTGTTATAGTTGTCATTGTACCTTCACCATTACATCTCATCCAACACGCGTATACTGTACCATTTCTTACTTCATTTCATCAGCGGGTTGTATAGTTTCGGGGTATAGAAAGGAAAGATCGTAAAAGAGGAAACAGTGGATCGGCCCTCCAAAGTTAGTAATGGGGTGGTATTTATAGTGGTATTGAGGCGCATGTAAACATAAGATACATTTCAGACATACTGTGCCCATTCCTGGGTATGCCAAAGGGACTGCTTGTGTAAGCAGACACACACACACTGTCACGTAGAGGCAGCAAACACCCAGACACACTCGATGCCATGTGCTCCACAATGGACCCTGGGTTTAACGATGAATAGAGTTCCCACGCCTCTGTAAAGGAGAGGAGGGCAGAAACCCCTCCTTTTAGCATTCACATACACACACACACACAAAAGCAAAATAAATTACACATTTACACGCAAGCATACACACCATTTACACACACACTTATACACTTACATGCGATCACACTCTAACACAAACACACTCCACACACTCAGAATGTGAAAAATGTGTAAGAAGAGACACTTAATTACCGTATTATGATTTTAGACCCATATGTTTGTTAATACCCATATTGACAGAGAGAAGTGTGACACCACTGCATTTGTGTGAGAATTGATTGATGAGACAAACAGAGAAGAGGAAAAAATGTAGACCAGGCTAAATTGCATTCAAACAATTTTTTAAGATGTGATTGCGAGGTTGGGTAAGTGTTTGCGCGCACCTGTGTGTGTGAGAGAGAGAGAGGGAGAGAGGGGCCGATGGAGGGAGGGAGGGAGAGCCAGAGGGAGGTAGAGAGGGGGAGTGGGGAGAGGGAGAGGGAGAAATAAATGGTAATAAAGCTGGTTTTGTGGAGGGAATCTAAATGAAGCATTGAAACAAAAGATCTGTCTGCAGTTGGGTTTGTGGGAAAATCTAACAGCTTATTCAAGTCCAAAGACTGTGTGTGTGTGTGTGTGTGTGTGTGTGTGTGTGTGTGTGTGTGTGTGTGTGTGTGTGTATGTGTGTTTGTGCACGTGTGTGTGAGACTGAGCCAATAATAATAGGTAAGTCCATTTTTGCATTATTTACATCAATATTTACATTATTCACAGTTATTTAATTATGGGGGTTTGCATGATAAAATGTCTTATCAATTATGATGTTTGGATCAAAATGACAAAAAGTATTGCACGTACAGTATTTGGCATTATTACATTGGTATAAACATGTCCAGACTTCAATCAATACTTTAAAATACATTTACATTTGCATGAAATTCTGGAAGTAAATATATTTTTTAAATAGAAAATAAAAAGTTGTATTCGTTTTATAATATAATATTATAAATTTGAAGTGTTAGCCTTTGCACATTCTTTACGTTTACTTACCGTACTCTCACATAGTTTAGCATCGACTTGTTATAAACAAACTGTACACACTTTACGACATAACTGTATATTATATTGGATGGTCAACATTTGAAATAGGTGCAACATTTCAGGTGTGTATGTGTCCATACACATTCCAGCTCTATCCTAATGAACTGTTATTTTAGTAAAATTTAGACGATCTAATTTGAACAGGTGGAATATAAAAACAACTTTAGTGCGTTAATTTGACAAATTATATTACCTCATTATATATCATTAAAACCATGCGTTTCTAGTTTGTCTAAAGACATTATGTTGACTTGTGTTCATCTATATAGATTTGTTTTATGTTTCTGCTATGGTGATCTAATAAAAGTTTTGCCCTGTTATTTCAGTCATAATACATTACCCTTTATGATTAGAAATAACCTCAGTTATGAAGGTCATAGATAAGCAAATCAGGATATAAATCAGGATACAGCCAGAGGAAAGTCAGAATAACAGACATATTTCTATTCAAGTTTTAAATAGACATTTACAGTAATAACCCATACGATCTGTGAACTTCGGTATGTGGGCCAAAATAGCAATGCTCAATACAGAAAGTTATTTTCTGGACAGAGAGACCAGAGAGAGAGCGAGCGTTTACTTTGTGGAGCTGCTTGCGTTTGATGCCACTCGGGCCAGTAACTGTCTTGATATACTGTAGTCCATTTTGGTACAGTATTCTGAGGCCTGATCACTTCAGCATATGGGAACTCAGTCTTAATTATATATTTGAGCAGAGGTCCGGGGAAGCATAGGCCTGGGAGTGCTCCTGTATCAGTCAACGTGAAGTGAACTTCCACTGGGCAGACGAACTATATACAAACTAAATGCTAGTTTTTACTAAATCAAACAGTAATAGATTTCCTCTGTATTTGACCTATGTTGCTCTTATTTAGTTGCATTTCTGTGCCAAGTTCTATTTGCTACATTACTGTAAGCATTTGTTTCTGTGTTTGTGGTTTGCTTGATGAGCCTTATTGTACTTTCAGACTTTTTTGCAGGTTGATTGGATCTGGGGCGATGTGTAGAGACGGAACAGACCCTGGATTAAAGGTGAAATTATGTTTAATTTAAATAGCATATTCTTGGTTCTCAAGCTTATTAAGGTACAGTTTATATTGGTTTGGTATTTGGTTTGCTTTTCATTGTATGATTTCCATTGTACACTAAGTAAAATCAATGACACTATGCAGCTCTTTGGTTTAGCCTGAAATGAAAAGCATCTCGCCTCGTTTTTCAGTAGCCTGCAGTTACACAAAGTTAGTCAAATGTTTATGGTGCAGTTGTTTGTTTTGAATGCACCCTCGCACTCACAGTATGAGAGAAAAAATATCAGCTAGTAGACTGTGGTTACAGTAATGTTAGTGATCTGTACAGTACAGTAGAAGCTGCTCATACCCTGAATCTGCCAAAGAAATCAGTGAAAGAGGGAAAGTAAATCCAGTACCTCAAACGTCAGATGAAGATGAAGAGACAGCGGACTGCGGTTGGCACCCTGAGAAACAGTAGACAGTGCACCACAGTGGGTTGGCACCCTGAACTACACAAAGTCCCTATTGTCAGTGGGTGCACTGCAGACAGCACTCAATAGACCTACATGGCCTACGGCTCCAGTCCTGGGGGAAAGCGCCACCTGTTGGCCGTTTTGTAATATACAGCAGATTGACTTGGCTAGTTCTAGAATCATGCTTGTGTGATGAGTAACCTTGCCTTAGACCTGTAGACTTGTGTTAGCTCCCTTAGTGAATGCCCAGCCTTTAGCTCAGTAGGCTAACAGAGTCTTTTGGCATGCTGGAGACCCAGGTTCGAACCCCGGCCATTCAATATTAGTGTCACATGTTCAAAACATTTCCACTAAAATGGCCTGCCCTTCTGCACCCTGAAGAATGATGTCTGTAAAGGGAAATTGATGATGTGACATTAGAAATAGTACAATATTTGGGCTGTGAGTTTTGAGTTTTGTGAGAGTGTCCTTACCCTCAGTGGAGTCGTGAAGTTCAGCCATGGTTCAGCTCCTCTTCTCTACAATGGAAAATGAATCCGCTCCATTCATATAAGTCAAAATGAAAGCCACAGACTGTGGAGTGGCGGCTTCGTCTCGCTGGCCTAGCGGGAGGTTGCACAAAGCTAGAGGCAGAGCCAGGGTCTTGAAAGTGTGACACCTAAAGTTACACCTCCACATATTAGTATAACCCTGTTAGTATAGTATAATGTGCAGTTTCCTGGACACAGACCAAGCCTAGTCCTGATTTAAAAAGCATTGTCAATGGAGAATCTCTACTGAAATATCTTTTTAGTTCAGGACTGTGCTTAATGTGTCCAGGAAACCGAACCAATATAACCTAATACAGATACATATTATAATCTATTAGTATAATAGTGTAACCCTATTAGCTAATATGGTCTCACCCATCCAGGTTGGAATAGGAGGAGTAGCATTGGACTGACAGTGGATTGCTACGGAGGGGTACACTGTAACTGTGCCAAACAATGTTAGAAACAGTGGTACAGTCTATTGACTTCAATTGCCATGGGGTTGTGTCCAAACATTAGATTGGTCTCAGCTAAAGAAGGCATCTCAGGACACTGGCTGAGTGTGACAATGTGATTTCTCTTCTGAGTCAAAGCCCTGTTGTCAGTTACATTGATAACTTATACACTGAGTGTACAAAACATTAAGAACACCTTCTTAATGTTGAGTTGAGTTGACCCCCCCCGCTCCCTTTTGCCCTTAGAACAGCCTCAATTCGTCGGACATGGACTCTACAAGGTGTCGTAAGCGTTCCATAGGGATGCTGGCACATGTTGACTCCAATGACAGTTGTGTCAAGTTGGCTGGATGTCCTTTGAGTGGTGGACGATTCTTGATACACACGGGAAACTGTTGAGCGTGAAAAACGCAGCAGCGTTGCAGTTCTTGACACAAACTGGCGTGCCTGGCACCTACTATCATACCCCATTCGAAGGCACTTAAATATTTTGTCTTGCCCATTCACCCTCTGAATGGCACACATACACAATCCATGTCTCAATTGTCTCAAGGCTTAAAAATTCTTATTTAACCTGTTTCCTCCCCTTCATCTGATTGAAGTGGATTTAACAAGTGGCATCAATAAGGGATCATAGCTTTCACCTGGTCAGTCTATGTCATGGAAAGAGCAGGTGTTCTTAATATTTTGTACAGTCAGTGTACATTGATACAGACTGTTAAGATACATTGACACAAATAATTTAACTCCAAGCAACACTGTTTCATCCCACCCCTGTGTAAAATGGGCCGCGGTTTACTTGACAAAGAGATCTGCGCCATGGGAATTATTTCAGCAACACATCAATCACTTATTCAAGTGATTCCGTATTGATTTAAATAACCTATCCTCAGAGACTGATGGACAGGGAGTACTGGATTTGTGTGGCATTTATGTGATCCCTGTCCTCCTATAAAATAGCCACAAGCTGATGTGAGAGAATGTGTGGGTGTGTGTGTGTGTAAATCGCGACTGTGTGTCAATCTCACTCCTCCTGAGGCCTGTGACTCACCTTTGTGGTTGTGACTCCCCCATCTCCCCGTCTCCCCATTCTGAGGTAAACCACAGTGCTGCCCACAGCCTATGTCACAGAGAAAACTCCCAGCGTTAACCACAACCTTTCACCTCTCGTCTCACCCTCTCCACACCCACAACACTAAACCACTACCACATTTAATACCTCCCTACTTGAGTCACTTGATAGTCTCCTAATAGTAACTCTCTAAAATGGCCTTGATTTGTCACTGTTACCTTTAAAAATCTTTATAATATAGACAAACACTCTTGATTTGAGTCTTGGAAGTATCACTTGCTTTTCAGCTTCACAGTGACATCAACAACATAAATAGAACATATCCCAATAGCTCTAATATGTAATTATATGTAGTCCTATGATTGAAAACATTATCAAAAACATTTCATGTTAACTGTGTTAAATGTGCCAACATGTGAGGCTTAAGTAATTTAGCTGTGTGGAACAGAGATATCGGACCCTGGTCTGGTCTGGTCTGCCTGGCTAAACTATAATCAAGGGCCTGGTTAATAATGTAGCAAGACAACAACACAGCAGGTGAAAGCTGTCCACTCAAGTAGCTGTTGTTAACACACTCTCCTCTTTTGGTCTTACAGATGGTGTGAACCTGAGATGGGTCAAGGAGGAACAGGAGGCAAAATATGAGGTTGACACATTGCACACGCTGTGTGTGTGCGTGCTATTCACCTTTTCATGTCTGAGCTCTCACAAGGATCACTTTAAGGACATTTACATTTACATTTAAGTCATTTAGCAGACGCTCTTATCCAGAGCGACTTACAAATTGGTGCATTCAACTTAGGATAGCCAGTGGGACAACCACATCTTGATCACAGTAGGTACACTTCTTCAAACAAGCAGCTGTGAGCAAAGTCAGTGCAATCAGGGACAACTACATCTCGATCACAATAAGTACATTTCTTTAAACAAGTCAGTGCTAGCAGGTGAAATAAGTCAGGTGTTAGTTTAGACCAAAGACAGTGGTAGTAAAGGGGGGGTAGAATGATTACTATTAAACTATTCCAGGTATTCCTTAAAGAGGTAGGGTTTCAAGTGTCTCTGGAAGGTGGTCAGTGACTCCGCTGTCCTGGCGTCGTGGGGGAGCTTGTTCCAACATTGGGGTGCCAGAGCAGCGAATAGCTTTGACTGGGCTGAGCGGGAACTGTGCTTCCATAGAGGTAGGGCGCTAGCAGGTCAGAGGTGGATGAACGTAGTGCCCTCGTTTGAGTGTAGGGTCTGATCAGAGCCTGAAGGTAAGGAGGTGCCGTTCCCCTCACAGTTCCGTAGGCAAGCACCATGGTTTTGTAGTAGATGCGAGCTTCAACTGGAAGCCAGTGGAGTGTGCGGAGGAGCGGGGTGACGTGAGAGAACTTGGGAAGGTTGAATACCAAACGGGCTGCAGCGTTCTGGATAAGTTGCAGGGGTTTAATGGCACAGGCAGGGAGCCCAGCCAACAGCGAGTTGCAGTAATCCAGACGGGAGATGACAAGTGCCTGGATTAGGACCTGTGCCGCTTTCTGTGTAAGGTAGGGTCATACTCTGTGAATGTTGTAGAGCATGAACCTGCAGGATCGGGTCACCGCTTTGATGTTAGCAGAGAACGACAGGGTGTCGTCCAGGGTCACGCCAAGGTTCTTTGCACTCTGGGAGGAGGACACAATGGAGTTGTGATGGCGAGATCATGGAGCGGGTAGTCCTTCCCCGGGAGAAAGAGCAGCTCCGTCTTGCCGAGGTGTAGGTTTTTTGAGGAGGGGTGCAACTCTCGCCCTCTTGAAGACGGAAGGGACATAGCCAGCGGTCAAGGATGAGTTGATGAGCGAGGTGAGGTAAGGCAGAAGGTCTCTGGAAATGGTCTGGAGAAGAGAGGAGGGGATAGGGTGAAGCGGGCAGGTTGTTGGGCGGCCGGGACGTCACAAGTCGCAAGATTTCATCTGGAAGGACCACTACGACTGTTCGTCAGAGACAAACCAACTGTCCTTTGGTGTGAGGTAGTAGGTTGTATAGTTTTAGGGTCCCACCCAAGCTGTCAGATGACTATACAACATACTGTCTTTCCTGAAGTGGCTGTAATATCATCACAGACTCTCCACGTGAAGAACCCTCGGCAAAAGCTGCAATGAAAATATACCTTTCGTGCATTCATTATTCCCATTATTACAATATTATTACATAATTGTATTATTATCCATTCTATATTTGAACAGGAAATGAGATTTCACTTCAGGTTAATTCACATTTTCTGGTTGGACTCCATCTAACCAACTGGTCAACTGGACTGTGCCTGGTCGATGGTTCATGGTGTTCGCACAGGGTGAGGTAGTAGGTTGTGTGGTTTCAGGGTTGTGATTTTGCCCCATCGGGAGTTAACTGTACAACCTACTGCCTTCCCTGAAGGGCAGCAACACAACACTACGAGCATGGCCACAATGGAGCTCACTGTCTACTGTGCTGTTTTTAAGTGGAGCGCAAAGTAAAGAAGGTAAGCTATCTCAAATGGCCTTGGTACTACTGCACAACATGTGCTAAACAGAGTATTTTATGTCTTGGAATTTGGAAATAGGCCTATTGTTTATCTACCTTCAATTTTGTAATAATCCATACTGTACTAAAAGTCATAATAAAAAGTGAATAGTCTTAGTCACGTGTGTCGATTCCTTTTGGTTGTCAATATTTGGAAGTATATAGTTATGCATGTTCCTAGAAATACTGTATGTGGCCATTTCTTATCCTGGACATGAAGAATGAAACATCTGCTTGGAGGATGGATCAATCAATACATTAAGAAGAATTACATGTCAGGATACAAATAAATGTAAAACAAGGCCAACATTTTGTAATGTTGTCTTTGAAAGCTGCAGGGTTTGTGTCCCCTCTTTCTTCCCAGCCAGATGCCATGGCATTTATAGCTTTTATGGTAAATAAAATATGCACACAGCCAGCCCAGACAGCCATTAGCCAGTGTATAGGGCAGTCCTCAGTCACAGATGCCCATGTCACTGCTCCAGAATTTACGACTGTCGGCTGGCACAGGCACACACAGTCCCAGACAGACAGAAGGAAACACGGCCGCAGGGGGAAATGAGGGTTTGCATTTTCTGTACAAGGACACAACATCTCCAACAGCACCCCATAACTATTTTAACTGTGTTTATTTATTAAATGTGAATGAAGTGAGTTCACGGGACGATTAGTTAATTGACAATGTCAATGACTTGCATAGTTGGTAACAACACTAAGTGGCGCCATAGATCATTGTATTTTCTTCAGTCAGGCAAGTTTTCCTTCCGCAATGATTTTACAGACTGAATGAAAATACATTTGTAGAGGTATATAGAAGTAAATTCAGCCATTGCAGCCCAAAAGAGACATCCATAATGATATGGTCAGGAAGCAAACTGGGTGCATTTTTGGAATGACCAGACTATACCAACAAGCAATTGTTGAGAGAAAGTTAAAAAGTGGACAGTCACTGTAGCCTATTGTCTGCTCCAGTTCATTTATAGTACAGTACACTTGCCATCGTGGAGATTATATATTTAGTTTATGTCCACATCTCAGTGGTTTTCTGTCTTTTTTTCTTTAAAGCTTATTTTAAGATTGACTGACATAGTTGACAGTGAATGAATGGCAGTCTAAAAACATGTTGGGCTATTCATGGAACATTTGGAAATGTCATACAGACACTTCACATTCATACATACACTGACTCCTCTTTCATTTGCTAACATGCGTTGCATGTGGCTTGATGGCTACTTGGCCTTCATCTGTCATTGTGCTTTTAAATTGAACAAGACATATTCCCTATTGTATTATTTTCTATTCAATTGCATATTGGACAGTGTTTTGCAATGCATTTAGTAGTGGGTGAAGGATTCTTTCTGTGAAAAGTTCACTTGGGGTTGATGAAACTGTAGGATAAATGAAAAGCTTTGGCATGTCTCTGTGGAGCTGGCCAGCGGGCATTCTCAAATCTCAATTATTGCGGTTTAACGATAGGTTTTTAATCAAATGGAAATCTCAACTGTGTGGAAGGGGTGTCTCTCACTGAGACCTGATTTCCTACTCACTGAAACCATAGGTGTGTCAGGAGGTGTGTGCTTCTCCGGAGCTGTATTACCGCATCATTTCCGAAAGGGAGTGTGATGGTTTTGACAGAGAGTACAGTAGTTTTGACAGAGTCAGTGGTGGACAGCACAGACGTATTTGTATCTTAGGGAATATATACACCGCCCCCTCCGATTTCAGTTCTGACAGTTGTATTCAGCACGCTTTGCAACCATATGGCGACTTTGGATTGGACAGTCATCGTTTAGGTATAAACCCTCTCTCTTACTAAACAATGTTGTTATGTAATATTGTGATAATAGAAAATGATCAAAGGCCTACTCATGATATACTGTTTGGATGAAGGAATTAAAAACGGCATGCTTTTAACCTCATTCTGATCGATTTAGATCAATATTTGTCTTTGGTGTCGTGTTGAATTATAAAATTAAACATTAGTCAGTTAAATTGGAAAGTAGAGAAGAAGGCAAAAATGAGAAACTTAATACAAACAATTTTCTTTCCTTTTAAAACGTATTCCTGTGTTCTGCATTGTAGAATTCCCCATCTAATAGGCTAAAAAGCATCAGTTCTGCTTAAGATGTTTATATTGTCACGTACACCGGATAGGTGCAGTGAAATTTGTTTTACAAGGTCAGCCATAGTAGTACGGCTCCACTGGAGCAAATAAGGGTTAAGTGCCTTGCTCGGCACATCGACAGATTTTTTATCTTGTTGACTCAGTTATTCAAACCAGCGACCTTTTGGTTACTGGCCAAACATGCTAACTGCTAGACTACCTGCCACCATCTTAGAGTTTGGCAATGGGGTGGATATCTGGTTACAATACCTTACATACAGTAGCCTAGGCTAAACTATATTCCTATAAAAAGTTGGCCTAATGCAAATGGTATTTACTGTACAAAGCATGCATTCATCGTTCTCAGAATGCCAGTGGTGTGACGGGAAACATTCCCAACCACTTCCTTGCGTACACCTGTTTTTGTCATAGTCTGGTAGCCTTGCAGGCTCTGTGTTTGTGTTTTGACTACTAGGCTACACAGACTATTTTCTTCGATGGAGCGGGTAAGTAAGGTTACTGTATAGAAGACTTTTGACCTAAATGAAAGGTAATTGGTTTTAGCATACCTGATTCAGTTAATCTAGATCCTGATGACTACAGTATGTGCAGGTGTCTGGTTTACGTTGTAGTCATTTAGCAAACGCTTTTATCCAGAGCGACTTACAGTTGTGAGTACATACATTTGCATACTTTTTTAGTACTGGTCCCCCATGGGAATTGAACCCACAATCCTGGTGTTGCAAGCACCATGCTCTACAAACTGAGCTACACGAGACCATGGTTACCTTCTGTTAAAACAGGACAAGACAGTACTATGGCCCCACTGAACAAAAATATAAACGCAGCATGCAACAATTTCAAAGATTTTACTGAGTTACAGTTCCTATAAGGAAATCAGTAAATTGAACTAAATTAATTAGGCCCTAATCTATGGATTTCACATGACTGGGAATACATGCATCTGTTGGTCACAGATACCTTATAAAAAGGTAGGGGCGTGGATCAGAAAACCAATCAGTATCTGGTGTGACCACTATTTGCCTCATGCAGCGCGACACATCTCCTTTCGCAAGGAGTCTATCAGGCTGTTGGGTGACATGTCTGATGAGTATGCAGGCCATGAAAGAGCTGGGACATTTTCAGCTTCCAGGAATTGTGTACAGATCCTTGCGACATGAGGTGATGGCGGCGGATGAATGGCACGACAATGGGCCTCAGGAACTCATCACGGTATCCCTGTGCATTCAAATTGCCATTGATAAAGTGCAATTGTGTTCATTGTCTGTACCTTATGCCTGCCTATACCATAACCATTGGGCACTCTGTTCACAACGTTGACATCAGCAAACCGCTCGCCCACACAACTCCATACATGCTGTCTGCCATCTGCCCGGCACAGTTCAAATCAGGATTCATCCGTGAAGAGCACACTTCTCCATCGTGCCAGTGGCTATCGAAAGTTAGCATTTGCCTACTGAAGTCAGTTACAACGCCAAACTGCAGTCAGGTCAAGACCCTGGTATTTGTATTAATTAGTGATCCCCAAGGCAGCAGCTACTCTTCCTGTGGTCCAGACACGTTAAGGCATTATATATACACTACCGTTCAAAAGTTTGGGGTCACTTAGAAATGTCCTTGTTTTCAAAAGAAAAGCAATTTTGTCCATTAAAATAACATCAAATTGATCAGAAATACAGTGTAGACATTGTTAATGTTGTAAATGGCTACTGTAGCTGAAAACGGCTGATTTTTTATGGAATATCTACATAGGCGTACAGAGGCCCATTATCAGCAACCATCAGTCCTGTGTTCCAATGGCACATTGTGTTTGCTAATCCAAGTTTATCATTTAAAAAAGCTAATTGATCATTAGAAAACCCTTTTGTAATTATGTTAGCACAGCTAAAAACTGTTGTGCTGATTAAAGAAGCAATAAAACTGGCCTTCTTGAGACTAGTTGAGTATCTGGAGCATCAACAATTGTGGGTTCGATTACAGGCTCAAAATGGCCAGAAACAAATAACTTTCTTCTGAAACTCATCAGTCTATTCTTGTTCTGAGAAATGAAGGCTATTCCATGCGAGAAATTGCCAAGAAACTGAAGATCTCGTACAACGCTGTGTACTACTCCCTTCACAGAACAGCGCAAACTGGCTCTAACTAGAATATAAAGAGGAGTGGGAGGCCCCGGTGCACAACTGAGCAAGAGGACAAATACATTAGAGTGTCTAGTTTGAGAAACAGGCGCCTCACAGGTCCTCAACTGGCAGCTTCATGTGATGAGGTGTGAATGAAGGAGTCAGGCACAGGAGGTAAAACACCGAAGTCCAGAGTTTATTCCGTTTACATAAATAAAACGCACCAAGCGTCAAAACGAAACTATCACAAGGGAAATATTCCACCTTGGCAATAACAAATGGAAGAGTAGCTCAACCGAGCTACTCGCTCTCACAATGAAACAATCACTCACAAAGACACAGGGAACAGATTGAACAGTTATACACATACTAATTAGGGGAATGAGCACCAGGTGTGTGTGATTGACAAGACAAGACATGACAAGTGGAGTGATGAGAATGGGGTCGGCAGTAGCTAGTAAGCCGGTGACGACGAACGCCGAAACCTGCCCGAACAAGGAGGGGAGGCAGCCTCGGCGGAAGTCGTGACGCTTCATTAAATAGTACCCGCAAAACACCAGTCTCAACGTCAACAGTGAAGAGGCGACTCCGGGATGCTGCCCTTCTAGTCAAAGTTGCAAAGAAAAAGCCATATCTCAGACTACCCATCTTAATCTTTTATTTTTATTGGCCAGTCTGAGATATGTATTTTTCTTTGCAACTTTGTGTCACGAGTTACTAAGCCAGAACCCAGAAGCAGACCAGGACAAGGTAAGTTGAAACGAAGGTGAGTGTTTATTTACAAATTCAAGAGTGATGCTGAATCATCCAGGGAACAGAGCGGGCGGCGTTGATTAGTTGTTAGGGGTGTAGTGGTTGATCCAATCATGGCTCGGCAGCCGCCGACCACCAGGCAGAGGTTGGATGAAGGTTCCGGACGAGTGACTGCAGATGGAACAAAACGGAGGTAAGTAAACAACAAACCAACAAGGTGCAAAACAACAAAACTAACGCTAGACGCTCTAAGACTGATACTCTGATAAACCTACTGTTCATGGCTAACGATCCGGCAGGGAATGGATGTTAGGCCAGAGCCTAAGAAGGGTGATGATCAGAACCAGGTGTGCAGATTGCTGATGGGATGCAGGTGCGGAAATCAAGAGAGCTCCCCGGAGCGTTCCAGAACCCTCGGGAAACTGGAGATCCCGAGCAGAAAAAACTAGTCCACAGACAGGACCCGACTCAGACTGCCGGGATCGTTACAGTACCCCCCCTCCGACGAACGCCACCGGGGCGGACTCCCGGAGCGCCAGGATGGAGGCGGTAGAAGTCACGGATGAGGTCAGCATCTAGGATCTGTCGCCGCGGAATCCAACTCCTCTCTTCAGGACCATACCCCTCCCAGTCCACGAGATACTGGAAACCCCAGCCCCGCCGTCTGGAATCCATGATGCGTCGCACCGTGTAGGCAGGACCACCTCCGATCATCCGAGGAGGAGGAGGAGGAGGCGGAGGAGGCAACAGAGGACTGAGGAAAACAGGCTTGAGGCAGGAGACATGAAAGGTGGGATGGACTCTGAGCGTCCTCGGGAGTTTGAGTCGAACTGCCACCGGGTTGATCACCTTCTCCACCACAAACGGACCAATGAACTTCGGTAACAACTTCCTAGACTCAGTCCGTAAAGGAAGATCCCGTGTGGCCAACCAGACCCTATCTCCGATGGTGTAGGTGGGAGCGGGGATCCGGCGACGATTCGCCTGGAGCTGATACCGGTCCGAAACTCTAAGGAGTGCCTTTCTGGCCCGATGCCAGGTCCGGTGGCAACGACGAATATGGGCCTGAACAGAAGGCACTGAGAGCTCCTTCTCCTGAGAAGGGAACAAGGGAGGTTGGTAGCCATACAGGCACTGGAAGGGAGACATCCCAGTGGCAGATGTAGGGAGAGTATTGTGGGCATACTCAACCCAAGGCAACTGAGAGACCCAGGAGGTGGGGTTGGAAGAGGCCAGGCAGCGTAGCGTGGATTCCATCTTCTGGTTGGCTCTCTCCGCCTGACCATTAGATTGGGGGTGAAAACCAGATGTGAGACTGACTGTAGCTCCAATGGCCAAACAGAAGGACTTCCAGACAGCAGAGGTAAACTGAGGGCCACGGTCGGAAACGATATCACTGGGCAACCCGTGGACCCTGAAAACCTCCCTAACCAGGATCTCGGACGTCTCCGAGGCAGAGGGAAGCTTGGCAATTGGCACAAAGTGGGCGAACTTGCTGAATCTGTCCACGATAGTCAGAACGACCGTGTTCCCCTCAGAAGCGGGCAACCCAGTGACAAAGTCCAGGGCCAGATGCGACCATGGTCGCGGGGAATAGGAAGGGGGGTGAAGTAGTCCAGAGCTGGGCTGATTGGTACCCTTATTCTGCGCACACACTGGACAGGCAGCAACATAACCCCGAGTATCCTCGGCCATGGCAGGCCACCAAAAACGTCTGCGAAGAAACGCCATCGTCCGAGCCACGCCAGGGTGACAAGCCATCTTGCTGGCGTGGGACCATTTGAGGACCGCAGGACGAACCGACTCAGGCACAAACAACCGACCGGGTGGACCGTTACCGGGACCGGGCTGCGTCCGAAGAGCCGCCATCACCTCCTCCTCAATCTTCCACCTAACAGCTCCCACGACGCAGTTCCGGGGGAGAATTGTCTCGGTCTTGGACCCACCCTCCTCCGTCTTGGAGAACATCCGAGACAAGGCGTCCGCCTTGCCGTTCTTAGATCCAGGTCGGAACGTCAGGGAAAAAATTGAATCGTCCGAAAAACAACGACCACCTGGCCTGACGGGAGTTGAGACGTCTAGCCGATTGCACGTAAGCAAGATTCTTGTGGTCAGTCCAGACAATAAACGGTTGCTCCGCCCCCTCCAACCAGTGGCGCCACTCCTCCAAGGCAAGTTTCACCGCGAGAAGCTCCCGGTTACCCACATCGTAATTCCTCTCCGCAGGCGAAAGGCGACGAGAGTAGTAGGCGCAGGGATGGAGTTTACTGTCCGTGGAGCATCGCTGCGACAGGATGGCGCCAACTCCCACATCAGACGCGTCCACTTCAACGACGAACTGACGGGCCGTGTCCGGTTGAGAGAGAATCGGTGCGTTGGTGAATCGCCTCTTCAAATCCAGAAACGCTCGATCCGCCTCCGGATTCCACTTGAAGCTCCTGATACTGGAAGTCAAGGCAGTTAACGGAGCGGCCACACGGCTGTAATCCCGGATGAATCTGCGGTAGAAATTCGCAAACCCCAAAAATCTCTGGAGCTGCAATCTCGTACCGGGCTGGGCCCATTCCAGAACCGCTCTAACCTTCTCCTGGTCCATCCTAATCTCTCCCCTGGAGATGATGTACCCGAGAAAGGATGTCGTGTGGGCGTGAAACTCGCACTTCTCGGCCTTCACGAACAGGCGATTCTCCAACAATCGCTGCAGAACCTGCCGGACATGCTGGACGTGGTCGGAAGGTTCCTTCGAGAAGATCAGAATGTCATCCAGGTAAACAAACACAAAGAGACCGATCATATCTCTCAGGACGTCGTTCACCATACTCTGGAATACCGCTGGAGCATTGGTCAGTCCAAACGGCATCACCTGATACTCGAAGTGACCCATCGGTGTATTGAAACCCGTCAACCACTCGTCTCCGTCTCTGATCCGGACCATGTGATACGCATTGCGTAGGTCTAGCTTGGTGAACACCGTAGCACCCTGTAAGGAGTCGAAGGCAGAACTCATCAAGGGCAGGGGATACTTGTTCTTGACCGTGATGTCATTCAACCCCCGATAATCAATACACGGTCGAAGAGAGCCATCCTTCTTACCCACAAAGAAGAATCCTGCCCCCAGGGGGTGATGACGAGGACGAACGAGACCAGCAGCTAGGGACTCCTTGATGTAGGTCTCCAAAGCCTCACGTTCAGGGCGGGAGATACTGTATAACCTTCCCTTGGGGTAGACAGCTCCAGGGAACAGGTTGATGGCACAATCATATGGTCGGTGGGGAGGGAGTGACAGAGCCTTCTGCTTACTGAACACTTCCCCCAAATCGTGATATGTCTCGGGAACCAGGGACAAATCTGGGGGTTTAGCCTCAATCACCTGACTGGGAACCGAATGGGGACAGGCAGTCTTGAGACAGTTAGCATGACAATCAAGGCTCCAACTCGTTACCTTGCCCGTCACCCAATCGAACGTGGGATTGTGTTCCTTCAGCCAGGGGTATCCAAGGACCAGAGGAACATGGGAAGACGGCAGAATGAAGAATGAAATCATCTCCGAATGATTCCCCGACAACAGCATCTTAACCGGTTCAGTCCTCATCGTGATACGTGCCAGACTACTGCCGTTCAGAGTGGTCGCTTCAATGGCTTCCGGCAATTGCTCCTTGGAAAGCCCCAGCTGTTCCACCAACTCGGCATCAAGAAAGCTTCCATCGGCACCTGAATCGATAAAAGCGTTAATCGCTAAGCTCTGATTCCTGTTCACAAGGGTAGCCGGAAACGGGGTCTGACAGAGGTACTGAGAGGTTGAAACTGGCTCGCTAAAAGTCCTCCCAACTTTAGCGAGCCGGGCAGTTTGACGACCGCCGGGAACAAGTGGAGATGTAATGTCCCGAGCTACCACAGTAGAGGCAGCAGTTGGTCTTACGTCTATGTTGACGCTCCTCCTTGGTTAACCCGTGCCGCCCCCACTTGCATGGGTTCAGAATCGGGAGAGAGGACCTCTCCACTAATCCTTTGTGGTGGAGAATGATCGACGTGTTCTGGTCCACCACCCGACCCGACTGGGAACTGAGAAGCTGATCGACTGGACGGACCCCATTGCTTCTCCCTCCTTCGCTCTCGGACTCGATTATCCACCCGAATAGACAAGGCTACCAAGCTGTCCAGGTCACTAGGCTCCGGATAGGAGATCAGCTCATCCTTGAGCTGCTCCGACAGACCCTGGTAAAAGGCCGCTTGCAGAGACTCCTCATTCCACCCACTCTCCACAGCCAACGTCTTGAACTCGATCACGAAGTCGGCCACGCTGCGAGTTCCTTGGTGGAGCGAAAACAGGCGCCTAGCTGCGTCCCTCCCTCAGACGGAATGGTCGAAGAGCTTCCTCATCTCGGCCGTGAACCCCTGGTATGAAGCCATGCAGGGGTCTTGTCGTTCCCAAACGGCTGAAGCCCACTCCAGCGCTCGACCACGCAGCAACTCAATCACAAAGGCTATCCTAGCCTTGTCTGTGGCATAAGAGTAGGGCTGTAGCTCGAACACTAACCCACACTGCATAAGGAAAGAACGGCATCTTCCCAGCTCCCCCTCATATTTATCCGGCGTCGGAACCTTGGGCTCACGGAAGGACACCGCTTCAGACGCGGCAGGCGAGATGGGTGAAACCGGTAGTGGATCCTCCACCGGAAACTTGCGCTGGTTCTGGACCTCCGTCAGACCGGTAGAAAGGTTCCGAACTGCCAACGCGATCTCCTGTAGCTCCGTGCTATGATGGCCCAACATCTTCTCCTGATGGGTAATGGCATGGCGAACAGAGTCCAGGTCCGCTGGGTTCATTACTGGCCGGATCGTTCTGTCACGAGTTACTAAGCCAGAACCCAGAAGCAGACCAGGACAAGGTAAGTTGAAACGAAGGTGAGTGTTTATTTACAAATTCAAGAGTGATGCTGAATCATCCAGGGAACAGAGCGGGCGGCGTTGATTAGTTGTTAGGGGTGTAGTGGTTGATCCAATCATGGCTCGGCAGCCGCCGACCACCAGGCAGAGGTTGGATGAAGGTTCCGGACGAGTGACTGCAGATGGAACAAAACGGAGGTAAGTAAACAACAAACCAACAAGGTGCAAAACAACAAAACTAACGCTAGACGCTCTAAGACTGATACTCTGATAAACCTACTGTTCATGGCTAACGATCCGGCAGGGAATGGATGTTAGGCCAGAGCCTAAGAAGGGTGATGATCAGAACCAGGTGTGCAGATTGCTGATGGGATGCAGGTGCGGAAATCAAGAGAGCTCCCCGGAGCGTTCCAGAACCCTCGGGA